>NC_060259.1:100592901-101231844 GCF_921293095.1 Ischnura elegans
AGCAAATTTAGCTCTTCACCTGTAATATAATCGTTATGTCGTGTGAGAGCACTACCAATGTCACACAGTAAAACTACAAGGTAAATGAAAACTGGGAGGTCCAAAATTTTGGCAAGCCCTTAGAGTGCCGTAAGTTGGCCGCAAGAGTCTCTTGAAATTAATAATGCAATCTGGTATTTTTAATCAATATTTGTATGAGTTCAGGGAAACAATGGCATCAATTTGTATTTGGCATTGGCTCTAGCCAATGCTCAAACATAATAGAAGTCATCTGAATGCATGTGTAAATGTTTTTGAGCATTTAAAAATTTACTTTCCAATTAATAAGTGCTCAAATAACAAAAATAACCCAGAGGAATACTAGTGTGAAGATCTTATGAGGCTTTACATTTCTGTTAGTGGTTGGTTATGTTTTATACAAACATTTCTGCATGCTATGCCAATCCAGAAATGCTAAGTTCCAAAATTATATGACATAATAAATGAAATAATCAGGATATGGAATTATACATGTTAACTTGATGTATAGGAATGTAGAAATACTCTCTCTCCCCCTTTCTGTTTTGCAACAAATCTGCCAAGATTTTGCTAAAGCTCACAATCCCATCTTTCAAACTCGTGGGAAAGCTTGGAAACAGCCACATCACGCTTTCTGCTAAAAGTTCTGAAATTCCAGCAATGAGGATGAATGTTGAGATAGCAAGGTACTAATGATTTGCCATGGGTTCAGGTTACTCATTATAGATGCATGCAGATGAAGGATTCATGAAAAAGGAGGTACTAAGTGGAGAGATTTTTCCTATTATGTATGATAAATAATGCATTGCATGAACTTTACTGTCATTTCTTTATCAAGATATTTATTTAAATGAAGAGGTTCAATAGGGAACAGTAGATTCACAGAGGATTTGAAGGAGGGTCTTAAATACCTCTGTAGAGGTTTCAAATGGAACGGATAGAAGTTGTCTATAGAGCCTTATCAAAATGTGTTGAGTGGAATTTCTCTAATACAATGCTTAGGTATTTTACAGAGTTGGTAAAGGTCTGCATCAGTCAAATCAGAGAGAATTTCAATCGGGGTATTTGAAACCTCCAAAGAAATTTCTTTTAGCAAACACTGAGGTTTTCAATGAAAGTATTTCAATTGGGTTTTGAATTGTTACATATGACCTATTTAGGCACCTCCATTTAGTTTTTAATTCAAGTTCAGTTTAGAATTTGACCAAAAATATCCTTAAAATCCCATGAGAACCTGATCAAACTATCTCATTGCCTTACGATTTTCATCAGGCAGGTTGTGGTTTTACTGCAATTATGCATAATAATGCAGATGTGCCTCAGAAGTCATCTCTCCTTCTGGTGGGGATGGCTCTTAATCATTTGCACCACACAATCTCCAAGTTCCTGAACTATTAATGGACCTTAGGATTCTCTGCACATTTTTCCTTAAATCTGTCCAATACCCCTGCATGAACATCTAAGTCATATTCCATTGTTGGAAGTCAAGGTTAAATGAAGGCATTGCATTAAGCATACTCATGGTCCCCAGTTTCTGGTTTTCTACTCAGCAACGTGGAAAAGAGTGTAATTTACTGAATTTTATTTTTATTACATAACTCATCACTGTATGAACACAAATTGAAGCCTAATAGATATGTACATACATATATTTTCTACGGTAATATGCATGTTGATTATGTATCAACTAGTAATCAAAGCTCAAACCATCCATGTGTCTATCTGTGCTATCAATATGCTTATGTTGCCTTTATGGGAGCTTGGTCTTTTTGGTCTTGGTCTTGGTCAGTATATTGACTTTAAAAAGCACTGCTCCAGTGTGATCAACAGCACCAGAAAAATGTATAACATCAAATCAATTTCCTCCTCCAATAACAAATCTAAAACCGCCTGGAACATTATTAATAATACCTATGGGAAATCCAAAAACATTAATTTTACCAAATCAATTCTCCACAATAACATTTCAATTCATGACCCTGAGCAAATTGCCACCTACTTCAACAATCATTTCCTGGATACCATTACAAAACCAGCTACTGGATGCATTAACTCAGATAACTACTCACATATACATTCAGTTATGAATAATATATACTTTTACCCTACATGTGAAAAGGAAATTGAATCTGTAATTAAAAAAATTAATTTAAAACACTCAGCTGGATGGGATGAGATTCCATGCTCCCTTCTTAAAGGAAATTGCATGAACTTACTTCTCACTCCTATCACGCATCTGGTCAATGCCTCTCTTTCCTCTGGCATCTTTCCTGATAAACTAAAGATGGCTACTGTGGTTCCCTTACTCAAAAAGGGTGATCCTCATGTTATGGATAACTATCGACCTATCTCTAAACTATCAGTCTTTTCAAAAATACTTGAAAGTATCATTTCAAGGAGGATTATGTCTTTCTTAATCAAGAACAATGTTCTATCAAAAAGCCAATTTGGTTTCATAGGTGGCCTCTCTGCTGAATTTGCCATTTACAAATTTATTGATGCTGTCATTGATGGTCTTGATCATCATTTACATACCATTGGGATTTTTTATGATCTCACTAAAGCTTTTGACTCTGTTGACTTTGAGATTCTTCTTAAGAAAATTCACTTCTATGGAATAAGGGGCATCCCTAACAACCTCATTAGATCTTTTCTTTCAAATAGGACTCAATCAGTAACTGTTACACATGACAAGATGTCCAAACATACTTCATCATATCGCAAGGTGGCAGGGGGTGTTCCTCAAGGCTCCATCCTTGGGCCCCTCCTTTTTTTACTATACATAAATGATCTTCCTTCATCATTGAATAGAAATATTTTCATGTACGCTGATGATACAAATCATCTAATCAAAAATGATGATAATCCTGTAGTCACTGCTCAAAATGCTGTCTTCGACATGGAAAAGTGGTGCCTCTCCAACAAAGTAAACTTAAATAAAGCCAAGTGTGCATATGTCTTTTTCCACCCTGCTCAAAAAATAATTGATTACAGCCTTTATTTAAAATTTGAAGACGTCAGTCTTCAACGTGTCAATGACACCAAATTTCTTGGGCTCATCATTAATGAAAATCTGTCCTGGGACTCTCATATTAATCATATTTCATCCTCTATTGCATCTGGATGCTATCTCATTAGACGCATGATGCAATTAACCGACTCACGAACAGCTATCACTATTTATTTTGCTCATATCTACAGCAGGCTAAGATATGGTATTTTAGCCTGGGGTCTATCCCCTAAGGCTGTTCGTATTTTTAAATTACAGAAATGGGCAGTCAGAATCATCTGCAAAGCTAGGAAACGAGACAGCTGTCGCAATCTTTTTAAAAAGTTACAAATCCTTCCCCTACCTTGTATTTATATTTATTGTGCTGCGATGCTTATAAGAAATCACCATTCTCACTTGACACTTATAAAGAATCTTGATATTCATAATCATAACACGAGAAGCAGAGACAATTATGCTGTGAGACAACATAACCTTTGTATTTTTAATACTGGTCCTGTCACCATGAGTTGCAGGATTTATAATAACCTACCTGCCTCATTAAAAGATGAAAAGGTGAAAGGAAATTTCTCCTCTAAATTAAAGATGTACCTTTTAAACAATACCTTTTATTCTATTGAGGAATTCCTCAATTCTTAATTGTTTTGTTGTAACTGTGTAACATTCTTTTATGTATTGTTCATTCAGAATCTCTTGTGTAAGTGTTTATCCTTTTTGACGGGTCCTATATATGTATGTTTTTGCATATCTTTTGGCACCAATAAATTTATTATTATTATTATTATTATTATTTTCCCAAACATAACACTCATTAAATTCGTTTTGCAATCACTACACATGTGTCTCTTCCCATTGCCACAGCATCCTTAATTGATAATATTATCCCCTTAGGATATCACTGTCATCGAAGGATGTTCATCATGTTTTTTGTACTGCAGATAGATTCATTTGCCCAGTAACACTTTTGTAAATACCACTTTGCTTCGTGGCATTCTCTTGAGCCAATTTAAAGAGTGCCACCGGTCATTTGAAATTTACATTGTAGTAATATCGTATATATCTGGGTGCGTTCATATGCCCCTTTTTGGTGGTTATCATTGCCATTGCAAATACATATATAGTGTTAGTTTTGGTTGTAATTTGAAATTATCTATTTTCAAGGATGCTACATCTCAGGGAAAAATTTCTGCTGTGTAAGACATTTGGAACTGTCATCTATCTGTTTTTTAACCACTGATTTGTATTTGCTTTCGAACTACTTTGGAATTGAAACACTGTACACAGCAGTTCATGACATCATAGCATCCTACCATGTCATCAAATCATTTGTACACTTTTCTAACTCATATGTAACACATTTTGAACTGCTTTGGATTCCCATTGGAAACTACTATGGAACACATTTTCAACCTTGGGAACTCATTTGTACCAGTCGGTAACCAGTTTTGGAACTCATTTGTACACCATGCAAACTACTTTGTAGCAGTTCAAGATGGATTCTAGAGATCCCTTGAAATTTATGGTGAAGTATTAAGAAAATTTAGTCCTGGCGACGATGGCGTTTTGAAGTGTGGCAGTAACTTCATTTCAAAATAGTGTACAGTCACCTTTGTCAGTCACTTCTCTACGAGTAGTCCCATTGCATTTTAAAAATTAGCCATAAGCAAAGATCCTTCCAGCATGGCAGACCTGGCACAGGATAGGTACTGCTGAAAAGATAAATTGGGGGGCAAGTGGCTTTGCTGGTCTAGAAAGTCCAGTTTTTATGTATCACAAATCTACATTCCAATGTGTTTATAGGCTTTCCAAGGCAAAATTTCAATCTTTTCCTGTTAAATCTTCATTCTATCTGAGTGTTAGGAATGTTTATTTTAGGTGACTGAAAGAGAAGTTTGCGGCTCATGAATGTGTTTTCATACATTGTATGCTTTTTCCTAAAATTTGACTTTGGCCCTCATCAATTTGCAATTGTGGCTGAACTTTAACCGCCCCATGCATTTTATTTTATTTTTGGTGAGCTTTACAATCCATCTAGTTGATCCATGAATTAAGTAAAAAACATGGATTTTAAAATAAATATCACCTAAATTATTTTTGAATGATTGTCATGGCACTGCATGGCCCTTAAGGTCATAATTAAAATCTGAGTCCTTGTTGGTTCTATTAGCTTAAATGTGCACTTTATAAAAGCTATATGTTCTCCAAAAGCTTCTGACATCAAATTCCCTTGGTGGACCATAGAGTGGTTTCAACATGGTCCTAATTCAATCAACCTTGAATAAATTGAAACCAGAATGAACCTAAAATTCAGAAGCTAAATAGAGGCTCTTAATTGCCATTTAATCCGCAAATTATTGGTTTCATGTATTTGCAGTAAATGAAATATTTTTTCATCTCACTGCAGAGAAACATTTTTGGGGAGCTAGTGCTAAACCACTCCATTACTTATTTTCCAGAATTGTTTGTCAATACAAGCAAACACATGCTTGAAACACCATCTTAGCCAAAAATAGTGATTATCATCCGTCTTTCTTGTAACATAAAAGTGTTTTACTGCGGTGAGATGAAAAAATATTTCATTCTCTGAGATTACATGAAACCAATAATTTTAGGATCGAATGGCAAGTACGTGGGTTGTACCAAAAGTAAGGTTCCCATATTTCTTACAAATAGAAAAAAATTTAATTGTTATTAATTTTTATAATGTGAAAAAGCGTACACTTTTGCCTATTTTTCAAAGTAGTCTCCATTTTTTTCAAGGCTTTTTTGAAGACGGTGCTCCAGCTTTTGTATCCCTAAGTTAAAGTAGTCTCCTGCCAACCCATTGAGGAAGCGTGTGACCTCTGTCTGGACTTCATCGTCGCTTTTGAAGCGTTTGCCGCCCAAGTGTTCCTTTAGCTTGGGGAAGAGGTGATAATTGGTAAGGGCTAAGTCTGGGCTGTACGGGGGATGGGGCATAACAGTCCACCCGAATTTCTCCAAAAGCTCCTGAGTTTGATGAGCGGCGTGTGGTCGAGCGTTGTCATGAAGAAGCACTACTCCTTCCGTCAGTCGTCCTCTTCGGCAATTCTGGATAGCTCGCCAGAGTTTAGTCAATGATTCACAATATCTTTTGGAGTTTATTGTCGTCCCTGGTTGCATGAAATCGATGAGGAGTACCCCCTTTCGGTCCCAAAACACTGTTGCCATAACCTTTCCTGCCGACTGCATCTGTTTGAATTTCTTCGGTGGCGGTGAGCCGGAGTGATGCCACTGACAAGATTGCTGTTTTGTTTCAGGGGTGCAATGAAACACCCATGTTTCATCTCCCGTGACGATCGAGTCAACAACTTCTCCTTGTTGCCTCCCCCCTCACACTGCTGAAGAAATTTGCGAGCACAGTCAAGGCGTTGCTCCGAGTGTCCGTCAGTCAGCATCCGGGAGACCCAGCGAGCACACACCTTTCGATAACCCAACGTTTCTGTTAAAGTTCTTTCAATTGTGCTGTGGGAAGCTTCAGGAATCCGCTCAGCATGTTCAATGGACAGTGACCCTGCGATCCTTGAGCATCTCATTGTTGATCTTCTGGACAATCGCGTCCGAAGCTGGTGGTCTTCCACTCCGTTCTTCATCGTGAACTTCAGTGCGACCCTCAGCAAAAGCTCTGCACCATTTGCGGACGTGCTGAACGGATATGCACTCTTCACCATAAACCTCAGTCAGTTGCCGATGAATCTCAATGGGCGGTAACTTCCTTGCATGGAGAAATCTGATTACTGCTCAAACCTCACATTTGGCACGAACGAGAGTGGGGGAACCACTGCACACGGCACTGTAATTGGATTTAGCCTAGGACCTTCCCTCTACATTGTAGCTGATTGGGAACCTTACTTTTGGTACAACCCTTGTAGGTAGATCCTTTATCTAGCTTACAATTATTCAGATATAATTAAGGTGACATCTTTTAAAAATCCATTTCTTTTGCTGTGCCTAACTCTGATCAACAGACCCTGTAGGACACAGGCAGAAAATGCCACAGTGATGAATGAACTGGAATGTATGTACATAGCTCCATATTCATGGATGCTCTCTAAGCAGGGAATAAAAGGTTATTGCAGTACTGCTCACTCATGTCACCTTGAAGCTACATCTGGAAAGAATTGTTTTTTTTGCTTGCTTCACATATTCATGATTTTTGAGAAAACCAAAATTTTTACAGAATTTTAAACATCATTTTCTGAATCAGAAGAAAATTATCCTTCCAGATTAATCTCTTCATTAAAAAGCAACAAAACCTTGTATACTAGTGTTATTCATGAACTTTACAGCCACACAGGTTCATCCATTCTTTCTAGTCTTGTTTTACTCACTGAAGAATTACATTATATTTATTCTTCCCTGTGGCCTTAAAATTTAGTAATTTTATTCAACAATGTTTCAGCCACACAATACCTGCATGCAACCAAACTTACCGGTAGGTTGGCCTTAGTATAACCTGGGTTGCAGCAGTGGCGCAGCGAGGGGGGGTTTTGGGGGATAAACCCTCCCCTCCCCCAGAGCTATGAGAAATTTTTAAGTTTAATCCATTTTACTTATTTGGATCAGTATTACTTATAGAATAGAGTTAGGATTTATCAAATATCCCTCAGAAAGCCGTAAAACTAGTCATTTTGAACCATTATTTTTCAAATTTTTCGGGAGGAGGGCCCCCGCTTGCCCTGGTGGGTATACAATACCTCCACACCTGTTAGTATTAGTTGCGCCTAAAACCCCCCCCCCAGCCTTGGGGAGGGTTTTAGGCGCAACTAATACTAATTCGTTCTTACTCTTCTAACTACTTTAATTCCTAGCTGCGCCCCTGGGTTGCAGAACTTAGTGACACACGAGGTAATTGTGCAAAAGGTTATCATAAAAGGATTCCGGAATAGCAAGAAATCATATTTATCATGCTTTGAATGCACCCGGAAAAATCACGGAATCTAAGGGGGAGGTGGCGAAGGCAACCCGCCCAACACATGCTTACTGCTAAGCGCTCACTCTGCTTCGCCACAGGCAGGGGGCGACCGCTATACCAGTAATGGGAGCGAGAGATTCATTACCTTCCTGTGTGCCTGGGTGGTATGCAATACCTCTAAGCAATAATGCGTCTGAGGTCTGATATGCATTAACAAGCGGCTTGTAGATATTCATGAATTTTTATTAAACATGGTTTTGTAAGCTGATGAAATAAAATCTTCATTCGAAAGCTACCCTAAAGATAGCCATCTCTTTCATTTTTTTCAGAAATTATAAGGGGGAAGCTGCTCCCTCCTATCGATTGGGGATATCCCCCCTTATTAAGCCACATTCTAAGTATTAACTGCTTCAAAACGGCCATATCCTATGGTTATATTATTTAATTTCATATTTCTCACTAAATAATTGTTGTTTTGTTCACTTCACCTTTTTAAATATTCCTCACAACGTATTTTACAATTTTTTATTTACATACTTATCTTGCACCCAGTTTAATAGCATCGTGATAGCAGTGGAGTAGGCATAATTTTATGCATGTTTAAGATGCAAGAAATCTTCTACATAATGCCTTCAATACCTACGTTAACATCTGATTTGATTGATCGGGTTTCGTGGACAAGGAAACCATTAAAGAAAATGAAGTTGGGATTCGTTTTCAAAATTTTATTTTAACCAGCTGCATGGGAGTTACCCATAATTTGCATCATAGCCGTCCATATTAAAGTTTTTTGCTCTAATATTTGGTTAATTTTATATTTACTTCCTACTAGTAATTTTTACCTTCTAGGTGTTCCCCACTACAGACCAGGTTACGCTTTAAAAGGGCGTTGAAGTATTTACAGACAAGTTGGATATAGGTCTGCTACTGGCTGACTATGGTGATTCCTTCGTAACGGCAGATCACATGCTTTAATGACATACAGGGACCTCGATGGAGTCTTCGCGAATGATTCCATAAGAGTGAGGGTGATTTTGTGGACATGATGTATGACAAGTTGAATGCACACGGGAAAGTTTTTTGTTTTTATTGGCTCTAAATTCCTGATGAAAGTAACTATTTACCTGGGTATTATTTTGAAAGTTTCGTGCCAATAACGCGTATAATTTTACAGCGTTTGAAATTTAAATTTGTAAAGAAATCGTTCCTCCTTTCCTATGATATTTTTCTCATAAACGACGCGAGTAAGTCAAGTCGCAATGCGCCCGTACGTATTCGAAACAAATCGCGCAAGATTGCCCCTGTACCCTTACAAGCTTGTAAAAAAAAGAAGCTCACTTCGTTGTCATCACCACACATAAGTAATTATCATATGGTATGGCCAATGCGAAGGCAAATCCACGGTATATGCATATGCTGCCCAGGTAGCACACGGCCGCTAACGTATCTATTCAGTTAATGGTCCACGATTAATCAAAGCATCAATTGAATGGTTCCTCGTGATTTATGGTATATGATTCATGGCTGCAATAATAACTATTTATCCCTGAGTTCCAGGTTTCGACGTCCTGCTGGGGCTAAAGGCTGTCCTACCGTGGTGGGGCAGACTGCATGCAGACAGGGGGCGATGAATTTGAGAATGTTTTGCTGGTTGCCCAATGCAATTTTAAAAAGCTTTTAATCAATCAGGGCACAGGAAATAACATAGAATTCCATATTTCAATGATAGAAATTTCGCAAACAACCGATGAATGGAATCAGTTGAGCATTACAATGCGTTAAAGTTCCTTGTGAACTTTCATTGTATTTTTTTATTCTCAAACCACCGGATACAGCTCTTATTGGCCATTTTACACCGGGGTGTTCAACAAGTGTAACAAGTAAACGTACACAAACGACCATGCCCTGAACCGGAGAAACCTACCCAGGCGGGACTCGAACCCGCGACCTCTTGTTTGGCAGGCGAGAACGTTACCCCGCCGCCAGCGGTATGTTGGTATACCAAAGACACGGTTACGTAGGGGGCTCAAGGGCCCTCAAAATATTTTATATTTGGTAATGCGGTAATAAGAGTAACCCCTCCAAATAAATTCCCTCCAAAAGATAGCACCTTTCCAAATGAAACCCCCCGAAAATACTTTCTAAGTAAGACCTTGTGATATATACTCCACTGCATTAATTTGCACTTTGATGCAGATGAAACTTTAGTCCCATACTGAGAACCAGCCCGGGGAGCTCATAAAATCCCAGCGTCTGGGAGCTATTACCGCAAAAAAGAATTACTATTTACTATCATCAATGCTGAACTAGGTAATTACAGCTCAATTGCCCTAACCTAGTAAAACACGGATTTGGTTACATTCTGACAGAAATTTTAACTGAATTTTCATATAGTGCTATGAAATTTTTAAACATGTTACATCTACCAAAGTTTTTGAAGTAAAAACTTCTTATGGCATGTTGAGCACTTTTATAGATGGGTAAATGACATTGGACTCGCGACACCATCACCTCTACTACATATACGTATAATTTATATACACAGTATACTCACTCTACATACAGTACTTGTGGAGGGGTACAAACCATTGGACTCGCATCACCATCACCGCTACTAAATATATGTGTAAATTGTATATTCTGTATATACACTTTTGTGGATGGGTAAAAGTGAAAACTTCTTATGACGCGTTGAGCACTGTTGTAGATGGGTAAAAGACATTGGACTCAGTTCACTGTCACCGCTACTACATATATGCATAATTGTGTATATTCTACATGTACACAGTATACTTGCTATATACACAGTACTTGTGGAGGGGAACAAACCATTAGACTCGCATCACCGTCACCGCCACCAGTCCATACTCGTGCAGGAGAGTGTACTCGATACAAGAATTACATAACAAGATATTTTCATATTACATATTAGTATTCCCCCCTGCTAATTTTCTCAAAGTACTAAACTATTTAATGCAATGTAACCAAAGTGTATAAATATGCTACCCAGGTGTGTCAGACTGCCAAGATTTAAAACTATTTTTCATCACAGGGTGTTTTCTGAAGTATTTCATGCATAAAAGAAATTTGTTGAGGGTAATAGCTCTGAAATCAAATTTTAATAACCAGATTCCTGATTTTTTTTGTGTGTTATGACAATGACTATTGCAGTGTATTTTTGTTGAATGTCAAATAAAATATTCTTATTAGTATTGAACACCTAAGTCCAGTGTGTTTTGAGTCACTAAAGCCAAAATTGGTAATTAATAGGGCAAGCTATGAATTAATTAATTATCAAAAGAAAATGAAAGAACACCATGATGAACATGTAGAGGCAGAACAAAGGTTCTGTGTTGAGTATGTAGTCTCTTCCCAAAAATCGCCCAATTCATTGTGTGCAAATTGTAGCTCAGTCTCCTGAACCTTGTTCTTATATTATTAGATATTACGTAGGAAAAGAGTGTTGGGGAAAAAGTATTTTAAGTTCCTCTCGTTAGTTGGCTATCAAATCCAACAGCAAAAGTCCTCTGAGCGGGACAAAATGTTTTCAGAGAAACTGGATCATAATCACACAAGGTCTGGTAAAATAATAAAGAAGTTTAGGTTGTTTTAAGTCCTAGAATCAACAAAATTTGTCTATTGTGCTACTGTTGTATCTTATTATCTACCATGCACTAGAAATTATTTATTTTTCTTGGTTTTATTGTTGTTAATCGAATTTATTTGTTATTTACCATCCATTATAACTTGTCCATGATATTAACTTAATCCGTTGCTTATAATATATGCTTTCCAATTTGTCATTGAAATTGATGTGTCACTCCTTTGCTGCAAGAAATGTTTGAGTGTCATAGTACTAAATATTATCAATTCTTTCATTGAAAGGGGAAAGATGTAAAAAAAGAATAACCTGTAGATGAAGTATTTAGAGTCTTTGAGGGTAATGGGGGTTCGTATCAAGGGAAATAACTGTGCCCTATGTAACATTAAAAACATATCTGTTTATTGAGGACACAAGTACAAGCTTGTTGCACTCAGAGACATATGCTAATAAGCCGATGGCCATGGATTCAAAGACACCTTCGCACGTGGGCCGGCAGGTCTGACTCTCTTGCACTCAGGGATGCTACTTCTTGGGTCAGGGCACCAAATCCCTGGGGTCCCATTACCCTACAGGCGCCAAGGGTCCTTTGCCTGTCTCCCTCCAGGCATAGCTGCCTTTTGGCAGTAGCGCGCAATGATTTGAATGCTACAGTGCACAGGCAGTGGCTGCCTGATGTGAAGTATCGTTTGGCAGTTATTAAAGTTGATTCGAAGAAGCTGGTTGTTGTGTGATTTGTGATACCAATGCCCGGATACCACATATATTACTGAGTATTTCTTTGATGTGTGGCATTCCTATTTTTTGCAATTCAAGAGTAAGGGCAATTTAACTGGAATAAAATTTAACGCACTTCTATATTCACATTTATTATTATTTATTCAATGCATTAATTGGTACTAAATCATCACATGTTGGTCTCCTTAAATACAATTTTTGTAATGAACACAATCTATCACAAAGCAAAAAATTCATTCAAGAAAAACAAAAGAAAATTATCTTCAACCTTTGGATATTAATCCAGAATATTAAAAGCAATAACAAGCCATGTGCATAGTTCACAATAATGTGGAAAATTACCACAACGTAAACAGCCATCACAATCAGGATAAGTATCATAAAAGCTATAATTTTTTACTCGATTCATTAATTGGTATGCATCAAATGTCGGTCTCCTCATAAACACTTTTTGTACTGAACACAATCTATTAAAGAGCAAATAACACTTTAAAGAAAATCATTTTTATCACCAATTTAGGGCATTATTCCCAAATATTAAAAGCAAAAAACAAGTCATGTGCATAGGTCACAGCAATGTAGAAAATTACCACTATGCGTGCAACCATCACAATTTTCAGAACTAATTCACAAAAAACATCCAGAACCTGAAATGAAAAAAATATGGGAATTAGAATTTCTAATCACACTTAAAATTTTTTTACTAAATAATTTTACTATTATTTTGAGATTTGTCTCTTATGTACTTCTTATTGTGTTTATGTAAATAAATTTCACAATGTTTCCTTTTGGTAAATATGCCCTTACTAATTATGCTTCTTCATACTTATTCAGTGTATGAATTGTATTATTTCTTTACATGTACCTGGCAGTGGCGGCTGGTGGTAATTTATCTAGGGTGTGCATTAGAGCAGATATAGGATGATTTAATTATATTACGTTAATACTAATCCATGAGCATCATATTTCGTCGTAATAGAATACATAGCAAGCAAAAGCACTGGTATATTCTACCCTTAAAATTGCATGAACAGAAATAATATTAGCATGCATGAAAATAATTATTATAAACACACCTTTACAAGTGACGGTGGGTGAAATTCATTCTCCCTTCCTTACACCCAATGAGGAAGTAGTGTAGAAAACGGCCGTACAGATGACTCTGTACACGGACTAGGATCCTGGGTGCAAGTAGTGTAGGTGGCGGCTACACCACTACACTACCTGCGAGTCACTCACCAAAAATATGCGCGTGCGCACTCGCATCGTCTTGAGTCTGCTCCCATCACCCATTTGAACTGCACATACCCCCCCGCATACATTGTCCCGCCAGAGCACCCTCAAGCGATCGCATAGACCGAAAATGCTCCCGGCGCGATGCCACGGGATCGCACACTTGTAGAGCGGTGAATTCGAAAATGAGATAGCTGTAGCGTTCGGAGGCTCATGTTTCTTGCATATGCAGACAGGATTTTTATCCTTCTCGTTGCAAAAGAATAGTTTTCTTTTATTATTCATTCATCTATGGGTGTGCACTTGCTAACATGCATATACGCACGCGCCGCCACTGGAACCTGGATATATCGATTGATAATATTTATGTTATGTGTATTCTATAATGTAGCAGAATTACTGTTGTATGTGCTAGACTAAAAATCTAGTTTACATATCGTTAAGATAATTCTGAATTGACAGGTCATATAAATGTTTTCATATTCAATCATTGCCCTGTTGAGAGTGTTTCAATACGTAGTCAAAAACTTGCATTAAAAATTCTTCAAGGGCTATATTGCAATCACTGAATCAAACTGAATCAACATTCATCGATAATGCTGCAGAATCCTTTGAAAATTCTAAAAGGGAATTGTAAGCTGTTATGGAAACTTCAAATTTGGAATCGGAGGACGAAGCCCCTATTAGAAAGTAGCATAAGGCAGAAAGGTTCCGATATTCAAGAAGAATCCCCAGAAGACACCCTACCATCACCTCCTGTTCCACCAGCAGGCTATCAGTTGAAAAACAAAAACTCTTGTTATACAGCAACATATTATATTTTGTCATTTATCCTGAATTTTACCAATGGATCCAATTTGAAAATGAATGTCTAGAAAATATCTTCTCAAGATATCTTGTAGACATCAGAAAAGCAGAGATCAGATATCTGCGAAATGTCTAAAAGATATTACAAGATATTTTCTAGACATTAGCTGAAGACATTCTAGATATTTCGTGCTATGTGGGTTCTGGAGCAACAAATCGACATTTTTCCAAAGAATATTATTGTCCATGCCTGAGGCTGAGTTCAAACCTGTAAATTTCAAATCCTCCCCGAACTGGCAACTGCTGCTGATTTTATTTATTACTCAAAATTCATCCTTTGTTTTAGTTAACTGTAATGGCTCCATTCGCACAGAACTCCCATAACAAAATAGTTTTGATGTGAGGTGTTAAATACGAATGTTCAGTAAAACCTCACTCGAATTTCATGAGCGTTTTTCTCCGCGAATCATGAAAAATCGCATTTCCTAAGATATTTCGCCTGTGAGTATGCACTCATACGCACACCGACGACATGAGGGTCACCTGAATTGAGGCGGAAATTTTGGGCAGGCGTTTCCCGCGGATGGAATTATTTACTTCAAGGAGACCAAGTATTACAAAAGCTCATAGTATCCATAAAGCCTAGGAGACAGGATCGTTTTCAATGCATCTAAAGTTGTACGTAATGAACGCCAGGAGAGAACCAGTAGCTCCTTGAGGAATATAATCTTAGCCTTTTAAAAGGCTTTAGCGCCGATGTATTCATTCATACGGTATTGGATTGCTTGCTTACGACTTTTTTTAGGATGTCGTAATGTCCGTTTTCAGTTCAAAATTTAAAGTCTCATGACCGTTACTCACTCCATTGTTGACCCCGCACGAGGGCTTCATGTTATCCGAATTCACTATTGCGGGTGAAGTAATTGCAATGTTATATAATACTTTTGCGATAAAATATTCTTCCTATGGAGATATATGTTTAGCTTTCATGGGAAGAATACTTAACACAGCTTGATTGCCATGTAGGATGTCGTATCATATAAGCAAAACGCGTAGAGTGGTGATTTTCCACCGCAATGTTTGAGGATAAGGGAATAGGGTGGTTTCCTATTGTTTTTTTATTGCCTAAATCGAAAGATTATTACTCCTGGAGTACGTATTTTACGCTTTTGGATTTTTTAATGACGATATCTATTTTTCGCGATTAAATGAAAAGTGAAAAATTTCAAGCGCGCGAAAACGCGACGGCTAAGTATGAATGCTGAGAAATCTCCGTACGACGCCGTTCTGGTTCCCGCTGCCGCAAGTGAGGTGACCTTGGGGCGAGGCTTTGAGCGCTGATACGACGCAGGATGCTAGCAGTTAGCAGAGCACCCTGCTAGCAGGTAGCGCTTGGCTTAAATAAGGATTATTAATACCTTATCAAATGAAGAAAACTTTCCGACCTTAGCCAGTTTTAATAGGTGATTATTAAGACATGTTTCCCTGAGCTCTGTGCCTCATGCATGAATTGGTAATCTCAGACAATGTGAAACTCCTATCCACTCGTATAGAAACTAGGCCCCTGTGACGTCACGTGGAGTGGAATCGCATGGGCGCCAATCTGGCCTTTTTCAAACGAGGTCAAAATTGACCATTGCCATTCGTCTAAACTGGGATTTCTAAAACAAAATAATTTGTATATTATGAATACACGAATGGTGGGCAACGAATCGCAATCAATGCATTTCGTTTTCTATGATGAAGGAAACTACCCTATTATGAAATATTACTGAGAGATCTTGCCTATAAGTTACATTGTGAATAGTGTTCGTCCACCGCAGTCTTGAAGTTCGTGATCATGACCCTGGCATAGAAAAACGATTGAAAAAATATCACTCACAACTGGAAAGTTTAATCACAACTTATGTTAGCGCGCAAAAATCCTTAAAGGCCTATGATACGTCCCAGCCGTTTTATGAAGAATGTCGGCGTGCAACATATAGATAAAGCAGATATTTTACAAAATGATATCGTGACCGATAGAACGATACAAACAGGCTTACTAGAGGAGGGTAGTTAGAAAAGCTATTCTTAAAGTATTTCATTACGTTACCGTGTTTTTATAATACCTTATGTAAGACTCGAATTATATCATACTGTAGTTTCTTTGGCCATGGGCTCATGCAAATAAAATTCACAGTATGTAAGCCACATTCTAGCCTGGATTTTGACCGTATTCGTCGAACTAAACCGGCGAAATTGATTCTAGTGGTAATCTGGTGTGTGCCATGGCTTGATTGTTCCAGCTGCATTTCCACTAGCACGGCTTGGATTTCAGCTATAATTCTGTCGGTCATACACAAACGAATTTGAACTAATCGAAATTTATGGCAAACAGTTCTAGGTATCATCTGACACAGACCTTGGCAGTTGTTTTCAACAAAGCCCCGAATTTAAATATTTTACAAAAGTGATCCATCACAGGCTGCCTCCAATTAAAATAGATTGATCGACGCGGAGGACACCCCGAAAAAAGGTTTGTCAGCTACTCTACGCTAGTAGCTATTGACCACACACACCGCATTCATTTATCGTTTCTTCATGTACTCATTGTGTAACTGCTAATCGAGGTATTGTCGCACAATAATACCGCAGCGCATAACCATTTTGTATATATTATCGTTTCTTCATTTCTCATTCTTTGTAAATACTTAAATGAAAACTCAATAAACCATTTATTTAAACCGGTTGGGATAAGAATAATGAATTCATCTGTTGTTTGGAGGAGAAATTTAGCATCCTACGAAGCGAAGCAATTCATCGCTATCATAAAAAAACAATTTGCTTAGAAATGCACTCATTTGTAAAAACGGATATAGCATATAGCTCTGTGGTATTTTTTTATCAAGTTCAACGGTCCTTCATGGAAGAGAGATCGTGAAATTAACATAATTTTGCCGAATTTTATGATCAATTTACCGTGTATATTCGCACTATATATAGGCACCACAGGGTCGCACGCAATGATACACATTAGGTGCGATGCATTCTGTACATTCAAAACCAAAGAGTTGGTAACAACGTATGCTAATGATAATTGACGCATTGTTGGCAGTGGAAGCTTCGCGGCATTTTCACAAAGCCGCGAGCAACAATGCCGAGGACGCGTTTACGTGATACGACGAAGAAGTTGACAGAAAACGGAAAGCTCGAGCTGGGGACAAGCAGGTTACTTGATCATACGCTTATCTTAGCTACATACGCGGCCAAAATGAGGATTTGGCGGATTCTCTTAGTGCTGGGAGTAATCTTGCTCAAGGCCTACTACATTCCGAGGGCACCAACTACTGCTCCCCCTCTCATCAGGGAAGCAAATACGACCATTCAGCTTTTCACGAGCACAAAGGGCAAAACGTCTGATGGCGGAGAGTCTGCAGAATCCGAAGTCCTTTCAGGAGAGGAGAAGGCCGAGGCTGATCGGAAGGAGGCCGCTGACTACGAAAAACACTCAGCCAAGGCTACATGGATGGAAATTGTGAGTAGGCATGGATACTTTACTTAGTGCCTGTGTGGACAGCATAAGTTGACCGGGAATTTCACTCACTCATTCTTAACGCCGTTTTACACGGTACACGGAATTGCGCAGGTTAGAGCTGCATTAATTTCTAAAATGGCGTGGAATTGCGCGAATGCATGAACGAAATTAGAACAGGGGCTATTTTTCAGTCTCGCATCCACGCATTCTCGCATGTGTTCGAGCAATTCACCGCTTTACACGACGCAATTTTGATTGCGCCTTCACACGTACGTCAGACTGCGCAATTCCGTGTACCGTGTAAAACGGCCTTTAGACCTGGAAGTTAAATTTGTCTTTCGTGGATCAAGTATCACTTAAACACAAAAAGTTTAATAATTAAATGGTATTAAACAGTTATAAGGCAACTTTCAAGGGCAATCAATGGATATGGGGTGGTGGGCCAGATGTTTCCGAGTGGAGTATGTAATTTTTTCATATTTTTTTGCTTATTTGTGGCTGTTGGGATTCCAACTAGACTCCACCTTGTAAGAAGACGACGGCAAGGAAGCTGCAACTACACACTAACAACTAAATCAGGGCTCACTTGAAAACATCTACATTAAGGCACACAAATTCACTGCAACTCTCTTGTCCACGACAGCAAATATAAATTAAAAAGGATAATTACCTCTTCGATAGACATTCCTGGATTCTTTGAGTCTTCTTTGCCATCCGTCTTATTACCGACTGCTTTTCCTTTCGCCAAAGGTTTTTCCTTCTCCGGAATTGGCTTATCGTATCGAGTAGCCACTTCATCAACCGTAGCATCCGATCCATTGATTTCGAAATTCATCCTTACTGGCTTGTCTTCCTTTAAAGTTGACAGATGGGTTTGAATTCTGTTGCCTCCCCCATAAGGTGGGGACAAAGGAACCTGCTCTTCATAAGAGTGAAGGTATTTCACATAAATCGTCGCCAACAGGAATATAAAATGTACCAGCCACATTTGCATCTCGTCTTGTTTGTGCTTCCCCGACAAAGTTTTCTCGTTTTCAACAGCCAAGACTCGAGGCTCCGTTGCAGATCTTTTCCGGCCGCCGCGCTTTTTGCTGAATGCGT
The DNA here is from genome assembly GCF_921293095.1 of Ischnura elegans. Classification (NCBI taxonomy): domain Eukaryota; kingdom Metazoa; phylum Arthropoda; class Insecta; order Odonata; family Coenagrionidae; genus Ischnura; species Ischnura elegans. The sequence continues at coordinate 100,611,860 of NC_060259.1, forward strand.
CCTCGACATTGTTGTTTGCGGCGTTGTGATAGTGTCGGGATTCCGAAACAGTTAGTTAATTATCTGTTGCGTGAACCTATAACAACTCTCAATTTTGGAATAAACAGCGCGCACCATAATTTGTGTTAGCTTTTTTCCTCTATTGTAACTAAGAACTCTGCCAAGACCATTTAATGACATAAAAATCTATAAAATTGTCTCTTAGGCGTATTTTTCTGTCGTCCAATTTAAACTGAAAATGATAAGTGAATTAAATACAACTTTGAATATTCCAAAGATTTTAATAAACACTAACCGCAGTTTCAACGGCTGATTTTCAAGATCACGTTTAACAAATTAATAGACATACAAGTACATGGATGTGGTTGTCTACACAAAGTACCAGAAGGAGGGGAAGGAAATGAATAGGGTGGTTTCCTATTATTTTTTAATTGCCTAAATCGAAAGATTATTACCCTTGGAGTACGCATTTTACGCGCTTAGATTTTTAAATTACGATATCAATTTTTCGCGATTAAATGAAAAGTGAAAATTTTCAAGCGCGCGAAAACGCGACGGCTAAGTGTTAATGCTGGGAAAAGCCCGTGTGACGTCATTATGGATCCCGCTTCCGCTCAGCACTCTTCTCATGACAATATTTCTTAGAGTAGTATATAGGGTGTAGAATTGATAGGGCCAAAGAGTGTACCATATCACTATACTTCATGTTTATTTCTCTCGAAATAGGTATTACAGATATTCACGTCGGACGCAATGCGAGCAAAAGAGCGCAGTTTTTTTTATTCTGAATAACAAATGAGTTTTATGTAATCACGCAAGAGTAACCAGTAGCTAATAGAATTGAATCGCTGGCTCGACCAAAATTTAAGAAATGTATGCTCGTCCAAGTTTAAGTGCATACCTTTTCGTCACGCCCTCATCATCAGCGTCTATCATTGCGGTTATACTGAATTATGGATACGAATCCGCGACCTGCCTGCAGAATAGCATGCAAGGAATCGAACCCACCGCCCCTGAGGCCAGCTGAAGAATAGGACAGGAAAGAAAGATGGTAGAGATGTTCATTAACATAATAATCGGCACAGTACCCCAACATGGCGAAATGTCTCTGGCGATGACGAGAAATCGCTTTGCCGACCGCTAATAAGCCGATATTTTAGGTAATCTTGGGTGGATAAATGCCTAACCTGCCTTTCCGCTGCGATTTAATCAGCGCTGTATCCTTATTTTTCTTTAAGTTAAACCACAACGAGTATAAATTCTTCATTATTTAACATCAAGTAGTAGCACCGTACCTGTGGTTGCTAAAATATTGATTGCTATTTACTCATAGAAATCCATCCAAATAGCAAAAAAACAATACTGAAGCCTAAAATCAGAATTTTCGTGCGGGTGAGAGTCTACCGGTAAGTATTTCAGACTATTCAGGGTAAGAAGGAGCCGAAATACTGTTTGCTTGCATTTGAAAAACGACTACGATTGAACCTGAGGTCAAGTGACCCTCATTTCTTCACTGAAGTGACATCTGCATAACTTGTAGGAGACCGTATGACGAAATGGCTTTAATTGTAATTTGCGGAACAAAAGTAGCATGTTTCAACGCTGGCTTATCGACCAATCATATGCTATGCAGTTAGTATTAACCAGCATGGCCATTGTCATTTTCTGATATCAATAATTTTTTACATCCTTGCCATTATTTTAAGGCAGGATCCTTCAACCTTTTTTAACGAAAGGGCCAAAATTCGATTTCACATCGTCCGGAGGGCCACAATGCTCCATGTCACATACCACCACATCAATAAAATAAAAAAAAATTCAAAGTGCAATATTTATTGGTCAAAAAGTTCAATCGATGCTATTTTTGACATTGTTTATTCTTGACGAGTTTGTCAATATTTGGTTTGTGATACAATCTCCTCTAGAGGCTGCAAGAAATTTGCTGGTGAGCCACGGGTTAAAGACCCTTGTGTTAAGGAATAAAAATAAAAATAATTTACATAGACACAGATCTTCTGAGCTTCCCTCCAAATTTGTCCATCTTCTTCAATGGCAGTTTTATCCACATTTCTGTCGGACTCTTCAGGATAATGAAGTACTGACACATCCTTTATGCCATATTATACCTCACATTTGTTAATTAAGCCTGAATCACATCATCATTTTTCTGTACTTACCGCATGATAGCTCCAGCAATCGCTCAAATGATGGCAGAAAAATGATTGAGTCAGACAATCATAAAATCATAGTTACCAATCTGTATTAAGCATTACTACAAACACTGCAACTGAAGAAAAATATCAACAGGGTCCCACTACATTGTGAAAGACTGCAACCATCCTTTGAGTAGAAACACCGATCTTTCTTAATAATTATTCTCCTATTTGAGGATATTCACAAAACTATAGAAAGAACTACCATACTCATTAATCCAACTTGATCAGTTGTCGGCTCATTCTCTTCTACTCTGGTTCTTTGGGGCTCTTCTCAGCTCACGACTCCTAATGATAAAAAATTGTGCTTTAGTCAGAAATAAATGTATCTCACAAGAATAATACATCCTTTAGTCATCAGGAATTGAACATCTGCTGAGTGTTAAAACAACAAGCACAATACACATATAAAATTATGTATAAGTATACTTACTCTATGCCTCTGCCCAGCCGTTCCATGACCTCAATTCCATGTCTTCTGTACCATCAGCTTCTCCTGGTCTAGATTCAAATCCTATAGCCTTTACTTTCGATTTTTGTATAAAGCAAAATGAACAATTTTTTTTACAAAGATAAAAAATTCAAATATAAAACTTAGCTTACAGTATTGCGGTCAGAATTTTTTAAAGACTTTGCATTCAGAATTTCTGCAAATAAGTAATAAAGGCATTAGTATTCATGCAAACGTTGCTCTCAAGTTAAGTAGATATTTAGAGGGAGAATATGAAATAATCTTTGAACTTCACATGAATTAGGACACTGCACTCTGCACTCCACCAGCATCTTAGATCGTACAACCCGCGGACATCAGTCAAATAATGTTCTAAATATGTATATTTGCCATTGTTCCTTAACTTAGTTCAGTGAATATGCCATGTTCACTTTGCACATGTTCAAAGTTACTGCAGCAAGGAATGACCTCTGCACGTTCTATGAACGCTCTCAGCAATCTGAATTGACCCTTGAACAGCTAGCATGCCCATATGGGCACAGCTGCAATGGTCTAAAGAATTATGTATAAATTCAGACCCAAACATTGTAGAACATGCTGGATCTGTATGGAAAATTCTGTTTCAAATACACCGCAGTCAGCCTTTAGGCGAGAGATTGGACAAGTGTTTTTGTAACAAAAATGTACCTTTCCCACACCCGGTGTTCATGTTTGACATTCGCTATCTAGTGCAACTAATCATAGTGTCTGATGCCATAAAGTATGATGGCTGGGATCACCAATTTGTCCCGTGCAATAGATGCCGATGTGCTTACAAAGAATGTACTTCCCTTGCACGCTCAAAATGCGCTAAGTGCAAGGTAGGTCTTTGCCTTCAATGAAATTCTGATTATCATCCTCGGCAATTTAAAATCCAATTTACAGCATTCAAAGACTCTACCAGCAATGTAGGACTAATTTTGTAAATAAATTCATGGATAATGAATGTTTTCATTCAATAACAGTCTCCAAAACGCAGTTTTATACTGTTAAGTTCCTTGGACAGCTAAAAAAAAAGTTTAAACAGGAAAAATAAAGTATAATGATTTGAACTTACTTCAAATTGATAAATAAAAGAAGTATTATGGGTAAATCCAAAAATATATTTCATATCACGCAATACAAATGAGAATTATGAAGGTCCGAGTGAGTTTTCTGCAGAATGCAGACTGTTGGCGGGAACGGCACACCCCCTCAAGCAAGAACAAATCAACAGAATTTTAAAATTAAATATTTGCCTGAATGCTTGGGCAGTAATTAAGCAGTTTCTAATGAAAAAACAAAATAAAACTCCGCTTTTAAAGGGTTAATGCAACTCTGCACATACTTTGAAGTACTTCAAACTTAATTCTGTAACTAAATTTGCCAATAGAACATGAAGTACATCTTAACCTGTCAGCACTCAAAGTTTTTTCAATCATACATGGTTCATTTCTATGAAATGTTATACATATGACCAATGAAGAATGCTCCTAAATTTTTATCCCGAAATATTACGTAGAACCGGAGTTACATCCCGGTGCCGTATGGCACCACTGGGCATTAGCGTGGTCTCTTTGCTGCTAAAGGCATTTTGGGAAGAATCAAATACCGTCAACTATGGCAAAACCTCTATTTAATTTATTTATTATACATTAGATTTTGAATTGTAAGTGGTGAACCATTCAATGCAAAGACCAACATTACTTTACTTACACTCGTTCTTATTTGAGACATGCAATAATCCTCAGCACATTTTGTCCTACTCCCCTTTTGAGTGGAAATAGCAATATGGTTTATGCCATCATATCATATAACATTTGCTGCAAGGCGTCTGGAATTTTTCATTATCTGTTTTTCCTGATGTGAGCAAGTTCTGTTCTTAACTAGGTATACTTGAACAACAAGCCTATAGTTGTGATATGTACACCCTCCAAATCTAAGTTTGTGTTCACAGACTCCTAAAAATCACGTAAAAATTGGCCACTACCATTTCTCATGGTGTGTGCCCACTTTGTCGCGATTTATCCCTTGGTCCATGAGGTCAGTACTACCCATTTTCTCATTTTACATCTCAAATTGTATTGGTCTTGTCACAGAAATTTACTTTTTGGCACCACATGAGTTCCTGGCTATGCTAGTCACAGAATGCACATCATAGCATGTTGATGCACCCATTACAACCCAATTGTCCACCCATTGAACAAGGATTATAGATGATTCCTCATCACAGCTATACTCGTAACTTCCCTGTGGCTCCTATTGAAATATGGTTTTCGGGGTGAGATTTCTTTCGGCAATCGATTGCACCAGAGCGTACCATTGCTATTATATACCCTCTTATTCTGCTCCATCAGGAGAATCAGTCCTTGAACAAAAAAAAAACAAATGGTCTTTTGCTCTCCTCGTGGCAACGAGATAGTGACATAATTTTACATGAACTAGGAATATAACTGCCAACCTGTGAAAAGGCTATTGAAAAAATATTATACTGCAGGTGCCATGCATTCTCTCTGAGATTGCCCAACATTGATAACATCGGAGCTGTTGATTTTCCGCACTATTTTCATATTCCCATTATGCTTTTTTTCCTGGTAGACCTTGAACTCTATTAGGTATCCATCTGCTATGTTCAAGTACCACACCTTGTAGCTGAACCTAATAGGCTTTCCTCGTACATATGAATTGCTTATATCCATGGGATCCCTCTTATGCCACCATGCTCCCATAATTCCCAAAAACACTTTTTTACCCCTTTGAAAGAAATATTTGGTGAAGAGCAATTACAGAACAGTGCATAATTATTGCTACAACTAACTAGTTGACCATCTGGTGATCAAAAAATAGTTCAAAAGTATGAAGAGAATGCGGAGGACTGAATAAACTCTGTACCATTGATATCTTGATTTTTTTTCTGCCGTATGAATTTAGAAATTTCATTTTGTCTTCAAAATACAGTTAGATAAATCTCCATCCATTATCTCTCTCTGTTTTTTAAGATCCTGAACTCTGTTCCTTTTCAAATTTCGAGACGATCTGGCAGCAGGTTCACTCTAATCCTTGATTGTTCAAAAATTACGACCACTTTCTCATCAAATTCTTCATCTTCATATTATCTTGCTCTCACAAACAGAATCTCTGCTTTAGCTCTGAGCTGATGGCCAGGTAAGCTGTCAACCAAGCCAGGGGTGCAGCTAAGAATTAAGGCTGGGGGGTTTTAGGCACAACTAATACTTAGGGTTGTGGGGGTATTTCCTACTTGCCAGGGTAAACGGGATTTTCAGGGGCCCTCCTCCAGAAAAATATTAAGATTAATGGTTCAAAATGGCGAATTTTGCAGCTTTCTTAGGGATATTTGATTACATAACTCTAACTCTATTCTATAAGTAATCCTAATCCAATTAAGTAAAATGGATTAAAATCAAATACCTATTTCTCTGAGCTCTGGGGGGGGGCTTTATCCCCGAAAACCCCCTCGCTGCGCCACTGCACCAAGCCACCATCTTCATTCTCTGATTCCTCGTATATTTCTTTATGCCAACAGAATGTATCATTCTACGCATGAATCAAACAATTCATCAATAGAGTGAGACAAAAAAGGGCCTAGTGTAAGGAAGAAATGAGATCAAGTTTAAGTTTGAATTATTTTGAAATGTTTACCTTGAACCCACAACATTTCAATCCACCAACTAATCTCATGCAGTGAACCCAGAAGCCACGGAAACATTTGCAAATCATCGCCGCAGAAATCTACAAATCAATATTTTTATCATTTAAAGATTATTTTATAATATTTTATATGAAAATAGGCTTACAACATAGCTTATACACATCCTGAAAACCTTTGGTACCTATTTTTGTTAACAAAATTGCTTATGATGAAATAAATAGCTAAAAATCGCAATGGTAAGCGAAAAAGGACCACAGGGTGAATTGATACATGTAACACCCAGCGGTGGCAAACAACACCATTGATGCTTACCTTCACATATCTCAATTTTGAATCGCCAGATATGTACTGCTAATTTTTTCATAAATATTAATTTGTACTTTACAATTTATGAAAACATTACGATGTAATTATTAAACTAATAACACCCCTCAATTGAGTACCCATAACTCATGAGTCATGAGTCTGCAAAAAAAACCTTTTGCCGTAAAACTGACAGGACTATCCAATGTGGTGAAAAACACAATAGGGTGGTTTCCTATTATTTTTTATTGCCTAAATCGAAAGATTATTACTCCTGGAGTACATATTTCACGCTTTTAGATTTTTAAATGACGATATCTATTTTTCGCGATCAAATGAAAAGTGAAAATTTTCAAGCGCGCAAACAAGTATGAATGCCGGGAAATCTCTCCGTGTGACGTATTTCTGGTTCTCGCTGCCGCCCTGCGAGGTGACCTTGAGGCGAGTTGAGCGCTGATACGACGCAGGCTGCTAGCGGGTAGCTGAGTACCCTTCTGGCTGGTAGCGCTTGGCTTAAATAAGGATTATTAATACCTTATCAAATGAAGAAAACTTTCCGACCATAGCCAGTTTTAATAAGTGATTATTAAGACATGTTTCCCTGAGCTCTGCGCCTCATGCATGCATTGGTAACATCAGACGATGTATAACTCCTATCTTCTCGTATAGAAACTAGGTCCCTGTGACGTCACGAGGAGTGGCATCGCATGAGCGCCAATCTGGCCCTTTTCAAATGAGGATAAAAATGGACCATAGCCATTCGTCTAAACCGGTATTTCTAAAACGAAATAATTTGTATATTATGAATACAGTAATGGTGGGTAACGAATCACAATCAATGCTTTTAGTTTTCTTTGATGAAGGAAACTACCCTATTCACATTGACTTAGTAAGAGAAGAAACCTTCTACTAAGTACCTACAACAAAACGCAGGTATGCTTATAAGCACGTATGTATCATATACATTGCAGGAGTTTAGGCTCGGAACTGCACTGCGGTGCCATATGGCACCCATGGGCGTTGACAGGTTAATGATATTTAAATGTGAAAGTGCGTGTAATTTATTAGACCATAATTTATTGGTGTAGAGAAAAAACCGTATATCTATGTAATTATTAAAAAAAAATATCCCTGAAATGAAACCCTTATCCAAAACAATCCTTAATAATGATTGCAATTCCTTAGAAGTTAAGGGCAACTGGCCAATTCCCTCAGAAAATTAGCATGCCAAAAATATTATCTCCTTTCCTTCAAGAAAAAATCGTCGGAAAATCTGTCAAGGTAGTGGCTGCCATTCTTTGATGACAAGCTCAGTATGCTATGCTGCTTGCCAAACTACTATCTGATCTTTATGAAAACAGAAGTGGATGGTGTTGCTGTCTGAAATCAAAAAAGTTTTTTGCACAAACTAGATCAAAACTTGCTCACCAAGCTAGACGTGGCAGCTCTGACTACTACCCAAGCGTGTGGGTTCTATTGATTACAACAATTTTAATACCAAAATTCACTCAGAAGAAAACAATTTAACCTGCCAGGCCAGCTATATAAAAATTAATTGCATCGTGATGGTAGATATATATAGTGGTACCAACAATCAGCTTCTATATTATGACTCATTATGTGCATGCAGCTATATTTCATCTTAAAATATTCAATCTCAAAATATTCAATAATAAAAAATGGTCGCCCATGCATAAAATACAGTGAAATTTGACCCAAAAAATTATAAACTTTAATTCTAGATATTTTACAATTGTAAATGAATTTTTTCTCTTTTTCATAAAATTAATTGTAATTATATTTTGGCACCTTGTGTGACAACAAAATAAAAAATAAAACTATCTGGCTTTTTCAGATATCCATTCCAACCCAACCAGCATATTTTTAAAGGGTGAAAATTAAAATCCTTGAAAAAAAATTTAAAACAAGCCACTCCTTAGTGCACATATTTATTATCACAGTCGGTAGTTGATATGTCAAAATTTGTATCTCTCAATAAAAAGTTTCAGAAAGCCAAACATTTGTAAACCTTGAAAGGATGAAATTTTCCCCATCAGGTTCTCTAATATTTAAATTTACATTTAAAGAATTTTTAAAACCATATAAAAAGCCGAAAAAATGGGATAAAATACATCCTCTGATATATTTATATATCCATATAATGTTTTGCAGAAGTCGACAGCAATCTATGGAGCAATAAAAAATTATTTAAAAATGTAATTACTTAAATAACATTTTAGAGAAGTAACTTTCAAGTAATCTTTATGCTTCTGTACAAAATGCACCAAACTTTTAACAATATCGTTCCTTTGGATTTACATTGTGTTACGGTTGAACCTGTGGAAAATTAACATGTCCATCAACCCTTTGCAGTCCAACATTGAGGCTGGCTTGACAAGTTTAGTGCTAAAAGCACTAGGCTTGTCATGGCATCAGGTCTTACTTCGAGTTGAGCTCAAAATAAAGGCAAAGTGATTTATACAAGGGCAATGTTTCAAGAGATTACCTGATTTGTCATCAACTCGAAGTGTGATCTGATGCTACGACAAGCCTACTGCTCGTAGTACTAGACTTGTCGAGCCAGCCTCGACATTGGACCGCAAAGGGTTAATTCTGCAATGTTTAGCTTCCACCGTGTGAATCCATCAATATTTAATTTAATTTTCCATGTCCCTCAAAAATGTTCAATATTAATGAATAAGACATGAATTAAAATGCATTTTATATCCTAATTCTTTCTCTTTTAAGGTGCTGGAGGCTGCCTTTCAAGTGATCAGGGTGCTACTGAGGTTCTGTTCCCTGATAATACTGCACATAATATACCTGTCGTAATTTGGAATACATGCATTTGGTGTTCAATAAATATTTTTTATTTATAAAAATTTAAGTTCTCAAATAGATGTAATTTATATGCAGCCATTCTGTGATTATAATATACAAAAAATCTGTTCCTTCTTTATGGCTATATCATGTAATAAACTGGTATGAAAAAGGTTGAATTCTATATAAAATGTGTTTACAGATGCATGTTGAAACTGATAGTGTAATTCCAAATTCCATAGTAACTCATCTCTCCACCAGATAAGAGAGTGCATTAAATTAACTACAAAAATGCTGCTCAAAATGATAAGGTTCCAATGACGAACATAGATACCTCCATAAGATTCAGCTACCAGACTCATTTCATGGGTTACATAAGCTAATTTATTAAGAGTATACATTCCAAGACCAAACATTCCAAGCACACAAGGATGGGAAGGATCATGAATTTGTAGTCCAACTGTTTTATGCAAGAAAGCTTCTACTCTCGCAAATGCATATTTTTAGAGTTCAGTTAGAACTTGAATACATAAAAACAACTATTTACGAATTTTGAAAATAACTGTCACCATGTAAACTAGTATTATTATGTTATGGTTAATACTAATTCAGGTATTAAAAAACTAGCCATGAGGGTTTCAACCAGAACGTTGGTTTTATCAACAGCAGTAGACCTTATCCTCAAGTAGGGCCTTATTGTGTGATGTAAATACATTTTGATAAAATATAAAAATATGGAACATACCTACTGCATAGGACATCATATGAAAAGAATTTTTGACTTACATATATGATCATATAAAATAATTACAGATAAGGCAGGAGCATGTTAATTCTGACAAGCATCACAAGTGATTTCATTAAGGTGAGTTACCCACATGCAATTGTCAGAATTTCTTGGAACATGAGAGTATATACTCAAAATATTGCTTCAAATCATCAATCTCATATACATGTATCCATCTACTGTATCACCATTGTCCATGTCCTTTTTCAATCATGTGTTCCTATCCCTTTCTTTCCTACCCTATGCATTTATTTGTATGTTTGCTCTTAAGGTGTTGTGTGAAGGAATGAAGTTGATTTATTCATATAAACAACATATAAGTATACAACAACATATATGTATATATCTGACTAGACAACTCTACGAGGTGCATGGAGTCTGGTGTTGTGGCCAGCTGGAGAGAACAAATCCGTCTGCAGGGGAGGGGTGTCAACCTAGATAAATCATCTGCTTTCGGAGGTTTTCTACCACAAGTAGATTGGTGCTCGTCATTTAACCCATCAGACATCGAGGTGCTCAGGGGTGCTGGAGGATGCTGAACTCTTCAAGGGACTGGGATGATACAGTTGCGTAAGATTGTCACTGCCCATAATGCTACCGTGGGATTTGCCATTTCTTTTTCCTGGGCAATATTTTCCCAAGACCAGTTGGTGTCGAATCAGCAGGTCCAAGCTCAAGTCACCAATTTACCCAAAACTCCCAAGTTTTAATGCACTGAGGTTTTCCGAAAGTGTCGAAGTAAATTATCATCGAGGAAGAAATTTGTGTAACCTCATGCCAATCAAAAGTCCTTTTTTTGTCAGATCACTTGACCAAGTGATTAAGTAAGGGGCAATTCCATTTACCATTTTACTTCCACCCCTAGTATTCACTGGTTGCGCTAAAAATCAGGAGAATGTCACTCAATAATTTTGTTGATTTTGTATTGCCTTTATATATTTTTTGCCAATCATTCATCACGGTATGTCAACTCATTTATCCCTCACTAGCCTGTAAGTTATTTTCTTGAAGCTTGTTATCTATGCTTTATCATATCTTTGAGTTTTGTAAATTGAATACAAGTTCTAATTAGGAATATGTACTTGCAAGTTAAAATTCTAATTGTGTATACAAGGTTATTTGTGTGTTTCCAGGAGCCTACCAAACTTACCCCACTTCGTGAGACCTTTGAGTTTTTTTCAATTTTTGATTTATTTTCATTTTTTAAACTTTAAATTTTCAACACAAGAATGATAAAGTCACTCCAGAAAATTTAATTTTCCATTAAATATCTATAAGGTTCGTAATAATCCATTCCCTGAATTCTACTAATTTATCTATTCTGAGTAGGATCTATGTGATGAATAACGAAATCAATTCAATGGAAAATACTATAAAAATCATTTGTGCGGAACTGCAGCCAACAAATATTGCAATTGGTCGTTGATTTTTATCGTAGATATCTTATCATATGCATTATAGCTAATTTCTTGGCGTTATATGAAAGTCATTTTCTATAATTTTCTATGAAAACATGGAATCAACTAAAAATAATATGTATTAAATACACTTGTTAAAACTTACTCTTACTAATGAAATTCTTTGGACAATTTCTCATTTACCCCCTACAACCAACAGAATGCACACTCCATGGTCTGACCCTTTCCTCTACATTTTCATCAACTATTCAGTCCAACAACTAAGGAATTTTTATGATCTTAATATGTTCTCATTCTTCTTACTTAGTTAGCTTGATCATATTCCTGTCTAAATAGATTTTTGGCCAATCTGTCATTGGCTAATTTTCTATTTTCTTGATTAAAATGTGGTTGAGCTATTTTGAAATCGCTTTGCATCCGATGATAACACCGTGGACAGAATATATAAGAGGTCTGATGAGTCTGTATGCAATGAATATTTAAAGCCTAAAAAAGTCTTGTACATTAACAGATGATTTGTTCTCGCAGGAGTATGAATCTAATTTTTTTTCATGACAGTTAATAGAATAAATAAACGATTTAAATTTTTCCTGGTGAATACTTCTGACCGAGGCTTACATAAAAACTTTAACCTGGATGCGAACCCGAGAAATATTTGTCAATAGAATAAATATTTCACGGCCAAATGCCGAAATCCGCCTCATCAGCCGCCTTCACATATGAAGGTGACACCAATTTTCTTACCTCGATACTAGAAAATTTCTGTTTCTGTATGTAGAACGTTGAATCATGATGTAATGCGAATCCGGGAAGAAATTTTACATCCTGCACAATATACTACAAAACGCCACATCTGATCCGAGGCGTTGCATACCCACAGGAGCATATATAGAAGCTGCAATCACGATGAGTCATCGCGTTATCTCTTTCAACGTCTTTTCAAGGATCGCTGCTCCAGGAGAGGAACACATGTCGGCTATTGAATGTCCGCATGCCAAGGACTATTGGCACCACGTATCGTTTCTCGGCGAGTGAGCTGGAAGCCCGAGTCGTCTGAAAACGAGAGGAGACAGCCGTTGGTGAAAAGACAGGAATCAACGGCGTACAGTGGGGTCTGGTGGGGTGCGGTGAATCAATTGCACTCATGTCCCAAGCGGCATATGGCGTTCGATCACTCAGACTCGAAATATCATTCTATTAAACGAATGCGGTTGATGGAGGTGAAAGATAAGTTACGACGTAAAAAAACTTCCCCATTAGCCATTCGTTTAGAATTTGAAAAATGATCACCCGAAAGTTGCTACCCAGTTAACATGAGTTGATGATGTCATTAGAGATCTGAATAATTCACTTTTTCAGGGAAAACATTTCATTGGGGGAAGGTATCGCTCTGCAGAGTGTTAACAATAAAGAACCACATGCAGCCTGTGCGCAAGGCCGAGGAGAAGTGGCGACACGCTCGGCAGCTCGTGACGTCATCAACTTATCTGCAAAAGGGTTAAGACCGTCTATATTTCACCGTAAATAGCTCGTGAAAGAGGTGATGGATCGAAAAACGGAAGAAATCCGTGTCTTTTCACATTGAATGTAAAAGAAAATTAGTGAACGAGTGTTTGGCACACGTCAGTGTGATGGCTATGTAGATAAGTGTATGGTCATTTCGGCATGTACGACCTAAATAAACTAAAATTGTAGACACTACGCTGCAGATGTCAGTCCCAATTAATCGATAGAAAAGTCAGGATAATGAAATAGACCCCTCTAGCCCAAAAATGCAGTTCATTGCAAGAATTCGAAGCGTGTAAGGAAAAGTTACAACGAAAACAAAAATCTTCTACTTTCAGTCACACTCTCTTAAGTTTAAAATACGATAACTCCAAAATCTTTTTTTAAAGTTGTTGGATTCACTTTGAGTTCTGGTCATGGGAGAGCCTTCCACTAAGGGAAAGCGTCTCTTTCAAAATTGTTGACAACAATGGACCATGCAAGAGCCTTGCGCGAGGATGAAGAGAGGTGAAGACTGTGAGCAGGGCTCGGGATGAGATGTGCTGGCGTCAGCAACTTATCTGCAGAAGGGTTAAGGTCATCGATTTTCGTCGCAAATAGCTGAAGAAGAATATCAGATAAAAAAACGGAAAAATACGGGGCTCTTCATTTATGAAACTCCATCACAATCGACAATAAATTAAAATTGCTGAACGAGTCCATTCTTTAAGCGGGCTTTGTTTCTATAGATTTGTTCCAAATAATCAGCAGCTCTTGGGTCATAAATAAGCCCCGATTAAATTGGAAAAATCTTATTTTTTGATTAGAAAAGGAAAGCCTTAAAGTCATCTGCAATACTTGCAGCAGTTAGAGAAATATTTTAGCCTTACATTTTTCAAGGCGTGACTGCATGGAATTTGTTATCATTATGAAAAATGATAATAATTGCTTTGTTATTCCACATATTTTGAAGAAGATTTTCACCACCGATGATGAAGATCTTTGAAACCCAGTCGCAGTGTATCTATGCAACAAACGTTTGTGGATAAACATTACTAATTATTTTTTCATAAAGATGTCATAATTTTGTGTAACAAATATTTAAGAAATGTGTTTTTGGATTGGACGGAATCTGCGGAATCCGGATCTGCAGAAATGTAGACGATGCGAACGCAAGCAATGACTTATTTCGAAGATTTTGAATTGATAAAGATAATTAATGGATTATTTGAAAAAATAAACCTCTTCCATATTGAAATGTTAAAAAATCCATTTTAACCCTTCGACTTTCCTCACTTTTTATATTTTCTAGGCACAGCTTAAGTTCGAGGCTTAGGTAGATATATTTGGGGATCTCACGGCCGATAGATTCCTTTATGACCAAATGGCGCATGTGCAAATTCCCATCTGCCCCCTCGAGCTCACATCTGTCTCAACAAGATTCTTGAACGCCGAGGGACAAGTGTCTCGAACGTTTCACGGCGAATGACCGTGCGAATGAGGGCGACATAGGACGGACGATATAATGGAAGGAGGCTGATTCAAGGCACGCGAAAAAAAATATCACGGATGGTGAACTGATCAACGATTAATTACCGTATCATTTAAATTATGCGGTTCTTGGCTAAAACACATGCTCATTAAGTATACGGATTATTTTTTAGAGGTCAATTAGTTCGAATACAGTCAAATAAATTCATTTAGAAGACTCATCACCCCTTTTAACCCGTCGTATTTTGTCTTCATTTTTGGTGACGTACTTCCGATACCAATCTTGAAATTTTCTGTGTGTATTAAGTAACCTTTGTCAACATTTTCGTGAATCTCAAATATGAAAAAAACATCTGAGAAAATACCGAGGTAAAATTTTCAGTTTGCAGACTTTTGAATTTTACTAATACCACTTTTTATTCGAATGAAGTGACCCGAGTTTCAGTGAATAATCACTATCATCAGGAAAAAAATGGATTTTGAAAAAATACAGCCGGCATGTATTTTAGCAATTTCTGCATACTAGTCTTTTATTCGTTGAAACCCGGGTCGTTTACTTGAAATAAAATGGAGTATTAGTAAAAGTCTTTTTACAAACCTAATGGAACTTAATGGAATACCACGACATAAAAGAATAATTAGTGAATTTAAAAATTTTCAATTTGAGATTTCGATTTTTCAGGATATTGAGTAGTCTACTTTTGGCATTCCAAGATGATGGCGTAAGTTTTAAATGAGCAAAGTGACGCCCGAAAAGGCCGGTGGAGCGGAAGGGATGCGTCCTCTTAAGCTTCGCCTTATGACGTGGATGACTCTCCCCCATCTCTCCTTTTCCAAGCAATATCCTTTACGCCTTTCCAGTCACTAGAGGATCATGCAAGCTGATATGCATGCCTCCGCTCGACCACACCTCGCCCCAAGCTACTGTCAAAACATGACACACGATTGAAAACACTCGGGAAAATTCCACGACACTCATTCCCCTCGAGCGGTGTCGACGGCTATCATCATCGTCATTAGTCAGCAATCCGAACATTGCTTTGACGCAGCTCTCCATTCTGCTAAAATGTTAAAAATCGATTTTACCCCTTCCACTCTCCTCACTTTTAATATGCTCTTGGTAAAACTTATGGTAGCGGCTGAGGCGGAGATTTGGGAATGCCAAAGCCGGTGTACTCCCAAATGATCGAATTTTGCAGGTGCAAATGCTCATCGGTCACATCTGTCGCAACGGGAATGTTGAACGCCGAGAGACGAGTGTCTCAAACGCTTCACGGTGAAGGGGGGCGATCGTTTTCTGGCCTTTTCATATATTTCTTCTCTTTTACATCCATTATAACCTGCCCCATGCTGACATTAGTCTGAATCAAGCTGTAATTGTTTCCGTCCCTTCCGACCGATATCTCCAGTGATCACTCATATGATGGAGGAAAAATGACCACTTCCAGAGATCATTTTCCGCAATTGATCCAGGGGTGGGGAGTCCCTTCTCTTTTTCCATCTCTCGGCACGTCCATTTTACGAAACCATCACTGGCACCGACAGTCGGAACGCACGACCACTAACAGTGATTGTAACACCACGTTCGGCTGATAATGGCATGACGAGTAGTGGAAATCGGTAATGGTTTGAACAGCGAGTAAATAGCAATGGAAAAAGGGACGGTGGTATGACCGATTGACTCAGAAAATGTTAGGTCGAGCCATCTCTTTTGGTCCCTGAAAAACTATCGTTGAGGCATCACTCTGAGGGACAGAAAAAATGTTCGCATGTTTTCAGGCTAAACTGCTTCATGGGCGTCCCTTGCCCTTCCTACCAATCACTCCAATCCAATCACAATTATTGTCATCAGGTCATTTTGCCTCAAGATGTGGCCAGTGGCGGATACAGAAAAAACTCAAGGGAGGGCGCTAAAATATCTTGATCTACCGTTACTTTTATCGTAATAAAAATGTATCAAGTCACATACAAAGTTTAAGGAAGCTTTATTTAAACTGACTATTCACATATACAAGACACAGCCATATTATGACATAAAAAAGTTACAATTGTGGTTATCTTCCATAAATGATGAATTTCTGGCAATGCGGGTGATCCCGCAAGGGGGCCCCCAAATGCATCGTAGCGTTAGCGTAGACGAGGAGGGGACAGAGGGTTTGAATAGAGCGAAGACTAAACGGGGAGGGGATGCTGACCATTTTGCAGGAGGGAAGGACGTTAGTTGAGCGGGGAAGGAGACATAACGAGAACATGCTTTATGGATAGAATGAAAGGAAAGGTATATGTTTGACTAAAGAGAAAATTGAAATGTGGGATTTGTGGATAGGCCTGGATGATTCGTGAACGGCTTCATTTAAACCTAATGTAACCCGTAAACCAGTCAACTATCCGAGAGTATGAGGAGGAGAGGGTTTGGAAACAGAAAAAGAAAAAAAAAAAGAAAAGCATAAGAGCAGTTACCGGTGGTTTTCGAGGGATGAGTTATCTGATTTTAAAAAGTCATGAAACATAGAGAATAATCGAATTTCTTCGCATCAGTGAATAAACCATCGTTGAATGCTTCAAGTTTTCAAATAATTATGCCTAAATTTTTTGCCAGCTAAATGAAAATAAATTAACATAAATATCGTAAATTTGTCCAGATTCATTACAGTGTTAGTTCGTAGAATTTAATGGAAACCCTATACTGCAGTCATCATGGGAGACACGGTGTTTGGCAAACTGCAACGTCAAATTGTTGTAATATACAACTTTTCTTTTTTCGAATTCTGAAGTTCCTCCTAATTGGAGCGATAATAAAACCAACTCACGCATCACATTTATGGGCATATACTCCATTTTAATATATGTAACTTTACCTTCGGAATAAGGAGTTTTATTTTCTAAAAACATACCTGAGGAAAGAAATTCAGTAACCCCATTTCTCAAGTCGTTGTCCTTGTTTCGAAATACTAACAAATGAGGAAGAAAGTTCACTTTAAATGCAAAACTTGGTGTTCCAATTATCTCTGGTTTAAAACCCTGCGCAGGTGATCACGCTCTAGACTTTACAACGGATATCGATGATAAATCGTAAGTGATATATCGCAGCAATAATTCCGGAGAGCCTCCATCAGTTTCATAGAAGGATGGTAAAGAAAATAAAGGGGCCTCAATATCGTCCACAAAGGAAGCTCGGCTGATATAATGCAACGCAAACTTCTGGAAAATGCACCACTTCATCTCCTTGGTGCACTCTTGAGATGACGTTTCTCTCCTTGGGCACAAACGAGCTCCCGCCCGAATTATTTCCTTGCCAACTCAGGTGTGAGAAATTGCAATCTTCATGACTCTAAGTGATTTTCTCATGCCCATGCTTTGTCCTTTTGAATAATTCAATACGAATATTTACGCAGAAGTGCATCGGGTGAAAAAAAAATAAAAATACGAACGACTTAATGCAGAGGAAATCGAAAAATTTTATGGTTGTATTACAGGTCACACTCATTCAAGTTTTTCAATACTTTATATTAGAATGATTTTTTTGATGATTTCGTCGTTATTCACGGGAAGATACCAATAAAGAAATATTCTAAAAGAATCCATCACTTTATGGTGTCTAAACGCAATTTCTTGGGACAGCCATTCCCAATTAACATCGATTGACAATTCGCATTTCAAATTCCCTAACCAACACATAATCCAGGGAGAGACCTAGAAAAACCTTCACATGCCTCTATTGTAAAGTTCTTCGCAAATTTCAATACCACGCGCAACATAAATAATGTATTAAATCTTCGAGAGAGCTCAAATAATGCAAGATGTGAGTTTAATATCCATGAGAATATGCATGATGATCTTTCGTAAAAATATGCAGCATGACAAAATAAATGACAGCTAAGCCAATGAACCCCATAAATTTAAGAAAACATTCCATTACTTATGGTCCGTATGGAGATGATTACTGAGGACATCAAAGAATGAGGAATTTAACTCTGATTTCACAATACAGTACTAGCACAACGACATCATAAGAGAAGAAAACATTGGCTCAGCTAGCGTTCGGTGACTTTTCCTTCGCGAACGAGCGGTGCTTACAAAATCGTCTAAGTTTCGATTGAGCTGCGGTCAAATGGGGAAAAGCAACTCCAGCGGCACTGTAGCAGATTCTAAAGTACCGCCGCGCCGGTCGCATTCTCGGAGAGGAGTAGTGGGCGGCTGCAATGAATCCATCCACTCGATAAACACTTGAACTCGCTCCGCGCCCTAGCAGAGAATCGCTATAACTGCGAAACTGGCGACCTCACTCTGCTCCCGGGAATGAAAAGGTTTCGCGCGGCACTAAAATGCTTTCGCGGACCGCCAGCCATTTTTCCTCCAATTTCCTTGACTCCCCTGTCTTCGGGTTTAGCTGGAGGTTGAATTATTTTCATTGCACCACAAGTTGCATCCGCTATCAATATTTCTTGTAAGTTTCGGCGAGAGATCTCGGAAATGTTTTTGTGGGAAAAAAGAAATCCACAATTATATAAGGATGACAGGATTTATAGTATGCTGCAGCTGAGTTGATGAGCCGATTATGATGAATCGACTCAGGAAAATACAAATTAAAATTTGATAAATTTTGCATTTCCCATCGCCATGAAATAAAGAAACCACCAATGGGCGTCTTTTGTGGCTCCCTACGGTGATATATCGTACAATAGACATTCCTTTAGGAGGAGGTATTATCTACCTACTAGTAATGGCACACTCCAGAGTGCGACAGTCGCACAGTGCGACTCAGCAAAGCGTTTCTGGGTTGAGGGGAGAGGGACGAGGGGAAGGTGGCGAGGAGGGGATTTCTGAATGAAAATTTAAAATGCTACATTTTCTTGTCACAGTTTGAAAATTGATTTCAAAGCAATCACATATTGCATAGTCACAATGCTTAGCAGGTGATACAACTTAGGAACCATTTCTGCCGATAAGTTATATCTTTCATGGAGGACAGAAAATGTATTCCGTTTTCTGTGCTTAGAGATGATGACAATTTAAAAATTATGTTGTAACATAATGTTCTCTCCGAAACTATATGATCATGTTAACAATTCATAATTAATTTTCTCGTTTAATCTTAGTTGTTTGTGTTATAACAAATTTTCATTTTTGTCTCGTATTATTTTCATAAATTTGCCATTGACGAAAAATTTTACATAAGCATCTACAACCCTTTTTCTTTCACTATGCATGGAAAATGCAGGAGAGATAATTACGACGAGGGACATATGAGATTATTTAGAGTAATACTCAGAAAATGAATCAGAAGAACCTTTCAAGCGGCGTGAAAAGGTGAGCAGTGGGCTCAAAGTGTCATGTACCCCCTTTGACCCTCCAAACGTGCGATGAGCCTCACACGGAAAATGCATGTGGAAGGTGTCGTGTGCGCATGGAGTCAGACTCCCACCGCTCACGACTCCAACACACACATTGTGCGAGGAGGGAGCCGGTAGCGCCGGTTGTCTGACTTCGCCTTGCACAACTCTGGCGCACAGTGTGCGCGGAGCGAGTCGTGTGCGGAGGTAGTCGCGACTCACCAAATAAGACTCTCTCGCCTCACCGCTCTATCTGCTGAGTCGCAAATTTAAACTGACTCACTCGCACAGTGCCCATTACCTCTACCTACGCAGTTTTTAAAACCCATGGCCATTAATTTGTCGGACGATAACGTTGAGATAGATACGCCTATTAAGGTGTCGCAATTCACCACTGATATGCTCTGCATCACACACGATTTTGGCTCGGTGGGTTAGCGTTTTTGAAAATGTGGGCACTGTAAGGTAATGGTTACAGTGTCTCTTTCATAAAAAGAGCGATGAAAGAAAGACACCCGCTTCAAGATGAAGACCACAAGGGGAAGAAGCCATTA
Organism: Ischnura elegans; assembly: GCF_921293095.1. Lineage (NCBI taxonomy): Eukaryota > Metazoa > Arthropoda > Insecta > Odonata > Coenagrionidae > Ischnura > Ischnura elegans. The sequence goes on from NC_060259.1 coordinate 100,632,403, forward strand.
GCATACGCTAAACTTCCATACATCTCCGGGATCACCAATAGAATCGCTAGAATCCTTCAAAAAGGCAACATCAAGACTCGGTGAAGAAAATTCAAAATATCCTACCTTCACCGAAGGATAGCCATCCTCCCCTTCAATCCATGGGAGTGTATGAGGTTTCCTGCTGCTGCGGCAGAAGCTACGTGGTACAGAGCAAGCGTTCTATCTCCCAAAGGCTTAAAGAGCATGAAATATTGTTGAAACTACATCAGTGGGACGCATCAGCGGTCGCTGAACATTATACCTCCAGCCCTGGACATAAAATAATGTTTAACGCTACACGGTTATTGGCGAAGACGGAAGAATATCATCCGCGTCTTATACGTGAATCCGTTGAGATAGCGAAAAGACCAAACAACTTCAAAAGGGAGGATGGATATAATCTCAGCCACATATGGAGAGGGTTCCTGGCCCAATCTAATGACCAACGGCTATAGCCTTCCGTTAAAATTCAAAATCAGGTCAACAATGGGTTAACGAAACCTATATAAGCTCGGGACGAGAACGGTTTCCCTCCCATTCCCTTGAAAACGCTCCCAGTAGGAGGAGTGAAACGTCGAGTGAGAAAATGTTACCTACGCAGCATTTCCCGAAAACAACCACCAACATTGATAAAAGAAGCTGTAAAAATCTGCATACGAAAATAATATGGTTTTAGTCGCAAGGAATACGAAAGGTTGATTTTTAGCTCATTTCTTTAGAATAGGAGATGCCGCCAACTATTGAGGAATAATGCAGGGATGTTTTGAAGTTTTGTAATATTTTTTCTTTGTATATTTATTTTCCATTTTGGGAACTATATTTTCTCTATGTGTTTTATGTATTTGTGTAGTATATTTTGCTTTTGAACTCTAGTAATAGGGTGAAAGTGTAAAAAAGAAAAAAATATACATGCACCACTGGCCAAATTAAAATTTGAAATTTGAGATTATTTGTAATGAGTGAGTCGGCAACCCTATATCGAGGCGAACGTCTCAAAGAGTGTCTAATTCTAAATCTTTGTTTATACATATTTAATGTATTATTTGTATTATATGGATTTCAAATTATTATTATTGAAATTATTATTAATAATATTATTATTGTATTAAGTCACCAACAGGCTCAAGTTTTTTATCTGTGCATGAGGCAAATAAATCACCGGTTTTTTGCACTTCATCTCCGGCATCTACTTGCTTCAATTCTCACGAAATATCGAAAAAAGGGCACAACTTATTCCTTAAGTTTTCCAACATTTTTCTCTGTAGAACACGCATACACTATCCCTTACATTTAAATAAAAATAGATACTTTTTAACCGTATTTTTCGAGTTAGGGCCTTTAATTTTTATTCAAGAGGGCCTCTCATATATCCACCTGAAATCCCCTGACCTTTTAGACGATGAAGACCATTTTAGCGATTTTTCCAGAGTACGGTTATATGTATTTTATGTTATACTCATACTGGCAAGTGATGAAAATTCGATTGAGTGGTGGTACATATTCATCTAAAACGAAATGTGAAAAATTCTGGCATTAGATTAAGCTTATCAGTTGAAGTACTATATGAATGACATGTTGAGAATGTGACGTTCAAATGTAACCATATCGTGAGAGGACGAAGAACGACTAGCAAAAATGATTTTTCCAGATTTTCTCCATTTTACCTGGGATTCCAATTCCAATCTTTCGATTTAGGCAATAAAAAATAATAGGAAACCACCACTACACTTGCACTCCACTACAGCACTCTGTTGGTCGGATGTGACGTTAAACTCTGGTCCCCTTAGCGCCATAAACTACTGCCGACGTCGGGCTTCCTTCAACCCTCTCTTCCCTTCGGCGCGAATGTTCACAGTTGTCGGTCGCCTCCTCCAAAAATGGTACCCGAGGATATTGCAATGGATGAATATACGAGAAGAATTCTCGATACACTGTCACTCATTGAGCATTTAAATTGGCTTAAAAGTCGCCACTCATGTTGCTGACGGGCATAGCAATCCAAATTTCAGGAAGAAATGAATATTAATACGGCTGTTGATCGCTACAGGCCCCACAGCGGACATTTTTGAAAATCGATTGATAAGTGACCGTAGTGGCAACATAAAAAAAGCTTTTATGGAATTTCCATGCTGGCTCTTTTATGCAGGCCCTCCCTACCTTTACTAGGAATTGTGTTCGGCTGTATCCCCCACTCTAGAGTACGTACCCGCGGAAATAATGTATTATTTTCTCGGCTCCCTTTTTGTATGCGCGTCGCATGCCACGTGAAGGGATGGGGGTGGGGTTCAACCACGGGGGGAGGGGCACAGGTGGTCCTCCGACTCTCCCACCTTGGGCGGCAGTCGCCATGTCGAGCGCGGAGGCGGAGCGTCGCCTTGGCGCGCTGCTCGCCAAGGCGCGGTCGATGCAAGTGTGTTTGGGCGGCGAGAGCTCGCGGCTGGAGGGCGCTCGGCGTCTGCTGGGCCACCGCCGCTCCATCGCCGGCTGGCCGCCCTGGCTGCCCGCGGCCATCCTCGCTGTCACCCTCGCCCTCATCGCCTGGCCCGCCATCGAACTGCTGCCCCTCGGGTGGAGCGCCCAAGACGCGGTGAGTCGCACCTAAAACTTCCGCGCGCTTTTTTAAAGTCACGCATCACTCCCCCTCGATCTTACTTGTTTTCTTTTGATTCGTCTTTCATCACACTTGTTTAACACTTAACCGAGCTGACTTTAGTATTATAGATCTGTCCCCAATGCTGGCCATTTTCAATGCTTTTGTGTTTTACCTAAGCGACCAATCTTTGATGCGAGGAATAGTTTTTTTAGAATCATTTTAAAGATTTAATTTCGCCTTAGTTTTTTCAATTACTTTGTTTAGAGGTTAGATTTAGAGGTTACTTTGTTAAAAAAATGGCAAACTACGATTTGTCAAAAGACGAATGGTGTTATATTACGCCCATAGCACGGAAAGTGTTAAAACTTTCACCAATATTATGATTGAAATATCCTTTGCAGACTCCATTTAAAAACTTCGTTAACTAAACTTCTAGACGCGTTTGGATGTTGTAACATCATTGTCAGTGTGACGTAACAGCATTAAAACGGGCCGTGTATTGTAGCGAATTGAGTTTTTAAGAGGAACGTGCAAAGGATGTTTTATTCTAAATGGAATGGTTCCACAAAATCTCACCTGAGACAACCACACTTACGCTATCATCTTGAATAGCTCGGGGAATATAATGAGTCAGCATGTAACTTCGCCGCAAATATGAATTTTCCACCTCATTATGTCAATGGCACTTCAATTAATTAATGCTTACATCATCTATATTACTTTTTTAACTTGTATACAATCGTCCTGAAATTTTCAGGGCACGTAGAATACACTCTCATTAACATAAATATTTAAGAAAAACTTTCATATTTAAGGCACAGACAAATGTTGTAAAGGGTCCATTCTCTCAGCCCGTAAAATCTTAGGATGACATCGAAAGTTTTTGAAAATCTGTAATCCACTATAAAGACAGTGATTCATCACTCCCACTCAATCGGGCTCACTTGTTTAAAGTTTACGTTATCAATCTGAAAATTTCCGCGCATATAGAGTAAGATTCTTTAAGTGCGAAAAGGCCAGGGATTGAATTTCAACGATTAAAATTGGACTTGGTATCATTTAAGTGTACCGGGACTATCCACGGTGGTAACTTGACGGGAGTCACCCGCTATGCACAAATTGTGCGAAAAGCTCACAGAGAAAAAATCATTAGCCTGACCGGACTAGATATCTTTACTTCACCGTTATGTACGTAGGAGTAGGTTTTATTAATATGACATGAAAGTGATTACGGTGACTATTATCTAGCATTAGGAATCCTCTTTCAGCTCATGATTCTGATTTCATTCATCCTTGACGATAACGTATCTCTCCCGCTCGACCTATCTGACTCCGTCCGGTATGACTCGTTTAAAACTCAAGTTATCATTTTGAAATTTTCAAGGTCTTTTGTCGACTCTTCAACATTTATTGGCATCTCTCTTCGCAGAAAATTCAATATGATAGCATAAGTGTTAAGCTAGCATTAAATATGGCTGGAAAAAAGAACGGTCAAACCAGGGGCGGATACAGAAAACACTCAAGGGGGGGGCGCAAAAGATATATTAAGTTGCCTTTACTTTTTATCGCGATATCGCAATAAAAAATAATCAAGTCACAGGCAGAGTAAAATAAAATTTTAATTAATGTAATTATACACATATATAAGACAATGCCATCTTATGATATAAAAAAGTCACAATCGTGGTTCTGCCATGTTTGCCAATACGGCCGGACCGGCAAGGGAGGGGCGCGCGCCCCCCGCGCCCCCCATCTGTATCCGCCACTGGGTCAAACGGATGCGTTGTTAAGGAAACTTCGTTTTGATTGAAAAACACGAAACAAACGCTTTCGCATGTTTTGTTAAAATTTTTCGATTTCGAAGATTGCATTCATTAGTGTCCACGAGTGATGGCACATAGAATGTGGGGTAACTCAAAGCCAATGTTTAAAAATTGATGTTTTTCCAAGCCCTACGAGTCAAATGTAGCGGCATGTTTATGAAATGCACGTGATCTTAATTACAGCATTTATTTAGCTATAGCTCGGAAATTTTTATGATGACGACGCTACGTTTTATTCTCACCATAGTTATCATCATGTAAAGAAATTTATACACGTTTTTGTCAAAACGAAAATTATTTTCTAGTCACAACAAAAATGTCTCCAATGTTTTGAAGAAATCACTGATAGAGCCAATATAAACATTCGGATTTCCAAAAGAATTTTCCTCGCAATGGTTAACCCTGGATGACTGGATATGTCTAGAAGATAGCGCAAGATTTAAGCAAGTAATATTTCAGGTAAAAAAAGACAAAATTAGATCGGGGTAGAGGGAGTGATACGTTCTCTTAAGGAGTGATTTCGTCGCTAAGTAACCATTGTATCGCAATCACTAGCCCACTATTCTATCTTAAAAATCCACATAAACACATCTTTTCACAGATTAATATGGATTTTAATCGGTTTTATTCACCATTGAGCAACAACCAAATTCTGAACCAAATTAGATTGGTTCCACGCGGCCCTCCACTGTTACATATCCTAAAATATTATATAAATATTTTAATTCATTTTGTTAATATAACTATGCGTGTTGTTCATCCTCTTGTGACCAGTCAAATACTATTTGGCCTACAGATTATCAAGTAAGCATCATTGGCCTAACCTCTATAGATATAGGAATAGTTTCTGACAAGTTATTTCACTCTAAAACAGAGTTTTATAAATCTGCGGATTTGAAAAGCTAAGTATTGAATGATTTATTTTATCCAGATGAGAGTTATATTTTTCCAGAAACCGTCATTAATAATAAAAAATTAAAGTTTCGGAGCACCTTGCTAAAAAGGTTCAATTGGCTTGCTTATTCTTAGGTTAAGGATGGAACTTGTTGTAAGTTTTGTGGGTTATTTGCCAATGCGTTCACTGGTAAAGGCCAACACCAAAAATTGGAAGCCTTAGTAATTATGCCTTATAGGAAGTGGAAAGACGCAATAGATAAATTTACCTCTCACAGTAACTCTGAATACCACAAATTTTCTTCTGTAGCTGCAGAAAGCTTTATGAAGGTCGATTCTGGCCGAGTAGAAGATATCAAAATGATGTTAGATTCGCAGAAGAAGAAAGAAAAAGAACAAAACAGAGCTTCACTCAAGCCTATAATTGACACAATTATATTCTGCGGAGAAAATGAAATACCCCTTCGGGGACATCGGGACAGTGAGCCACTAACGGCTGAAAAGCCGTTAGAAAAGGAGGGCAAATTTCGAGCCTTGCTCAGATACCGAGCAGTCACTGACGAAAGTTAAAAAAAACCACGTTTTTAATTGTGCACGAAATGCAACCTATATTAGCCCTGAAGTACATAATGAAGTTATTGACATTTGTGGAAAACTTATGCAGAAAAAAGTTGTTCAATCTGTAAACAATGCAGATTGTTTTTTCCATTTTAGGAGATGAAACACTTAATGTGTCTGGAAAAGAGCAGTTTTCGCATTGCATTCGACACATCTCGAATGAAAGTAAACTTATCCTGAAAGAAGACTTCAGTGCATTTACCCACATAACTGATTTGTCTTCTGAAAGCATTTACGAATCTATTCTAATCATTTGTGCAAGGGTAGGTCTCAGCATGGATAAGTCATTGGTCAAGGGTACGACGGTTTTTCAACGTTTAGTGGTCATATTTGCGTGGCGTACATAAAAAATTTCGCGAATCACATCCCAATGCTATTTATGTGCACCGTGTTGCACACCGTCTGAATTTGGTTTTGAGCAACTCCTTAGACATCCCTTACATACGGAAATGTTTTGGAACTATAAATGAAGTGGTCAATATGATGAAAAATAATACTCAAAGTGGTGATATTTTAAAAAGACACATTGAGAATCTTGTACCAGACTCTCAAAAATCACGCCTCCTCTGCCTGTGTGACACAAGATTCATCGAAAGACAAGATTCTATCAATACATTAGTTGAAGTTTTTCCAGCTTTTCTTGCTACTCTGCAAGAGTTATACCGTCTTCAGCTACCAATCTCTCAGCCTCTGTTGAAAAAGGAGGTTTCCTTGTAGCAATGGTGGTGTGTGAATTCATATTTAGCATCACTCTTCCTCTTTCGAAGTACCTCCAAAAACCTGAAAGTGACATTTCATCTGCCCTTAAATTTGCTGATGACACGGTCGAACGACTAAAGTATTTGCGTAGCCGGACCGAAAATGAAGATAGCAGCGATATTAAACAATTCTCCTCATTATTTGATAAGGCTGAAAAAATATCTCAAGGCAATTTTGAAACAGCAATTGTTGTGCCCCGGCAAGTGGGGAAGCAAATCCGAAGAGACAACCCCCCTTTCTTTACTCCTGAGGAATATTATCGTCCATCAGTATTCACACCTTGTATCGATTCATTTATTACAAGTTTGGTTGACCGGTTCGGGAAAAACAGAGAAATTCTGGAAGCTCTAGATTTTTTACTCCCAAAGAATGCAAAACAAAAAAATATTCACAAACTGAAACCACTGAAACAGTTCTACGATAGTCAGTGGTCTGATTGAGAGGTCGAGGCAGAGTATATGCTGTGGAATATGAAATGGATGAATGTAAAAGAATCTGATTTTCCCAAGAAAATCACGTCCGTTCTAGACGCCTGCGACAAAAACTTCTACCCCGCTATCAACTTTGTACTTCAGGTAATTATTTATTTTTGTAAACATAATTAGGCGTATAAAATTGGTACTTTTGTTTGCTCTAACGATACACATTTTTAACAGGTTTTCTTTTAGATACATTATTGAAACATATTTCAATCAAAACTATTTATATTGACAAATACTAAAAAAATATTTACGGAATATAAAACTTCAAAAATTAAAATAATTCTTAACTGATTTCTGGTCGAAACTAAAAGATATGAAATGGAAATAGCCTTTCTTTTGTAGGTGCTTGCTACATTACAAGTCACAACAGAAGAGGTGGAGAGATTCTCCTCATCTCTCAAGAGAATTAAAAGCTACTTGAGAAATTCTATAGGTAGTGAAAGATTAAATGGACTTGCTCTGCTATCTATTCACTACCCAGCCCCAATAAGCAGTGACGAAGTGATCGATGAAATGGCCAGAAGTGGAAATACTAGGAGATTATTGCTGCAATTTAGAGCATTATTGTGTTAATTATTCATTTACTTAATGTGAAAATGTTGTAAATATATTTTAATTAATGCTCTTCAGTGTTGATTTTCTAGCCTTTCTTACATATTTGAGAGAGTTTGAAGCTCCGGACAACTACAACACTACATTTTTGTTTATTTGGATGAAACATTATTATTTGTGCTTTGCGTCATCATGAAGGAAAGCCCTGCTCAGCCCTGTCCTTGAGCGGCGAGCGGACTATTCCCCATTGGTGTGCGGGTTGGCGGTGAGCCGGGTCATTGTTTTGGACCCCCCGAACGAAATTCCTGGCTACGCCACTGCTAACGCTCGTGTTTCTTGGGATGATTATATAATTGCCCAACTGGATTGGTAATTAATATTCAAACAGGGTGAGGAATAAAATACGTGGCAAGCAAAATAAAAAATATATATTATTATTGTGAGCGGCTTCATTGCCCATTTTCATCTGGGAGACGGAGTGAGTTACGTGAAACAAAATTAATAGAATTGTGTCATAGTGTCACAGGGATTGCAGTGAACATTTTTGGATATTTTAAACATGATATTTAAGCACGTTACATGCACGATACATTCACAATTTTCTCACAAGGGATAAAATATTACATCTGAAATTGAAAAATGATAATTTATGTATCTAAAATCTTTCAAAAAAATCCAATTCAATAAGATATTCAAAACAACAAGTTAAAATTATCGTTTTATTTTATTCTACAATAATGGCATTTTTCATAGACGACAGTATAAGAGGCATCTAATGCAGCAGGTTGACCATTAAAATCATATTAAACAGATATAATTCGAGAAAAATAGTTAAAGTTGACTTGTCGTGGACAGGGCCCCGGGGTAGGCCGGGACTCGACCCCGAATTAAATTTAACGCGAGATCTTGTCCTTGGCGTCAGTTATCAATAATTATTGATAACTGGCACATGGATTGCATTTAAATAAAAGAAAAGGAACTCCGCCTTTTGATGTCTCTGGGCTCTCTCTCAACCGCGATGCGTTGGTGGCGAGGATGCAGGAGAGGGTGGCTGGAGACGACCGGGCGACAGCTGCGGAGGGACCGAACTATGAGATACTCTAGTGTCCGTGAAGCGGGTGGCGTGGATTTTCCCAATTCCCTGAGACACCGATTGCGAGATCAGTACGGGTTGCACTTTGCGAAATTCGCTAATGGGTTACTCGTGGCTTGAACTTGAAGAGCGAGCAGAAGAGGAATTTCCCCAGCAATGGGCCACGACGAGCAAGAGGGAATTCGCGATTCTAGACCCGTTTAGGTAGAGTGACCATCGCCTCAACGCAAGAACTAAAAAAGGCGCCCATTCCTTGAGCTTAACCTCAATATATCCTCCCACTCGTTTTCCCCCGTCTCTCGAATGACGTAGAGACGGTTACCAGCAAGGGGGTGAAGACGGATTCTTTTGGCTGAAATATGAATTTCAATTGTGAAAAAGTTGGGACCCGCGAGCGTCCCGCTAATGGTCTATACCGCGTGTTATTCTCTCGCCTCCGTTTCTATTCCTATTTGTCAGCCCGATCATCGCCTTCTTCCTCCATCCTCCCTCTGATATTCTGACAAACAGGGCCGTTTGCGCCTCTCCCTTTGCCTTGCAACCAGCCCTGTCCTTCGCCGCATATTTTGCTAATGGCCTCTCGATTTTGAGACCATTGCAATACTCCCTCCTTTCGCGAAATCGATCAGCTTCCGACGAGGCTGTTCGCATTTTACTTACCCATATTAGACATTTACGTATGAGGTAGGTTTCCCTTTCCTTAAACATCTTTATTAAAGAATCCCCCCCTTATAAACACATACATAGCAGTGAAAGAAAAAAGTTTGTACACCGAGAAAGATGCACGGGTTCCACTAGGTTCCCGAAAGGACAGCAGACAAGAACACATGCAGAGCAGTTACAGTGCTAGGTTGAATAAATGCTGTCATTGCTGTAAAAAATTCCCTTTTTTTATTTGTATATCTTTTTTTATAATTAATGTTTTCCTTTTTGTAAGGAGAATAAAAATTGTGTGACCTCCAAAAAAAAAACAAAAAAGGTTTCTCTCTTTTCATCGGCAGCAGCCGGCACATGCCGAATTTAGTGGAACCGTCAGTGGGTGCAAGGATAAGTGGTAATATCCGGCGCGTCGCCTATCCGGCCGAAGAGGTGGGCCGCCTCCGCCTCTTCTCTCGACTGAAACCGGATGAAGGTCGAGTTGTCCCTCCGCGTTTCCGAAGTGTAGGATTTCCAGTGATCGGCCCACGTGCTCCATGTCCGCCAGCCACTGGAATGGCCCGCCGCCCGGGGGAGATCCGCCTCAATCCAAAACTACCCTCACGGATCTGCGGCCGCCCAGAGACTGTTACTCGCTGCCATTTTCTATAATAAATCGCTCGTTTGGTGAACTAAAGATGAGAAGAAAGAAGAAGAAAGGGGAGATGAGTACGCAAAAAAATAAAATAAAACTTTGAATATTCCAACACAAAAAAGCAAAAAAAAAGAAATATTATTTTCGTAAACTATATAGGTGGTGTATTCTTCCTCGCTGGGGTAGAGTGCTCTAGGGAGGTGTCTTCTGCTCCTCCTCCCCTTCTGCACGGCGCCTCTTCCTCTGCCTTGCAACCAGCCCTGTCCTTCGCCGCATGTTTTGTCAGTGACCTCTCGATTTTGAGGCCATTACAATGATTGTAACGCCGCGGCCCGGTGCAGATGCTTCTGATGATGGCGCTTCGACTCCTACTGACGGCTACATTGTGACTGACCACTGACGAGAGACGAGTGACCAGTCTCCAGTGATGACTAAGTAAATAAGTGCCAATAGCATCTCCACAGTGCCATTATATAGGGAAGGTGACACTTGGATGTTTTTGACAAAGAGGAATGGGAAGAGGAAGGTGTATCCGTTCTTGAAAGTGAAAGGTGCATATTCCGCGGCATATTTTGACATCGCTAGCTATTCTGAGACGACACTCTATAACACATTTATGCATATTTTTGGAAATGGAAATCCTCCGTTTCCGGATCACTGCAGAATAGTTAAAGAAGGAGCTTGAATTGCGAGCAAATATTTGATTGTCATACACTACTACTGCATATAATTTTGGTAACGAGTAATAAAGGACCACAGAAAAGACATGCGGAAAGACTAAAAGAATTTATCAACACGAGCTATGAATACAGTAAATCGTTTTTTCATTATGATTTTCGTAGCATATCATCTTAAAAGTCTAAAAATGTGTAATAACTTCGGGTGAAAGTAAAATGTGTATAAAAATGAGATCTTTTTGATCAATTAAAGCGCTTTCTTGAAATGTTTGACATACTTCCTCTAATACTTTACTGAAGCAATTTTATTTTAACCGCCGTAGACAATCATGCAGTTTGAGAATAATTGATCACTACCCCACGGTCTCTTCACAGTAGCTTTAATAAGCAATTGAGATTACGTCATTCACAGACTAAATAAATCTAATTAATTTTAAAATCTAACTAATTTTATTTTAACCGCCGTAGACAATCATGCAGTTTGAGAATAATTGATCACTACCCCACTGTCTCTTCACAGTAGCTTTAATAAGCAATTGAGATTACGTCATACACAGACTTCGACGACATTTGCGCAGAAACTTCCCTCGAATATGCACATATCTCAAAATAAGTAACCTTTAAAAATACATGGGATGATAGTTAGAGAGATTTCTTGTCACCAAAAAGCACAAGGATCACGAATTGAAAAAAGGTTGCACAGACTTCATAGCAGAGATATGAAAGGCTGGACAAGGAAGCCGCTATTGATGAGGTACTTAATCTTTAATCTAAGTTTTCTTGATTGATTCAGACCAAACTAGCAAAAAATACTCAATATCTTCACAGTATGTCATGCTTTTCAACACAGAGAAGAGCGAGTTTTTTTAACTTTCTAGAAATAAAAGAGAGCAGTTTCTGTTCATTTGAGATAAACTGAGAGAGGAAGAAGTAAGGTTCTTTTCGTCTCAATTGCCACAGATTCCCTAAATAAAACCAGCAGCCTTGCTATTTCAACTGTTTATTACACTCAACTTTTTGTCCTTGGTGCCTTCCAAATAATTATATATTATTACTCAGTGATCTATCTCATTCACGGCTAGAGTACTAACAGTTTTGATCTACGACAGCTCTATGCGAGAGCTTCAAGAGGCCAAATACGGTTCTAATATCACATAAACAAATAAGGAAGTGAAAAATCTAGTAACAATAAGAAAATTTCTAGGATTTTATCAGGGAGTTTTTTAAAGAAATAATAGCAGTAGCAGCAATAAAAGCAGTTTCTGTTCATTTACGATAAAATACGTAAATGGAGTAACATCGACATAAAAGTTAAGTGATCAGCCATAAAAAATAATGAATTAAAATTAAGTAATTTTCAAAACAAAATGAGAAACTTATGTCCCCTCTCAGAGGTGTTTCCGCGACCATTTCCTCTCAATGGTGAAACATCAAAGTGAAAGAATCTTGTGAAACTTTCAAGGCATTAAGCAGTGTTTTCTGGCTATGTCGCATGAAAAATTCACAGAAAAAATAATATTACATGCTAGCTATGTCATCAGAAGATTAAGAAAAAAGATCCTATCGTTTCTTTCAATTATCTGGGTCAATTATCATATGAGGCTATGTAGAAGGCGACGAAAGTTCATGACTTAAGGTAAGGGAAGCTTGCCTATTTTTGCTTTGAAACTGTTCCACTCCTGGCCTCTGGGCTGTAAATCCCTTCTGACGTGAACAAATTCTTACACTCATTTTATTATAAATGAGGAAAATGAGTGGGCGTCATGGGAGAAAATCAGACCGATAATTAGATCAGTACAATGAATTAGGGGAGCTCTAGAACTGTGGTAGCTCTCCAGAAATTTGAGGCGACAGAAGATAAAACATCTACGATACATTTTATTGATTTTTTAGGGTAACCTGGGTAATGTTTCTTTACTAGGTCAGAACTTCTACAACCGCAAGTCCTCTTGGCTCGCTCTAAATGTGAGACTCAGAGGCCCTTAGGGTCTCGTTCATCATCTTTAGTGCTTACGGCTATGAAGCATGGTTGATGATTACCATGAAAACACTCCTCCCCAGACTCTTCTTCCAAAAGAAAATACGTACGAGTTTCGCTCCATTTTATAAGGCATAAATTGAAAAATGATTAAATCCAAATATAGCTTATAACCTGCTCAAATACTCTTTCTACGACTACAATTTGCAGAAATGTAGCACAATTTTTCATTTGAACTCTGGAAAATCCTACAGAGAAACCAGTTCCATTTCAAATGTTTTTCAATTCAATTGGTGACTTATGGCTGCAATTATACGTTATTTATTGTCTTTGTGCACTTTCCGATGAGTGAAACGGGAGATATATGACGCACAAATAATAAATTCTATGTGAACTCCTCAACTTCACCGCAGAAATGCAAAAAGTCACCTTCCCCAAATTGAAATTCAATGTACACCCTTTTATTTATCTCGCAACAGGCCAATAAATTAAAATCTCCGAGAACCAGGAAAGGAAGGATCACGTAACACGTAAGTGACACGAAAGTAACAGAAATTACACGAAAAACACACGACTCACGTATGAGAAAAATACACACCAAGGTAGATTAACCGTGGATACTGATCGATGCAAATCTTGGTATTACAAAACCTAGGCCATTGCAAAGCACTCAAGGTACATAAGCGGTATATAAAAATTATATTGCTATATGAATTCGTGCTGAGTTCTTGATTACTGAATCCTGGAATTTATTTGTCAGGCTGAGTAATTAAAAACGTATTTCCATTTAATCTTGCTCAAGAGAGTCATGGCTGATGATGGCGGGGTTCAAATCTTTAGAGATTGGTAGTTTTGATTAAAATTTAAATAAAATTACATTTAAATGATTATTTTTATGCACCCGAGATCAATGTCCAAAAGGACGGTTTTTAAGATATTCAAGCTATAGCACTAGCATTAAATATGAAACATTTGAAAGGTCTATTGTGCATACTAATCACAAATGAATGACTTTAAACGGACCTCTTCGCTCTATTTTACATAAAAGCAGATTCATGAATGAAATGCCATTATAATTCCTCCAAACTACAATAACCGCACACAACACCAAGAAATTAACATTTCAAAGACTCAATTAAGGGAGAGAAGAGGTTGAGCGGGCAATTCGTTGACTGCACCCATTCCTCTGCAACTTGGATTGCTTTGCCTCCCGCAGTTACATTTCTGGATTAAATACACGTAATTGTTTTCGCGTCATAAATGCCCAGGTGCTTGTGACTTTTGAGTTCTTACCCGTGTTAAAAAGGGTTCACTTTATTTTCCCTCAATTATAAACACGCTAATATTTCATACATGAGTGTGTTGACTTTACATTTTTCGTCTTAGGCTGGATCTTCGAGATAGGTGCCTCCTACCTCATATTACATTCAGATTGGCAATATAGTCAGGTGGGATTTTGTTAGAATTGCATAAAAGGCGCAGAGAAACTAGCTCCTCGCCCTCAGCCAGTAAGAAGTCCGGTAGGATGGTAGGTCGGTTACCACTGGAAATTCGGACCAGGAATTCGAAATCAGTCATTAGGAACGGAAAGGGCATGCTCGAACCAACATATTGTACATATGTATATGTTATGGTAAAATTATTACATAAATTGTAAGGTTTTCTTTTTGTGTGCGATTAAAAGCGTATTGACTCCCTAACTACTAAATCTCAATTTAGTGAGGGAAATTAGTATGAAATAATTGAAAATGCAGATGGTAGATAATTCTACGTCAACCCCTATTCCTTTCCATTCGATATTCCGAAAATAAAACAGTTTAATGCGAGTGCCCGCGAATTTATAATATATTGTTGGGGAATACTCATTTAGCACACAACAGCCGCATTGCGCTCGAACATGGAAACAGCACATCACAGTAATGCGGTAAAAAACAATTTAAAACTTCATTTTCTTATACTTACTTACTAATGCGCTAAATTCAATTTACTTTATCGCCATGCATACAATATAACAAGACAACAATCAAATAGATGCATTGATGTCGAATATATAATTATACTTAAATTGAGGGTATTTAAATTTAAGTAATATCAGAGAGGAGTAATATCCTCGGTATTAAATAACGACCTTAAGGAGGGAAAAGTTATTCTTGGAAAGTATTGACACCATTAAAATACAGAATTCATTTTTCCATATATTCAAGCTATAGAATATAGCACTCGCAATTTTATTTTATGTCAAAGGGAGAGTATTACGTATACAATACGAGAAAAATCCCGACGAAAATGGTGATTAACGTTAAACTGTGCAAATTGAAAATTTACTATTTGTTCCTATCACATCGAAACTAAGCGCAGTATTTTTAACTCCTTTAAGTCATTTGGTTGGTTTTGGTAATTATCGGTTTTTATAATCTCAGTGGCGTCATTGCGATTTTTTTTCCAAGGGATCAATCACAGATTCTTTTAAACTTCTAGAAAATGCCTCGCAATCATAAAGGGAACTCTCGTTAGTGTACTACCGAGAGGATTTGGCTCAGTTAAAGCAGTAAGCGTAAAAGAGTACGTGCTCTTGTAGAAGGCACTTCCAAAAAAATTCCAATTATGTCCGCCATGATAAAAAAATCAGAGATTGTTTAGGTATGACTACGGACCAGTATATCTTATGTTCATTTACTGAGTAATCTGAAAATGCAGCTGAGTGAAAAATTCTGCTACGGAAAAAATATTTTTCTTGACCGGGTTACGAAACCCGAGTTCCCCGAAACCGTGCCAGGAACTTGCTTTTGCATTAAATATGTTCATTCTTAAGATATCCCCTTCTGTTAAGCAGGAAATTTGGCAAAGTATGTGAAAACAATTTAAGCACCATAAAATATTTTCAAGATGAAAATTTGAAAAAAATCAGACAAATGGTACGTTTGGTTATCGTGTCTTCAATATATTCGTTTCGTTATACAAGGGTATTTCATGACCACGAATCTATGGTCTTATCCAATTTTCCGTTTCAACTTCAATTTCAAAATGGGAAAGGGGAAACAAGTGTTGTCACTAGTAGTACTGCGAGGTTTTCGATTCAATTTTCCTGAGTAATCAAAAATTTCACCATGTAGTATTACCAAGGAGGTTTTAAATATATATGTACAACCTCCTTGAGTATTGCCCAAATACCTCGAATTGAAGGAGACAATATAAGAGATATGCATTGGGTCATTAAGTCCCGCGTGGAAGATTCAACCACAGCCGTTTTAGACAGAGTTTAGTGTCATGAAATCGAAGGGGGGATAGTGTTACAGGGCTCGAGCTGCAAGGTATCATCACGGCGGATTAAAGGTTTGAACGCCGTTACTTATCTGCTACCAAGTAAGTGGTTCATTATTGGCTTCAGTGACGAAGTAGGATAATGATGATATGGCATTTTCGCAAAATAAAACAGCTTATATAATGAGTTTCCGCTGAACTGAATGAGAATCATGATATCCTGATGTGGTTATCAGACAGTTTACCGTTCCAATCCGTATTAATTCACGTAATTTCCATCAGTCGAATTTCGGTTACTAGAAAGGTATCTGATGACTTCGCTATTTACATGGGGAGGTAGAGGCATGGATATCGGAAACGAATCTTGGTGGAACGTACTACAATACAAATGATGTATACAGTGAGATACAAAATAGGATATTTGTGATTTTAGTCAGGCATTGCACTTTATTCCAGTACGAGAAAAGTTTTTCTCTCAAAAGAGACACATCATTGCGCACACACTTTTAAGGTTTTAACTCCGCATCACGGTATAATTACGTTTTGCCTATAGAACTGTAATTATCATTTTCCCTTATAGAACTCTTTAGCTACATTTCCTCAGCCTCTCCTTCACGTTGCTCTCTGTCTCCCGGTGATAACTTGTCCTATTATCCTACGAATTGATTCCTATCAAATCCTAACTAATGGAATAAACTATTAAGGATGGCATTAATGGCATCGCATTCTCGTTTAAATAAACTCTCGGTCATATTGTATTTAAATTCCACCCATCAGTTGCTGCAACGCACAATTCACTGTGCTAAAAATTAAATTATATTCATTAGCAATAGCAGATAATTTCATTTTGTTGGACTCTAGAGTTGGGACAGCCTTTTAAATCTTGGGAAAATTTTCATTACCACCATTTTCAGAATGAATTCAATATCCGTTTCATTTATTGGACTTAACTTTTCCATGTGTCCCAATCGTGTTCATACAGGACGCAATTTCCGGTTCGGAAAACTCAAAATTGATATTAAGTTAGCGCCTTTATTGAAGCCGATGACTTCGGTGAACGACAATTCCATCTATTTATTTAATTCTAAATGCCTGCATGGAGAAACACTTCTCAAGGTTACTTCGCTTTACAATTCGTAGAAGAGTACAAAATGTATTATATGAATTATTAGGTTAATGAATATTATATTCGTAAATTACTATAGGAATTCGTACAAAGGGTAAATTATTTCGCTGGAGTATTTTACTACTTCCCGCACCGGTATACCGAAAAAAGGTTTCCTAAAATTAAGAGGGAAATATTCTCCACGCTGACTGAGGTATATCTAATGCCATTTAATACTCAAGACCTGAAACTTTCCGTCTTTAAGACAATATTCTTAATGTTAGAGTATTTCCGTAACTACTCGGATAATTATAAAGCAACATGCGCCCACGCTGCGAGGCGTGCGTCCCGCGTTCGGTGTGGGGCATTGAGACATTTCCATGATGTGTAAATGGGCTCCCGGAGGACATCGACGAGCTACACTCGTGGGGAAGAAGCGTGTGTGATGTTTTTGACCTAGAGCATATTTTAAAGTTAGTTTTATCGACAAAGCAGACCTCATCATTCGCGAAACCTTTCAGACATAACACAAGAGTCGTCATGGAGATAACTGTGCAAGGCTGACTTTTCGTTGAAAATTAATTTTTGTGGCATGCACGTTATGTGACAGGATATTAGATAAAAGAAGCATTATCGTTTTAGATCAGGCAATTGAAAAAGAAGAATTTATGCTGGATTTTTAAAATGCTTTTGTCCAACTAGGTACACAAGGGAATTAAAAACTTTGTCATACATTTTAACTGAAAAATTATTTGTTTAAAATATATGCAAAATGTACTGAAATTTTAATTCAAGCCAATGAACGTATTTTAATCCAGCACTCATTTTACCAGATCACGTTTTTCTTTATTCACTCAATATAATCACTCAATCAGTGTTTCAACTCGATAGTTGGTTTTGATCGGTGAGGGTACAGCTCGCCACAGGCGTGTAAGTTCGCACATTCAGGGTAGAGTCGCCAGTACCCTGTCCGTGGCGTCTTCTATGAGGGGGCACTACCTTCACCTATCTAAACAAGCTATAGCATTGAAACACAGATTTTGTGATTCAAGATTATGTGGTTATAAAATACTTTCAATCTTAGCATGTAATATACTTTTCTCTAAAGACGGAATTCTTAATTTAAGATTAAAGGAAACCATCCAATTTCAATACAGTATTCTAAATAAAATAATCATCTCTTGAGACTTCAACTCTAATGGAACGCACTCTTAAATCAATAAAATATTTTGGAAACATATTCAAAAGGGGCCTACTATTACATCAAGTGGGCATAACTTAGTTTGAGAAAATCTTTTTTCAGTGTTATCTCCGCAAAAAAAAACAAACATTTTTTTCTTCCGGCTACTGGCGATACCGATAGCAGAAAGATATCAGAAACCCTGAAATATTTTGGTTTCATCGAATTATAGTATTTATTGAAGCCAATAGAAGATTTACACTAGGCAATATTTAAGTCAGAAAGTATTAAAGCCAGAATTTTTTCTCTTCGCAGCCCTGGAGAAATCCCAAGGTCTCCTCACTCGATTCAGAATAGTGGTAATCTAAAGCATGCACATCCTAGATTACTGCGAGACAATAACTATTTTCGCTTATTGAGAAAAAAATTCATCACTCAAAATCCTCCTTTTCTAAGCCATTGGACCTCGCAGGCAGAGTTAAAATTATAATAGATATAATTATCATGACGATATCCAGCGATTATCACTGGTGGCTGTCTTTCCTTTCTCTAAAATTGTTCCAGACCACGCACCAGGGACAATCTGAAAATGCTCACGATAATATTCAATAAATATTCTCATGATTTCCTAGGATAAAAGTAATTAATTGAGAGTTAATAAAAGTTGATTTCTAAAAACGACGTATGCTGCAAACCTAATCGAGCGGCTACGTTCTGACTGTGTATGGTATTCCATTCTTCGAATATGTTCCGGTCAACTACATTTTTAAAGTAGCTACAATTTGCACTTGATTTTGGAGCATATTTGATTGAACCCTGATATCAATGAAAAATAAGCCCAAAAAATTCTTTAATCTGAAAAAATTGGAGGTATTTGAACCATGCATGGAAATGTAAATTAAGCTTTATATTTTGGCATGAATGCCTAAATTAGGAAATAATAAATGCTCGCCGATATCTTATATTGATAGATGTTACGAGTGAGCTCGCGCCTCTATAAAAAAATCGTATACAAGACGAAAATAAAAGAGCACAATCATTATTCTTCACTCGCTCAGTAATGCGCAGAACTGTTTTTGGTGCCCAATAATACAGGTGTAACTGAATGTAACGGCTATGTCCGCTGCTTTGTCGAATATTCTGATACTGTGAGACGGGAATACGACCAGAGTAAGGGAATAATGAGCGGCTGAGAGTACTTAGGTCGATGTGATTAATAAGGAGACCATTTAAAATTTGACCAATATCAATGGCAACCTTGGGATCATGGCAATTAACTTTTGAGGGAAGTTTTGCTTTAACACCATCTTTTGAGAATTTTGACTCCGACCAAAGCACTCTTCCAGCACCTCACTTCCAATGTAGATTCTAGATTGGACTATGAATATCAACTTTGAAACATTAAATCCAGTACTGAGAGGGCAAAAACAGTTCCCCACCCATGGCACCGTTAGGTACACTGTTTTCGGTCGATCCTATACAAACGATTCCCGGGTCAAGAAGTCCCGACAGAATTATTTACACGAAATGACAGTATTATGGAATTGCAAAACTTAATAATCTGTTATAGTATACATAATTACTGGTATCGATTGCTTTAATGTGTGCTGAAATTCAATTTGGAGAAAAATTTAAAATCAATTTTTCTCGATATACTATTCGTTTGGTTTGAATGACTGTCACTTGTTCTTGGCTAATGGACTGAGTTTGAGAAATTAGCTTCTGCGTTTCCTAACCGTCTTTTACGCCTAGGTTTTAGTTAATGAATTACAGTGGCGTATAATGAGAGTAAAAAGAAATATTTATATTGTAATGGAGCTGAATTTCATGGCAATGAAGAGCATGAAAAATCAGGGAAAAATGTATTCCATCCGACCCTTTGCTCTCTCATTCTTTCCTTTGCGTATAAAACAAATATATCACTATCCCTTTCACTATTTCAGTGTAACTGACGATGCCACGTGTGGCAAAATAACAAATCGTTAAGTTAGGGGTAAATGTTTTAACCATGGTTTGACAAGGTAAAATCGGATAAAATTCGCCTCAGTCTTGTACCCAGGCAGAATGGACTATCCATTTGACGTCTTTTCGTTAAACACCCGTGTCCATGAAATTGCCCTCCCGTCAGAAACAGGAGTCACATGGAACATTATGAAAATACTATATGAATTGAATTAAACATTAAAAATTTTACGATTCAATTTGCTAAAGAGCACGTTGATAACTAGAAGGGGCAACAAAATAATTAGACTTTATAAAACGAAACATCATTTATATTTTAAACTAAAAATGTAGCAATCACATGAAAGAGATTAGTTATTTACATTCAATTGATTACTTTTACGTCTCAATTACACATTCTTACTAAAAATGGTGCTCCAATTTCAGACACGTTTTCCGCGAACTTGAGCAGCCATTGATTGAGGTAGGGGGATATTAGTTCCTTCTAAATTAATGGAATTGTTCTGCCAGCTCTCACTCAGTGATTCAACACGAGGGTCGGTTACATTAGGATAGATATATTGTTCTTATTGATCAATTAATGAAGTAAGATATTTTCCTGGTAATAGTTACTCTTTTAGGAATTAATTTTTGATTGTAATCAAACCGAAGTAATTGAAATCGTGTTTCACTTTGGTTTAAGTAGCTGTAGAATTGTTTTAATTGACATGAATTGAAAAAGGGAACTAAAACTGTTGTCAACAATACGAAAATACGCGGAGAGATTTCTGAAAAACCCCATTATCAATCCCTTGAAACTTTATAAAATATTATTACTCTACACGAGCCCAATTATTATTTTCAGTATAAAAGCCATTATGTGTCACCTTTGGTCTTAGACAATACTTCGCATGGCATTCTTGGTGAGAAATAATACCAGATGCACGTGCGCTAGTGTGCCTTGGAAGCGTATTTCCATACGCTATCGAAGAAGGTGGGGAAAATTAAGCAGCGACAAGAACTCCGAAGGTACCATGCAGGTGTGGATAAATGTGTAGGGCGAATGTTGGGAGAGGGTATGACTGTTTTGGACACTAACCAGAGAAAATCTCCGAATCATTCTCATCAAAGGATGATCTTCCATTTCTCTAGGTAGAGAAAATCTGGTTAGGCTAGTGGTAGCCTGCGTCGCTCTAAGGACGTTGCATGAATCACCGTCCGTTTCCCCTCCGCCCTACTACGGAGGCGTCCTTGGGCTCATAAATCGCAATAGCACGGCGCCTCCTTCGCGCGCAGTGTCCCATTGGTGTCCTTTCGTCAAACACTTTCGTGTCCGTTGAATTGCCCTCTTGACATCAACGCGTAAAAGTCACCGAGCCTGACATCCCCAAGAATCTCGATGGAATTTTTTTTGGTCATAGCTTACTTCTTCCCACCCCTATCATCCAAGATCAAATCCCTGCTGGGATGGATATTTTTAGTCAAACACGAGTCCTAACCGAGCTGAGACAATTCGCCTGTATGGACGTTGAAATATTTTCTCTGGGTGGCCTTTATGAATGCCGTGGTGCAGATCAGAGTCAGCTTTAGTGGTAGGAGGGGGGGGAGAGAACTTCGCAATAATTTAGCACACAAATGTTACAATAAAGTATTCTCCAGTTGGCTCCAATAGGTGCGTTGCCATCCACCGCGCATTAAAAAATCATCACTCGCGTCGCTGACGGGGACGGAAAATTTAACTTTACGGAGAAATATTATAGAATTGGGAAGATTAACCAGCTATTTGTATTCACGATGATGCGATTAATGAACCCCATGCCTTTAGAATGCTTTTCCTCGCGACTGCAAACGTAATACACTAAATATTGAGAGTATATGGCTCTCATCCCATCGCCATTTTTTTCCAACGGCTTTTGGGATCGACCAATGAAAGAGTCTATTGAAATTAGAGTGGCCAAGAACACACTGTAAGCAAGGAAAATTCTCACTCGACACTCACAACTGCAGTGGATCGTTACTTGGCCACATGCCGGCGCCATATAAAGCCGGCTAGTCATTAAGTTTTACAATTAGTTTGAACTACTTAGGGAAAATTCTTCCATGTAATTTCTTTTTTAGTTTCCTTATCTTTAGGGTGCAATGCACGCGCTCACAAGCAGCCTTTAATTCAACTTCTCCTTAACTTACACTGGAAAGGTATACACTGGTCCCCTACTCTCTTGTAAAATCAAATGTTCCCAATGCTTAGAAAAATGAATTATATTCTCCAACGCTGATTTCGTTCCATGGCCCATTAGGCAGGCGCTTATTTTTTCAAAATGATCCGATTTAAAAAATTCGTAGTCTCAAAATGTGCGAAATAGTGAGAAAAAATTATAAACAAGCTTCAGGCTCGTGCGACGTCGGATAGCCGTGCCTGAGGGAGGAAAAAAAGAAAATATTCTTGAGGACCACTCTCATTTCAGAGAACGTGGAAGGACTTACTTCCTATCGGGTGGATTTCACTGTCTTTCCGCAAGTTTGACAATATTTTCACCAATTCTAAAGCTGACTTCACATTCACCTAAGAACTATTGCAACTACACGCCAGTCACAAGCAGAGTGCGAACCACCATGCGGAGACGGGCAGAGTGAAAGGGGATGGGAGGACCACCGCTAAAGCTTTCCCGGTGACAAAATGTCAAATTTGATTGTTAGACATGAAAAGCAACTAGATATCATACTGTTAAATATGATTTGATGCTTTCCCGGCGAATTATGTGCGTAAACTGTTCTCGGGATTCCCACCGTGTTAATTCTTTCATAACGGCCAACGTTTCAAGCTCCGTCTCGGCGCTCATCATCAGGGCTGAATGTTGATTTATTTATTTTTTTCAAATTAAATACCTCAAAGTTGGCCGTCATGAAAGAATTAACCCGGTGGGAATCCCGAGAACAGTTTATACACATCTCATACTGTCGTTTCAATGCATTTACCTCGTGAAAATCCTAGTTTTCCTCCCTCTTTTCGCTTAAATTATACTTTTTATACAATTGCATTGGCAAATTGATCATATGGCCCCCAGATTGTCAATAACATCCACTCTGCCAGCATGTTAGAGGAAGGAAGATCCAAGGGACTAAGTAGTGTCCGCGAATCGAGCAACACGCGGTGCGGCAGGGAGGCGGGGGTCGCACGGCGGCCGCCTTTGAGGCAGCGTTTCGCCATGAAGGAGTCGAGATACGACGAAACGGTTGAAAATTTTTTCCAGAGATCTCTAAAATACCATGATTACTTCAGGAAATGTTTTATCCGAGACTAAAAACTCAACATTCAAAATAACTGCATTACGGCCCTATTGGCGCCTTAAGCGCCTCAGGCACGGCTATCCGACGTCGCACGAACCTGAAACTTTTTCATAATTTTTTCTGACCATTTTGCACATTTTGAGACTACGAATGTTTTAATCGGATCATTTTGAAAAGTAAGCGCCGGCCTAATGGGCCATCCATGCATGCTGAAGTTGTGGTATCGATACGCATACAAGCAACAACGTAAATTCAGGGCTAAAAAGCACAATCATACCGGGACCGGGGACTCGGCACTCAGACCTGAAGACGATGGCCGAGGCATCGAAACATCGGCAGTAATGCATTTCCAGACGCGGTGGCGATCCTGAGAACTCTTCACGCAGTCTATGCACTGGGAAAGCACGAAATCTTTCTTCAATAGGAGTATATTAAATTTTTTCGTTAATTATCAGTTCCATAGTCTCTATTAATCAAAAGCTTATTTCCTCGTATCATATGGCTCACTTACCATTTACCAAACCAACCGTCCCAGAGGGACTCAACGTAAATGAGTGAAATAGATAGTTCTCTTTTTATTATCTATCCAAGAGGCTCTCACCGCGGGGGTGACCAAACGAGCTAGTATAACGTGTAGTTGTCACGGCCCTCTCGTTATTTCAGCGCTTCGGCGGTAGCGCTCATTACAAACCCGCCACTTGCAGACGGCCATCAACACAATGGGTCATGAGCCCAAGTTACACCCGACGGACCAACGGTGAGCAAGCATCACAACAGACAACCCTCTCATTTTCACTCATAATGTATTTGGAGTCATATACTCATCGGGGGTTATCGGCATAGTATCCCCGGACCCATGCTCGATTCCCTTACGAGGAATATTGATCAACTTCCGAATAAAATACACTTTTGTGTTCTATACTTCCACACGAGTCTGCTGTGATTATATCCAGAGGTCTGGCGTCATTATTGTTCAAATCGCATTCTCATCACGGCCCGAGTGATTCGTGTTTCTGACGCGAGGACAATTGAAGTGAAACGAAGTGTTCGACAAAAGGTCGCCAATTGGACAGTCCATTCTGCCTGGATTCCCTTTCCCGTCACTCTAGTCCGAAAATAAAATACGATGTTGCTTTTTTTGCTATCGAGGGAAGATATTTTATTGTATTTTTAAAATATTCGATAAACATCGGTATTCCGTGACTAAAGTGAATTTTATTTTATGTGAATTGATTAAAGTACTGATTTAATGTTCACCTGTTACTTCACAAAGTGCAACTAGCTATTATGCCGCGTATACATCCATCGCTAGGTAAACTGAGAGAGCGAAAAGAACTTTGATTCATTTCTTTAGGTGTGTATGTATAGTAAAGGAAATAATGATAGAGGGTAGGGTAGAATGGAGGTGTTTTCCCTGCCTTACCCTCTCTTATGTTATCACCATGAAATTCTGCCACCCATTCTTCCCTATTAAAAGCTCAAAACAACATGCCGTTATACAATCACTAAAAATTCATGACTACAACATTAAGAAAGTATAGGGATTAATTCTTCAAACTCTTATTTCCATCAAAGTACGAAAAACAGTTATTCACGGCGAATGAATTGTATTGCAAGTAAAATTTCATTTTGAAGTTAAAGCTTGAACTAATTGAACTACAGACTTTCTAGAAAGATTTTTACACGCAACCAATCAAACTTTGTCATTGCAGCACATCACTAATATTTATTATTGATGTATCCTCCGATAATCACGGATGAATTCAACGTGTTCTGCGAAATTGGGAAATAATTTTGGGGCAAAAAGCATATAAATTGCGGAGACATTTTTCTGGTTTTGAGGAATAGAGAAAAACAGGCAATTTTCGTGAATAGGAATATTTTATGGACAAAATGCCTCAGAATATTCGTGGCTTGCTCTTAATAAGTTGCACTTGAAAGCGCTTAAACTATCTTAAATGCATGAATATCATTAATTAACACTAATTTATAATGGCAAAACCGGTTGTACAATGTCTACTAATTTTTCAAACCTTACAAATCCTGCAAACATTTAACCCACAATTCGAAGAGGCGCTAGGATCAGTCCCTAAGTGTCTTTTCTATCCACAAACGTTTCTGATATTTCCCCCTCATTAACGGCGAAGCCAATTATTTCCTTCACGACGTTTCAATACCCGTCCAAATCAATGATTTTTCTCATGAATTCTACTTCTACCATATTTCTTCGGGAGTTTGTACACGATCAAATATTTAGATGATGTTTAATGAGCACCGAGTGAGGTAAAATCGGTTAATCACGATGATTTTTCATAGACCTATACACTCGGGCCTTACTTTCTCTTAAAGATTAAAAAAAAAACTGAATAATATGCGATCATTGACTGGGGAGAGGGCTCAATAAGGTACGAGGATTATTCATTCATCCTCGTATGACGCACATCATGAAGAGAGAACGACATAAAATTTTATCGCTACGAGTCAGGAAAAGATACTTTTCAACTCAGCGAATTTGAAAATTGAAGGATTAATATAAGTGGTGGGCCATTTTACCTGAGTTCTCTTCATAGATGGCAAGTAACAGTACCTTGCCTCCCAATGGGCCTCCTGATGTATTTGAGAAAATGTGACATATGTGTGTAAATTTTGTGTTTCCAGGTGTGTTTATCACGAACGTGGGATCAGCATGGACGGATTTTGTACATCAAATCGCTCAATGTGCCAATTAGTGACTTGAAAAAATACCCCTCGTATGAAATTTTTCGGTTGAGTATCCGCGCCTGTGAAGCCCTAATACACATTCCTAAGATGATTAAGCATGTGCGGTTGACAAGATTGGATTCTCATTGCTTGAGTATGTTCTCGTGCTTGATTGGTGACGGAGATTTTTCAAAGACATCCCTACTTCAATGGAGAAGATTTCTTGGGCCGCTCTTCGTCAGTAGGGACGGGCATTGGTAGTGAGCCAGGCTATCGTTAGGAGAGGTCTTAAAACAAGTATATTTTCACCCTTCCCCTCCGCATATCTCAACACTATCACTGAAATAAAATTATCATTCAGATGCACTCTCCCCTCCTTTAATGGACATTTGACGCCTCGTCACTTACCTCGCGAAGTAAACACTTGTATTTACAGTGGGCCTCGAAAGGAAATGTACAGATCCAGCAAGCCAACACCCCAATTTGAAGAAAATATGAGGCCATAAAATTTGATTATTATATTTAAATATCTTTCCACCACTAGACATAGGACCTGATTTCCTTTGCTGAAATGGCACTAGGAACGACAGCTTCTTTCCAACTTCCTCCCGAAGTCGATTTTCAGTCATGAGTTATATAAATAGTGACCATCGTTTCGCCAGAAATGTTCAGATTCAATTCCTAATGAGGACGATAACGAGCAAAACTGGTTTCATTAAAGTTTGAACACTGAGAAAATTTTACATAAAAGATGAAGACCTCCTTCACCACTTAATATGTTCAAATACGTCAGATTCATAACCTTTTAAACCCAAAATTAGTAGTTCACATTTTTGATGTGCTTATAAGAGATAAATATCACAGCACAAAATCATACCGATAAAAGATGCAGATGAGTACTCGTGAATATCCTCGAGAATTAATTCCCCTGATTTAGAAAGAAGCAAGTATATTTAGATCGCCATGCTTTTGTACAGATCTCCAACCAAGCATACTTTATTCCGCTCATTGTCTGAAGATTCAAGTTCACGGCCTATTCTGCATTGAAAGGAATTGAAAGGATCCCTCTATTCTTCCGTCAATAGGTATCTGAACGAACTTAAATTGCACTGCAGTTCACATAAAAAACTTATTCTAAATGAGTGTCGTAGGAAATAAACTTAAGATGACCATTTTCACGCACTTGTTAACTTATTTCTGTATCTGTAAGCTGGAACCTCGTGATCGTTTCTCTTACGAGCGCTGGCGCTATGGGAGGAGCGGACAAGGGTGGAAAGGGGAGAGACTACGGCGACATGAACCTTAAGGCCGTTTTACACGGGGCACGTCATTAATGCGCAATCTGACGTTTGTGCGAAGTCGCAGTCGAAACTGTGCCGTGTAAAGCGGTGAGTTGCTAGAACGCACGGGAGAATGCATGGATGCGATATGGCAAAATAGCTTCTGCTCTAATTCCGAGCTCGCATTATCGCAATTTAAAAAAATGTTTTCAGGGCTAACCTGCGCAACATCCCCCTCATCTAGCATGGATCCTAAGGGGCGTGGTGGTCATCGTGTTGGACTAGCATGAGAAATATACATACCGAGGCACCAGAAGTAATACTCTGCTGCGAAGGGAAATTTCACAGCTTCGTCCGAGATGCTACGTCGAATTACCTGAGATAAACTGTATACGCTATTTTATTGGAGCGTAGGCTGCGATAAAGCGATCACTATAACTATGTTGACTTTTGCCAAGAAGGTAGGACAGATATGTCACACTCACTTTTAAGAGCGACTGGTTCGTTGAAAAACGAAAGAATTATTAAATGCCAGTAGAGGAAGAGCAGACAGAAACCCCGAATGGGAATTTGAGCACTTGGTAGGGAAGGGTCTTCGTTGTTAATTGTAATGCCAAATCTGTAGAATACATGATTGAAGAGGTTTCCCCTGAGTAGAGAGAAGACAAATTTCCACACAGAACCTCACAGAACCAAACTCGGACCCTCTCAACAAAAGGCACCACAAAAATCTGATTCCAACTCTTAGTTATTTTAGAATAATACTTTTTCGTGTTTTTGCCGCAAATTTTAAATACAAAGTTTTAATGAGCATGAATACCTTCAGTTCATGCGATGTTTTTTGTATCCAATAGAAATCTCGCTGTGATCTTACCAAAGTAATGCCAAGTCGAGAGGAGTCACCATTAATGTTTTTTAAAACAATGCAGTCCGAATGAGTAAGCCATTATTATCAATCAGGACTTACGTGAACTTTAAGCAAACGTTAGTTATCGACTTAAGTTTGGGGTTTCTGCATCGATAGGAGTCGAGATATAAAAGATTTTATCCTAAATAAGAGCCATGAGATTAATCAAACCGAAGATTGCCATTTTAACGCTCACCTAAACCCGTTTATCTATCACCGTTTTGATCTCCTACTTTTTGGTTGATAATTGCACGAAAGTGATGTAAAATTAAAATAACAAGTACTAACCAAAAGATATCATCTCCTGATTTGTAATAGGGTGGTTTCCTATTTTGTATTGCCTTAAACGGAAGATTATTGCTCATCGAGTACGTATTTACGCTTTTAGATTTTTTAATAACGATATCTATTTTTCGCGATTAAATGAAAAGTGAAAATTTTCAAGCGCACGAAAACGCGACGGCTAAGTAGGAATGATGGGAAAAGTCCGTGTGACGTACTTCTGGTTCCCGCTGCCGCCCTGTGAGGTGACCTTGAGGCGAGGCATGAGCGCTGATACGACGCAGGCTGCTAGCAGGTAGCAGAGTACCCTGCTAGCAGGTAGCGCTTGGCTTAAATAAGGATTATTAATACCCTATCAAACGAAGGAAACTTTCCGGCCATAGGCATTTTTAATATGTGATTATTAAGAAACGTTTCTCTGAGCTCTGTGCCTCATGCATGCATTGGTAATCGCAGACAACTTCAAATTCTATCTACTCGTATAGAATCTAGGTCCCTGTGATGTCACGTGGCATTGTATGGGCGCCATTTGGCCTTTTTCAAATGAGGTTAAAATTGACCATCAACATTCGTTTAAACTGGGATTTCTAAAACCAAATAATTAGTATATTATGAATACACTAATGGTGGGTAACGAATCGCAATCAATGCCTTTCGTTTTCTTGGATGAAGGGAACTACCCTATTCAAATAATAAAATACGCCATACCCTCCCGGTGAAGTGATTGCCTCTGCTTTGGAAAACGTTAGCACCGAATCGAGACTAATGAGAGCATTGTCTTTAACCGGTACTGTAAATTGCATGACCAGATTTAAGCTTTCAGCTACTCTATTCACTTTGAGAATTTATCAGGAATGTTGGAGAAAAAGAAAGCGTACATTCGGCTGCAAAGTGGTCAGCTACGGTGAGAAATGAAGAGTAACAACAATCCTGAAATAAATTTCGACTTCTAGCCACTGTTTTTAGGGGTTTATTTGTGAGCGGGTGTTTCTTGGAGTGGGACTATATAGGCAATTACATTCCTAATACCTGAGGTCTCTCTCCCGTCACAAACACTTACCTAAAAATAGCGCCCTTAATACACACGCTTAAGCAAAATTGACACCAAAACCATTCTTGTACATAATCTTGCAGTCTTCTGCTAAAAATTTTGCTGAAAAAATTATGAATTCCAAAGCAAAATATTTTAATTTATTCTACGAAGAAAGCCATATGCTGCTGATTGTAATGGAATGCCAGTGAAGTTGCATTTTTTCCTTTCTCAGTGTCCTCATCAAAATCAATTTGGCTAGTCGCCTTGTACAAGGACAGGTATCGTTATTATCAGTATTTTTTCAGCAAAAATATTTCGCAAAATTCATTTCAAAGGGAGAATAGTATATAATTAATTCTTTTTCCTGACAAAAATGAACTCTCCAACATTTTTTACGTGACCTATCGTCGCCAGAAAAATGACAGCGAGTATTCCTCAAAGCATCAAAATCAAACAAGAGAGTAGATACAGAATTGATCAGGATCAATACTGTTAACGTCATGGGATAAAACCAGGAAAACGGATCGTAGATGGTATAAATGTCATCTTTTTTCGCGATGAACTTAATAAAGAAAATGTCCTCTAGCACTGTAGGAAAATTTGGGAATGCATGTGATAACCATACAATTAGTGTCCTTTTTATCTTGAAATAATCCCATCAGTCATTCATTGTTTTGCTAGTATGCTTTTATCGGTACTAAACCCACCATTTCCTCTTTCACTATGGAAGTTTTTTATTTGTATTAGGCTGATTTCGCTAAAATGTTATTCAAAATCAAGTTTTGCCTTGAGATTGGTTAAACTGAGAACAGAGTGAACAGAGAAAACTTCCTGAGAATATTCTGAAAAATTAATATTATACATGCAAAGTTAAAAGAGGTGAACACATGAACCAGGTCAATAGGTAAATGGTTACTATTGAATTTCGAAATTTACTCGAAAAAAAGAATTCCTAGCATTGAAGTTAACTTCTTAATACCTCTATTCAGAACCGGTTCGTATAACACAATCTTTCGTAACTGAAGATGGTTAAATAAGTTTGAACGTCATTCACTTCGTAAAAAAAAATATTATATTTCTTTCCATAGAACAAAAAATCAAAAAGATAGTGCACCTTTATTTCCCCGATGCTTTGTTCAATGCCATCATATACCATGCTCCATCCGGCATTCTGTTTTTAGGACAATATTTTAATTTCATCCTAATTCATGAATTACTTCAATGTACTTCTTGCTTTACGAACGCCTTTAAACTGTTAAAAATGATTTTACTCATCGAAATATTACCTTTCAAACCTATTTCATTCTTACAAATATTTGCTTCAACGCCATTTATTTACAGAAACATAATTCTTTCCTTAACGTCGAATCTGGATGGCTTGAATAGCCTTCCAGTTCAGCTGACGTGATCCGACTGGTTAGATTTAAATTTTAAATGAATTATGGGAATCGCAAGGCTTCATCTTTGGAGAAAAATGATGAATGAAGTAGCGTTTGTCTATTTTTTATTCGTAACTAAAATGAAAATAAGTTTCATATTTATTGACCCCATGGCTATGTGCACCGTGCAGCCTTGACACACAGTTATAAAATTTATAATTGTAATTCTATCTTTCATTTACAGTGCTCGGTTTACATGCCGGATCAGCTGGTAAGAGCTCTGCGACCTCCAGAAGACTGTTCTATGTGTCGAGGCTTGACAAAGGTGGAAAAAGTGGCTAATATTTCACCAGAAGAATTTGAAAAGAGGTAACAAAATATAATTCCTCTTCTGAACCCGAAGGACGGTACATCCAATAAAATTCTGTCGTAGTAGGAATTTTTTTCCAATTTATCACCATGTCTACATGGAATACCAACAAGTTTGCTTTGCTAGCGAGTACTCGAGACTCGATCGAAGCTGTAAACGACTGATTACCGACGTATGGAAGTTGAAACAAAAATGAAAGACAGTGTTGACCACACTTTATGCCATGCGTTTAATATGGAAACAAATGGTGAAATATCTCATAATTTTTGTTTGAGGTCAGTATTTCCGTATGACAATTTTTCAATCACTATTATGTGTCACATATTGATAGCAGGTAATCGCTAAGTTTTAGTATAATTGCTGTGTCACAAAATAATATTCCTCTTCTGTACTCGTATTTCACGAATGAGAAATTTCAGTTCCGTTCGGCACTCTATCCGTATAGTTGACAATAACTCTCCGCACACAAAGTAACTACATATCAAATCATTGAACGAGTGTGCTGCAGTATTAGATACATACTACATGTTTAACTAGCTTAGGATTGAATTTTCAACGCGTACGGCCCACTTAATTTTTCAACATACCTCAAACAAACTAACGGAAAGAAATCAAACATCCTAAAAGTCTCATACGGATACGAATGACTAACAAGCTTTGATAATTTGTCACTTTCCGCGATGAGGAAGAAGATAAGATGACTTCATGTATAAAACAAGTTTGCTTCCAGATCCAATTAGATGACATAATTAGCATCAAATTAAAATGACCTGTACGCTCATAGCCACCGCAATGATAAGAGCTCATGTTCGTACCAAAAACTGCGTATCCAGCCAGCACTGAATGTGCCCACATTCCATTCAGTGTGTGTAGCTAATGTCGCAGCAGCATTATCGGTACTGCATTAATGCTTTCATGGCAATACATTCCACGTCATCAACTAACTCCGTTAGAGACCAACTATTTTCAAAATAATAAAAATCCATTGCTTTATTCATATGGTGCTTATATCATTATACAATGCTTTTATATTCCTCAAAATCCATCACTACGACTTTTAGAAAAAAAAACTCTGTAAAATTATAGCCAAGTATCACAAGATATAATATGAATTACGAACCGGAAATATTTGTCTTGCAGTATAAATTATTAAATCTAGCATCCTCTAGTAGTACTCCTCAGAACTCAAGCACAACGCCTATAAAATGCAGAAAATTTGACAATAAGAGAGTGGTATCCCAGGAAATGTTTATCGTTATTAATCATTCCTTTTATCAATAATCCTAATCTTTATAATGAAGAAGTCATTCTGTAAAGCCCGCCTTTCATCGTAGTGAGAACGCATTGATCATAATTATCACTATCATCAATAATTTTTACCATTAAATACCAGTAAATAGCTAGCATGCCATCTGCAAACGGAACAAGAACATTTTATTTCAATATACCGCTCAAAATTCTGACAGTTGGAAGATGCAAAACTCTAGCTGTGGAAATTTTAGCATTAGCCTGCGTCAGCGGTCTCCAATCTTTGTCAGGTACACCCGTAACAAGCAGGTACGCCGACTTACAAAAAATATTGGGGGGGCCCAAACCGGGATCTTGCCCCGGGAAATTTTATAAGTAGTGAGTTTTAAGATATTTAAGCATTTCGGAAGTGTCATATGATCAACATTAGAACCCTGATAGCTCGAATATCAATATCTGGACACTCCGGGGAAAATCAACAAGCCTGACACATTTTTTCCTCACACCTATAACGAATTTTTGAGGGGGCTCAGGCCCCCTCAGGCCCCATGGAGTCGGCGCCTCTGGTAACAAGTAACAAGGGATACGGATTGGAGACTAACGGGTGATTGGGGTGAATGACGGAAGAGTATCTGCACACCTCTGCTTGAGTTACGCAGTGGAGTTGAGCTGCTACAAATTTACATGTGGTCACGTAAATCGAAGTCGACAAATGCACTCTTAGTATAGCATTGGGCTTATCTAAGGTGGCTACTGGCATAGAACCAAAATGATTTGCCGTAAATATACATACACCACTCTGCATGCATGTTTATCCTAGCATTTCAATAAATGTTATGACCACTAGAAAGAGAGATTTATTTTTCTGATATGTAGGTAATAATTGCTGCCTCTTCTTAGATATGCCTACACAGGATGCCCGGTGGTGATCGTGGATGCTATGGTTAATTGGACAGCCCAGAATGAGTTCAGCTTCGAGTTCTTCAAAGAACTGTACGAGGAGAGTTCGGAGTACTCAAGTTTTCAGATGAACTGCCAATTTTTCCCGTACGAGACTGAGTTCCAGTCACTGCAGGAGGTGTTTAACATGAGCGAGGACCGAGCTCGTATGAAACAAGGAACAAAGCCATGGTACATTGGATGGTAAGGCAGCTGAGTCGAATGGGTCAAAACTGTCGATTGTACCTTTGCACTTTTTTTTCAAATTTGGTTTACATGAAAATGTATACTTTTTATTCCCAATTATCAATTTGTATATAACTTTTATTAATTATTACTCAATTACCGCGCAAATTAGCTTAAAATAAGAAAGGAATGAGAAGGCATTGTATTAAGGGGAACGGCAAGATGCCAAGAGTTTGGCTTACATCTATGTAAAGATGCACATTTTGACTGGTTAACTCACGATTCAAACTTCTCTTGCTAAGAGCTTGACACTGCTTATGGATTAATCTACGGAAAATCCTAGAAATTCCTTCCTCATAGGAATTTTTTTCTTTTCTGTGGAAACAGCAAGTAATATTTTCGCTAGTAGTAGGGCCCGCCCGCCTCTGTGACGGTGCGGGATTCCTCATCCCTTCCATCCATTTCCACTCCTTGGAGGCGTCGTCGGGCTCCCATCCTTTCTCCTTCCATGTCCTCCCCCTTCCGTGGTGAAAAGCGAGAGCTTACAGACCCTACCCCGGGAGTGTAACCCCGCGGGCCCGCCCTGAAGTATCCTTCCACGTGCTTACGAATGACTTAGATGTGTCAGTCTAGTGAGGTTGAAAAATTACTGCCTTCATAACCTGAATATCTGGCGATGACCGTCGATTTTAAGTGAATTTTGGTCCATATTTTGTTGTTAAGTGAAGATCACTTCATCAGCAGAACTCCACCCATCAGGCGTTAAAACGTGATCACATCGCTGTGTCTCACTCGGAACAATCCCAATGCCTATCTTTACGCCTCTTCTTCATTCACTCCGACAGAAATTTCCAGTATAGATTTACCCAAAGTTTTATAAGGGCACAGCTTACGTGAGCTGCGGATTCTTATCCTAAATAGAACATAGAATTATTAATTTGTTATTCCAATTATGATCCATGATTGCAATTACGAGTTATTGTGCCTTACTAGCTGAAATAGTTTTGTGGATGAATAGAAAATTTCTCTCTTCCTTACCACTATTCCAACATTTTTTTCAATTACGGGGCTAACTGTGAACGAAGTGCCGAATGCCTGAATTTTCATAGAATGCATTCCTCCGCCCGCATGACAGTTTTCAAATACTTAACATCGATCCCTCATTGATTGAATGAATTTATTTTTCCAGTGTTAACAAAATCAACCACTAATAGCTACTTCATAAACCCATTGAGTGACGTGTTCAACTGAAAAACTAACTAAAAAGTCCAAAATTAACCTTAACTCACTCATTCACTCAGCGGTTTAACCAGAATGCTCACACTCAGACTACATTCCAACATTGACACTTCCTTACTCTGGGCCAACTTCGAAGGATCTCCGTAGGATTCAGCCAAGATTTGAACCTGAGACCCTTTGGCCGGCAGCCATGCTCCACTCTCAACGATACCACTTTCCACCACCCAATCATCTGGCATTTATGAGCGCTGACGAAATCAATAACTTCGATTAGATCCCATTTCTCAATCGTTAATGAGTTCATGAAAATTCTTAGGCGTGTACACTCCATGCTGTTCAGATTATCAGTGATGGATGATGGACTCGTGAGAGGAACTTCATTTCCTCTCTTACTCAACCGAAACCAGCGAACGTTCGACAATCGGCTGAAAATATTACCTGACTAACTATTACTAACAATAAAATACACCTTCAAATTATTGCCCTGCCCATTAAGATGATAATGGGAGCTACTCTTCCTACGTGATATTCTCGTGCAAAATGAAGTAACCACTTTGCGCATGATTTTGTTCCGCAACCGCTACTAGAGAAAAGACTTCCGCCGGCGCAAAAAAAAACGGGGAAATAACCCAAATCCTTCTTTAACGTTAATTTTTGCTTCATGATTAACTATATGTTAAATTATAATTTAATATTCTTTCAAATGTACAAATATTACATTTGAGACACAGTAAAATATTATCTGGGTTTGGTTCTAAACATTCTGAAAATTTCAAGGTGATGGCGTATTTTATTCGTGAGATACCTTATTTTCTTTGGAATCAAAACAAAAAAGCATATATCAACATTATTAACAGCTTAATGGTGCGCTAATGCAAACTCTTGAACCGTCACCGACACTTTTAATTTCGTTAATGCTTGTTGAATTAAAACTTTTGGGCTATGTCGCCGCGTCAGATTTTGGGTGGCCCCAACGTTTCCCGACCGATGCTGGTCGCTTTCTCAAGGGAATCTGAAGAGGTGGGATTTAAAATTGGTATATATAGGTATACGTGTCAGGTGGTGGGGGGAGGGGAGTGAGAGGTTGGAGGAGTAGGTTGTCGATTATTTTTGCCGATTACGGGTTGCCAAGTACGGCTGATTTTAAGGCCAGTGTCTCTGTTGAAGTTGTTTTTCTCCTCTTTAGATATTTCTATTGCTTCTCTTACGAGTCTCTGTTTAAAGCCTTTCACTCTCGCAACAATTTTTGCTTCCTTAAGGTCGATTGTGTGGCCCAGCGCTGCGTGTTCGGCTACCGCGGACTTCGTTGACTGCCCCAGTCGAATTGCTCTCTCGTGCTCCTCTAGACGTGTTTTAACCGATCTGCCTGTTTCGCCGATGTAGTTCTTCCCACAGGTCTGGCAAGGAATTCGGTACACCCCTTCGACTTGTAGTGGAGTTCTATCCTTGACGGTTTTCAGTAGATGTTTTATGTTTTATCTACTGAAAACCGTCAAGGATAGAACTCCACTACAAGTCGAAGGGGTGTACCGAATTCCTTGCCAGACCTGTGGGAAGAACTACATCGGCGAAACAGGCAGATCGGTTAAAACACGTCTAGAGGAGCACGAGAGAGCAATTCGACTGGGGCAGTCAACGAAGTCCGCGGTAGCCGAACACGCAGCGCTGGGCCACACAATCGACCTTAAGGAAGCAAAAATTGTTGCGAGAGTGAAAGGCTTTAAACAGAGACTCGTAAGAGAAGCAATAGAAATATCTAAAGAGGAGAAAAACAACTTCAACAGAGACACTGGCCTTAAAATCAGCCGTACTTGGCAACCCGTAATCGGCAAAAATAATCGACAACCTACTCCTCCAACCTCTCACTCCCCTCCCCCCACCACCTGACACGTATACCTATATATACCAATTTTAAATCCCACCTCTTCAGATTCCCTTGAGAAAGCGACCAGCATCGGTCGGGAAACGTTGGGGCCACCCAAAATCTGACGCGGCGACATAGCCCAAAAGTTTTAATTCAACATGACGAGCACCCGCGAAAGTTTTAACGAAGAATTTCGTTAATGCTGTTGGGAGAGGTTTGTGCCCAAGGAAAATAATAGGATTACTGAAATTTATTATTAAAAATAGACTGAAGAAATCAAGAATGATTTTGAAGTGGAGGCCATGAAGTGGAGGCCATTTCAATTGAACAGCGGTCAAAATAAAAAGACGCATGACCCTAAATAAAGGCAAAATTTTGTAATCGCATAACACCATCTTTCCAAACTATCTCCACAAAGTAAGAAGGAATCCATTACGAAATATTAAAACAGTGCGAATAGACCTTTCAATTGGCAATTGGAAATGAAAGCAACCTAGCTTAGTTGATAACCTGCCAACATCTTCACATCCAAACCGATATATACGTTCCAACTGCCGTTTAAATGGGTGATGATCGTAAACTTACTGTTCTTACATAAATTTACTAAAGTATTCATCCAGTCTGTTGAATCACCGCATATTTTACTTTATAGGGCTCATAAATCTATCCCACTGAAGAGAAATCAAGATCAGTGAGTTTTTGGTATGGGAAAAGTAGTGCCTTATTCCGTATTCCGCAACATTCAGTACGTTTCCCATAGTTCTGCCCTGCTATAATTTGATCTTACTATAATAAAATACAACTAAAAGTTACACGTTCAGCTCTACCTGCGCACGAAGCACAGTAGTAGGCAGTAATATAGTTTCCGGATGCGTCGACAGAATCGGAGATTTTGTGCCACTCACAATCCTTAGGTGTTAGTAAAAAAAACATTGGGGTTGAATTTCACTCCGTTAAAAATTTATAAACGTATATTTGTGCTCGCATCTGCATAAAACATTAGTTTTTCTACAATTTTTTAAATTGT
This sequence comes from Ischnura elegans, assembly GCF_921293095.1. Lineage (NCBI taxonomy): Eukaryota > Metazoa > Arthropoda > Insecta > Odonata > Coenagrionidae > Ischnura > Ischnura elegans. The sequence continues at coordinate 100,670,413 of NC_060259.1, forward strand.
AGACTATTAATTACATGAATAACATAACCGGGCTATAAATGCACGAAACAAAAAGATAGCTATTTCGAGCGTATCCATTACATTATGCTGGTTGAGAGTTACTAGCGTAGGAATGCTAGTACAATACAATCTCTGTAATCTGGCCTTGCGGTAATCCGACACTTCCACTAATCCGGCGTGCAGGGCTGAAGACCTCCCTTCGGCTAATATTATTTCGTCGGTTTTAAATAAAATATTTATCAGTGCATAGAAAGTATTTGTTTTTTTCAATGCCGGTGTTCGTCAGTACATAATTTGCATGAAGTTTTCCGTACGAGACCCAATTAATCGGGAAAAAAGGTTTTTTTGCTGAGTCACAGTGGTGATACGGTTTTATTCGGCCTTTATCGACCATAATCGTCATTACTAATTTGGTTATCTACCATGACTCATATCTTAATCATCATGAGTTGGCGTCACTATACGTATTCAGTTGCAAATTTATACCTTAAAAAGCTTTTTATTCATCGTGCTTGATTCCTTTACGTGCCCAATAATCCGTTGTTTTCGATAATCCGGCTGTAACACGGCTGCATATGAGTCGGATGACCGAAATCGCACTGTAGTGGGGCCCAATTGAGTCCTTTTCATTCTTGGCAGGAGCAACTGCGACGAGGTGGTCGCCCGAGTTCTTCGTCGCCACTACAGCCGGCCCTACTTCCTCCCCGCCACGGCTGAGAGCAAGAGAACCGACTGGGTGTTCATGGGCAGCCCTGGCTATGGCGCACATATGCACGTGAGTACAAGACCCAGTGTTTCATTGTGACGGCCACGAGATCATACCTACTTTTTTACACCATGAAAATACTGGTTGGATACAGGAAGACCCTTTACTGTTTTTAGGACACCTCGGACTATTCAGTTGAGAAACTTTACGGAGTCACCCCCAAGTGAACTAGGCTTCGGAATACGTCCGAAGATCTAAATGCCAATTAAAATTCGAGGGAAATTATCTCTGATACAGGATTTTTCGATTGTCTAAGGCAAGCATCGAAGGGGAAGAGATCAGGTTTTAAGCTCACAGCCCTCCGCGGTTTTTTCCTCCCCGTGGACGATTGCCATAGACAACGGAAATGAAATTTGCCCAAGCCCATTTCTCCAAAACTCTTCCTGAGGTACGTGGACGATAGTTTCGACATCTGACTACACGGAAAGAAGGACCCAGACGAATTTCTGAAAAAAATGAATAATTATGATGATTCCATCAAGTTTGCGATGGAAATTGAAAAAAAAAGCCCAATGCTTAATATCGGCCGGATAGCCCGATCCGGCAAAGCCCGGAAGATCTTCGTTCAATTAACAGCTCATCTTTATTGTTCGTAGCACTCGGAAATTTAATACTCACTCCCTGAGAGACTCAACCCGAAGTTTAGTGTGGATGGGTAGATCTCACCTCGGCATATTCAACGCATTCTGGGCAAGGGGCGCAGTCCCTTTCCCTAGGAAATTGCGCAATTTGAGGATTTTTTATTTGAGACGTCCGAAGGCGTCGATCGAGATTTTAAAAAGGCTAAAACATCATGGCATATCCCCCCGTAAATTCATTACCTTGTCTATTTTGCGGAGCGGACTTTGTGAGGCTATAATCCTCAGAGTGCGAAACATTGTTTCGCACTTTGTGGATCCATTGTTTCGTCACATTTTCAGTTTAGACTGCGTTGTTTAGGAAGCTACTCCGACAGACTGTAGACCACTCAAATATCGTACTATTTTGAGCGTTACTACCTTATTACTTCATACTAGGAGTGATAGTTTTTGTATTTATTCATTGAAGCTTTCGCGGCAAATGATAGTAAAAATTGACATACGGGTGTATGGCGCGTGATGCACCAGGAGATTTGATTCCAGATCCCGTGACCCACTGCTGGCCACTCATTCATGGGAAATTAAAATACTTAGATGTTTGCTTTTATTCATTGCATGTGGGAGAGATTCAAGGAATTTTCAGATTTATATACCTCATAAACATCATCAAACCCATCCCGACTACACGAACCTAATTACTGATTGATTCATTATACGTACAGGCATTCAAAGATACGAGCCATAGGTTACTTTGATGAAAATGCCTTGATGGGGAAAGGAAAGAATGATGTTGGACAAATAGTCGTGTAATGAAAGTGACCTTTATAAGGACTGGAACGAAGAGGTGGAGAAATTTTGCGTAGGACTGCGTCCTACGCGTTGCATGAAGTAAAACCCATGTCTATTGAAATTCTGTATGTGTTTCCTCATCTCATGGTGTAATGGATGAGACAGGCTTTGAAATTCCTCACCTTATTGATGGCATCAATTTCATTTCTATCTCCTGGTCCATCACGCGGCATACACCCGAATGCCAATTCTTTCAACAGTTTTAGTTTTTGTATGAGTCTCTCAAAGTTAACTACGCTCAACTCCCAATCCAAAGGTCGTAGGTTTAAATGTTGGAGCCTTCAGCAAATAATTTTCGAATTTTATAAAAGAATACAAGATTTTTTCTGGGAATTTTGGGAGGCGACAAGCAGCCCTAATGTACTCGACTTCACTGGTGAGAGTTATCAGTTTCACTGATGGCGAAGATTCAGAGGTTCGGACCGGTATCAATTGCCGTAGCTTCGGGCGACAGTGAAGTTCACGAAATTGGTGCTGCGATGCGGAAGGCAACGGGAAACCACCACATTAGTTTTCCTAGATGATGCAGCCTAGTGTTCAACCTCACGCGATGGCATCGTTCCCGGTAAAATATTCCGGAGGCAAAATAGGGCCCCAATCGAGTCTCTAGTTGGGGACTACTGGTAAGGGTACACCAGTGAAAGGGGTCAAAGTTAACTGAAACTCGACTACCAGCTACTACTACTAGCTAAAACTACCAGCCGCACATTATCTGGAGAGGGCGATCTGGGGAAGATCGAGATAGGAATACAGGAAAACAACCTATGAGATATCCTTGGATCTCTGCGTATGAACTTATTGAGTAATGATTAATTTTCACTTTTTCAGTCTTTGCCATGCGAAATCATCATTTGGTGAGAATATTTACTTCCATTATACCATTTACACCTGTGATTCACAACCTCTTGATTATTAGAATTAGGTACTGAATTCATTTCTGCGTCAATTCACACCTATACCATGAGAGTGAAGATTGCTTGAAAGAGCGCATAAGTCATCGGTTGAGAGCCCGGGGTGGGCCCTTTGAGGTTACAACCATGAGCGCCGGGACCAAGTTCTGAAGACTTATGCGCTCGGTCACCTCAGGAGGGGGTTGGCAAGGAGGAAAAAAGGGAAAGGAGGCGCCGCCGCGATGTGAGCCCGACAACCAGAGTAGGGACAGAGAAGGGAGTGTGTGGGATGGAAGAATCCCAAGCCGTATTTAAGGCATGGGCTACCACAAATGTGTACCACCGTTTTAATTTTCCTACAGAAATATAAGATTATTCTATGAGGAAGAATAATCAAACGAATTTTCCGTGGAGAAGTGGATAAGTCACATTGGAAAGAACGGCATCATGAAGCTTGGTACGTCACATTATCCACTGAGAATGGTAATTAATTGAAGAATTTCACTAATTATGGCCGATCATTAGATTCAAAGAGAAATCTAAATACAAGGTTATGTCAATAACTTATTTCATCCTATCATTTCACAGATTACCCTGGTTTTAGATGTTTAAAGGCTCGATTTATAAGTAACTTTGACGAAAATGCCTTGATAGGGAAAGGAAATAATAATGGCGGATAAATAAGCGCCGAATAACAGTGCCCTTTGTAATATAATCCAACTGCCCACAATTTCATGCCCGAAGCGACAAATACGATTGTAAAGACAAGCGATTGTAAATCTACTCTTCATATAGTCCAGGGGCCTGATTCTGGTTCTTTCTGGCTATAGCCCACGCGATTTGTCGAAAAGATTGGCGAACGGTGACTGATTTCGTATTCTCATTTTCATTCGCTAGCTATTTCTCCAGAAAAGCATTGCTTCGTCCATCTGGTGACGAAAAAGTTACGCTCGCTCTGTCTGGCGAGCATATAGCGAGTATAAACATTCGCTAAGTGCGAATTCCGCTAACGACGACGATGAAATCGCTCTAGTGACTTGGCGAAAGAATTGATGAGAGAACGACTCGTGATTTAATTACAGCTATACACCATTACTTTTTTATATTTTTGATCCCAATTAGTTTAATTGTTTTTCAAATGCTTAGCATACAACCTGTGTGTTGTTTTACTCGTCTTGTCGTTCTACGTAATTCAGTGGATGGGATTAAAAGTGGGTTTGCATTTAAATGAACCGCGAAGCTTTTTTCTGGCAAACGTATTGGGTTATTGTCGGAGTGCTGTTATTCTGAGCATATATATGTGTTAGATTGCCTGAAAAAACTTGTTGTTTCGTTTCTTATGCTCGTGAACGCTCCATCAGAAATAATAAGAAAGAGACTGACCGGAGTGTTCTCATATAAGAGCATACGGTATGGTAAATGAAGTAGTGGTGTAGTGGCTAACAATCTCAAGGTTATAAAGTCGATTCCTGCCGTAGTCACTTTTTTCTCTCCACATGAAGAAAAAGGTTCGAATACTATGCTTTTCATCTTCAGAGGCAAGTCACTTGTAGTTGTCAAATATTTTCTACGTACCTACAGGAAAATCTCTCATCAGTTGTTCAGCTCTTATAAACACTCACTGAATTTCACTATTAGGCTTTACATTTATGTCCGGCAGAGCTCTAGGCAGCATAGGATGTGTAATACGCTGTTATGTCGCCTTTAGTGTTCATCCAACATCAGCAAATTATGTTAATATGAGAATATTTGGCTGCATTCCTTGCCTATTCTTCGCTCAAATCTTATTCCTGCCTTACACAAGTTCCTTTGCATACGATAAGCTGCTTGTCATTTTCTTCCGTAATAAAACCATAAGATCAAAGAGAACGGTTTTATGTTTAACTACGGAACGCGACAAATGAATAAGCAATATTGTACAACAATACGTTATGTAGTAATGTGATAGTCTCAAGCAATGAACAAAACATGGCATAATATATTTAAGAAATATGATTTGAAATAACGAACGTGCTTCGCGCTCTTCAATTGTTTCGGACTGCAGAGGCAGTGTGTTGATCGCTGAAATTATCTTGTACCCATTGACTTGATCTTTGATTGATTGATCTTGTACCCATAGGTAATTTGTCATTTCTTACGTCACAGTATTTCGCCAAGAAACGAAGTTACCCGGACTGAAGCGATAGGCGGGGCGAAAAGAACGAGAATAATAGCGGAGAAAATTTTCGCTTCGCTTTGAGTTGCCGTGGCGAAGCGAAGACCTGGGCGAAAGGAGAACGAAAATCACCGCCCAGAAAAAGACCTTCACACCTATTTTAATTATTTTGCAAATCAAACGATTCTCCAACATTCTTTTTTTTTCATCATAAAATTTCAAATCAACCGACAGCCAGTACAAATACCTTCTTTCTGCGGATAATTACTTCTTCAATGCAATGAAACTATGAGATATAAAAAGGACGTAAATTAATGACAAAATATCACATATAAAATGAAACTAGTTTTACGAAGGGCGCTGCATTGGTAGTAGCTGCTAATTTATTCTTGGTATGCAAGAAGTTGTCCTTTGTTTCATATATCGATTGCAAAGTCGATCACAATTTATCTAAAATGAGGCATACGGCTAACTTGTACTAACTATGAAATTATTTCCCAGTAATTATACAGTTCATAAACCGCTGAATGGTGAAAATAAATAAACTTTGGCAAGAAATAAAAGTGTAATAGCATATATTTCTTGAGTTTTCAATTTTTTCAAAACAATGGATGAAAATCCTTTTGAGTCTCCGTACGAATACATCTCCCAATAAGAATTTTCGTCGCATTACGAAAACGTGCAAATTAATTCAATCCCATAAGGCAAGTATTACGTTGCTTACCGTCTCTATTAGTGAGCGGAGAAAAATCATGGTCTCCAGTTGTGCCAGAGCGTAGAAACCCATTTCGCTGCTTGAGTTTTAGATGGAATCTTTAAGGAGGCGATCGAATGCGGATATTTTCCTTCCTCTGCAATTACTCGCTCCTGCCGCACTCGTTCTACGTGAGTTTGAGAATGACGGGTTCCACACGAGGTAAAATATATATGCCTAAAACTTCTATTTAAAGAATATAAGTATCATGTATATAAAAATCTAATTGAAGTTACGGATCAGAGGAAAGAAGAATAAAAGATAAAAAAATGAGTAGCCGCTGTTACAGAAATACAATTTCCACGGTGATTTTAATCCGGATTGCCAGCTAACCCGTGTCAACCGGGTCACAACCCTGACCGTGGTTGTCGCTGACTCTTGTTTCCACTCCAAAACGCGACAATGTTCGGACTAACTAATGTCAGAAGAGCGAACTGAGAACAAAAGCGAATTCCCTTCACCACTCAGCACTCATTCACAAAAATAGAGGCCACAAGGTTTCAACCGCGTTATGCGATACTTATTCTTCAGAGAATCCATTGAATCGCAAGATGCTCATGCCTCTGTACAGAATCGCGTAAATTTCACGATAAAAATGAAACAATCGTGACGGTCTTTGATTCCGATACCAAAAATGGATCCGAAATAAAAGCGTTCACATTAATTTCTTAGTTCACCCGAGTTAATTTCTAGACAAAATTTTACAGCCTAACTTCGCCATTTAAAATGGCAGATATGTATCTACTTTGTAATACATCACTGCAATTCTTTTAAATTCACATTTTCGTTGCTTGCTTAGATAAAAGCTTGTAAACAAACTCACTTTAAGTAGAAGAAATTTTCTTATGAAAAAACATAATTAGCGTCTTTGCGTTATCCTGTAGACTATATAACACGTTCGGCTTTTGAGTCGTGTGGACAGCGGCTGCTCCAGGCGTATGATTGAATGAGAAAGAGTAAGGTACTTAATTAACATGTAATACAAACCAAATGGGGACAAAATATCTTTTACCAATTGGAAAACAATGATTTTCATCATTATAGTTTGATGATTTAAGGCCACCACTAATACAGGCTGTTTAAATTCCTAAAAATATCACGCAAATCATAATAAGTTTGTCGAAAATAAAAGTGTTTCAGATAGCAATACGTGGACTGAACACTTTATCAACCAGTAATACCTAGAGTAATGCTATATATAATTTCTACATGTCAAAATAATGTTGTAACAATAATTTTTCCTTTTCTACGATAAATTATAAGAGTGAAAAGTAAAAGATCCTTCAAAAGGATTCTTAAAACTACGCTTTAACTCGAAAGCAACAAGGTCAAACGCAATAAAAAATTCGCAATAATATTGCATTCGGGAAATAAAAGCGCGGGTGATTCAAACTCATTATAAACAGTTAACCTATGTTATCCATATTAATTCTATTCCACAGCCCCTAATAATTAATTTGCGGAATGGAAAAAACTATGTGTATTTTAACTTTTAGAACCCTCGAATTTGGAGCGGTATTTCGTTGAATGCAATATGTTCTAATAATACTCTCTTCCCACTGGCTCACTCAAAAGCGATCACTTACGACCGACCATGAAGATATCTACGTGCGAGTCAGTTTTCGAGTTGAGTAGGGCGAAATTGGGTGCCCTTTTATCCATCGGTAAGCCACTGTGACGACGTAAAATCCAGCGGCTTGAAAACAGGTTAACTCGCCCAGAATCCACCCCTCCGAGGAAAAGTTTCGCTCCACAAGTGGGAGCCATGACGTCACAGCGTCTCCCCGCCCCGAAGAGGCCCTTCGTGGAGACTTAGGAAAGAGGCGGGCACTGAACACTAAACAATGGAATGACGATCGGGATAAGCTAAAGCCAGAGCGGGACACAGCCGACGACCGCATGTTTGAAAACGAGCAAAATAGAACTGTTTGATAGAGCCATTTGAAATATCCGAACTTACGGATTGGGACTTAATGTCCTATATATGCCAACGCGTATAGAATGACTGATTGATTGATTCAACTATGAACGTAAAGCCTCGAATACTTAAGGTATAGCCTCGTAATGTTCTGGATATATTCCTTGTATCATGTAAAGACGAACTAAGAAAGAATTTTTGGAAGAAACAATTTTTGAGGTAGTTGTTGCCCCACTAATGTTGACATTTGGACTGCTGGAAGGAAAGCATTGAATCCCGTGCAGACCAATTACTTATGCTTTCTTACTTGCACTCAACGTTTTGGTCGAAAATTCGTATCATTGCGTGGAAACAGAAATAAAGTAATTCTTTAATTCTATTATTCCATACGCTTTGTTTCATTCTGATCACTGTATTTTTTAACGAGTATCATTTTTTTTATATCAGTCAGAGGGAATCAAAACAACCAGGCGTAAACATGCATTCAAAACATAGATGAAGACGAAAGTGCTTTTTGCTTAAACCCTTCTATAAACGGTAAACCTTAACTTTGATAATTGTAAAGACACTGAAATTCAACGGGTGCCTTTTGTTAGTATTTTATAACACAAATAACATGAAAATCCGAAGTACATGAGTTGAGGAAAAATTCCAAGTTGCATACTTTCCCATGCCACTGCTATTGTAATTATAGAGACATAATTTTGTCTTCACCACTCGTTGAAATTCAACAGGTACTTTTCGTTAGTCTCTTACATCAAGCAAGGTATCCAGACTAAATGACTGATTTATTCATTCACCAGCGTACACTCCAAACTGCAGAAGATAGGGAAATTAAGTTTTAGTATGTATTTCTCGTGTCACCATGTAAATATTTTATTAAGAATTATTTCCCCGTTGATTTTAATGCTTTTTATTGAGCCCAAAATTTGAGTTCGGTAAATTCCCCTTCTCTTTAGCTATTTTTAATTACCCTCACTCGAAATACTGGTTGGAGAGATAGATCATTCCACTCAAAAAGGAATGATTTATTCACATCTTTTTTTCAATTTATATATTTGCCAGGCTTTATTATGATTACTGCATTTTCAATTAAATATTGACCATTTTTCTTCGTAAAGAAATTAACTGCAGCAACCAGGAATAAAAGTGCATTCAAAACATATATATAAAGGCGAAACCTGAACCTATTATTGTCAGTAAACCCCAGCCTAAATAATTGCAAAGCCATTTATAATTCAACGAGTACCCTTCGCTAGTATTTTATAACACAAATAACAAAACAATTCGAAGTACGTGAGCCCAGAAAAAATTCCGAATTTGCTGTGATTTCTCATGCATTTCAAGGGAGCGGAATGCTTGGGGTCCTTCTCAAGGCGGGCGAATTCGAAAATCCTCTGCTTCTTTTGGGTGTGCGATCATTCCATTGTATTGAGCTCAGTGGAGTCCTCGGCCACGTGGACAGACAAAAGAGAATCGATGTGGCGGGTGTTATCGCGGCGGCCGCACGCCGCAACACCTGCGCCAGCCTCATTCCACGCTCGGATGCCTCGGGTGCGGCGTGGGAGGCGACGATAAGACGGAGCGAACCATTTCCACACACTCCCCATGCGTCCCTCACCGCAGGGCGGCCACCCTCAATTTCAATTGCCGGATGATTTAAAGGCTGATGGGACACAAAGGCCGATCGGCACTTGAGCCACATGGGTCGCTCGGAAATGCGTGAGCGATGGCTCGGGTGGTATTTCCTCCACAGCCTCCCTGATCGCAGTCATCGGGCACGTCAACTGCCGAGGTTTATTAGAATAAACCAAGTGGATTTCAAATTATCGTAGGCTTTCCCGGCGTATAGAATTGTGGAAGGTTACACGGGATTTCCACTGGGTCAGTTTCTCCAACTCCATCTCGGCCGACGTTTCGATGGGCGAGTTGTCCATCGTCTTCAGGGCATGTCGAGTCTTGAAAATCGTCCTCCTCATATATGGATGACGGCGGTATCAACCGGGGCAGGTGTTGTGCGATTGATGATTGATTACTAATCACACAACACCTGCCCCGGTTGATACCGCCGTCATCCATATATGAGGAGGACGATTTTCAAGACTCGACATGCCCTGAAGACGATGGACAACTCGCCCATCGAAACGTCGGCCGAGATGGAGTTGGAGAAACTGACCCAGTGGAAATCCTGTGTAACCTTCCACGATTTCAAATTAATTTTGCCTTTTTTAAATAAAATAATGTGGTGACAAATTATGGTGTCACTTAAGGAATTTGAACATTATAAAATAAGTAGGTAATAAAAATTAACACCACTTAAGAACTTTAAAGAATTAATGTTTACGATTGAGTATTGATGTTATTTTTAGCTAGCTACAGCCATTCTTTCACTGTAACTGGATATGTGATTTTGCATCATAATAAAACCAGTAAATTTCACATTTATTTTCCCTCTTATAGCCAATAATAATGAAGAAGGCAAATTATGAAATTTAACGTTAATTTTTAGGATTGACTACAGCTACTTTCTTAGCAAGTTCGCTCAGAAATATCCTCAGAACTAATGCCTCCTTTATTCCCGTTATTAAAAGCTAAACTGTCAAAGGCTGCTAAATAGTGAAGCCAGTCATTTGCATTTTATTTTGTCTCCATCCAATAAAATGAACGAAATTGATAAATGATGACGACACTTATGAAATGAAAACAGTGAAAGACTCCATAGTATATATTGCAGCCTCTCATAGTAATTAGTTTAACCTAATTTTGAAATTTCAACAGTACTAATGTCTCTTTATCCAGTTAATTGAAGCCTCGGTTATCAACTGCTGAGCCAGCTTTATATTCAACCAAGTAACTTACAATTTTATTTTGCCTTCCGCCAACAGCATCAACAAAGTTAGTGACAGATTATAATGCGATTCACGGAATTTGATGATTGAATTTTTACGACACCCAATTTCAATTTCCTTCAGTAAACTCACGCAGAAATTTGATTCAGGGATTAAGCGACCTCTCTTAGGCTCTGGTACTCACTCCACCTCACAATGTTCAAAATCAGTAATTTTACTTATTTTCTTTTTATATATGTGGCATCATTTTTACTGCAATGAACAGTAGACAGTTTTCCACATTTATGTCCAAGAGCACATAATACCCTACACTGCTACCGATGTTTCTAAGTTACTCATTCAGTGCTTCAACCAAAAGGTTGGTTTGGATGGGTGAGGGTAGAGATCCCCTCGAACTAAATCGAAGGTGTGTGAACTTTCACGCTCTACGTCTAATTTGTAACATTTATCACTAACTTTTGAATGATTCGATCCTACAAGCTCCTTCAATGTTATCTATATTTTTCCAACGTCAAACCTGCTGATTGGTTCTGTTTTCAATTAAGGAATAATAAATTCAGGTTTTGCAATCGACAGAGTAGAATTCATATGTAAGTATACCGGGACTAGCCACGGTGATAACTTTTACGGAGTCACCCGCAATTTTCGAAGCAATTTGTTGCCCTGTTTTACCGTCTTTTTAAAGCAATGCCCTCATTTTAGCAGTTACTCTGATATAATGGACCCTCCGCAGGTGGACAACGTAGACCACCCATCTTGGCAAGCACAGCTTCGCGGCAGCAAGCTCTGGAAACTCCAACCGCCTCCCGAGTGCTACTACGACTGCCTGTCGATGGAGATCACCGTTGACCGCGGCGAGATAAGTGAGTATCGCTGCTCCTTTTCTACACATTTCACTCAGCGCTGCATTGAGCCACAGTCACACAATTCTATCGTCGACCTATTCCCAGTTACGGTGATTTAAGGCCTAATCGTCAACGGCTGAGGTGGCTGAATGACAAACCAATTACCTTTCTATTTAATTTTGCTGCCTTCCAATATCAACCAGAAAGTTGACAGATTATAGTTTAACCCGTGAAATTTTAACTGTGAACAACTGCATTGTGTATATTGCCACTGAAGAAAATGGTTTCTTTATCTTACGAACGTTTTGTTTTATTGGTCCAGACTCTATTTTCACAACGGAAGAATAAACTGGGCGACTGATGACTAATGTTCAATAACTTTGGAAATGGTAGGATGGATGATCTGTAACATCCTTATCTCATTGGTGTTGGAAATTTGTAGCAATCGAGATTTGGTATCTTAGATAAATTACCAGACACCATGTGAACACTAAAAAGTACTGTTACGTGGTAATAATGAAAAAATACAATTTTACAGCCGCTGAAAAATCTTTTCTTGCTCCTCTAGAAGTTGTGCTTACATATAGCTATAGCTATAGTTGGCTGCCCATACAAAAACTTTTACTGAAAGCAATAGAATGTTTTTAGCAGAATAATTTTTAATTACCTCTTTATTTTAAGAGACAAGAAAAATGCTTTGGTAGAACTATTACTACCTTACTAATCCTGCCATAATAAATTTCTCTCTCAGATGAAGATCTGACAGTGAGGAGAGATAATGGTATACTGACTCGTTGGCTATCGCTTAAAATAATTATGATTGGAACTGGGTATCGGGACAAATTTCCGTCTGCTCCTATTTTCACACATTTAGGTCTCGATAGGTCACAAATTTAGGCAGACTAAAATATTCTGAGGGGTAGATATAGTGCCATTGTCTTACAGCTTATAAGTTAAAAAACAAGTGGGTGTCCTTCGGTGAGGACCTTCACAGCATCTAAATTTTCAGAATACATTTTCTAAGGCAATCTGTCATGTCTCTTGTTTTGTGCCACAAAGCTGTTGCCAGTAAAAGATGGCTCACCCTGCGGATCGCCGAGAAAAATGCATCAAATAAAGAGTGATTAAAACCTTTTCTGTAGAAAAAATTGGGATATCAGGGAGCCAACATCATTTCTGTTGAAGAAACTACTTTTTTGGAGCTGTCCGCGGAGTGTTAATAAATCTGCATATAATCAAAGACAAAGTACATGCAAACAGAACCACGTGGTGTGCACATTACCAAAGTCATATCAAATATCATATCAATCTTCGAAAAATATGCGAGAGCTGGCATCCTCACTTGCATTGATTTGTATTCATGTCCTGAAATACTTTGGGTTGCTGCCAATCTACAGTTTTACGTATAATAGGGTAAGCATAGAAATAAATGGTTGACGCATCTCCAGGTCATATTAGTCTTGATTTCTTGAAGAAATATTAGCCTACAATTTACGCCATTATCTTAGAGAAGATCCTCATCAACGATTACCAATATCTAGAGATCCGTGAAATTTGCGAGACGCGATATCGGGAAATAACACGAAATAACGCGAAATCAGCAAATAAAAACGAAATTTCGCCTTTTACGCGAATTTTAGGCGAATTAGCGAAAAAATCTCGTACAATAAGTCATAATCTATTTAAGCCTAAGCGTTCGTTGTTTAACGCTGCTGACGTTCATTCGATCTGTCTCCTTACGATTCTAAGGTCAATTGGCTTATTTTTGTCTCGCGCATATTGCATTCGCGTAATATCGCGCACTGTAGTGATGTCTCCGCCGGAATTTGCCGTGAAATTAATAACGGCCTTTCTCTCTTCGCTTCACATTTATCAATCCTAAAATTCTCGGAAATATCTAGAATGACGCGCTTTCTCTCCTGAATAATTAGATACTCTGAATCAATAAAGTGCTGAAAGAAATTTAACGCGGCCGCGAAAGAGCGGAAATATTAACTCGCGCGCCCGGCACGCGAATGCCGAGCAGTAATTCCGGTGACTCTCCGCGACACAGAAGACAGCGTTAAAGGATAACTTGTAGCAGGAAAACCTTAAGTGTGGGTCTAACTTAACAATTTTGTAGACTTAAACTTGGCCGCTGGCTGAGAACGGAAGGCCGCGAGACCTTCAGACGTGACGACTCTCCGCCGGCCACCATTCACGGCACGGCACACGGCGCGCCGCACAGTGGTCCGGATTCGGAAAAAGGTGGACAAAAATCATTTTTTCGACTTTCTTGAAACTCACTTAGACTATAGAAGTTATGTAGTAATATGTCTGGGGTATCACCTTTCATGCTTACTTTTTTATAAAAAAAATTGCTAGCTTAGATATATTGCGTCAAAGTAGCACTATTTCTAAGGAAACTAACTAACTAACTAACTAAGCGATTTTTCCGTTTTTTCGAAAATTACGCATTTTAGATTTATTTTTGGCTTTACGCCGCCAATTATATTCGTAAAATAACTTTGCACTATAGTAATATAGACATTTTACTGTTATAAAATATATATTTCAACCTTTTAGAGATGTTGATGATTGCTGTAGAATTATTTGAAGGGGAGTAATTTTTTTCGGAAAAAATCGCATAAATGTTGAGTTATAAAAAAAGTGACGTCGATTTGCGCGGATTCGGCTATTTGTGACAGTAAAATACAGTATCATAAAGATATTAGTAAAGAAATCAGCTGCAAATCTGTGCGAGTTTGCGAATGACAACGATTTATATGCCTAGCCGTAGTAGACGTGAACGTCGACACGCTAGCATCAGCGCAGTGTAGGCACATGGTAAATTGTGTCTCCCAATGTTTCATGGGCCAGAATCACAAAAATAAGAATTTTAGCATTTTAAAACATATTTTATACTTTGTAATCATCCAAATGTTATCTGTATGTGGACCAATAGAATAATTTCGGAACAATTTGAATTTGGTTTAGCGCAGTTGGGACGCTGGGAGAGGAGATAAAATATTTTTTCCGATCGCTTCTCAGAACGACTTCAAGCGCGATTTGGTAATAGATTTAAGTAAATACGACAGGCTACATGCACTGCTACCGGGAAAACCCACAACCGTCTCCCTTTCTTTCAATCCGGAGGAGACCCGTTACCCGAACACGTGTCGGACCTCAGGGAAGTGGGAAGGGGTCTTTAGTCGGGACATTTTGCCATCTTTTGTCTTCTTGCTATTTTGCCACTTGGCGCACCACCCAACTTGAGGTTATTGCTTTTCTAGGGGCGGTCTGACCTGTAAGTGAAGCTGCACGTGTTAATAGATGAGGTCTTTACCCTCCACCCGCTTCCTTTTGGACGGGTTTTATTGCAGGTCCGCCGCTAGTATGCATTTTCGCACAAAATCCAAACATTTCACATTTTCTTTACGGGGTCCAACCTTACCCCAACCAGTTATCCTGGGGAATACCCACATTTCCATGGGTAAAGATTACTCCTCTTTTTAACCCCATCCAAATTTCGGTCGAAACATTTTGGTACCCTTCAGTTTCAACTTTTCTGTCGATGTGAACACACCCATCCCTAATTGCGAAGTCCTATTTTGGCTACAGTTTTTGTGATTTACAGTGATCTCGAAAAGAAGTTATAGTGTTGTGATAACTAAAAAATTGTGATTAATTTATTTATTAGTTCCTGACAACCACATAAATAAGGATTATTGAGCAGGTATACTATGTTTAATTTATTTCCGTTTCTTGTTTTCGTTTTTTTTAATTGGTCTGAGACGAGGCAGCGCTCTAATTTTCCATATTTTCCCTTCTATTTGATATTTAACCTTTTTAGAAAGAAGACTGTTGTGTAGCTTTTTGTAAACCTGTGTTTTATATTGTTGACTGTCAACAATGTCATGGGCATTTACGCGGCGAAAACTGTACGAAAAAATGCTGGAGAAAAAAGAGAAAACCATGGATGCTCGAAAAAGGAATTTAAATGCATATCTGGAGAGTTGTTTCAGATTACACGGAGATGAGGAGGCAAAACTCGAGCTTAATAATTTTTTAAACATGAAATTTTTTTATTCCTACGAGAGAAGATGGCGAGCTAGTTCGCAATCAAAATCTTAAAGATCCTTAAAGATCTTCCGGGGCCGGGGCCTTAAAGATCTTCCGCAGGAGGTTCGTGATCTCTTGGTCCTGCAAGAATCTCAAAATTCTTCGAGCGAATGCGAAGAGGAGGAGGGGTGGGATTCAGAATAATCTGATGCTGAATAATACATTATTGTAAATTTCTGAGGAATTATCCATGCTTTTATGAGAATAAAAGAGTTACATAAATACTATTTTGATACTTATTTAATAATTACTTTTAGTCCATACAGAAGAATCTCACGAAATCTGGAAATCGCACCTTTTTAACGTTAGTCAATGCACCCAACAACCCTACTTTTAGCCGTTTTTTTGTTTATTGAGTACTTTGAAAGATCATTAACTCATTCTATACAACTAATTATCATTTATTTTCATATTTTATCATGATTACCGTTTATCTATGCAGTCAGCGTTACAATTAGCCCGTTAATAAGTTAAAGTTCCACGATATCGCATGAAATAAAAGTTTTTTCGTAAAAATAACTGCAGAAATAAAAATAGCTCGCCAAAAAACATGTAGAGAGCAATTTTTAAAGACATCCAACCAAAATCTGATTTTTGTCCAACTTTTTCGCGATCCGGACCACTGTGCGCCGCGGCGTGGCGAGCAAGTCGTCTCGTCTGAAAGCGAAGTGAATTTCACGTCGCAGTCTTACCATGAACGGCGGCCGGCGAAAAGCCGTTTCATCTGAAAGCGGCCCCAATGTAGCACTGCCTGCATTTCACGCCGTAGACGGCGCACCGTCGGGCCGGGTTGAAATAGGCGCCGTGGAGACCAGCCGTGCCGTCAACGGCGCGATTCGTCTCGTTTGAAGACATCCATTGAGACCTATTGTTATTTGAAAGCACGAAGCGCTAGCAGTTTGGGGAAGGGTAGGAAGGTAAATAAAGAATAGGAGGAGAGGGGGTGCTAATTATTAGCTAATAATGGATTGTCGGATATTCGGTGCTCCGCTGAACTTTAATGCAAAAATATCATTTCGACAAAACCCCAGTTCAAGTTTCTTTATATGCGATTGTGTTTAGTTATTTGTGCTTCTTCCAATGCCTTTCTTGACCGATTGGCAATAGCTATAATCAATACTAAGGGATTTTGTTGAATGTAGCTGCTACCTACCTTCCCTCGGCACCTGGTTGAGGGGTATCAAAAGGGAGCCCACGACTTGAAAATTTTGGCCAAAATTTAAGTTATACATTACTTATTGTTATACCATTGCTACCCAGCACTCAAATTGAAAAGACTGTCATTATTGGTCGTGATTCGTGTTTGGCTGTTATTTCATCACAGCTACACCTTTAAATATCAAACGAAGGGAAGGAATTTGAAAATACCAAAAACCTAGTGTTACCGTTCATACCAGGGGTAGTGAATTCACTTGCACCATTGATATACCTTGAACCAATATAACTTGAACAATTTCCTTACTAGATTTCATCAGAAATTTTGTACAATTGAAATTGTATTAAATTTTATGTAAAATGCTTTAAAAAATGTATAAGCAATCATGAAATATGAACCAAAAATTAATAAAACACCTAGAAATGTGCAAAAATTGTAAGATTATAATAACACCACCAAGATTTTCTATAACACCTAAATCACATAGTTTAAAACGAATTTTTGAAAATATATAACCACTTTCACCGACCTCTACCATTATCTCAAATATTAAAAAAACCACATCAGAGAAAATAGCAAAGTAAAATTTTCATGCTACATGTGCCGCTAATTATTAAAAATGATGGCCAAGAATATGAAGAGTGATCTGCATGATACAG
Organism: Ischnura elegans; assembly: GCF_921293095.1. Lineage (NCBI taxonomy): Eukaryota > Metazoa > Arthropoda > Insecta > Odonata > Coenagrionidae > Ischnura > Ischnura elegans. The sequence continues at coordinate 100,687,933 of NC_060259.1, forward strand.
ATTGGAAATATTAAGATAGGTATTATCATGGCTTTAAACAAGTTACGACTTAAGGAAATTAGAGAGGTTGAGCAGGAATGATAAGTTCTACTTTAGAAATCATGTAAAGTAGAAAAGGACACTGTGGCATTATATGCTAAGAGCTGAAAAATCAAAGAAATATGTTTATAACATTTAGAAACCAACTGGAATTGAGTCAACTCTAATCAGATCCCCGTTGAAGCTTGAAACCCCATTCCCAAAACTGGGGATACTAAGCTAATGCCTGGCTACACACCTGGTTACTAATTTAAGTGATCGTAGTAAAAATTTTGTTTATACGAATTTCTTTCTTATCAATAATTGATAAAACTGCCTCTTGGCTAGAATGATCTCTGCATTAGATGAATTGCCAATTAATATTGAACTATTTAATGTCCATAAGACAACTGATACATTGCCTGATTTGCATTTGTAAAACATGATTTTTAGTCATTCTTTCATATCCTGTAACTAATTAGTAATATAAGTTAACCTTGGCCACAAGTGGTAGTAGTACATTTCAAGGTGGTAAGGATGTGGAGCAGAAGAATTACCAATATAGATGCAATAGACAAGCTGATAGGAGAACCGATTGGAAACCTGAGTCAAACCAATCTTTGGATTGATGATCGTTGATAAATGATGAGTAAACAGTTTTCCTCAAAACTATTCTATTTGAAGGTAATCTTAATTTTTAACAAAAATTGGATTAGTAATATCTAATTATTAATTAGCTAACATGAATGCATTAAAATATATAGTGAATTTTCTTCATAAATGTTTTTTATTCTCCTTAACTCTGGTATATGTAATTGGGTAGCTGCCCGATATTGCATAAATGAATGAATGCATCATTCATATGTGAGATGAAGAAATTAATAAGTAGATGTTTCTCTTGTTACAGTTGTGGTGGACACAAATCGATGGTATCACTCCACACTGATCGTCTCTGAAGACATGAGCATCACCATCGGTGCAGAATTCGATTGACGGGCAGCGTTGAGCCAGGAGGCCCGAGAACCAAGCCTCTTTTATTTCCACCTCCCTTGCAGCTGACAAACCACTCACAGTATTCTTTCATTAGCCTGCATCCTCTGTACTGAAGGTTTCTAAGAGACCTGCGCACAACAGGAAAATTGAATTCTAAGAAGGAAAACCCCAACGAGACACAATGCGGTCAGTTAAGAAAAGTTTGGAGAACTATGCTTGAAATCAGCATTTTTTGGCCAACTCACAATTTTTCATTTTATTTTGACATAAGAATAGAAAATTGATTCACTAAAGTCCATCATACATTTTATACTAAGACTGTGATTTCCATTACAAGAGAAAATATAGCCATGGTTTTGTTCCTGAGCTCCGCTGCCGATTGTGCCACTGAGAATTGTAATGAGTTGTATTGAAAAATATATGCATCGTCAAATGAATGAATACTGTAAATCATGAAAAATGGATGATTTAAGAGATTTCAATAAAGTATTCAACATGCCTTTAGCCTCATTATCGTCAAAACCCAAAAGAAATAAGCAAATGGAAACCTTTCATTGACAAAAAGACCTCATGCAAATTGGCTACATCATTTATGGTCTGTATTGACAGCTAACCCATATCAGTAAAAACAGCTTTTTCTCACTTAGAACATAAAACAGAACACATGTTTCGTAACTTAAAACATTTTTAAAAAAATTAAAATGAAAATGCAACAAAATTTTTGAATTCATTTTCTGCCAGGCAATGGTGAATTCAGGATTGAGGTAGAAAAAGAGACCACGCCACATTCGAGACAAAAGGAATTATGACAAAGAGAAGTCGAGACAAAAGACACATTTTGAGAATTCTGTCCACCAAGCTCTTCAGCAATATGTAGGGACCCTGAAAAGAAGTAAATAAATTATAGGGAAAGCGATGTAAAAATCATAGTTCTAGCAGTGCAAAAATCACAATTGTACAGCATCCTTAGTGCATCCACAAGTGAGGAATTTGTTAGGTGGGCCGGATGAAATTAAGTGTTAGGCCAGATATGTGGCCTGCTGGCCATAGTTTGGAGTCTCCTGCTCTAGACCCATGGAGGGACAAAAGCAATGGCTTCTTTTCTTAGATGAACCATAAATCGTTCAACCACTCATTGGAGCAATTTCTATTTTCACTTGAGGAAAAGAGGAATTAGAAGGATTTACCAGCTTGGGAAAAGTGCAACTTCTGCATGGCTTGCCTGGATGAAACAAAGCTCCACTAGGGCGTGCGTATTTCTGGTGAGAGGTCAGTTATCTTTGTAAATTGAAGCAACTACGTACAGGTATGATTGCCTTTAGTTTTGGAGAAGATGCTCATATTCCTATAAACTACCAGTCAAATTTTAACCTACATATTTCAACTCCAAATACAATCACTACACACAAAATGGCCAAATGAAATTTAAATATATTTAATCCTATTTCACAGATTTCCTAACCTACTCCTCCATTAGACTTTGATGTCCAAAAACATTGTCAATAGCTAGGGTATGAATTTAGAGCATTTGCTTTCCCATTGTATTAACTGGATGTATTCTTTTGGAATTTCATCTGGGCGAGTATGTTCACATATACTTTTGATTTGAGGTCTTAACTGTTCCTTATTACCACAGTAAAATAAATCTTTCTGTTTATTTATAGATTTAAGGACTATTATGGAAAGGTAGTAATTACATAATCTCCAATAGAAATCAATAACAGGATTTGTCCCTCATACTTTTAATAACATAGTCATATCATAGCTTACTGTCACTACAGACTGGAATTACCAAAAAATATTACAGAATGGCAGTATTTTAATTAACCTCTATGGTTAAGGGAGGAGATAAGGAAATGCTGTACCACACAGAGAGACAGTCCAGATCTTCTGAGGTCACAAACCTCCATCAGAGTTCAACCTGCTAATTGTCATAGATTTCTGTCACTTGCCGGCCTGGGTGGCGCCGGGGTAAAGTCCCCGACTGCTAACCTAGAGGTCGCGGGTTCGAGTCCCGCCTGGGTGGCTTGACTACCATCCAGGGCATGGATGTTTGTGATTGTCAATCAAGTTAATTGCAAGAGAGGACAACTCTGTCCTAAATTCGCTTGAAAAATAAAGACCAAATTTTTATTACAGAGTTTAAAGTAGTTGTAAATTAATAAATAGGTTCTTCCACAAAAGTTTTTAATAATGATCTACTCACTCATGTCATTGGTAACAATAAAGTATGTAAATATGTTCTTGTTTTACTTTTCAGACAGCCATCCCTCTTCATACATAAGGTGCGAAGAGAATTCAGGATGTAACATAATTCTGCCCACTGTCTTCTCTAAAATATTACAAAACAATTTATTACCAAGGAAAAGGTACCTAATACCACCTTTTTCTAATTATCCAGAACTCTTTCATCAAATTTGGTGTAATTCATACCTGATAGTTCTATCGCTCTCATTACACAGTCTTTATTGATAATGTGGATATCTCCCTTCCTAAAGAATATCTCCTTACATACAAGTTCAATGCTCAGCAATAGTATAGGCTAAGAAAAGCAGCATCGGTCTGTATGTTTTTCTAGATCCACTTGAAATAATTTCATGAGCATGGAAATACATATTTGAAATGTATTCCATTATAATTTGCAGCTATGTGTATACCTTGACGGACCCTTTTTTTCCTTGACCCCCTATACCTTTATATACGTCCCAGTGGGTTAATTTACATTACAAACTTTATGAGAGTAATACTAGTGAAGAAGTTGTTTCACTACATAATATTCCTTGATTCTGTGATTCTCACGATACCGGTGAAACCTGAGTTTGAATCCTCTTAATCGGTCTTAATCTATCATTCATCTATAAGTGAAAATACTCGTGGTATGCAGTAATTCTTCCAGTACTTCTGGCAAAAGTAATTGAGTGTGTTAACTCACCCTCACCCTTATGACACTTAAAGTAAATACATTGGATGGAAACTTCTGAAGAATCGGAGGATAAAGAAACGCCACCCAGAGTTTAACTAACTACTGAAGCCACAAGGCCAGATATTCAACCATGTGATAATGTTTCCTTGAAGATGATGCTCAGATTATCAGGGATCCCACTCAAAGGAAATTATAAAATTCACGGTTTTTTCCAGGTTTTCACGGTCTAAATTTCGTCAAATTCACGGTTTATTCATAAGCCATTTTATGCAGAAATATTGAACGTGTAACAATCAACGGTTCCACATTAACTTAAAATTTAACAAACGCAACAGACGCTGTGAATGCAAATGCAGGAATGAAAGTCCAAATTCTCCTTACGTCACTTATCGTTTGAAAAATTCAGCTCCAGCTTAAGGTTGTGAGTGGGAATATGGAGGGACCAGGGTGCCAGGGAAGTTAAGAAAAGTCTGAATTTTCGCAAGTGTTGATGAACACTTTGGTTACCAGACTTCCAGCTTCGGTACAGGCTCAAGGTCAATGTGTCATCCCGGCACACGGACCAATAATTGCACTTCGAATATACGTGCACAGATAAACGCGTGGACAGTGTCTGCGTGTAACCTTGAAACATGATCGACGTATCCATTTTTCTTTTGATCCGTCAATCCTAGATGTAAAATCAATTTTGTGAGATTTTTAAGGTTTCATGACGAAATTCACGGCTTTCTCCAGGTTTTTTCACGTTGAACGAAATGCATGGCTTATTCACGGTTTTAAGGTTTTCATGGTTGAGTGGGAAACCTGGATTATTCAATGAGGAATTTGGCTTTTCACTAGCTAATGTGGTACCACAATAAAGATGTAATGACTGTTTGAACAGGGATAGTAACTTACTGAGCAGGCATGTACACCCACGTCTCGTATAGCGCAATTTCGATATAGCGCAAATACGTTCCTCGGAGAAACATTGCAACGCAGTGTAGCCTAATCAAAAATCTTAAAGGCTTTCGTGATAAAACGTGAACTTGCGCGAAGTACACACGAAATTTCTATCATTTTACGCATATTAATATTATTGCTTGCCTCAAAGCTTCTTTTTTGTTTATATATTAATCAAAATCCATTGCTGTGCATGGCCAAAAGTGTTTCTCGTCATTGGGTCCAGATAGCCGGCCTACCGAAGTACTTTATCTCGTCTCCTTAACAGAATGTTAATAAATAATTTAGATCGTTAATTAAGCGTGGGGCTAGTGGAAATGATTTTTTTTCAGCAATACGGTTTGAGACGTATTTTTGCCGTCATAGGTTATCTGGCGATTGACTTCCAGGTAGAGAGTCTATGCCGTCTGCGCTAAAGCCTTCAAGGTCATCGGTATTCACGTGGGAGAAATGGAGCGGTGGCCGAGTTGCGCATGAATAGCATCAACACATAAAAGGGTCCGCTATAGAGACTCAAACACAATGGCTTCGTTCCCTCCCCGCAGTCATAGGCCTTCTGCGTCTCAGGAATACAGTTCAGCAGTGGAAGGTGATTTAGATAGAGTCATACAGAGTAAAAACCAAGAGAATATGGCAAAAAATAGGAATGCGTGTAGAAAAATCAAGAATTTATCAAGAAAAACTATAAACCTAGAAGAGGAATTGAAAGAGGTCAATTGCTTTGAAAATGGAGAGCGTCAAAGCGATATTGCGCGGAAGTTGAAACGCACGATGCCTTATTCTGAATAAAGACGAAGTTAAAACATCAGTGACCTCAGCCGCACCAACTTCAACCAAGCGGTCTACACATACGGAAAGTTCATAGAGAATCAGTACAAAGAGACGAGAGTGGTAATCGCTCCGAGACATTTAGTGAAAGCTCCGGTTGGTTCCAGAATTTGAACGGCAAGCAGGTATTTTCAGTGCGGCGATATCAGGTGAATATGCAAGTGTTGATAGCGCAGTCACCGCAACATTTTCTGATGAACTCCAAGCTGTGATTGAAAGTGGCTCCTTTCCCCCTCAACCAGTTTTTAGTGTTGACGAGACGATATTCTTTTGGAAAAGAATGAAATCTCGTTCATTCATTTTCATGGAAGGAAAACCTGGGTCAGGTTTCAAGGCATTTAAAGACTGTTTCACGTAGCTGCTAATGACTCGGAGGACTTCAAATTAAAATGATTTATCATTCATAAACTCCGCTAGCTATGAAATGGCATTCAAAGTAGCATTTTCCTGTCATTTCGATGAGCGACAAAAGGGCCTGGGTGACACAATAGTTGTTTTTAGACTAGTTTGAAAAATCGTCAACTGCCGGCAACGCATTACGATCCCCTGAGATAGCAGATGTTAGCCCACCCGCACGACAGGAGGGAATTTCAAAAGCACGTAAGAATTTTTTTTAACGTGAATAAAAGTCTTTGAATGCGTGCATACTATCTTTAAAGATGCTTTAAACTATAAACATTTATATAAATAATGTTTTCTTAGGCTTTTTATGGGAATATAGATGTTTTAGAGGAAATTCAATACCCAAGACCTATGCTACCAGGAACGCATCCCTATCTTCCCAATGTTAAAACGCTCTCGTATAACGCAAATTCGTATAGCGCAACGACCCCGAGGAACGCATCCCTTGCGCTATACGAGACATGGGTGTAGTTGAATAAGCAAATTTCAGATATTTTTGTCAAGGACTTCAATAACAAAGGGGGACATAAAAAAGGCAAAATTACATAAGATGTAGAGGTAAGTTTGACTTCAGGACTAACAAAAACAAAGAAAAGTCTGGCAAGCCCATAAAATAGTAGTAAGAGATAGGGATAGTAATTCTTTAGCATAAAATGGGCAAGAAATTTGAAACATTGAACTGAAGATGAAGTAAACTGTACAGAAGTATTAAGAGGTAGTTGCGAACTTAATTATGAATAGGACTTAATTATGGTATGCTCTAAACAGAAATTACCAAAACCAAAGTAATAATATGATATGACTGAAAATATATAAATAAGTAATTGCAAGGATTTTAATAAAGCAAACCTGCAGCAAGCAGGAGGCAGTTATTTTCAGAAATTAAACACAGCACAAAAATAAAATAAGACACAGGTTTATTCAAAAAAATAATACTCCACATGACAAGACATGGCTGTTTTCTAGAAACAATAGAATTACTTACATATATTGAAATATAAAAACTTCACAGTAAATAATTGCACAAGGCCCCTCTATCCTAATCACATGTGAGCATCAACCCGTTTTCTGATTGATATCTTAACTACAATACCAATACATAATATCAACTTTAAACATCACTTTAGGTCACAACACCATATGCATGGTGTACGATAAGTTAATTTAACATTTTCTGATAATATTCAGTAGTATTTGGCTGGTGACATTACCATTAAATGATAATTCATACTTTTCACTGAGAAAATGAACTAAATATAGCAATTTGCAACAAATATGAATTCTAAGTATTTTCCCTGTTTATCACAGCAAAGGACAAAAAGGAGACCAGCAAAAGGCTCTTCAGATGCCAAGTCAAATCGTTGAACTTACTAGTGCAGAGGCAGAGTGCAGGCTTAGAATTAGTGAAGCATCAGCATGTAAAATATTCAAACTTTCAGAATTTTCCCCATGTGTCAGATGACAAACAAAACTAAGAAAAAAGAATCTGCTGTACTTCCATGTGGCAAGGTTTAATTGACAGTCACCCTAGATCTACATTAAAAAATGTCCCAATTAAATTATAATTATCATTTAGGTAATGAAGCACAAGTATGAGTTAGGAACGCTGACACTAGTATTTGATCTTAAGTAGTTTGACCAAGATTTCATTTCAATTGAAAATAGATTTTTTCTCTTTTTATATAGAAAATAGTCACCCCTTTTGAATGGTGTCATAAAATCAGTTTTTACCATTCTGGTTTACAAGATATTTGTATGAGCATATAAAGCTAGTTTATGTGGGGTTAGTGGGACTATATATTCCCCCAGCAAGCTTTTTTGGAATCAAATATTTCCATCAAATTTTGAAAGAGGAACTAATCATAGATACTTTGATTCAATTCTCATTAAAATTGAGAATTAAAATTACTGCCTTCCATTTCATTTTCTGAGCAATATTTCCAATTCTCAACTGATTTGGCTGCTCTCAGTATAATGATCGGAAAAATGGAAGAGATGAGTTCACTCACTAGACCACCAGTTCGAACACTGGAATCCAAGAACTCAAGAGTCCGCATTACCTGACACTTCCCTCATCAGGCATCTTCACAGTCCAAAACACTGAGGCAAAGGTCATTAGTACACATTGTCAATGCAGGTACCATCCCAAAAAGAAAAATAAAAGTTGCCTTATCCAAAGCACCTTTCTGCAATCTTTCAAGCACATAAACCATCAAATTACATTAAGTACCTATTTATGCGCTGCAGTGGTTATAAATCTCAGTTAAATAAACTTTATAACCACCAATACTGTCATAAGACCATGAGTAGAGAGTATATAGTAATGACTCTCAAAAATTAGTCAAAAATATTATCTCTGCCTGAAATTCAAATTAATGATACACTATATTTGTACCCTGAACTTTGGCATTAAAGCTTCATTAAAGATTCATTTTTGGTATTATTTAAGTAACAATTCTTCTATTCTAACCTTGTACTATACATAACAATACAAAAACAACAATATATATATTCTAATGCCATCAACAATTCTTACCGCACTGGTCTCCATTTAAAGAATGAGGACTAATTGGTGCAGATTTATTCACTATTAATTTCACTACTGTAGAAATAGATTATAAAAAATGTACGACTAAATATTGAAAAAATATTAATAACTTCAACATTTTTAAAAATATCTTTTTGGACACAAATATGTCTAAGTAAATAAGCACCTTGCAGGATTTCTTCAGCTAACTTTCATGAAAATTTCCATCAAAAATCATTGTGATGCCGAAGATGCATAACAGCATTATGCGTAAACGGAAACACGTGGTTTTCTGGAAAATCTTCAAAAAAATCCAAGTGTAACAATTTTTCACGGATGCTAACTGGAATTTTAAAAAAAATTACAATACATACATGATAAATTAGGAAAAATTAAATACAAAAACTACTTTTAAATCAACAGAATTATCAACAACAGAGATAGCAAGTACATACGAAAGCAATAAAAGCTAACCATGTTCTTTATAAGAAACAGTGTAATGAGTATTTATTTGAGATTTCCCAGTATCCTAGTTATCACCAACTAAATTTATGAATAAATTACCATTTTCTGGCACATTACAGGATTAAAACTGTTGTAACAATGTGATACACCACTAGTTGAAAATTGTGTCCCAACATTTCCCACAATTTTGAAAGGTACCAAACCAAATTAATATCTTCTGCAGATTTATAGCTATTAAATTATTTTTTTAAATTAGTTTTCACACGCAAAATAGGCAGTTAACATTAATTTTGCATCATGGACCCACAGTGAGATCCCTAATTTAAATTGTAATTTGAAAAAAATTTGTGAAACAACCAATATGTTTTTCCTGAATAATGCAAAGTTCCTAAACACATGAACAAGCTCGATTATGCATGATCATTGGAGAACTTTTATGATTTTAGGATTGCCTAGTGGACTCCAGAATTAATTCTTGTAGAATTTTCAGAATGTTTTGACCCAACCCATAACAATCATTCAATAATAATGGCACATGAAATTTACGCTAACAGTAATTTGAATGAAATAAAAATGCTCTTTTATGAAATAATTGACCATGAAAAGCCTGCCGTTGTTCTTCCCTAAGATTGAAAATTGTATAATATTCTTAAACAGACTTCCACATCTTATTTAAAAACGTGGCTTATTAGCAAAATAATTTAAGGAGTCCATGGTTACCTGAGCAATATGTCAGATAGATCTCCACACTCCTCTCCTTTAACTCGTGGTATAGGCTCAACAAAGTCTTCACAGCAGCTGGATCCAAGAAAGCAATGCAGGACGTATCTAATATCACATATGATATCTGAAAAGAAAATATTATCCCTATACTTTAAGTGCCACCAGGCATGGGGAAAATTTGAAATAACAGCCAATTTGAAGGCAGAGAGGAATAATTTTTAACTACAAGAAATAAGTTTAAACTCAATGTCATCCTGCAAGTGAAACTGTTGTCGGTCAAAGTCAACATAGTAGATGCAGCACCCAATAATGCAAAAAACAAGAGCATACATATTTATATTTAAATAGAAAATGGCAATATGTAACATTCAATAAAAAATGCGACTAAAAATATATTGACAAATAAATTAAAATTTATGACACAGCTACCAAAATCTCAAAGAATGAACAATAAAAAAATCAGGGAATGCAAGAAAAGAGTTCTTATATTTCAATTCAGACTCGGCAACCAAGTTTAGTCACACTAAAGGAATATAATGAAAAGACATTAAATATGTTAAAAAAATACCTTATTTTCTGTAGACTCCAACTTCTTGTGGATAATTCGGCTTAATTTTCCTTTAACATAATCACAGTTGGCAAAATGCATCCCTCCACCTATCTGCAAAATGGCTATCCTAGGAACTTCTAGTGCCTATTATTCAATAGAATAGAATAATTTATTAGTCCAAAAGACACTGTACAAAATAAAAGTATAGAGTAAGAGTATAGGACACGTCAAAAGAAAGAGCGAGGAAATCACAAAATCACATAAGATATTCTTTCACACTGTAAAAACACCTCATGACAAGGAAGTTAAATAACTTTCTCGTAAACACATTGTATCTGTCCTCTTGTTTTATATCGGCTGGTAATTTGTTATAAAGTTTTATGCACATGTTTCTCGGACTCCTTAGATGTTTAGTGGAGCAGGATGACATCACATGCATATCATATTTTAGCCTAGTGTCGTAGGAATGGATTTCATTATTCTTTACAAAATCTGATATGTGCTTTTTAACATAAATTACAGAGTGATAAACATAAATAGAAGGTACTGTTAATAGATTTAATCTCAGAAACAGTGGTCTGCAGTGAGCTCTATAGTGTACTTTACAGATTGTTCTTACAAACTTTATTTGGATGACAAAAACACTATTTGTTGATCCCCACAAGACTATTCCATAAGATATATGTGGGTAAAATAGTCCGTAGTAAAGGGTTTTTAAAATTTCTAAGCTAACAGTGTGTTTCAAAATAGATACCAAATAAATTACAGAATTCAGTTTTTTACATAGATTAGTGATATGCACATCCCACTTTAACACGGAACCAACATGCACCCCAAGGAATTTAACACTGTTTACGACATTGAGGTCAGCAAAGTTGGAGGCTAAGTCATTGACATCCAGTTCATTATTTAAAAATTGAAATTTAGCGATTTGTGACTTTTGATTGTTCAACATTAAATCATTGCAGTCACACCAGCTTGACATTTGATGATTTACCAATTTACCTGAACCAAATAAATTAGGCAGATTTTTCTCAGACATTAAAATACTGATATCATCAGCATGCATTATGCACTTAGAGTCAACATTCATCATTATCGTTTTGGGCAATTCATTGACATACAGTAGAAATAATATAGGGCCCAGGACAGAGCCTTGAGGTACCCCTATGGTCACATCAAGTGAAGAAGAAAGGAATATTTGGCCATCTTTTTGATATACCACCCTCTGTTGTCGTTCGGCAAGATAAGACTTTAGCCACTGTAGTGATAAGCCTCTGGCCCCAAGATTATTGCACTTAAGAAGTAATTTAGTGTGATTTACAGTGTCAAAGGCTTTACTTAAGTCAAAAAATATTCCCATCACCTTACATTTTTTGTTAATTTCATCCATAATGTACTCAATGGCATTAAACAATGCTTGTTCAGTAGACTTCCCTTTTCGAAAGCCATACTGATGAGTTGACAACAAACTGAATCTCTCCAGGTAATCAGTTAGTCTTCTACAGAGCACATATTCAAATATTTTTCCAAATTGTGCTATAATAGATATAGGTCTATAATTCTTAATGTTACTTCGATCACCTTTTTTCTTAAAAACTGGGACAACCTTTGATGTTTTTAGAGCTTCTGGATACGTGCCTTCAGCTAAGGACTGATTGACAAGCAATAGCAAAGGGTTAATTATGGCATCCTCACAGTATTTAATAATATTGTCTGTAACTCCATCTATGTCGGCAGACTTTTTCATTCCCACCTTAGCTAGAATAGACCTTAGCTCGTTCTCACTACAGGGCCTTAAATACATTGAAGACGAAGATGGGTTGGTTACACATAGTTGTCTCATAAGACATCACATGATGCTTGTCTGGGAGATCCAAAAAATGCTTGTTAAAAGCATTAGAAATTTCTATCTGGTTAGTTATTCTATTATCTACATCATCAGTGAACAGGAATGGGATTTCAGTATCATTGGAACTGCAGTTTCTCTTTATAATATCCCAAGCCACCCTGGAATAGCTAGAAGCAAGCTGGATTCGATTGTCATCATACATATTCCTTTTTTGATCTTATTGTTAGGTGCCTGTACTCTCGCTTTTTTGCTGCTAATAGTTGGAACTGTGAATCATCGTTTGAGTATTTAATACTTTGAGACCTTTCTTTCAGGTATCTAGACATGGAGCGAATTTCAGGTGTGAGCCAGTTCTTAGTTTTTTTATTCTTGATTTTTTCTTTCCAAGGGGAAAAACAACCTTGTAATAATGGAGGAACACACTATAAAATGCGTTAAAATTATCATTTAGGCTATTAGCCCTGAGTAGTCCTAACCAGTCATGCTGTTTTAACAGTAAGCGAAAGTAATTCATGTTAGACTCAAAGAAGAACTGTTGGTATCTGATGGGATTGACAGCATTGCTATAATCTTTTACATAGAATTGTGCCTCTATTGCAAGGTGGTCAGACAAGGCTGGGTTAGACAATGAAGAGAGAGACTTGTTAAGAGTATTCACAAAAAAAGATGACTGACAAGCCCATTTGATAACCCATTAATACACACCAAACAGTATTTTTAATAGATTTTTTTACACCAGTCTGGTTCTGGTGAGTAGGTAAGGTACAATACATATTATTACTGTTCAGAGCATGTCAGCTATACATGATAAAACAGTACTCTAGATTGCCGGACATATAGTTGGTCTGCTCTTATTTCTAGCCATGTTCCAAAAATGATACATTTACCTATTTCTTTTCCAAGTTCATTGACTTCAAATTGTATTCATCATGACTGAAGATGTACACACATATTTTTGACCTCCAATGAATGACACCTCAACATTAAGAAATGATAAGCCAAGAAATAAAATAAAACAGGATATAAAATGTTCAAAACTAGTATGTATTTGACTTCCTCTAGTAGCCATTTACGCACTCATCAGCCAGTGGTACAACCCAAAGATCCATTTGGATAGGTAAGGGTATCTGCTCCCCATCAATGACAACCATAGTCAGTGGACAAACAAGTTTCAGCTTAGCCAAGGTAAGGGGCATAATAACAGGCCAAAGAAGTATGACATAATTAGCCTTTGAATTTCATTTCTTTAAAAACACTCAAAGCCAATAACATAACACCTGACCTCAATGGATTTGGAGTACCATCTGAGCTGATTTTGATTGTGATTTTTTAAATTTCATATTTCTACGATTTTGTTTCTACTCGAATAATATTCCATAAATTGTGTAATTCTACACCTCATTCGTGAACCAACTACATTTTCAATACAGCAAAATTTGCAATTGTTGATGCTCCTCAAACTTATTCCTTGTCAGAAAATAATGCAGATTCGGTATATCTAGGAATTCACTCCATGATCGTCTGGAATGGATTAATACTGTAAAGAGAGGTTCTACTCCATTTGCATGGAAGGCAAATACAGCTAATTCAAATTCACAACAGTATTAATTAGAAATATGCGAATAGTATCCGCGAATACTCGAATACCTCGAATACTAGAAAGCATTCGATATTCGAGATCTCAAATAATTACGCTAAAGGTACTATCTTGAATATCTCGAATACTTTGAATTTCGCATCATACACTGTCGCACACACGTCGTTGGTAGTTGACTTGGAAAAATGTAGAGAACCTACAGAACTCTAGTCTTTTAGTGCATGCAGTGCCGTTTTAGGCAAGTTGATGAACTACATCAAATTCGCGGATTAGAGCAGTGAAAAGAGTTCGACGTGGGGAACCAAATTAGATCGGGTGAAAAAATCCGAAAATCCCCGCTTTCCCCCACCAGGAGAACCTCAGTGCCGTGGGATGGTAACTACATAGCACAATTCCCAAAATCCACTACCCCCTCCATCCATCAGCCCTCGGCCCCTCCTCCGACGCTTTCCTCCTCTCTGAAATCAAACAAAAGGCCCCAGCTCGTGCAGAGTTCACATTACGAACAACATAAATCAAAAGCTTAAAAAGAAAATATCAAGTTACAGGAGGGTAATAGAATCGTGTTTCAACCTTCCCTCTTTTTCCCCCACTGACCTTTTTCTGCCTACCTGCTTCGAAGTTCCCCATTTCTGGAGGTCAACTGCTGCATGAGTCATCTACCAGCCCAAAAGGTGTCTAACAATGACTTTCGGCAATTGATATTACACATTTATTGGATTGAAATATTAGTAATGTGCGCGTCATAAAAATAAAATAAGACCAAACACGACATATTTCTGACTTTATTTAAGCATTTTACGCAAGAAAATAAATGTCGGAAAGACAAAGAAATACGACGGAGACTTAGCATTCTGGCAAAACTCAATATCCTCGCAGCTGAGCTTCTCGGAAGTTGATGCGGTATTTTTTTCCGAAAACATATATCAAGTTACAACTTATGAGTTATGCTATAAAAATAAATCTCTATTGTCACAGTCACATATGAAGGGATATTTTCTCAGGATATTTGGTTTCTCTCTGATAGCAATTCGAATTCATCAGCTTATCTCGTGAGAACTTCCAAAGATGGACTGAAAATAATTGAAGAAAATCCGGTGGAGAAGTGCATGTATTTTGCAAAACGCCTCGGATTGTCAGCTAGCACTTAACAGTAGGAGAGGGGGTAAAGCGAGCTACCTGTTGAAAATAAGAAGTTGGATGAAGCAGAGTATCAGATGGGCATGCTGCTGAAATGGCGTTTTAGATTGGCATTTGTAGATAAGAATGTATACATCAGACAGAAATCCATCGTAGCAGTGTAAATGCCGAGACGGCATGAAATCATTTTTTTGCAAGGTGGTGTGTCCCCTTAGGATATTTGAGAGAGATGTTAGTTGAATCAACTATATGCCCAAATTGTTTCCATAAAATTAAAATATTCCATTAATCAGCTAAATTCCTGTTTAAATCCTTTAAAGGAAATCACAATTATTCCCCAAAATCCTGAGTTTTACTGCTGCATAGGCAACCTAGTCAAACATTCCCGCATTCATCGTTTTTTTCATCCATCCCCTTGAAAAACGATAGATCAAGGTTCCGCAGTGTACCTTTTTATTTATACATTCATCAAGGAAATAGAAGAAGAAACGTACATTTAACATGCTTTGTGCAATTCTAGTATTCGAGGTGTTCGAATATTCGAGCAATGATTTAATATTCAAATTCGATATTTAAGTTCGAGAAATCTGCTATTCGACCCATCTCTAGTATCAATGGTATTCATCAATGGTAGATGGCAGAGACCAATAGGGTTGTTCAGTCCACCCAGAAACTGTAACTCATTAGTAGAATTCGGAGGATGGAACGGAAAGATAAGTCCTTAAGAAGAAATCATCTTCCCTATTCAGTCATTTGCTCTCATCATTTGCCATATGGCATGGTATTTTGAGGAGGTAACCAATTGCTGAGTTCATTTGCTTCATGGGGTAAGGATAGGGAGGGAACAGTTGATAAAAACCCTGTGTCAGCGTTAGGCAGCTTGTAACGAAAAGCACCAAGGGGCCCATGGCCTAGCGTCCCCTCTGCCGGATAGATTGTTTCACTGGAAGTGCTATTTGTGCAACACTCAAGTAGGGATAGGGCCATCTCTGAAAAGTTTCTGCCACTGCCAGTACTTGAACCCCTGCCCACAGGGTGTAAAGCCTTCGGAATTCAATAATGAAAATAATTTTCCCCTATAAGGGGGTTAATTTGGGTGACTTTCCTTTGGTTTCTCATTTCTTCAATCTTCAATCTTGGTTTGCGTGAAGGTGATGAAATTAATTGCCTGAAAACAGCTGTTAATGAGCCAAGTGTTTTCGAAAATTGCTTCTCTGTGAACATTTAGTATTACCATTCCGAGATTTTACCAGGGTAAGAGCCCTGCGGCATGGTGCCAGAAATGCTAACAAAGCCACCAAGACTTTCAACCAAGGGAAACATTGTTCAGGAATGCAAATTTATGTTGCTCCTTAGGTAACACATTATCTGTGGTGTTGCTGGTAAATAAGATTATTAGGCTGCATTTTCTTGCCTCCAAATGAGTAATTACAACCTGGAAACTTATCACAGCTCATTGAAGAGGGTTTCAAACTCCCTTACCAGTGCTGTAGTTGGGCCGGTACGGCATACCCCTAAAATCCAAACTCGTTATAAGCTTACCAGTAAAAAGACCTTCGTGGCCGGATGTATAGTACATGTTCGGCGGCTGGAATTTTTGGGGAGTAGCACCTAAATTTTTTTCCAACTACAGCACTACTTACTATACAACATATCCTCACGTATGAAACTTCCTCACATACAAAACTTTTTTTAATTCTCTTCTGAAAGCTTCATAAACAAAGGTGGCCTAAAGAATCAGGATGGAGTTGAGGCTTAGAAACACTTTTTTCATAAGGCCTGTATTGTCAGCTAAATGTGGAACGCCATACAGAGTTAGGGGATCTTAGCCTTTGTTAATTATGTGTTACTTCACCATTCCGTCAACTGCTGCAATCTGGAGAAAAAAGCCTTTGAACCTGAATTTCGATGGGCCACCCAAACATTTGACAAGTGTATGCAACCTTTGTGGTAAACTAATGGGAAATTTAAATCCTTAAAGAATCCAGATTCTGCCTCCGATAATGAATTATGCCTTCCAATTACAGCCTACCTATGACAGCATTGAATATTCCGATGTTGCTCCTTTTTTCCCTGGCAATTATTTAAAATTTATCCATTCCAGCATTTCCATGCATACCTCTGGTCGCCAGTCTCAAATGCCTATAGTATGCCTGCTATTCAGCATTGGGGATTCCTTATACAGCTGAGGACCTCAAATCCAAAAAGCTTGGGGCAAAAGGGTTTCTGGATTTCTGGTTTTTCTGGATTTCTGGTCTTAAGGATGCATAAAAAGTGGTGCACTTTTTTTTGAGAATTTAAATGCAATAAAACCATAACTCAGAAATTACACATGAAAGGGATTTTAACATTAACTAGCAGAAGCCTTCTCGCAGTATTTCAATTAAATATATACAACTTTCCTTTAAAATGATTAGACCACTAGAAGAATATTTATCGCCTTACATGGATTCAAGGACACTACATTGAAAGAGGCAAAAAACTTGCCAAATAAGTCATCAAATCACGACACTGGGAACTTACATTGTAGTGGAACCCCCTCTATCTTTTGCCGTGCCTGGTAAGGAAGTTGAAAGCGCATTGTTGTAGTTAGATCGGCACCCTTACATTGACTTTCGACTTATGGAAAGCTAGAGCAAAGTTACCTGTTGCTGCATGCTATCTGGCGATATATATTTCGATGTTTCATTCATGCATAGGAATGTAGTTCGAACAAGACATAGTCAGCTATTGCCACGTAGGAAAGTCACAATTATTACCAACACGGTAAAATAACAATCAACCGTAGGTTAGCGAGCGAGGACTCAGCACCGCCGAGTAATCCATTGTAAAAAATTTGCAAAAGCAGAATTACTCTGCTGATAGCAGAAATCCTCTTCTTAGCGACCAATCATTGTGAATCTTCATTATCTCTTCTTCATACTCTCCAAAATTCAGTACAATTCCAAGTTTCACATCTTATCAGCAGAACTGTGATGCACTTCCTCGCAATCCCTTAAATTTGTTTAAACGAATGGCTTAACTTAGATGCAGGTTACCCTCAAGGGTTATGTACTATGCGAGCAAAATTAATAAATGCTATTTCCAACACCAGATCCTTTGAATCTCAATCAACCGCGCCCATTAGAAAGAACAACCAATCCCCGTCCACCGTTTTTCCTCCCTCCATCTTTGCCCTCTGCCTTGCACCCTTCCTTATGCCCTTTCCTCACTTTCCCTCCTCTTCTCACTTGAGAAAGATGGGCTGCGATCCATCGAAAATTTGTAAAAACAACCTTTCCCCGTAAGTTCCTCACTTTTATTTTATTTTTCGTTTTTCTGTCAATTTCTAAGTTTTTTTGTGTGCCCACCCCAGGGCAAGAAGAAGTTCCTTTACATTATTTATATATATATATATATAAAGGTTGTTATATATAAAATGAAGAGCAGAATATTATATATATATATATATATATATATATATTAGTGATGGGTCGATTCCAAAATTTTATCGATTCCGATCCCGATTCCGATTCTGACATTTCGATTCCGATTCTACCGATACCGATTCCATCGATTCTGATGCCATAGGTTCCAAGAAAAATATCACTTCCAGGAAACAAGAAAACTACTTTTTAAAATATTACTCTGTGAAAGAGTCAGTTCACAAAAGAATCTTTCATATCATTACTATGCAATTAAAATATAATAGCTAAATTTCAAAACAGAACATACCTGAAAAGTGGTGTTACATGATAGGTATTACTTTAGAATATTGGCACTCATAATATGTCGACAATATATATATATATCCAAACTACAAGGGAGAGCCCTGAGTACAGGAATTTTCATAGCTGTAATAAAGATTACATACTACGTATATGAATCATGTAATATTTGGCCCTTTCAAATTCTCAAGCAGAAAATGCAATTATTCTACATCAGTGGCGGATACAAAAAAAACTCAAGGGGGGGGCGCAACATATCTTGAGTTGTCTTTACTATTATCGTGATAAAAGATAATCAAGTTACAGGCAAAGTACCTATATGCAAATTTTATTTAAAGTGATTATAAACATGTAAAAGACAATGCCATCTTATGATATAAAAAACTTACAATTGTGGTTTTGCAATGTTCGGCAATACAGGCGGACCCGCAAGGGGGGGGGGGCGCGCCCCCTGCGCCCCCCATCTGTATCCGCCACTGTTCTACATGCTCAGCCAGCAGGTTTTGACGTCTCCATGTTACAGTCTTACTGCCTGCAGAAAATTGCCTTTTGCTACACATGTTTGTTATTGGGCAAGTACTTTCCAACCAAAATTGCAAGATTTCGGAGACTTTGGAATTTTTATTAAAAATTATATCAACGATTTGTTGGATCTTGAATCTTAATGGAATTCAAGTGGACGAAGCGAACAACTATTGAACTAAACTTTAGTTTTGTAGAGCCAAAAAAAATGCTATACTTCTCACGTCATTCAATCAACCTTTAAATCTCTTGCTTTTTAAAGTTCAAGAAAGAAACTAAACGCTACAAATGAATATTACATCGGACGGACGCAGTAATAGAAAAGGCTAAAAGAGCCTTGTGGTGTGAAAACTCCCCCTAACGCGCGACTCACCTCAGAGAGGGTGGAAAGGGAAAAAGGGTATCGCTTGTTGCCTTTCACGGAAACTGTTCATTTTTCTCTCTCTTAAGCATACTGACTTAATCTCTTCACTTTACTTCAATACCCGAGGCATATTTCTTACGCGCGGGATGGTTCCGAAAAATATCCAATTCTTAGTATTTTCACTCGAGTAATGCGCGCTAAATGGTCTAGTCGATCTATACATAATCCTTTTTAACATCCTATTTAGCGTTTTAAGTCAATGAAGACGATTATCCATGCTTTAAATGACGATTTTTCAGGACTAATGTTTTAAAAAACTTGAAAAATCGGCCTCAGTTACCGAGCCTCAGAGGTCCGCGGCGTGTAGGTCAGCCTTGACGCGCGATTGAAAAATCGCTCTTATTTCCTTCGTCGCAAACTTTTTTTTCAAGATTTCTACTTAGTACTCTTTAGAAATCTCTACTTTATATTGCGATTCAAATTTTCCGAGTTATATTTTTCGTAAACGAAAGATAATGTCTACTTAATGTCAAATTTCACGTGAAAAACGGGTCGGCCATTTTGCGTTGTAAAACCAGACAGATGAGAGCCAAAATCTTCAAAAGTCATTGAAAGTATAGGCAAAGCACCAGATCAAAGGAATATTGCGTTTTTTATTCCACAAAACTCATACCAACGCAAAACCACTTGGATAAATTCAAAGATTTTTTGAGGGAAAACGATATCTCGTGTGGCATTGAAAAATTGGTCATGTTTGGGCCTCTGTGTATCACAGAAGGTTCGCATTTATGTAAAATGGCATATAAAGCAATATTTGGTAATGATTAATGAGTATTTACGCTGATTTTCAAGTCTCTATCCCCAAAAAGGTCATTTTGGACTTTATTCCAGCTTTTTCCGATTTCGGACCAGTGTGCGCGGGGTAGGAAGACGATCGGCCGCCGCGGCTGGCGTAAAGGTATTCGGCGCCCACGTCGACAACAACAATAGTGTATTCGGCAAGCTGAAACTACCAGGCCAAGGCATTAGAATGACTTATCGGCTTTAAAACCTGCACTATTACATGAGTTTCATGATAGCGCTTCCTGTCGGCAGATTGCTGGACCTACTAGCCTCGAAAGCTCTGTAACCTTAACTACTCGACTCGACATCCGTAATGCTACTCGAAACGCTCGAGTCGAGTACCAACTACTCGATCGACTTGAATTTTCGAGTACTCGCACATCCCAAGAAGATATGTGTTTTGTTATTACGATTACGTGGCGCGAAAATTCAAATGACTATTGGAAATGCGGTCCTATATTTTGTTGTTTGAAGTACTGCTGGAATCGGAATCGATTTTTCGCCTTGGCAAGTACTCGTTTTCGATTCCGGTTCTCGGCCGAGAATCGAGGAATCGAAGAATCGAGGAATCGAACCGACCCATCACTAATATATATATAATATTCTGCTCTTCATTTTAAGACGCAGCATATGCTTCTTCGCTAATCCGTTCCCTTTCGGTGCTTTTATCGTAGGTATGTAAACCGCCCAGGGTTATTTTTTTCGGAGGAACTGAAGATTTTGTACATTAAGTAAAATATTTATACGATTGCAATTGGTATCCAAAAAACCCTTAGACTACAGTCTGGCCGGCGAGAGTTGCCCGATCCACAGATAGTGGTCCGATGATAGCCAATAGGAGGGGCGGAGAACCCTATGCCAGCACGGTTTGCAGCCAACCACTGCCCCCAAAATGCATCTCACACCCTTGCCTAGTCATACAACGTTGTCGCATGCATGTGGAGCTATGAAACAAGCCTGTAACATCAAAACAAGCCCTTTCTTCGAATCACCTGAACAAGGGGTTGTTCCTTTGGGTCCCTCTAGGTCGTCGTCCCTTCCGGCTCATTTCTTCTCAGAAGCATTTTGTTTGCATGTAACGTGGGTGTTCCCCTTTCTTACCTGGCTACCTTACACCCTAACCCGAACTACTCTCTGCGGCCAGACTGTATAGAGGGGTGAACTCAATGCACCCGATCCTTTGAGCAAGATCCAAGGCAGAGTGCTGATGGAGCCTCAGCATTCAGCAGAAGAGAGCGATTGAAAAACGTCTACCATCCCGTCGACTGGATGTGCCCAATCACATGACAACGGAGTATTGGGGTTTGGTTAAGAGGTCGGTGTTCACTCGCTTGGAGGGGCGAAATGTACTCAGTCTCAGGGGCGTCGTAGTGTTAGGTGGTTTGTGCAAGTGCATCATATCCGGAAAACGTAAATATTTGGACATTAAAATTATAGACGAGAGCAAAAGTAGCTGGACTTTAAAGACTGATATCCGGAGGCAGTTTGGTAATTCGTCATTTACGTAGTTCACAACATTGAAGAAAGATACAATTCATGCAGTAGTGAACGAACTAGGAACACCGAGCAGCCAAAAATATTTGTGGCAAGGGGAACTTCCACAAATGGAATCTGCACTATTCAAGTGGGTTTGTCAACAAAGGTCTGCAGGACTGCCCATAAACGGTATGATGTCAAAGACGAAAGCTGACTACATTACCAATGGGGAGAAATTTCATTAAAAAATCAAAGAAATATCTTCAACCACCGAATCATGCCGTATTTTAGTGAATCTTTCGGCCAATTTACTCAACTGACTGATGTACTGATTCCAAAACTCGACAAAACTGATATTGTCGGCATGATGTATCAGCAAAATTATCCAAAAACTTCCACCACATACCAAGCACATTGATCCCGACCATTTACGCTGTTTTTACAGCTTTCTTCGGCGATCAAAAAATACAAGAAAGGGAATAAAATCACCGAAACTGGGGGAATTATTATTTTATAAAATTGAAAATCCCCCGTTTCTTTCTTTAAATATGTCAATACTCAACGATATTGTGCCTAATAAGGACTCTCTCCCAGTCAAACTTCGTTAAATACCATGGAAACAAAAGAAAAACTGTAAATACGAATGATTTTGAGACTGCGGTGGGTTTATTCGACTCCTTCGGGTACAACGAGCGCTCGGTTTTGCAAGTAATTTGAAAGGGATTATGAGCACTCGTTAAAAGCGGGCTTCTAAAGTATTTTACATGAGGGGCTGGGATTGGAATTATGACTTAGTTATGAGGAGATTTCGCAAAACTTTGCTATGAATGTGTTTCACTGTAATTAATCACAAACTAAATTATGTTAATGTATTGATTAATTACTGAAGTCAAAGAAATATTTTTCTTGAGTGTTATTGGATTAAGATATGTCATTTGTTTTAAGCTCACAGAGAATGGAAACTTTACTTACTGCTTGGTAGTGTGACATATCAAGGTAAATATCCGTTCCAGGGATGTTTCCCAGCTGTACAATCTTAAGCTTTTGGCCAAGCAGAAAAATTGTCACCACTGACAGAAATATTCCTATTCCTAGCCCAATGTCTATATCAATGACAACAACACTGATGAAAGTAATGAGCCAAACCAGCCCATCTTTGGTAGAGTGATGCCAAATAGCTTTCAATTGAAAAACTTGAACAAACATGCCTTTCAATGAAACTATGACCAAAGCAGCAAGAACACACTGAAAGAGAAATATTTTCACATTACAATATTATAATAAAGCTACTAGTTTCAATGTCATCCTTACGAATGATAAAATCAACCAATGGACTTGTTCTACTACTAGAGTATGCTATCTTTTGTAGCTCAGTTTGAAGCAAAGTTACATTTTGTTTTGCAAACTTAAGCTAGCAACAACCATATTTAGAAGTCAAACCACATTAGGCAAATCATGGTTTGTAAGTCATACAACTTTTTTATTGTTTTGTAGCATTCCAACAATCCACTATCCTCACAATCATTGGCCCAAGAACTTCATTTCAAAATTTCTGCATATCCCAGCCACTTTTCTCAAAAGAATGATAGAAAGGCAAGTCACTCATGCATCACTTGGAAAACAGGCTGGTGCCATGCTCTGACCAAATGAAAATGAGCAAAGTGGTAACAAGGCATAAGTTCGATAAGATTAGAGTATGAGCAATGCTCTTTAACCTTGTAAGCTAACCTGGGGTAACGGCTCAAAGAATGGTCCAATCCATAACAGCACCAGTAGCAAGCAGAAGCATGATACCAAACTAGCAATCTGAGTCCTTCCACCACTGTTCTTTTGGATGAGACTTCTCGATAATGATGCCCCAAATGGCAGGCAGGAAAAAAAAGATGCAAACATGTTTGAAATTCCCTTGAAAAACAATGAAATTGTCATCATTAAGCATGCCCTGACTATTACCTTTATTGTTAAATTATTATTTTCATGGCACTCAACTCACTGATGCTAGAAGTTCCTGGCTTCCATTGATTTTGTAGTTACATTTTTTAGCGAAGAATGATGCCATTGACATGTTGACAGAGAAAGATACGATTGCAATTATCAGACCATCAATAACTATGTTTAGCATAAGCTCAAAAGGAGGCACAGACGGTTTTGGAAACCTGAAAATATTTATAATAAGAACAATAATATAAGTGAATGTAAGGCAAATATCAGCACATCAGAATTTAAAGTTAAAAGCTTCTTTTCCTTCGTAATGGCAAAATTTACCTGTAGGCATTGCAATGCAACAACTCATAAAAGACCTTACACAAATGTTTTTGAATAGTTTCTTTTCCCATATCTCAGATGGAATGGGGTTGTCATCCGTGTATCCATGAATGCAGCCAACATAAAAACTACTAGACCTTTGCGGTTGAGCTGGTGTGGCTAAAGGAAGTGGAAGGGGTAAGGGGAGGGAAAGTTTCTCGACACGTGACTTTCCATTGGCCAAACAGCGGACAGTACACGTGGCCTAGTGCTTCAGAAATTAAGTCGCTCTCAGACCTCCATCAAACTAACATCCTGAATCTGCCCGTGGAGCAGTGTTGCCAAACCTCACATGTTCTCCTTGTTAAGCCTTTAGTATGCCTTTCACCAACAGTGCTGCATTCAGTGTGGTAGCTGAATGGAGAAGAAGGGATTATCCTCCATAAATTCCAAATGAGTAGGTATATTGCCCCTGCGCAGGGCCCAAAATACCAGTGACCACCCATCACTCACACTTTTTCAGTGACAAACTCAGGGGGACAAACTATGTACATTTGGCAACAAGAGGAAGGGAAGGAACGTGCTCCCTCTGTCTTTCAAGCAACGAGGCTATTAAACAGGGAGCTAGGGGACCAGCAAATCTGATCTTGCAATTTTGTGACGTCATAGGCTTCAAGGAGAAGCAGCGAAGCCAGGTGAGCCACATGATATACGCAGTTTGCATTTCCAGTCTGTCTCGTCTTGCATGAGTGTGCTCATGCAGCGCTTGTTTCTTTCAAAATTGTGCTATTTGGACACGGTTGAGTAGAGGTATAGCCTTGTTGTAACTAGAAAGCCTCGCATCAATCAATTAGAGTTTAAAACAAATAAATACTGTCAGAAATGTAATGTGTTCGGTCTCATTCTTTTCTTTTTTTGCACATCATCCAATTGCCAAAAGCTATTGTTAGACACCTCTATGGGTCTAATAGGTGACTCACATATCAGTTTCCCACAGAAACAGGGCGAATTTGAAGCAGGTAGACTAAAAAAGGTCAGTCGTTAAGATGGGGGAGGGGCGAGTAACTTAATATTTTCCTTCAAAGCTAATGATTCATGGTCTATTCGCTCGTGGAGAGAAAAAAAAAATGTTAGAGGCATGAGCCAAGGGCTCATGTAAGTTGAGGGAGGGGCTTAGTGGTTTTGCGAAATGTGCTATGTAGTTACTTTCAACATGATTATTATCCCACAGCACTGAGCCTCCCCCTTTGGTCGTTCAATCTCTTGGGGAGATTCACACTACGTGCCCATCATATTTCACCTTAAAAATTTCCATGGCTGAAATTCTGCTACCTAGGGAGCTGCGAGAGCTTTTAAACAAAATGGTTCATGACAAGGTTAGGACAAGAATCGCAGTGTATTGGTGCATACGAAAAGAGAATTAGAACTCTTTTCCACTCTCATAGGATACACTGAAGCTTTAATTTAAAATTTCAGATCCAGATTTGATGTCTGCCATGACTTGGAATTTGGTATATCCGGTGAAGGGCAATATCCACGGACATTTAGATCCAATGTATCTGATCCGACCATCCCTACTTAAGATTCACATCATCATATTTCACCACCTCCACAGTTTTCAGAAGATCAAACAACCAGAAAAAGTCCAACGAGTGGAGTATCCAGTCCAATCAGGCTGCACTGAGACATAATCTGTATTCCTGTAAGGTTTACAGGCAGATGCTTTACTCATTATGCCACTGAAACTATTATGAATTCTAGCAGTTTCAACTCCAAGTGTGTTGGCTGCCTTCACAGATACCCAGATGACAGTAAACCTCATTCCAGGTAATACATATATAGCAGAGACAATCTGTAAAAAGAAATGGAGAAGAAGCTTGGAGGAGGATTTTTCAATGCAATGCATTTGACTGAATCTTACTATAATGTAAGGTATGAAGTATTAAAATTCCTGGTAGCAAGAAAACCCTCCAAGACCAAATTTTCAGAAGACAGACTCATTAAAGTTTTTCTTATACTCTGGATACACGGATGCAAATGAGCCTTGCATTCATTTTGTACAGTACTTGAATTAGTGCAAGTGAATGCACCATGTCACCCAGAACCAAGAAAGATAATAAAATTGTGATTGGGGAAGAAAAATTACATCCTGTTAAAGCATATGTATATTGAAAGCACAAAGAGTCGGCAAAATTTTAATTAGAAATTAAGCATCTGAAATAAAATATTAATGAAATGATATTTTTATATGCTAATTCAGTGAGTTAAACACACCCAGTAGGTATATCTCCAATAGTTGTCACATTGTAATCACTCAGGTTTCCATACCATGATGCCATTGCTCCAAGAACAACAGTTATAAGCTCAATGGGTAGAGGTACTGGTAACTTTTTGGTAATCACTGGCTGGAATATTAAAATCAGAGATATAAATAGATATTGCAGTAAAAAAAGAATTGAAAACAATATATGACTGAACTGCGAGTTTATTGAAGAGCTTATCCATCACTATTTCACAAACAATGCATTTAATTCCATATCTTAACAACAAAATTCACAGCGAAAGAAAAATCTATACATTAACATTAAATCTATAATGTATTACCATCTTTCAACAAATGAAGCTCCGGAGGAAGAACATGTTTGCAATATGAAAAGAGGATTGTTCTCCTGGTTAGACTTGGTTCTATCAAAGGTAAATAAAATTTGGGTGAAGGAGTGACGATGGGATATTGCAGAGTAATGAACTAGTACATTGTAACTCATAGGTTACTTTGTGTTGGGCCCTCCCACTTGTTAGCACTTTTGACCACCATGAGTTTCTTCACATATTTCCTGTGATGCCATCAATGATTTTTTTTAAATTGCATATTATTGGTTACAATTGCACATGTAGAAATATGGCAAATAAATCTTAAATGAAATTGACTGTTTTGATGAGCTGCGGTCTTAATGACCACTTCAGTCTAGATTCATGCCTTAACAATTGGCCCTCAGCACCCATGGCATCAGTAATCCTCCGGGATTAAACTGCTCAGAGGCCAATACTATGGCATGGCATATCTGGTTTTTCATTGGCGGTCACTATGATGGGCATGGTGCTCAACATGCTATGTGTTTTAAGGTGGCTCCCTTTTTTGCAGTAAACTCTGTAGCAATGACAATATGTTGTCACAGAGTAGGCTAACTTCCTCACAGGCATTTTGTTTAAATGGTCTCACAATTCTTCCTCTAGGGGTGCTTCCTATAACTCCTACAACAACAAGCTATTTCTATGCTGAAAACTAAATATCCTCTCTGAAAAAAAATTCAAACATATACACCAAGGATGAAATTTACCATGAACAAAATAATTTGAGTAGCCTCCGTAATAATTCAAAATAATTTGAGTTCCCCGGATTCGAACCTGGATCTCCCAATTGCTGGTCAGCTATGCTACTAGTTACACTAGCAAGCCATCCATGGCAAATCTCAGACTGAGCTTACCAAACAAGGTGTTGATATCTCAAGTTTACACTGCGGAGGTCATGCTTACTAAGCCACTGTCGGAGAAATATACCCTCTTTTGTCCCCATTCCACCAAGGGTACTTATTTTCCAAATCACTGTACGAAACAAGTAACTTTGTACACAGTAACGTGCATGGATGCAAAGTCATATATGCCAAAAATGAAAAATTAATATTTTCAATTGAGACACAATAGAATAATGCAAAGGAGGATCCTAAGGGCAGTCACACATAGCATTTATTCAATGTGCACTACCACCAAAAGGCAGCACCACCCAAAGGAAGGTGAGCGGAGGACCATTGGTGCCCTCATGTAATTGGACCAGGGATTTTGGTGCCCATAATTGAGGAGTAGCATCCCTGATTCAGTTTGAGCATCTCCAACTCAGCAGGAGGACCCTCACTGCTAGTGCAAGAAGACAATGAAAATCTGCAGATATCGTGGAGTCTATTTAGTTTTTCAAACCTACACTGGCTGTAATTATCAAGCATTAAACTTCTTACACTACTATTTAGAGTTCTGTTTATTTGATCAACACGAGCACACTTAAACCTCAACTCTTAAGTAAAATATCTAACCAATTGTATTGTGTAAGAAATCCTATTTTATAATAATTTTACCAGTAATACTCACTTTTGCAAGCTCATTATAAAGGACAAGAACAATTATCACTGGTATGCTCACACCCAAGGCAATTAGATTTGTTGTTTCGATTTTTTTGAAGAGATCCACATAAGTCTGCGAAAGAAAAACAATGAATTAAGTGAAGGAAAAATCTGAAATTTCTCTCTGAAATCTCTGAAAATCCTCTCATTGAAATTACCGCAACTTAAAATAATTTTGACGAAGGAAATAAATGTGGGCACTTTTCATTTCATTTGCTTGCTGAGGGCATTCATTGAACTTCACAACACAAATTTGGCATTTTTCCAATCCTAACAAAAGGAGGTCTTAGAGGTTAAATATTTCTTTTGAGGCTGATGATGAACATTGTTAATAAGTTCACCTCCTCAAAATTAAATCACACGATAAAATGAAGAACACAAGCTGATGTTTTGCCGTGAATGCATTCACAACAAAACATCAGCTTGTGAATGATGCAAGGAATGATCACTAGGAGCCCTATCCACTATGGCAATCTCTCAGATAGTTCGTGGTTGGTTCTCGGAAAGACGGGATAATTTTGGAATGAGCTATCCACTAAGGTCCATCCGAACTTTCTATTGGGGAAACTCATCAGAGAGCAGCAGAAATGATGGAGGATCTCAGAAAATGATTTCCCATTTCTCAGAATCAGAAAGTAATGTTCCAGCCAGTAACTTATGTCATATTTTTATATCGTAAGTGTGCCTGCAGAAACTGGTACAAAGGCATAAGTAAATTGCAATATTGGCATAGTATTTGTACAAAAAGTTATGGGATATGGATAGTTATGTATGTACAGAGTTAGG
The DNA here is from genome assembly GCF_921293095.1 of Ischnura elegans. NCBI lineage: Eukaryota > Metazoa > Arthropoda > Insecta > Odonata > Coenagrionidae > Ischnura > Ischnura elegans. The sequence continues at coordinate 100,717,007 of NC_060259.1, forward strand.
CATTAAATAATGTTAGAGAAAAAACCAGTTGAAAAAATGTTGTGTTAAGGTTAGTGAAAAAATGTTAATTTTAATAAATATTGTTGTTCTAGGTTACAGGAGACTATATCAGCTAATTCTCTCAGCATAGTGTCCTGGTCAAGGGAATGATTTTTTTCCCCATTGAATCATATCCTCAACAGTCTAGACCATCTTGTTTGGTATAGTCCACAAATTTCCAAGAAAAGGATAGATGCGACAATAACTTAACTGGCTAAAGCATTTGACCAGAATTTGGGGAATACAGGCACGAACCCCAGTCAAGGAGACTGATTTTTTCTCTGTAGATTTGTTGCACAAGGGTTACTTCCTTCATATTAGTTTTAATATTTAAATGGATTTTTCATGGTTACCTAAGCTAATTTTAATTCTGAATCATTGTAGTATCATATTTTGCTCAATAACCGAAGTTTACCAAATTCAGTACAGATACTAGCCCAAGTGGTTCTCTAATAAGGGTGTCATAGGAGCAGAGGGAAGAGCTCCTTAATTTCATGGTGGAAAATTCGGGGTTGGCCACCAACAAAACCGTTGTAATTCAAATTAAAAAAATTGTCTAACGAGCCCATTGCAGCTAGTCCTCATATTTGTTCATTATTTGTAACAAGATGTTTTCCCACACCACCTCACCTACACGTAGCAAGGCAGGGGCATGGGGGGGGCTCTCAGTCCTCCCTCTTTCAATCCTTTTTTTTTCCTCCCCTTACCCCAGGATGCATATGCTGAAGAGACCACTATTCCAAAGGCATCCATCCTCTGAAACTCCATTTTTCAATAGAGCCACATTTTATCATGTCCGCCATACAGTTGCAGTTAAGCGCTCTAATGGGGATCACACCTTGGGCGTTTGGGCTGAAATTTGAAAAGCATTACATAATGCCTTGTACTATCAATTTTCTTTGAATTTTCATGTTGCATTTGGATTTCGATCGGGAAGCTTTTGAATTACTGCTTTTAGGATTTTAATGGACCTCTTGGTCTCATCTACTTTTGTCACTTACTGATTGTTACAGTTCTGTACGACGTTCTAAGAAATCACAATTCTCAATTGTGATAATGTATTTTGATTTTGTTAACAAAAAAAATTTCAACTAAAGGACGTCAATCATTTTTAGTAGAGATGGGTTGGTTTCGGTTCCCGGTTCTCGGTACTGCCGGTACTTGACTATGGAACTGGCATTGAGAACTGATCGCATAAAGTAGGTTCTTTGGAACTGGCTCGGTGCGGTGGCAAGGATTTGAATTTGGCGCCCAAAGCCGAAATGGTTTACGGCGTATTCAAAGCCAAAAAGTGATAAAAAGATTAAAAATGCATACATTACTTTCCAATTGCATGGCATCCATGTTTTTTTCCTTTGAGAGTGGCTCACTAACACGCGCATTTAAGGATTCGTCAGTTCGTCATTCTCGCCAAAATTATAACATTTCAGTAGCCGCAGCCGCTTTCAAACGAGCTGACCATTTGCCTCCCGCCGTCCACGGCATGGCGCGGTTCTTTCAACTTACCATAGGTCTCTATGTCAAATGAGTAGATTCGCACCGTTGACGGCACGGCACCCATTTCAATCCGGCCCGGCGATAGGACGTCTCCAGCGTGAATGAAAGACGATATGACTTTTCCCCGGCCGCCTTTCGTGAAATTCAGGTCGCAATTCAACATAAATTGTTCGTTGGGAGCGCGATCTTCAAACGATCAACGTGGGATAATGATACTTCCGGGAACGATGGGTGCGGGGAAAAATTACATTGCCTTTATGGAACTTAATTTGGGACCAGGAACGGCAAACGATGAATACGAGATAACGATCAATGCGGGAACGATATATTGGGATTCCACTGCACAGGATTAATGTATGCTTACACTGTAGAATTATAAAAACTGAGATTATTACATGTTTTGGGTGACAAATTTTCAAATCTACCACATACCATTAACAATGCAATATCCTTAGCTGATTATCTGATTTTTTCTACCCTGTAATGACAAATTGTGCTGAAACCATGTTACATGTGGTAATATGATGCATGTTCAAAGCAAAGATTCTTTTCATATCCATTGATAACACTAAGGACAGCTGGGAAACTTTAAACTGTGCAAAATCCATATTATTACAGTACACTCTCATTATTACCAATAGGGTAGTTTCCTTCATCAAAGAAAACGAAAGACATTGATTGCGATTCGTTACCCACCATTGGTGTATTCATAATATATAAATTATTTGGTTTTAGAAATCCCAGTTTAGACGAATGTTAATGGTCATTTTTAACCCCATTTGAAAAAGGCCAGATTGGCATTCATGCAATGCCACTCCACGTGACGCCACAGGGACCTATACGAGCGGATAGGAGTTTTACATCGTCTGAGATTACCTATTCATGCATGAGGCACAGAGCTCAGGGAAACATGTCTTAATAATCACCTATTAAAACTGCCTATGGTCCGAAAGTTTCCTTCGTTTGATAAGGTATTTATAATCCTCATTTAAGCCAAGCGCTACCAGCTAGCAGGGTACTCTGCTACCTGCTAGCAGCCTGCATCGTAGCGGCGCTCATAGCCTCGCTCCAAGGTCACCTCACACAGCGACAGTGGGAACCATAATGACATCACGCATGGTAATAATAGATATCCTTAATGCAGTCCATGTAAGAAAGTTCTGAAGAGAATCCTCAAAGAATTTGTATCCTTACAAATTCAACCCAAATAGCATTCCATACATATTAATTTTTGCATGTATCAAACTTGTATTACTCTCATTGATTCATGCATAAAATTTGAGTCGTTAAATTAATTATGGAGAGAAAGAATCTATTGAAATAATCAATGACAAGAGAAACTTACATAAATAATTTTCAGTGGACCCATGAAACGTGCGACCTTAATCCCAAAAAGATGCTTCACTTGACTAGTGGCAACATGAACGGCAGCACCAGTAGTAAAGCCACTCACTAAAGTATCTGACAAGAGCACACTCAGACCCCCAAGCTTGAAAACTCCAAGGAAAAACTGAAAAAAATAATCAACATCTTCTTCATTTACAATAACAATTATATATGCACTTAAAAATTTCAACAAAACAAAATACAATTTATTGCATTCTTCATCATGCCATGTATTCCGATTCATTTACTCTAATCTAATCTAAATATTTTTTCCAGCATATAGAATAAAGTTTTCAAAAGTCTCTCAGGAATAGGGCTCTTTCTATTCAACTCACTACATTTACAGATATGTTTGGGTCAAAATGAAGCAGGTACTAGAATTCTGCTGCAAACTTCCACCACAGAGGCTTAATTTAACACCATAGCTGACAATACTGGCACAAAGGGCATCATCACAATAGTCCTTCTCCCAACTTTTAGGGTAATAAATTGATTATTGGAGGAATAATGAGATCTACTAAGGCCCAGATAACAAGAAGGGCATTGAATAACAAGATGCAAGGATGTTCTAGCATTTGTAGATCAACTACTGAAGATGGAAGAGGGTGGGGGAGGGGGTAGCACGAAGGGATACATTGTAGCAGTTGTCAAATTTTTTACTGTGGGATGTGGCATGCTTAGGGACCAGGAAAGAGACATTTTGGCAGGAGGCATGGTGATTGTTCATTCTTATGCCAGCTGACCCAGTGAACTTCGTAACGCCTAATAATCAATTAACAGTTTAGTTACACCATTTATAAATCAAGAGTGGCTGCACTTATTCTAATTAATTTTGACTTATTATATTAAAATACGAAAAAAATTCAATAAACCTACAAAAATAAGTATGTATTACAATGGCTCGTCGGATAACATTTTCTTCATTCGACCAACATAGGAGAGATCAGGGCACGTATACGCGGATTTTTTCAATGAATTCTCTAATTTCTAAACTTCAACACAGGAAATTTTAGACATTGTGGTACTATAAGGCAGTTAATTAAGTCAAAACTTCATGAATTTAGTTGTTGGCATATTTGTGTTTTTAATGGTAAAAAATGTTTGTAGGTCCAAGTCTGTTGTGTAAACTTGCCCTGTTCTTGGGGCAAGTTTACTCAACTCAATGTTTGGCTGATGCTCAAAATCTCATGAAAATAGCCCCCTAGGGAGCATCAATAATATTTCATGACTTACCGTGTGCTAATAATAACTTGGTTCGGAAAAGTGCACCCTGTAAACCTGCCCATGCTTCAACGTGCCCCGGCCACATTTGGCTATGTTCTACTCTTGAGTCAAGTACCTTCTGATATATGTACAACAGTTATTGTTTTGTTATCAGGCCCAAGAACAAATAAAGTGGATGATTTACCAACACGTGAACATGCCACATATATTTGACCATGAGAAAAACATGGGTTTTCTAAATTCAGAAACAAATACATACTCACCTTGTGATTTGTTAATCATCATCGCAAATGCAACACGAACTGGGTAATGGGTTTGTTTAAACTCAAAGGGCATATTAGTTGGGGTCATGAGAATCCTCAGAATGAGAACTTCCTCAACTTTGAATTTTCCCTTGAAGTTACAAATCATCATAACCACAACGCCAACCTTCAGCTGAAAATTGAGCAGTGGGAAGCCAGGCACATCCAAAAAGTTATAAAGATTCAGATGAATAGTTGGTGACTTCATCTTCATTTGTGACACAGTCAATAGATTTGATAGAATGCAGAGTAGGTATCAATGATTTGAATCTGAATTATGAAGTTTAAGTCATCCACATCTTCATTCTTAGCCACCTGCAAATTTGCTCACTCACACAACCATTTGTGTTTTCAATATGTGGTTATCAATCATGTTCAGGAACACTTTGTTGATGATCTCATCTTTCATTGAAACGAAGTTTGCTAAAATTCCGAGGAAATGACATCAATCTGCTTGATTCGTGGACAGGAACACAACCATAACCAATAGTCAACAATTGCTCGGAGATTTGTTTACACACTTCGTAGTGCGTATTTGTTGACTACTCAACTTGAGTTGGGATTAGCTCGAATTGAATGATTTTAATGTTTTTAATATATTTTAAATACTAAAATGTTTTTAATATCGTCACCAATCTCAGTCGTCAAATTAGTAAAAACAAAACAAATCATCAAGAGCTGAACAACTTGAGAGCTTTTGCAGTTTAACCAACTCTTAAAAAAGTAACCCTAAGCTCATGATTAATTTTTTCATGAACTTTTACTGTTTTTTAATGTTTATTCTGTCATCTGGGGCTGACACAAATCCAAAAAACTAAACATCATTAAAATTGGTACAGCCATTCTCAAGTTATAAATGGTGCAACTAGCATGATTTGCAACTTTGTTTTACATATATACATTAAGGGGAGTGGAGCACATTCCAATATAAAAGGCAGGGCAAAATTGCCATTGGTGGAAATAGACTATGATGCTAAAGGTGCAGGAGGGATGTGGTAATGAGGGAAAGGGACAGCTGCAAAAATGTTAAGTACATAGTTTAATACTAAGAATTACAAAGATTTTACATCCCGTATGGCTGCATGTTGTAGGAGATGATTTAAAAGGGAACTTAGAACTAAATTTAAATATAAGTTTGGTGGCTTGGAATATGTGAGAAAGATTTGGTGGGCATTTATAAGTAAGGTTAGGACAGTGGGGGAAGATATTAGCAATAGTAGTAGTAGGATAACCTAAAATAATAAGAAAAGATCCATGATAGTTAGTTAAATTTTTTCTGAGCCAGAGAAGTGGGTGGTAAACATGGAAATGGTGTTAGTGGATTTTAGATCTTTCAGAGGCTTCCAATGATAATGGGTCCTACGGATTTTTTTATTTAAAAAAAGCTCTGGGTACGAAGAAGTGATTGGTGGAGGTTCAACAGGAAATGGTCAAGAGAATCAGGATTATAGCAAATACAATGGCCACAGATGGAAAGAGAGTACGAGAGGGATTGCTTAGCATGGGAGAGGTGGCAGCTGCCATAATGAATTTGTCATTGCTTGTGAGTTTAATGAGCACAGAAGTGGCAAATCTCCGATTAGAACAGGGAATATCAACATTTAGGCGGGTGACTTTAGAGGATAAGATAAATGAGTTGAAGGAAAGAGTGGAGAATTCATTAAGGGATGAGATGACAGTCTCAGGGAGGCTAGGTCATACGGCCAGAGGAATAAAATGTCATCAATATACCTAACCCTAAGGAGAGGCTTTGAGGGGAATTAGGAGAGGAATTGATCAAAGAGCTCATGATGAAGGTTTGCATAAGAGAAAGTCAAACTGCTTCCCATGGCACAGCCTTTTTCAGAAATAATCCATAAATAATTTCCAGTTATATATACATAATGCCTCTCAAAACCTATATGCTGAAAGAAAACTTGAGATTCAATGAGAAAAATTATGAGGCTAAAATACAATTAATGGTCAAAATGACCTATGCACATCCTTCTGCACTGAGTGAAACTTGCCCACAAAACCTATCCTCGAGGTGATGACGCACACCATTACACTACACCCATGTCTCGTATAGCGCAAGGGATGCGTTCCTTGGGGTCTTTGCGCTATACGAATTTGCGTTATACGAGAGCGTTTTAACACAGGGAAGATAGGGATGCGTTCCTGGTAGCATAGGTCTTTGGTATTGAATTTCCTCTAAAACATCTATATTCCCATAAAAAGCCTTAGAAAACATTATTTCTATAAATATTTATAGTTTAAAACATCTTTAAAGATAGTATTCACGCATTCAAAGACTTTTATTCACGTTAAAAAAAATTCTTACGTGCTTTCGAAATTCCATCCTGTCGTGCGGGTGGGCTAACATCTGCTATCTCAGGGGATCGTAATGCGTTGCCGGCTGTTGACGATTTTTAAAACTAGTCTAAAAACAACTGTTGTGTCACCCAGGCCCTTTTGTAGCTCATCGAAATGACAGGAAAATGCTACTTTAAATGCCATTTCATAGCTAGCGGAGTTTATGAATGATAAATCATTTTAATTTGAAGTCCTCCGAGTCATTAGCAGCTACGTGAAACAGTCTTTAAATGCCTTGAAACCTGACCCAGGTTTTCCTTCCCTGAAAATGAATGAACGAGAATGCATTCTTTTCCAAAAGAATATCGTCTCGTCAACACTAGATCTAGTTGAGGGGGAAAGGAGCCACTTTCAATAACAGCTTGGAGTTCATCAGAAAATGTTGTGGTGGCTGCGCTATCAACACTTGCAGATTCACCTGATATCGCCGCACTGAAAATACCTGCTTGCCGTTTAAATTCTGGAACCAACCGCTTTCACTAAATGTCTCGGAGCGATTACCACTCTCGTCTTTTTGTACTGATTCACCATGAACTTTCCGTATGTGTAGACCGCTTGGTTGAAGTTGGTGCGGCTGAGGTCACTGATATTTTAGCTTCGTCTTTATTCAAAATAACGCATCGTGAGTTTAAACTTCCACGCAATGTCGCTTTGACGCTCTCCATTTTCAAAACAATTGACATCTCTCAAGTCTTCTTCTAGATTTATGGTTTTTCTTGATAAATTCTTGATTTTTCTACACGCATTCCTATTTTTTGCCATATTCTCTTGGTTTTTACTCTGTATGGCTCTATCTAAATCACCTTCTTCTGCTGAACTGTATTCCTGAGACGCAGAAGGCCTATGACTGCGGGGAGGGAACGAAGCCATTGTGTTTGAGACTCTATAGCGGACCCTTTTATGTGTTGATGCTATTCATGCGCAACTCGGCCACCGCTCCATTTCTCCCCCGTGAATACCGATGACCTTGAAGGCTTTAGCGTAGACCCTCTACCTGGAAGTCAATCGCCCGGTAACCTACGACGGCAAAAATACGTCTCAAACCGTATTGCTGAAAAAAAAACTCATTTCCACTAGCCCCACGCTTAATTAACGATCTAAATTATTTATTATCATTCTGTTAAGGAGACGAGATAAATCTTCGGTAGGCCGGCTATCTGGACCCAATGACGAGTAATACTTTTGGCAATTGCACAGCAATGAATTTCGATTAATATATAAACAAAAAAGAAGATTTGAGGCAAGAAATAACATTAAAATGCGTAAATTGATAGAAATTACGTGTGTACTTAGCGCAAGTTCACGTTTTATCACGAGAGCGTTTAACATTTTTGATTAGGCTACACTGCGTTGCAATGTTTCCCCGAGGAACGAATTTGCGCTATATCGAAATTGCGCTAATCGAAATTGCGCTATACGAGACATGGGTGTATTTACTCAGTTACATGCATGATAGAAAATCAAAGCCAGGAAGTTCATGTACTATCATTTGCAAAAGTCTTGCAACAAATCGAGCGGTGCCACATTCGCTCCATTGTCGATTTCTGGCCACCATTACATTTGAATGATCACTATCTTGGTATGAATCTTCATGGTAGCTCGGGAACGACTCACGAACAGGTCATCGTGACACGGGAGTGAGACGTAGGAAATCATTACGATGCTCAGTTGAGTAAACGAGCGTCGATGTTGTTGCGTCGTCGCGGCGTTTGAGGTTATTTTTATACTCGTAGTAGACTGGAGAAGAGAATTGAAAATATTTACCCGTTAAAAAAGTGGGTACCTATGAGGACTTGCTTCCAATGGCAAACCCCATAAGGCCGGCTGGGGGCACAATTTTGCCATTAGGAACACGGAAATCAACTCGCTCGTAACACTTTTTGGGGGTTCAACGTCATTCAGGAGACTTTATATTAAGTTGTTGAAATATTTGTTCGATATAGGGGTATTAACAAATGAAAAAAAATTAACTGGCAATTTTCCGGAAAAAAACACTGCTCTTTGGACTCCATCATCTTTACTTGATTGACATTAAATAGTTCTTTACGCAGGTTGAAGCTGATAAAGATAGCTTCATAAGCTTTAATTATCAATTTTTGTTAATTGGATAAATATATTTACACCAATGGAAATGTTTCCTCGGAAATACAGAGGAACCTCGATCTGTCGTTTTTCAGGGGGATGGATGAAAAGAACGATGAATGCGGGAAAACGATCAATGCGGGAATGGTTGTCCGGGTTGCCTATGTCCCAGGATCCGTTGGATTTTTGCGAATTATGACATTCATTAATGGATTCAAACGAGATTTCAGCTGATTACAGGAATATTATTACTTTATCGAAACACTTAGGTCATATTGTTGATTCGACTTATCTCTCTTTCTAATATCCTAAGGGAACAAGACGCCTTGCTAAAAAATTTTTGAACTCCACTCACTGCTATTTCACTGTAAACATTCTTATCCATCAAATTCCATTTCAAGTACACGTGTTTACGCGAGAAATGTGCGTCTTATGCCTCAAACAACTGATTTCGCCGTCGCAGTGATTGGTTATGAGATGGATCAAGAAGGCCAAAAATAGTTTATTATTGGAAATGTTCCTTTCTAGCAATGAAATTCTTAATATGATTGAGGCAATGTGGCGTTAATCGTCAGCGGCACGCCCACCTGATCCTCGGCTTCATCCCACTTCTTGTTTTCACCAGGGATCTCGCTCTACCCCCATCCCTGCCGTGATGTGCTACCGGACAAACCGAGGCGTTCTGCAATATTCACGCATTCTAGCCCGGATTCTTCTCTTCATCATCAATTATTTTGAGTCCATCTTTTAAAGTTCTCACTTGTATCTTCGGAAGGGCCATGGTCCGAAGACGAATAAGAATAAAACTAATAAAAATGAAACCGGACTCCATTGAACCCACACGGAAAACACTCGCTGGTTTTAAGTCAACCCACCCCGGAAAGTACGGAACCACTCGTACGAGGTGAAGTTCGGCACTAATGCTATCGCGTACGGCGTAGGCAGAGCTTACTGCAGAGGGTGAAGCATGACCATATGACTGCGCAATTAAATTTTTTATCCTATAGAGAAGGCAACTTACCCACTCATTTCTAACAATAAGTAGCGTAGCTCTAGATGAGCAGATGAATTCAGATTGCTAGTCGAGAGAAACAAAATATCCTGAGAAGACATCGCTTCGTTAGCAACTCAGACAAGTGAAACTTGTAGCATAACTCGTAAATTGTAACCAGACTCGTAATTGTTTTCGAAATAAATCGCATAAACTTCCGTGAAGCTCACTATCAGCTGCGAGGATATCGGTATTCGCCAGAAATCACCATCGTATTATTCCAACTATTTCCTTGCTTAAAATGCTTAAATAACGTTAGAAATACGTCGTGTTTGGTATCAATCTTTACTGAATTACGTGCACATCACTAATATCTCAATATAATAAAAGTATAATACCAATTGCCGAAATTCATTTTTAGATACCTTTTGGGCTAATAGGTGATTCATGCAGCAGTTGACCTCCACCTTTGAAGCGAGTCGGCTAAAAAAAAGTTAGCGGTCGAGAGAGGGGGAGGCGTGAAAAAGGTTTCTTTTGTTCTCGAGTAACTTGATATTTTCTTTCGAAGCTAAGGTCGTCGTAAGACGATCCCTGCTCGAGCTGGGACCTTTTTTTTATTTCGGAGAAGAAGAAAGCTTCAACCAGGGGGGGGGATACCGGATCTTGGGAAATGCGCTTATGTAACTATCCCACGGCACTCTGCTTCTCCCTATTTCATTTCAATCTCCTGGGGAAGATTCAAACTATGTCTGTTGTGATTAGCCATAAATAACACGTTGTAAACACTTCGTCTCATTTTTATCAAACGATGAATGCGGGAAAATTATTCGACGGGACCGCGATCTTCAAACGATAAATGCGGGAAAACGATACTTAGGGGAACGATAGATGCGGGAAAAAATTACATTGTCTTTATGGAACTTAATTTGGGACCAGGAGCAGCGAGCAATGAATGCGGGAAAACGATGAATGCGGGAACGATAAATCGGGGTTCCACTGTAAATGGAATTTTGATTGCCAAAAAAATCGCTAGGCCTCACCGTTGCTAGCAGAATGTTTCTTTATTTTTACTGTTTACATATCTAGGAGAGACTTAAATTTTTACAATAGCACTAACATATCGCAGTGATCATATCGCAGTGAACAGTGATCATATCGCATTAATCTTCTATTTTGTTATAATAAATTAGTTATTGTTTCGATTTTAATATTTAGGTCATTATTATATTTTTAAGGACAGCCAACTTAAAGAGTGACTTAATAGTACGACTTTTCCCTATCCATGTATGCCTCAATTGGTAAGGTTTCCTATAACAACGACGGAGATTAAATTGAAAGTCAATTTCAACCAATATTCGCCCTTTTTTAATTCCAGACTATCGATTAGGGAGGTAAAATATTTTGCACAGAATTTAGCCGCTCCCTCAGCTCTTAACGCTGGATCGGGTGCTCCGGGCCATAGTTTTGGTCAGCTGATAGGTCCTGCACCTCATCTTGCCCTACATCTTTATCGCGACTTTACTAGCCAGGGACAAGGAAGCAATTTACCTGGGGTAAAACTTCCAGGCCGTGATTCTCACAAACTTCCAAAAAAGTGTAAATAGGGCCAATTTGTAGCTCAATCATATACATGTCGATGCCATAATTTGCTTGAAGAAAGTACGCACTAGAAGAATAGTTGATAAAGACCTCAAGATAAGCCTTTCCTATATTTAAAAATAAGCACCGGGGTGCGTGCACGAATAAGGATTACCATTACATAGGTTATTCCTAGGATTGTAATTAGTAGATCAGCTGGACTCACATTCTGTCCCTTTCCATCAAAATTCCTGTATTAAATACAGCACTGATTATAGAATATTGAGGCCTAAAGTTTAAAAGTAAAATTCTTCACTTAATTTATATCTTTTTCTATCGAGGGATTTTTTCTTGAAAATTTTCAAAGAAAAGTTTCCGTCACTGCTCATTTACGAAACGGAAAAGGGTAAAATTATTCTGAAAAACTTTATTGGAAAAATTAGCTTGGTAGGAAATGGCGACAATTTGATGACAATTAGACAGCATACTACATTGACAGACAGATTGCTGCAAAATTTACAAAATATCACTCATAATTGTCTTTTTAATCAGCTAAAATTGATCTATTTAAGAAATTACGTACATGGAACCTAAGATTACTACGATAGTTCTCATCCCAAAGGTTAATAATGATGAGCAGTTACGGACCTGTAAAGGAAACCTTATAACACTGGGAATCACATTCACCAGTGATTCTGATTGGAGTTCCCTCAAGGGAAACGCGATGATTCGTCCTACCGCGCTAACAATGAAGGATTCCCGTCGCACGGCCATTTAAATTAGAAATTGTTATAAAAAATGCTTAAATTCAACATTTGGTATTCTCTTCACATACATTTAAAAAATAAAATAACTTTAAAACAAAATACGGCTGTGAGGAGGATAAAAAAATTTGGATATGGCAGGGAATCAAACGCTGCTCCTCCCATTACAAGCCGAGAACTCTTCCACTGCGCTATTCAGACTTCAATTGTTGAGGATGGTAATTTTGATAATTTATGGTAATTGTAACACTGAGCTGCTGTCATATGCTTCCCAATCGAAAGATTTTTGAACAAAATAATAACTTTCTCAGTATTTTAGTCTTTTGTTCGTTTATGTCATTATAGCTTGAATACGGAGGCTTTCGCATACTTTACGTTTCGGCTGGTTAGTATAGGAATGTTATGATGTTGCTGCTCGAGTCGCCTGCAGCTTCGGTATCATGGTATCGTCCTTATAAGTTATTATTATTTGTTATTATGTTTCTAACTCAATATTTGTATTTCTAATGAAGCAAGCGTATACATTCATTTCAAACAGAAATTCTGTTAGGATTTGCTTACGGGTAAATCCACGTCAATTCAACACAGAAAAGTGACATTTTCAACCCGACCATCTCAGATTTCTTTCAAATTTGGTGTATTCAATGGTACTGGTAAGTGATGGAAAAATACCAATTTGTAGAGGTCAATGATGATTTTGACAAAAGTTACAGGTCCGCAAATGTTGTGAATTTGTCGAAATTTCAGCGTGTCTCTCTAAAGATAAATGACTATAATTCCGGTTCTATTCAAGGTAGAAAAATAAAACGTATGGTTTTGGAAAGGTAATATATAGGGCTTTACAATGATATACAACAAGGCCTATTTATAATAATTTTAATACTCGAGGTCATTGACCTTGACCTTTGACCTTGAATATCTCAAAACACCCCCCCTTCAATTTTTTTTATAAAAATATATGTTAATGCTCATACATTTTTCTACACGCATACAAAATATCAAGATGGCACACTTAGGGCGTCATGCCCAAAAAATTATTTGTCTACAGAACTACACAAGCAAAATGCAAGAAGTACCACTTAAATATGAAATGCCCTTTGTTGAACGGTATAGGTCATGGCTATATCATTACAGTGTTACAGAAAACAATGTGATGGGTAGCTTCAATGAAAATATAATAAAACTTGGTTTCACCTCACCTCATAAGTTTCCAATTAAATTGTTGATGTTCGCCAGGTCTGATCCAGGGAGACTGTATGTCCTTCCAGTTTGTTTCAAAGGATCGAGCCTTGTGAGAATGTCATATCTTTTGATGATATGACTGTCTGGTTTGGTAGGGAAAACAAATGATGGAGATGGTCCATGTGGGTGCAAGAATTGGGTTTGTACTTCATCTGTGTCTTGGTAAGTGTGTTCGACGTATGCAACCCACCAGTGATTATTGAATAAACAAGCAACGAATCCATGTATGTCTGTAAACAGCATTTCTCTCACCACAGCTGTCACTGACTCTTCTCTACACTCTGATGAGATGGAATATGCCTTTGTCTTCACTATACCTTTTTTAATAGGTATGACACAATGAAGTTTATGGGTACCAGGAATCGTCCTAGTATTTTCGAAACGATGCTTTAGCTTGGCCCTGTCTTCATCGTGATGGGTAGTCGGAGTATAATTGAAGGTACATGAAGGGATATTTAATTTGCTCCACTGAAACAACTCTCGTGCTGTCAATATGTGGTTATCGAAAGGTCTCTTGAGGCTTGCAAGTGTGGCTAGTCTTTTTACGGTCCCTGCAACCCCATCACAAGGTCCTTTGCCATGAGCTGTAGTAAAAAAATGCCATTCTGCAGTGACATCAAAGTCTTCCTGATGGTAGCTCAGATTAATGAAATTCTTTCTATTTTTATATTGGGCAGCACATCCATCGGAAAAATAATAAATGTGCTTTGGAGTTGAAAAGTGGCATTTCAGGAAATTAATGAAATTGCGCTGGAAACAATACACACATACGGTATCATGGTGAAGGCAGTCAGATATTTCTACATATGACACATGTTGTATTTTATTAGATGTAACGTCTCGATAGTAAGCCACGAATGGATGAATTGTGGCCTGTGAGTTATTCCAGTGAAATCCTTGAACTTCATCTTGAATGATGAAGGAGTAATTCTCTGCAAAATCACAAACCACAAGATATTCATTCATTTTGAGTTCTTCTTTTGTAGTTTTAAAGAATTGTGACTGCTGTTGTGTTATGAATGAGTGTGGTATTAGCTGCTTTAAACTGGATGAAAATGCCTCTAGGAAATCATCCGTTGATTTTGTTAAAGTCTCTAAGACTGCCCTGCCAGTGGTTAACCAACACTTGTACGAAACTTCATCTATGCCATTTCTACGGAAGAGTTCAAAGAGATAATCATTTAGTTTTTCTACACATGGACAATAGGGACATGCACCTAAGAAGCATGTTGGAAGAGCGGGATTGCATGTAACTAATGCTAAACAATGCTGGTATGATGGTAACGTATGTTCTTCGTGCTTGGTTAGCTCCTTTAATTTACATCCTTCAAACATCAACTTAAAATTTTGGTGGGAGACGCAAACACAAACAGAATGGGTTCCACTAGCACCCGCAAGAACACAGTGCTTCGGCCGCAATTCACAAAATTTGGAGATTCCAATTTTTAAATCTGGATATGTTTCCTTGAAATATCTGTACATTTCCTTGAGATTGTGCAACACTAGCTGCTTCTGCTTATGCAGTCTAACCCCATTTTCTTTCACCGACACATAGTCCTTTTTTCCTGGCATCATACGGCTCATGTTATAGTCACAGTAAAAGTCACGTACACATCGAACTGTTTTCTCACATAATGTCTTACCTGGCTTTGGATTTGGTGTTACTAAAATACCATATTCTGCCACTAATTGTTTGGCTCTCCGTACAATGTAATCGGAGGCAGAAAATTCTTTCATGGTTTTCCTAACACTCCAGCTCTTCGGAAGCACAGTCAGAATCTGTACCTTGTCACATACACTGTCTGAACTATGAAACTTATCTTTGAGCTGGGCTATGATTTCACTTTCTGCATGTTCTACACTCTCTTCTTCTTCTGGTTGCTCCAAATAAGTATGCTCCAAAACTGAGGCTACCTTTTTCAATTTTTCTTTTGGGTAATTTTTCTCATTTTGAAGTCTCTTTTTCTTCACAGGAGATGCACCTAAACACTGAAGGCTACTATTTAAATAATCCAGGGCTATAGCAGGTGCTATTTCATCTTCACTTACATCTTCCTTGGAAGTCCCTGCCATAGCAGAGGCTACTTCAGCATGTTCTGATAACTTCTGTGATAATTTTTTTCGGCATTTACTGCAAATTTTCCCACCTATCAATACATTAGGTGATTCATTTGCCATCCAATCCTGAACGTCTCTCAAATTTTTCTTTACTCTTGCATGGCCTTCTTCTTTAAATGGATTGCAACAGTACATTTTTGACTTGAAAGCCATTTTTCACAAACTAATGTTTCACACAAAAGACATAGTGCTAAAAATCACTTATGCACTTCACTGTAGTTCCGACTGAAGTCCTGGGACATCCTGGGACAAGCAACAGATAATTAGCTTAAATGACTGTCTGATTCTCACACATACACTTCACTGTAGTTCCTACTGAAGTGACATCCATGGGACAAGCAACAGATAAGTAGCTTAAATGACTGTATGATTATCACTCTAAATTAAACCCTCTGAATCTAATCAGATTAGTCTCTCACAGTTTGATTCAATAATGAAAATATGTAATTAGGTTAACTGCAAATTAGTCTTAAGTAGATTAACCACACAAGCGTGACTATAAATGCCCGTAGTTCCTCTCTAAGTGTGCGCAACGCACTGTATGCGTCTTCTAAATGCCATGCCTATAGCGTGGGCGATAGACCAAAGGCGTCCGAGTCTTTCATTAAGAATTCCTATCTCTTACACTTCCATTTGCATACTTTTAGTAAGTGTATATGAGATATATCTGCCTGCTTTCATTCTGTGCCTCTTCATTGCCTTCGTTTGCGTGCTCGTATTTTTTAATGATATTTTTTCCAGCTGATGCTAGGATGCTTTCTTTAGGAGCAGCGTCTAGTGGACCCTCACAGAAGATTTTCTTCCACTCACGCTCCGATTTATGTATTTTCTTAGCGATTGTGTGTTCTGCATGGGGGCGCTGATTGCATTCATCTGTGGTTCATTATCTTCTGCTTTTCTTTCTCTTTCATCGTGGCAATAATAGTGAAGGCATTGACCTGAATCTTGCAGCAGTGGAGGGGACCCAAAAAAATTACCATTTTATCTAGTGTAAATTGGATACCAAAGGTGGGATTAGCCCCCCCTAGCTCCTCTTTGGAACCACCCCTGGATTTTACCAATTTTAACTGTATTTTCATTGAAGCTACCCATCACATTGTTTTCTGTAACACTGTAATGATATAGCCATGACCTATACCGTTCAACAAAGGGCATTTCATATTTAAGTGGTACTTCTTGCATTTTGCTTGTGTAGTTCTGTAGACAAATAATTTTTTGGGCATGACGCCCTAAGTGTGCCATCTTGATATTTTGTATGCGTGTAGAAAAATGTATGAGCATTAACATATATTTTTATAAAAAAAATTGAAGGGGGGGTGTTTTGAGATATTCAAGGTCAAAGGTCAAGGTCAATGACCTCGAGTATTAAAATTATTATAAATAGGCCTTGTTGTATATCATTGTAAAGCCCTATATATTACCTTTCCAAAACCATACGTTTTATTTTTCTACCTTGAATAGAACCGGAATTATAGTCATTTATCTTTAGAGAGACACGCTGAAATTTCGACAAATTCACAACATTTGCGGACCTGTAACTTTTGTCAAAATCATCATTGACCTCTACAAATTGGTATTTTTCCATCACTTACCAGTACCATTGAATACACCAAATTTGAAAGAAATCTGACATGGTCGGGTTGAGTGGTGTGTTGAATTCACATGGAATGACCCTTACGTCCTACTTACTCGGCATATAAGGTTTTATGAAATGAGCTGCAGTTCCACCGATTTCAATCCTGCCCTAAACATAAAACGTATGCCAACAAACACATTTCCTAATACCATATAACCTACTTAATGCAAGTAGAGAAGTTAATTAATGATGCTAAGTAAGTACAGTGCAACCTCGATATAACGACACCCCACGGTGCACTAATAAACACTCGCTATAGCGAATTGTCGCTTTACCGGAGGTGGAGCAAATAATAGCCAATATACCTGTTGCGAACAGATATACAGGAAAAGGAGTGGTGCGGCGACAGATTAACATCTATCCGATAAACGTAAGCATAAATCCAGATGAAAGGCGATGTTTTTTGCATCACTAAATTTCCTTACTCAAATAACGACTAACTATTCAAACAATTTATAAGCGCCGCACTGAATAAAAATCATGCAAAGCATTGTTTCGTCAATCATTATATTTATCAAACGACAGTTTACCACATAAATTTGAGACTGAGCACTCCATTAACTTCATTTCTAACAGATCGCTAGCAATTACAGAGGTTAAGGAGTCTTCATGAAAGTCTTCCGGCAGTGAAACCCTCGCTATGGCGAGAGCCAACACCGAAAGGGTCTCGTAAAAACGAATTTTTTAACACGCTTATTATAGGGTCAATTGACGGTGCATCGGCTATCTCTCGTAATAGCGGGGGTGTCGCTATAGCCCGTACTCGCTTTAACGAGGTTCCACTGTATCCTAATTATCCCCAATTCATCAGAGCATTATTTAAAAGATTGCAGCTTAATATGATAACTTAATCATCAACGATATAGCAGCTTAGAATTATTATACGCATTCACACTTATTTAGCAGCGCGACATATTATCAAACAATACCTGTTGAAATCCGAAAATCATTGAAAAAGAGACTTTTAGCAGGAATTAAGCCTTCCTCGTCATACCTTGAAAACGTGGAAAGGAATACATCTTTACCGGTTGACGGACGTCGGACAACTCTGTTGTTATTTACGCAACGATTAAAGCCAGCTTCACTAATTTCATATTTTTCGCGTTTGCTCAGATATTTATATGATGAAACATTTGAAATATCAAAGCTTCCTCATATCTTATGTCGTAGATATTGTATTAAAAACATCAACTTGAGTCAATAGATGTAAACAAAAGTCCGCCATGTTCACAGTGAGCGCTCTCTGAAAAGAGCTAAGATCACTCAAAAAGAGCCAAGCTACAAACTTTTTCAAATCTCTCCGAGGAATTACCCTCGATCTTTCCTCCTGCAGAAAATGCTCTAATGTGTTTGGGGGAATATCATGAACATTAATTTCACTTAAATGGAAGCGATCAAATCTCGAGACTGAAAAGGATGAAAAAATACCTCACCCACACAATGACCCCTTCTCTCCATACATTGAACCATGAAGACTATTGTTGGATTGCTGCACACACCCTAAAACCATACATTTTCCGGGCACAATCTTTGTGGAGCGAAAGTGGCGCCGCTCGATTTGTTGCAAGACTTTTGCAAATGATAGTACATACCACCAACATACCAACATACCTGCCATAATCCAACAACAAAGCAGACACAAGTGGCCACCTCAATTGGGGTGTATTCACTTTGAGTGACTTCTGATAATGAGCTCCCAAGAGTGGTACTGTTGAGCAATGGATGGTCAGCCACAGAGGAGGAATGTGATGAATACTGAGAAACGACTTTTCCGGCCATCATACAAATAACAGCAAATGTTCCTAGTTGGAAAAATTACTAACTTTAGACATCATATACCTAAGAGTAATAACGCAGCAGCAGAGAAAAATAAGGTGTTTCAATAACAGAGGTAATATCATTCACCCATTGAAACGTGTCGTGATGTTCCCATTAAGATATATATGAGCACTGGAAAAAAAGCCATATATATTCCAATTATTGGTGGAACGCCAGCCAGCATTGAATATGCCATTCCTGAAAGTAATAAAATAATGCCCAAATATAATCCTAGGTAGAAAATATGGTGTAAAATGAGTGCAAAAAACAATAGCAAGGTAACAGTCTTTTCATGAGAATCCTTAATTGTAATAAGAATACACTGAGAATTATCTCATAAATATCCTCGATACATGTCACTTACTGACTCAGAATACTTTCAGTTCCAACTACCACCACCACCCATGGATGAAAATGATGATAGCAGGCCACAAATCACAAAAATGAGTGAAATATTAGGCCAGAAGAATGGAATTTAAAAAAAGTTAATTTTCAATAGCCATACCTTGAGGAATATGCATAACTGCCACAGTAAATCCCGATATACAATCAAACAGTAGATCATCCTTCCAAGAATAGTCTTTCATCCATAACAGGATTGGGAAGAGAGAGCAAAATTTGTCTTTCCAGGAAGTTCCATTCCCACAAGTTTTGACTTTCTCCCTTAAGCCTGTGAAGTATAAATTGAATCATACAATGCTTTCTCCGAGATTCTTATTTCCATTATCTGGCACACTAACTTGTCCTTTGTGGCCTCTGATACATGTACAATTCATCAAAATTAGGCTGGGTTAGTAGTTCTTGCTCCTTCTCAGCCATTTCAGGATTTGCATTGAAATTTTCCACAATATCCAAATCAGAAACTGGAAGGTGGCTTCCACCAGTCAATCTGAAAAAAATATGAAAGAAAGCATTGTAATAATCATGAAGGTTGAATCAAATAAAAACATATTGAGAAAAATTGCATTTTAATCAAGCTTAGTTAGATTCAGTATTGGTGCCACATTACATTTTCAACCCGTCGAGAAAAAGCATGCCACTTTCACAATATGTACAGTCAAAATGAAGCAAGAAAAAATTATGAGGTAAGATATTTTGAGGGTTATTACAGCCAAATTTACATTTATTTCAACAGAAGTCTCCAGTGTGGATATTGGCCTACACAATAGAAAAAAGAGCTTTGTTCCATTGAACCTAAATTGTTAATAGCCTTAAATATAGCAAGTATTTAAATTCAGTTTTAAGACACAAATAAATTTACCAAAGTGTACTTCTTTGCTTCATGCAAGAACAAATTGAACAAATTGAAAAAAAAGTGGTTAATTTACAATTCTTTTGGTACTAAAACTGTAAAAAAAAAACAAGTTTTTTCATGTTTTTATCACATAATACCACTACTGGGCCTATAATATCCATGAATACATCTTCAAAAACCTACTAAGTATTTTCAGTATACATATATGTATACTGATGCCATGAAAACCTCAAGTTTCATAACTAAAACGTGTATTTTCACACTTTCTCCCACAATTACCTATACTTTAAGGAACAAGTAATGAAATACACAAAAAGGTTATACGGGCTTCTAGCCAGATTATCTCTTTCAATTTGGCTGAGATTTCAAACCCCGAGTCATGTTCCATCATCAGGATGGAGGGCTTAGTTGGGTGAATGGAGAGAAATAACATGTCTGGAAGCCCAAATTACTTTTTATTGACACAAGTAAAGCACAATATTTTTCTGAACTAAAGGGCATAGAATTTTTATTCTTAACTTTTTAATTAGCATTTCTTAACTGATCAATAGTATAAGGAAATATGAACAATAAGGACTGTAAACATAAGCATTACCTTTAGAAAAATAATTCTCTGCATGCAAGGGCTAAGAGAGTATGTACTGGGTAGCTACAAATACATTTCTAATGATTTCAAACTAAAAGAAAATTATTATTTTCCAAAGGTTCTCATAAGGGCTGTTCCTCCTAAAGCCAAAATATCTAGGGAAAAGTGTAAAGGCATTTAGGCTGCATGAACAAATAAAGCTATGACCCAGATGATAAGGGCAATGCCACTGTCCTTTGCACACCAAGGATTAAAACAAATAAATGAAGGACAACCTCAAAGGCAAGGTTTATATTAGGTCGATTTAAAATCTCAAGAATGCCATGATAGGATAAACAATCGCCCCCATCAAAAAGATCAGAGGAGACATCCAGGGAAATATAACCAACACTTAGGCTCTATGGCTCATCCACCCAACGACTGATAGTTGAGAAGATCATTAGTGGCATGGTGAAGCTCTTCTGCCACGTGCAGACATCCACATAGGCAGACTTAGGGGGGGGGGGGGAGAATGGTGGTACGTGGCCCCTCCAGACACTCAAAATAAAGACAAAATTTTTAATATGATCATCATTACGTTCGTTTTGTGTTGTGTGTTACAGAGCCTCAATCATTTAATTTCATATCAATAACTTTCATATTAAAATATAGAGATTATTTGGTACACTGATTGTTGTATCTTGCTTTTACTCTCAAGTTTAAGAAAATCGTTTGCCTGTCAGACCTTTGTGCCCCCCGTGAAAAATCCCTGATTCACCCTTGGATATCCATCTACATATTTCTCATATAATGGTCCTACAAATCATCTGATAAAGTAGCCACGGGTTCCAACTTTGAGGCAAGAGCTCCAAAAATGGACTCATACCGGTGCTTTTCCTTTGATGTGTGTATGATATATTCATAGTGTGGCCTCATGCGAGAAGTATTATGGAGCAGCTCCTTGACCACATGAATTAACAGCACAGCACCATGTTCATCATGGAAGTGGAGGAAAATAATTGACTGCCATTCCTTGATGTTTAAGTTTACCAGCAGATGGTCGGCACACACTGACACAGTGAAACCACCCAATGTGTTAAAAAATACTTTCTTATATTATTACACAAAGAAGATATGCATGGAAAATACTAGGAGAGACAGTCATGTACCAGACTGACAACATTCTGGAAGGACGAAGGTACAAGAATCAGGTGAAGTGATGCAAGACTTACCAGAGAGCAGATATGAAGAGTCAAAAAAGGCCAAAGAGAAATGGATGAAAAAGCTGGTGTCAGTACATCAACAAAAACATGATGAAGGGGAACTCAGAAATGGCATAAAGCCTTATAAAAAGACACTTCTGAGGCAGGAAACCAAGTTGCATTAAAAGAGATTCCTAAGGGAAACTGCAGATGAAAGATAGAGACATCAGCAATAGATGGAAACAGTACATAGAAGAACTATACCAAGGCCCCAAACCCCATTAAGAAGCATTCCCACATGACCAAGAGAAGAAAGGCAATGAATATGAAGAGTAGACCTGGAGTATGAAGAGTAGAATTTGAGAAAGCCATTAGAGACTTAAAGAATAGAAAAGGGCGCAGAAAATATAAATTCGGTGGAGAAATAATCAGAGTAAAAGATGTACCATTAGGGTTAATTTGTGACAGCTACACATGCAGAAAGCTGCCAGAAGATTTGAAGAAGGGCACAATGGTGATCTCACCAAAAAAGGCAACAGCTAAAACATATGGAGAGCACCAAACCATGAGCTTAGTATCACATTTCTACAGAATCCTCACTTAGATAATAAGACAGATTGAAGGAAAAAATTGAAGAAAACTTGTCAGATAAGTAATTTGGATGCAGATATTTAGAATGAGGCGCTTTCTCACCTCAAGAATTAGATATTATGAATTAAAAAGTGATGAAAGAAATTTAACACGGCCGCGGAAGAGTCGATTTATATGCTCACGTGCCCGACACGCCTCCATGCCGAGCAGTAATTTTGGTGACTCATAGCGATGCATTAGACAGCATTATTGGATACCTTGTTGCAGGATAACCTTGAGTCTGGGTCTAATGTAACAATTTTGTTGACTAAAGCACGGCCATTGGCTGGGAACATACCGCCGTTCACGGCACGGCCCACAGCGTGGCAAGGAATCGTCTCGTCTGAAAGCGGCCTGAATTTCACAGCGTCGTGATGCGAACGGCGGCTGGCGAAGAGTCGTTTCATCAGAAAGCGGCCTGTATTTAGCACTGCCTGTATTTCACGCCGTAGATGGCGCAACGCCGGGCCGGATTGAAATGGGCGCCGTGGTGACCACGGCGGCCGTCAACAGTGCCGTCCTGTCAACTGCGCGATTCGATTCATTAAAAGACATCCATAGACACGTATGGTTATTTGAAATCACGAAACGCTAGTCTTTGGGGGAAGGGAAGGAAGGAACAGAAAGGATAGGAGGAGAGAGGGTTCTCGTTATTAGCAGCCGGATCGTCAGATATTTGGCTCTCCACTGAGCTTCAATGCAAAAAAAATCATTTTGACATTGGCCAAATGTAACATCTAATTCTTCACGTGAGAAAGCCTCATTCTAGATGTTTCAGGATTGATAAATGGGAAATAATTTTCCAAGTTTCTTTGAATCTGATTATTTTGAGTTATATGTGCTTCTTTCACTGTCTTTTCTGGCCAATTGGCAACAGCTGTAATCATAACTAAGCGATTTTGTTTTATCTAGCTGCTGTCCTACTTTCTCTCAACACCTGAGTGAGGGGTATCGAAAGGGAACCCACGACATGAAACATTTCGGCCAATTTGTAAGTTATACAGTACTATGGTTATACCATAACTACCCAGCACTCACTTTGAAAACATCATCATGAGTGGTTGTATTTTGCGGTTGGACTGTTTTTTTATCGTGGTTCCAGCTTTAAATATCGAACGAAGGAAAGGAATTTTAAAATTCCAAAAGCTAGTGATACTGCTCATACCAGGGCAAGTGAATTCAGCTCCGAAGGATTTTATGTGAAAGACAGAGTATTACTGTGCAAAGTTTGCAATAAAAGAATTTGAACACACAGTCACTCAGTCAAAGTAAGTGAAGGAGGAGCTTATTGTTGCTACTGCTTAAACATTTTTAAAGGCTTTAATTAGTGTAGAGAAACTTGACAATCCAAAAAGTCTGGAATGGCTCTCCAAGTATACACATATAAGGTAGTGGGGATTTGCCGTTTGCCGATTGTATTTGCCGAGACTACATACTTTGAACCAATAAAACTTGAACCATATCCTTCATTTAGTTTTATCAGAAATTTTGAACAATCGAAATTGTGTTAAATGCTATATAAAATGCTTAATAAAAGTATAAGTATTCATGAGATGTGAGCCATAAAATAAACGCCTATGAACATGGAAAAATTGTAGCGTTATAATAACACCACCAAGATTTTCTATAACACCGGTTTTAAAACGAATTTTAGCAAAAAATAAAACCACTTTCACAGACCTCTACCAATCAGGAATCATTAGACCAGCCTACAACTGCATACATGCAAGTAGATCTATAAATGTCCCTAGACACAATCAGCCCTACAGGATGAAGAATATGGCTGAGTCGATTGGTATAACATTGGCAACATTACTGTTCCTAGCCCCGTGGCAGTCCTGAGAGCTTTCTACACAGTGCATTCACCAGAATAGCTCACCCAATACCCCATTTTAATGCTTTCTAGAAAACATGCACTTAAGTGGGATGCTGTTTGTTTACTCAACTTAGGTTAAATAGCTGCTGGAGTGTATTAAATCAAATTTGTGAGACTGCAAAAATGATGCACTTTGTGTTGCAAGCACAACACCAGGCTGGTGGGCATAATTAATGGCCCCTGGCTCCAAGGGCAGATCCAGGATTTTTTTCTGGAGAGGGGCACAAGGGTCTGACGGGCAAATGATCTTCTCATATTTAAGATTAAAAGCAACGTACAACAATTAATGTATGAAATATTCTCTTTATTTTAATATGAAAGTTATTAATATGATATCAAAAGATAGAGGCTCCGTAATAAACTAAACAAAAGTATTGATAACCGTATTAATAATCAATCTATTTTAAGGCATCTAGTCTATTTTTTAAGTATCTAGAGGGGAGGCATGTGCCCCCCCTAAATCCACCTATGCCTGGCTCCCTATCCTCCTCACCCATTAGGCCATTTTTTTCAGGAGATAAGCATTATATCTCCTCCATAGTTTTGTATGTCTTCAGGTACATTTTGAGAACTATAGTCTTATGCATCATTTAATAATAAGAATAGAGAATCGTCTTCGCACTAAATGTCCCTTTTGCACATGTCCCAGTTACAGCCGAAATGACTCCTATCACATTTATAACACCAGAAGTGCTACAAACGTACACCAAACCTATGTCAGGACTAGACATACTGCACTAGGACCGAAAAATATGGGCCTTATACTACTTAACAAGTTACCCACTGAAATAAAAAACTGTGAATCAAAAAGCTCATTCCAGTATGCACATAATCAATATTTAAAAATAAATATCTTCTACTCAGTTGACGAATTTATGCAGCACACATAACTTGCATTAATTATATCTTGACCTGGTATGTATTTGTTTGCAATTACAAATTGCTGGACAGTTTACTAAAGTACTTGTATTAAAATGTTTTTATGTGTATATATTTCATTTTTTGTATTGGGTTAATATTTTCTGTATTTGTAAATGACGAATCCTATACCTACACATGTTTGTACGGTCTTTGGAGAATAAATTCTATTCTATTTTATTCACATTTTGGATGAAGAGAGGGAGGGGCTAATATATAACTGCTTGAGATTAATTATGGGAATTTACAAACATTTGATGCACTTTATTGAAATTGTATTAGCTCAATGGATGTACGAGCAAAAACAAGCCCAACTTTGACAAGGCATAGAACAAGAAATATAAAAATAATATCTTTTTTATTTTTTCAAGTGATATATCAACGTTAAAACTACCAACTGCAAAAAATTTACGAAATTGTTTAATTACATCCTATTTGTATATATTATCACTTCACATAAAATTGTTAAAATATGCATATGCATTTCTTTAAATAAAAATCACTGCTCTGTCTGCTTTGGTTCCATTCTTATCAGTATTTAAATGTCATTCATCATTATTTTGCACAGAGGATTAATGTATCAGTGTACAAACGTTCATAACTTCCCATGGGATAGGATCAGAGCTAAAATAAAGTTATCATAATTCATCATGAGGATATTTCTCTGGCATAAATAAAGTTATGAGAAATTGATGATCACCTGACACTCTTCCGCCTGATTTTAAATGAAATCCCCCAGAACGAAAAAATACACTGTTGTAACCACTCAACTTGTGCGAATGCATGTGCAGAAAATACAACCTGTTCTGATGGAATTTTCTTGTATTCATGCTGACATGTTTACCATTCCACAACACCATTATTTGTATATCTACAAATTTGAAAAATGGTGTAATGATAACCTCATGGTACTAAACGCATTAAAATGTAATGTAATAACCTTTCATAAAATTAAGTCTCCAATTATGTACGACTATAGCTTAAATAATGCTACTATCTCTAGAGTTAGTAGAATATGTGACTTAGGTGTTACATTTGATTCATCCCTGACATTTCAGTATCATATCCAATCCATAGTCATAAAAGCTACTAAAACAATGGGTTTCATATTCAGAATTTCAAGAGATTTTGATAATATTCATACTTATAAGATCCTCTATTGCACTTTAATCCGCCCTATTCTTGAGTATGCCTCTATTTGTATGGTCCCTGTTCTACAACATTCACATCAAAGCTATTGAGAGTGTGCAACGCAGATTCGATTAGTATCCTACAGATTTAACATCCTCCCTATTATTTATGACTTAACACTATCCCTTCTTAATGTTACCTTTGCCAACCCGTCGATTACACCTGGACATAACATTCCTTCACCGTCTACTGCATGGAGACATTGACTCTATTCATCTGGTAGAAATGATCCCTCTCCATGTCCCCATTTTAAACACTAGGCAAACATTCATGTTTTCACTCCCTCATTCTAATAGAAATTACACCTTCCACTCACCCTTAACCAGAACTATGCGGAGCATTAACTACAAATGTAGTAACATTGACCTTTGTAATTTAAATCCAAAGAATTTAAAGAGAAAACTACCTTTGTTTGTGCATTGACTTAAATAATTTGTTCTTGTGTACAATGATAATGTCTATTTCCACTGTTTAAGAGATATGTGACTGTTCAATCTATTATTCTTAACTACTGTGTTTATTTTTTCTATTCTTGGTTTTTACAGCAAGTTTATACGATTATTCCTGTACTTTTAAGAGCTTAAAAATATTTCAATCTTATGATATTTGTACATTTTTGTAATTGGGTAATTTTTCCTGTCAATAAACTATTATTAAATATTATTAAAATTATTAAATCACTGATTTCAACATATATATAGGCATCTTCAGGAATTAAATTAAGAAGTATTATTCAAAAATTAAAAACCTGGGGATTTTACCACGCGGTGGAACCGGTAGTACGCAAATAAAAATGATGTGGGATGGAATCAGCAAGAATATAACTAAATAAGAGTTCTTGGTGAGCATTACATGCAAAGCAATCCCGATTTCCGAGCAATCGCAAATGAAAGCGATGTCCTTGTGACGGTTACAAAGGGCGAATGTGGATCGGGAAAGTGGATTTCACTCCCTCGTGCTGAAAGGCCCGCGTCAATCACAAATGAAGACCAACGCTGCGCCCCCTTAGCAGAAACTTGGGGTAATATAATACCGTACATTACTTGAGATGCTTCCCGCAAGACAACGAAGAGTCGACATCACAATGAAATAAGTAAACACATCGTACGATTAGAGTTTAAGTTAACTCTAGGACTTATCTTTAACAACACAGATTAATTAACTTAATGATGGGCAAACGCTAAATGAAGCACCGAAATCAAAAGCGTATAAAAACCCAAAAGGAGTAACAATTGCAACATTCTGTCCCTACTTAAGATGTACCTTCGCTAGAGCTTTTCTCCTGCTACATGCGGCATTGAGAAACACGAAAATACAACTCACCGATTCTTATTAATTCCAATTCTATATTGTTCCGATTCTGCGACAGGTAGCTACATTACGAAAGCTGCACTAGCACGGAAACGTACGTAGGGCATATCAAAAACGATAGCAATCTACAGATAAGTGGCTCAGCGAAACAACACCCTTGAATTCATATTGAGCCAACAGTTATCATAATTAAAACTTCCCCAACGTGAATGAAAGCATATTACCTCTTGAAAAATGCTAACTACGAGTTACACCTGTGCCAGAACAGGTTTTCGGAGGAAATTCGACCCGAGGGACTAACCATTAAAACGAACGTCAATAACAGAACATTTAAAAAGTCTGCCAAATATGCACTACCTAATTAGTCCACAGAAAATACGAACCTTCCTGCTGATCCGTCCATTGATGTTGGGGCTCTTGCTGGTAACTTGTACAGGTTGTACAACAGTAAACCGGAACAAACAATGGTTCACTAACCCTAGAGAGCATTCAATTCCTCCAATACTCATTGTACAACAATGCTTTTTATGTGCACGCAAATGTCATTGAAAAACACAATCAATCTTATATTTACCATGATTGGCAGTTAAAGGTCAGCACGAACTGCGCTTGAGAGCCTAAATTAGTGTACAATATCCATTTCATCTCGTTCGTAGAAAACTGCTTAACGTAAAAGTCATAAATACACAGCTAGGCACATTTCCAGGATATTTATTTGGGTGTATTTAGGTAAAAATTAGCAAAGCGTATAGCGTAACTTCCGGCTAACTTTAGTGGCGGTAAATTTCAGTGTCATCTTAGAGCATTAAACTGCTAAATAAAATATTATCGTAAAGCCATAATGTTTCGGGTAGAAACTAACAACGAATGCATATACTACTGTTTGAGGTTGTTTATTGGTTAATCAGATATTAGCGCACTCAAATATCAAGTAACTTTACGAACTTTGCCTTTTTAAATCTAGGAGTTGAATTCATTTAAGTATGCCGTGCGGTTTTATGCGATACCTTAATGTGCTAAAATATTAATAAAGCCGTCACATTAGTATCGAGGTTTCTAAACACTTCAAGACAAAAGGGCACTTGACCTTCCATGTTCGTTTTGTTTGTCGGGACATTTTGAAGCTGTTCCTTTAAGGAGGGAGGTTGCTTCGGAGATTTTCGTGGCGCGGGCAGGTCTAGAAGTACCCACCGGGAGGTCTAGAAGTATCCACATACGTGAGAAAACTATGATAACAAAAACAATCATTTTACGCAAGAATTTCAGAGGAGATCTGTCGCCCCTCCCTAACTATCTAACAATCTGATCGTTGGATTATTCTTCCTCGTAGAATAATCCTCCAAGGTCGTTAGAACATTAATTGCTTATGCTTGGTTTCGTTAATAGTAGGGCCCTCTTCGCTTCTATAGCGTTGAGGTGTCGTTCCCTTGTCCCCTCCCTTTCCTTTCCCAGAGGCGTCAACGGGCTCCTATCGCGGCGTCGCCTCTATCCTTTTTCCTTCCCTTCCTTCCCCTCCCCGGGTGTCTGGGTGTATAAGCCACGGGCTTGGTTCCCGGCCCCGGTGTGTTGTATCCTCGAAGGGATCCTCTGAGCCCTCACACGTTGTCGCCCCTCCCTTTTAACCATCGCAGTTGCAGTATATGCTCCTTTTCCAGATTGTGATCATGTATTACCCCCAATGACTGCCAAAAATGTCATCATCAGTTTGGTAACGATGTCGGTAACATCTGATTAACATAATCCGTCTCATTTAGCCTATGCAGCTGTTTAATCGCTGGTGCAAATTTCAGCTAAGCATGGTTTACTCACTTGTGAGTTGACATGAGTGCATCGGAAAACATTTTTAAGGAAATGAAAGTGTAGCATTTTCACCCCTCACCAGTGAGTGAGTGAATGGGCATGGATTGGTGGCTGAAACTATAGCTCTATCAAAGTTTGAATTAATTTCCATACAAGATTGCAGAGCTTCAACTGCAGAGTAAACAAAGAGCGATTTATCAGCGTAAATTGAGCATAGGAAAAATGAGAAATTCATTCACATCCATCTCCTGGAACCCCTCATGTATACAATGAATAATGTATTTCAAATTCCACTACCCTAGAATATAATATAAATGGATTAAAACCAAAGAAAATTAACATTCTTCCTAAGAACAGCAACCCGTGAGTTTTTATTAACCTCTACAGGGAATTACGTACTCGTGGAGGAAGGCTGCTTCCTTATCAGACCTCTGTAAAAGAGGTTGATATCAAGAAAAATAATATTTCATGCATTCTGTAATTTTTGCAAGAGCCTGAAAAAGTATTTTAAGGTACATACGCTTCGACCCACCGGAGTAGGTACTCCAGCTTAAGATGAAAAACTTCTACACAGACCTTTTGCCTAGACCAGGATACAAACCCAGCTACCCTATATATACCTAGAAAACTTATTCAAGGTGGCCCAACCACTTCGATATTTTATTTCCCTGTAAATCCTGGTGAAAGCAAATGATTATCCCCACTCATAATGAGTACAACTCAGGGTTTTTAACAGGTTGTAATTAGTGAAAAAGTGTTTCTAATAAGAATATCACCTGCATTACCCATACAGATTCTACTTTGCAGTTACACAAAATAATGTCATTTATATTCCCAATGAATGGCTGATTAGAAGTACCCCTAAACTTCCATTAGCCAATAATGATCTCCAAGGATGGTCCCCACTTCACTCCGGGCATACAAAAACTGAAGAATCAATCCAGAAAAAGTTCAATTAAACATAACTACATCATATTAACCCTTAGAATTCAATGAGGTGTTTTATTATTTATTAGCTAAAAGGACTTCACATCCATAGCAAGTGACGCATCCTTTAACTCCAAACAAAAGATGTAGATTGGAAAGTATAAAAAACTTTATTTGCATAATTTTATGCCATTTATAAAATTTGTACTTCACATATGGGAAAACACAAATGGCACAAATCTCAATTACAAAATAATACAAAATGTCTTCAGCTTTTACAGATGCCTCACATGTAGCTCTCCTTAGTAAAACAGTTTTCCATCATACTTAAGATGATAAATGAGCAAATAGCATACTTCAAAACAAATTTCTAGGCTTTCCTTCCCAAAAAATTATCAAAAACACTGAGAAAAACTCTATTCTGTATTCGATGAGGCACACTTCTATGACTACTTTTCATAAGAATTGTACTTCCATTGAGCCTCGCAAAAGAATGATCATCAATTTCTGTTAATTTACATGGATAAGCTCAATAAGAACCGAAAAAAGGGTTAAGTATGGAACACACATTGATACTAATATAACACAAATGAAATTATGCACATAGCAATGATAGTTTTTCGTAAGAACACCTGGGGAAAGAGATCTTGATTCCAACACTAGAAGTGAGTTTAGGTAGTAACTGTGCCACTCCCAATGTAACACACAACTCAACTTTGGCATACAAAATTAGGTTTAACAAAAGGACCAAAGAGAGCAATTTAAAGAGCAAACTTTTACTTTAAGTAACTCTTTACTTAAGAGTTACTTTTCAGAAGGCTATGAAATGCCATGGGGTTTCGTGAAAGCATTGGAATCTGGTATTAGACATGAATTAATGGCTCTTATGAATCAGTTACGAGATCAGCAAGCAAGGGGTAAAAGCTTTTGACATAAATGATGGCAGTGACTTGTAGGATTCAAATACATAAATCCATAATGGAAAAACAAAATACTAGATGGTAGCTTTATGGTTCTAAGATGGAATCACCATCGATTTACAAAAATATTTCATTGATCTCAAATGAATGACAAAAAGTTCAAAGGTAGAATAGACTCAAACATAGTTTCCACCACGCACCTTTGAGAATACTTTGTTCATGTTGCTGCTCAGTCGCTGATAAGAAAATATAACCCACACTACTACTCCAAAGTCCCAGGCAATTATGAAAAATATATCTCACTATCCCTCATGCCAATTAGAAGCTACATTAAAGTTAAGCTGCTGCGTTACATATATGTACCTCAATTATGTAATTCCAATAATCCAATGGACACTTAAGTAACATAACATACAACCCACCCATTATGGATGGAACAAACTTTTCCAAGAAACTGCTGAATAAGAAGGCACACAAGACCATTATGCAGTAAAATAGCCTTTTCGATTAAAATACCAATTAACCAACAAAAACACAAAACCCAATACCATCACTTCCACACTTAAGTGTACACTCCCAAATAATGAAGAAATCAAAACAGCAAAAGATAACAGCCATGTCTTGATACTTTCTTTAACTACATTTCTTGTTTCAGTTAGTTTTAGTTCCAAAAGTTAAGAGGTAGCTCCAGGATACTTTTGACTTGATACTACTAGTCACTACGAGTTGGTATTAGCTGAGAATGCTATTCCTGAGATAAACATGAGGGGAGATTAATACAAACTGGAATTTTTTGGCCAACAGCTTTTCATTACAATGATTTAATATTATTATCTTGGTTGGGAAAAAGAGCAGCTCTCACAAACCACAACCAATGAGCAATGATTAGAAGATTACCTTTTCCGATGAAAGCATGAATGAGAGAATAAGAGCTGGTTCCACTCAGTCAAAAAAATTTCCAGGACCTAGTGATTACTATCCCTAGTTTATAGCTGGCATGTTCAAATAGGGATGAGTACAGAAAAAAATATTTGTCATCATCAGGCCGGATAAAGGAGGTTCCCCATATGAAATTAAGCTCCAAAGGAAGTGAATGGAAAAATGCAAAAGCAACACTGGCAGTGAAATAAACAAGTTGACAAGGCTGTCAGCAAACAAAATGAGGTAACTGAGTGGATGAAGCAGAACACACTATCTATACTACCCATTCATAGTAGGAAATTTAAAAACATTGCCATCAACATTCCAGCACAAATTTACTCTACAAAAATCAACCTATAAGTCCAGGAGAAAAATGTGAGTATGATCATTTTAAGGCTGATTAATTAAAAAGGGAGAGAATTGATAAGTAACAGCAAGATTAGTGAGCAGCCTAAATCAGGGAGGTTATAACTCTCATGAAATTGCAAGCTAAGACAGCAAGATTTAGCACAAACCCAAGTAAATATAAGACATAAGTTTTGCAATAGCATAAAATTGTTTTCTTGAGCTTTGTACCAAGATTTATCTATTTTTTTCAATCAATCTCCCCAAAAAAACAGCACAATGAGGCCTTTACTTCAGAGATTTCAACAATAAACAATAGACGATCACACACATCCATGCCATGGATAGGGGCAATCTATTCAGGCATGACTCGAACTTCTTATACAACCTTCGGTATAGTAGACAAGGACTTATCCCCACCCAAGCCAAGCTTTTGATTACTTGACATGGAGAAATGCAGTATATATAGAAAAACTACAGTAAATTTGACTTCAGAAGAGACTTAATTCTGAGAGAAACTGAATCCCCATTGAAACAGATATCCTCACTTGGGTTGCAACATGCAATAAAATAAAGAGTGCATTACAATGCACAAAATTACAATAACATAACATGCAGTAGAATGTAGGATGGCCAAATAAAATCGACTGAAAATTGCTACAACAAAGCACTCGCATGGAAAAAGAAACATATGAATTCAAATTAAAGTTTGAATTTCAGACCTACACTCCATGAAACTCCATTTATTGCAAACAAAGTAAATACAGCTCATGGAAAACTATTAAGTGCACTCACCCAGTTAATAAATCATAGGACTATATAGTACACCCTAACATCATTTCAAAAACCCTTTCCTTGAACTCCACATGCTTGGACAGCAGGTAAATAAATGTTGGAAACGTTTGAAATGACTCACCTCCTCCCCAATGGTTATCCCAGCTAAAATGCAACTCTGAAATAAATCTGATTACATATTTACCATGTAAACAGCAATACTCAGCTTACAAAAACAGCCATTTCCCTCATGCAAAACAACTTCAGCCCTTATTGACACAAATCAAACTGTACTCAAAATGAAGTTATTCGCCTCTAAAATGAGATAATCTCTAAGTAATTTTCACATGCTTGTGGCACATTCCATGATCTTTCGTTTCATTCAAATCACACGCAGCGAATAAGGCAGCAATAAAATGGCTTTTGAAGTTGATGGTGCTCAAAGGAATCTATGATGGCATGCAAGTAAGAATAAAGAAGCCATTAAGGTTACATCAAGCAATTTATGAGAGGAGTAGATGTATGATTAAAGGAAGAGCTAGCATCAGTGATGTATAAAAGCAGTACACTATGCTCAACCAGGCTCCACTGCGCACTGATCGATTACTGCACTGTACATTGTACTTTTAAGGCCGTAGCCACGAAAATAATGAAGGAGGGTTCACTATGAGGGAAGAAAAACATATAAGGTGGAGAAGGATTCATTTGGTTGGGGTACGCCTAAAATGTATTCAACAATTTTGAGAGGGCCTGCAAACCGTTGACCACTCCGTGCTTGCTAAGACTTTATAGTGCATATATCTTAAAGAGAGACACTGAAATCAATAATTTTGCTAAATAAACTACCTAATGGTGATAATATATCTCCTTCACAGTTTTCATTAGTGGACATAAAATCAACACAACACAATAAAACCAAATGACACAGCATAACCAATAAAAATCTATGATAAATTTTAAAACAAGCATTCAGACCTTCACCTTTCATATGATCAATACATGTACTACCTTTTCTAGATAGAGTCAAGCCATCACACAAAAAATTAAAAAAAAACTAAATACAACATCAACATAATTTAAAATTTCATATAAAACAAAATTCAAGCCACAAATACTTGTGCTGAAAAAGCATTAAAACTTTACAGCTTCACCACCAGCTTAGAGAGTAAACTCTAGCAATTAGTGATAAAAGCAGGATAAACTAACACCTTTTGAAGACATAAAAAGGTGCTCATTCTCATAAAGATACAAATGGATCATTTTCTACCAGGGTGATCAGAGAGAGCAAGATAAAAAGAGGGTCACTTCTGGCCTACAGTAAACTAAGGACTGTTTTTAATTCCCTGTACCAACATAGGAATCCTAAAATCATAATGGGAAATCACCATACTCATCACAATGATCCCAAAGCAATGATTGTCAAAAGAGAGAACACAAGTGGATAAGAGTAGCCCTTGAACTGAATGAAATTGGTCATTAAACATCTCAACACTCCTCTTAAATTACCACACTTAATGTCATCCTGGAGAGGCATTGCACCTAAGCACATAAATGTTCCACAGTTTCCCACAGAAAAAAATTGCATATAACTACAACAGACTGAAGAACAGCTATAGTGGAGGGAGACTCTTTCTATATTACACAGGAGACACACATCAACATAAATAGCATTATTCACCCATTACATTAGAAAAATGACTAATACACAGAAAACAAAAGTTAGAGAAAACGGGAAAACATGAGCACTTAAATTTTCCATCCAGCCAATTTCCACAACTTAACGATTGGTCCATTCAATGAAAGTACCATTTCCATCACACTCCCACTTCAAATGGATTGATGCACAAAATATTTATAACTGAAGAGAAAAGAAGCACTGAAAATTACAATTTGTTTGTTGCAAGTTGATTTTTCCAGGAATATATTTCATTATCAAAAGGAATTGAAGTTACCAATCACTATACTTCCTCCAGATAATTTACTAAAATTCTGGTGATAAATTTGAGAATTATCTTAATCTCAGGGATGGCTTCATATTGGTTCTAAGAGTTGGCACATTTCACAGATGGGTTATCTCATGACTCGGTGATGACACATTCCAAAATTATTGGCCTACTAAGGCGACCACAGCTGAGGATGACCTGAGCCTGACATTATGGCCACAGAAAATGGACTAGATGGTCATACAAATACAAAGAGTCTCCTGATGCCAAATTCAGCTCCATAAAATATCCCTTATATTCCTAGCAGTATGAGATGCAATACACCCCATTTGATTGCATTTTAATGCTTTAGCAACACTTTCTCAAGCAGATTGGGTAAGAACCACAACATTTTCACCAACTCTGCCCTCGGTGAAGTGTGCATGGAAGAATTTGGCTGCTGGAGTATAGCCATGAGCATTCAGAAACCCTTGTAAATGCGGCTGCAAAACGTCAAACATAACAATGTGTGAAGGTAAGCTGGAGTTAGGAGGGTAGGCCTTGTTTATCCAAGTAAGAGGTCCCAAATAGAACAAATCTGCTTCATCCATGTAGCCAGGTTTAGAAGAGAAATCAGGCTCACACGTGAGGAATTTTATTGGCACTTCCACATGTAGATGGCTGAAAAATTAAATTCCATAATTCACAAGAGAGATTTATACATGCATTACATAATTATATGCCCAATAGTACACTTAATGCCTATAGGATCAATAGTGTACAAAAAAGTAAGTCATGTAGTAATTCTGTAAGTAGAACTATTTTATAATGAAAATCTTACAAAAATACCCTAGATGACTTGGTGGTGTCAATTAGTAACTGGCAGTTGAGATACAGAATGCATGCTATTCAAGGCAAAAAACTTTTTCTAATCAAATCTCATCCTACCTACAAACACCATAGTGCCCACATATGCAAATATGCCATAAAGTCAAATGTTAGTGCAATGTTTTACAATAACACCAATTACTGTCATTCCATCTAAAGTCGGACACGGAGTGTGAATTCGGACACCAAGCAGTTCTCATTTAGAAATGATAGGGAATTGTTTCTGTTTGGCCCACTCGCTGCGATGTAATATGATCGCGTAGCCTATAAGGTTTCCTTTTGGAAGCATTTGCGACACCGCCTCTCTCAACTTAATTGGGCTCCAAGTTGTAACAAGATTAATTTCAGAAAAAATCTGGAGAAAATGTCACTGTCTAACTTTCACATGCGGCCTCCATCAATGTATGTAGTTACAATAGGTATAAAGGTGAGTTTAATCCTGAAGAAATATATTCTCTCCAAGTATGCATTATTTACAAAGTACTGAAATCTAAATTTTGAGCGGCAAATAAATTTCCTGTCATTCCTTCTTGAGTCGGTCAGCGTGCGGACATATCCCTGCCTGAAGTCCGGCAGAGCAACGCCAAGTGACGGGAGAAGTGTACGTGAGTGTGGTTTGTGTTTTTTGCCCTAAGGAATTGAAGAGGTGTTATTTGGCCCAGAAAATGGATAAGTACCGTGATATTGAGAAGGCACTTGAGGAAGTTAGATTGAAGAAACTTTCAATCAGAGCTGCTTCCAAGAAATACCACATCCCAAAGTCAACTCTTTCTGATCATGTTTGTGGAAAACACCCTTGTAAGCATGGAGCTTAGACAGTGTTTAATGAAGAAGAGAAGGCAATTATCTGTGCAAATCTGACTGAGGTTTTGGAATGGAGCTTTCCATTCACTAAATTTGATCTTCGTATATTGGCCAAACAATATCAGGACAAAGTTGGACGTACTGAGCCACGATTTAAGAATAATTTGCCTGGAGAAGAATGGGTGGAAGGATTTCTCCACAGAAATGCAGGAGAACTAAGGTAAGGTTTTGTTCTACTATTTTAATTTCCAGTGCAAGTGTTGATTATTTCGTGTTTTTCAAAGTTTCCTCCAACACTTCCGTTCATATTTACAGGTTGACCCTCAGCAATGCAAACAATATTTTGAACAGCTGAGAAAGACGATTGACGAGGTTCCTCCATCCAACATCCTCAATTATGATGAGACAAACCTGGGCGACGATCCTGGTGGAAAAGTGAGCATATTCAAGAGGGGGACTAAATATCCTGAGCGTATTCTGAACTCATCTAAGTCTTCCACTTCCATCATGTTCGTGGGAACCGCAAATGGGCGAACATTACCATTGTATGTGGTGGACAAATCAGAGAAAATGTGGGATACATGGAACCTTGGGGGCCCCAGAAGTGCTAGATATAATAGGTCAGCATCTGGATGGTTCGACGAAATTACATTTCTTGATTGGTTTTCTACCACCATGATGCCATGGGCAAATAGCCTCATTGGCCCAAATATGATTGAGTGATAGGTGATAATTTTTCAAGCCATTTTTGTGCAGATGTGATAAGATTGTGCGAGGAAAATGACATTAGATTTCTGTGTCCCCCTCCCAATGCCACTCACCTGCTCCAGCCATTGGATGTGGCATTTTTTCGGCCACTTAAAGTGGCTTGGAGAGAAATTTTAACTGAATGGAGAGCCACAGCCGATAGAAGACTTGTTACTCTCCCCAAATATGTTTTCCCTTCTCTCTTAAAGAGATTGTGTGAAAGGGTTGAACCCAATGCCGCTGCTAATCTTATGGCCGGTTGCCGCATTTGCGGCATTCAGCCGTTATCACCAGAGAATGTTCTGAAGAAGATCACCAGTTGATTAGATACTTTGAATATTAATGAAAGGAACTCGACCGTGCAACTTGTGAGTGACTCATTGATGGAACTGTTGGAGAAAATGCGATACGCAGGCCAAAAGAGTAATGCCCCTCCAATAAAAAGAAAAATGAACGTGGAGCCTGGTAAGAGCGTCACATCTGCCGACGTTTTGAGGAAACCGATTTCGGCACATCGGGTGCTAAAAAGAGCAAAAAATATCAAAGATCAGTGCAAATTTATCATTTTAATGATTCAACATTGGAAGGGGAATCTTCAAACGCTGTGGCAATAGAACTTCGCGAGGAAAAGGGAATAAGTGTTCCTGAGGGACCGAAAGTTGGAGATTGGGTGTTAGTTAAATTCCAGAGCAAGAAAAGTGTCAGTTATTATGTTGCATGTGTGGAAGGTGTTGAGGACGAAGAACTAGAAATTCGATGTGCACGGAAAACGGGAAAACATTTTAAATGGCCCGGCATAGATGACAGGTGTTTAGTGGATTTAATTCAAATTGAGAAAAAGCCAAATCCCCCACACAAGGTAAAAATAAGCAGAAGAGTGACCTATTTCCATTTTAATGTAGACCTTGATGGTTATAATATCTGTTGAAAGATGGATCAACAATAAATATGGTATTTTCAAGTGTTTGCTCAAAATATTTTTTTATTATGACGCAGCTCCATAACCCCCATACCAAAAATCATCCCGTAAACAGCCCTTTGACGTTTTTTCTTGATTAAATAACGCTTTTTTTCATCAGTTGTGCGTCCAAATCTGGACAGAAGGGCCTGCAAAGACTTATTTCTGTGAAAATTAAAAGACTGTCCCACTCAATACCAGAATGGCGGTTGGAGTCCGACACGCGTTATTCTTTTTTTTTGGTCAGAAAACATTGGATGGGTCATTTGAAATGGTATGAATGCATAATTTGACTGATTTTAAATTCTTACATAAACAAAATATTAGCTTAAATCAAAAACCAAACTCGTTATATGTAAATTACCAATAAAAGTGTCCGACTTTAGACCAGTTGACGGTATTTCATTTTATCGATGTCAGATTTTTTGCAATATGTATACATAATGTAATAATAATTAAAAACAAAAGATGTCAAGATGACAAATACAGGAAGACAATTAAATTACTATTTCTTAGATAAGAACAGGTAAATAAACAGCCATGAATCTTTTACTTCGCATTTCAGTTACAATGTTCAAAATCGTCAGGAAAAAGAGGTACATATAACCATTTTAAAGCTGCCACTCATTTTTCGATAAACATAAAGACATTAACACAATTTACAAGTACATAAACCATTTGGGAGATCTACTCAGCCTCCACCACCTTTCTCCTATATTAGCCCTTAAATGACTCCCCAGGAAGATGTCCCCACAACTCTTAAAAAATTTCCTATCATACATTTTAAAACCAACATAAAGGAAAATTTACTGCATTCCAAAGGATAAAACTCAAAACCACATATTACCAGAGGTAGATCATACATACCTGTACAAAGGAGTTGAATGACAAGGCATTAGGAACAAGAAGTTTGGCTTTGGGTGAGAATTATGGGCTTCTTTGGCTAAGTAGTCCATTACATCCACTGTTCCACGTTGATGATAGTATCCAAAGTACACAGCTGGAACAGCATTGCCAACAAGAAGTGCAGCTCCTACAGCCCACAACCATGAACTGTAAAAAAGGTACCATGAAAATAAAAGGCAAAGGACAATAACATTTAATCTATAAGGCACCATGAGTTATGCCAGTTCTGACAGTTAGGCACAGTTAAAGGCCCAATATTTGCCCCAAACCCAAGGAGGTAGGAATAGAATGGAGGGGGCACCACTAGTTCTGAGCGTAGAGTGAAGTGTGGTAAGAATAGGGGTGCTTGCATAGGATAAGCCCCTACTTTGACCAAAATATTGGCATTACCATAAGGGTCAATGGTTACTATTTGGTGAAATTTTTTGTCACAACTCATTAACCCTGCAGGACTCGCGCCCCTTTTTGGAACAGGAGTACTCGCGCTGAGCCTGTCAGGCTCAATTTTC
This sequence comes from Ischnura elegans, assembly GCF_921293095.1. Lineage (NCBI taxonomy): Eukaryota > Metazoa > Arthropoda > Insecta > Odonata > Coenagrionidae > Ischnura > Ischnura elegans. The sequence continues at coordinate 100,757,405 of NC_060259.1, forward strand.
TTTTTCAAATCCTCACCTATTAAAGTCGATTATTTTACCTCTTCTTTTGTTTCAATCAAACTAATAATGATGAAATGGCCCATTTCATGAAAATCAAGTCCATTTACGTCTGATAAAATATGTAATTATTTCTTCACATCGAGTGTGATATAAAATATATTACCATTACTTGTTATTCATTTATTGACTCGTAAAACCCCTACACAGTGTTAATATTAGGATAGAAAGAAGGCAAAATTAGCAATGGACATTATTCTGCAAGCATGCACCATACAATAAATGTGTATACTCGAGACAAATACACTTTCCACTATTTTCGCGGACATACCCGGTAAATATATTTTTCGCGTATCTACAGTCTGCACACATTTTTCAAATTTTAGTGAACTTTGAGTTCTCTGTTTTTTAGTTGCCTTTGGTTAATCTATTCTGTTAGTTTTGATAGGCTCGTATTATAATTAGCTCTAACTCTTTGGGGAGCGATTTTATGGTTGCTCTTCTTTACGTGTGTTCAACTACGAGCCCAGCTGACAATTGCCTAAATAACGCTCTCCGAGATTTTACTTCTGTTTTTGTTTCCGAGTTGAAAAATGTAGGAATTTACAACGGCAATATTTAGCATAACGTCAATACTTGGCATAGGACAACGCCGTGCATTTCTTGATACATTGTATGCCGTGCATAACTGATCTAGTGTATGTACTCCCGATTTTGTCATGTCATAAAAACATATCATTTCTGGCTTTCTTTCATCTCCACTACATTCATCATTTTTTTGTTATACATAGTTAATGGTTGATATCATAAACACAAATTTATTCTTTCTTGGAGTATATGACGCAAAAAAAACAGTTCTTGCATAAATCAAATAAACTGGATTTTTTATTTTTTGTTTCAACGAAAAAAAGTAGGCAATTCCAGCTTATTTTTACGAATTGTTCCAATCAGGGCAAGTCAGAATTTCAAGAGTTCATTTACTAAACAAAAACTGGCAAATAAATTGTCAATCTAAATATTTCTACCAGTACTGCTGATGGGTAGCATAACCTCTTCACGATATCAGAAGGTCTGTTGTTGACCGATAACGATCCATCAGGTTGTTTACCAGCATACACTTCAAAGTTCTGAGTATAAATATTCTAGTATCTGCCAAGCAAAGCAAAATTTTTTATCCCGTAATTGCTGGGCATACTTGGGATTTATTGCTGGAATGCGAAAAGACCTCGAAAATCCACACTTTTCTCGTAAATGATTGTGTATTCACCAATTATGTAAGAACTTTTACGATTGACTGTCAAATTTCTCATGAGCTACAGCTATCCTATCATTTTTTGTCTTCTTTGCTGTTATTCTTTGTATTTTCTATAATTTTCGCAAGAAAAAAGTCACTGCCAGCATGCTGAAACAGAATACTGACGGTTTTGTGGCGGAAACTGGCGCAGTTGAAACTTCAGCGAGAAGAGCACCTCCAATATCTGTGAACTCTCTAGTCAGAATGACCGTGTCCTCCGAATTTTATGGCCGCTGAGTGGCGAAGTGAATACACTTTTCGAGAAGAGTTGTAATTATAACGAGCTGTAACTTATAATATTGTGTGAAATCAATACAAGTAGCTTCTTTGTGCCATCTATAGCGCGCTTGTAATTACAGTAGGAAGACAACAATGGCTTCTCAGACATACTCCCATGTAAATAGTTTTGACTTACAAAATATCAAGCCGATTTGGCAGAAAAAGAACCTTTACTAGGAGTATTGTGTTAGAGGTTATCCATAACAGCCTACATTGTGTCTACACAAGTAATTAGAGAAAAAGAATAGGCTAGAAGTGAGAATCAAAAATGTAACACGAGCACTCGCGTAGAGCCTGAGGGGCTCAGACCGCGTGCATACGAAGCAAAAGTATCATATTCCAACCTTATGACAGGTTGATCGGGATATTCTGCGCATGTAAAACGTAGCCAAAAGAGTAAGGAAAAGGTAGAGAAAATCTAAGCGCATTATTGAGAATTGGTCAAGAACTATTAAGAAAATATCAACAATGTGAGCCTAGCAGGCTCAGCGCGAGTTCCGGAGGGTTAATACATTAAAATAAACTATGGAGCACATTGTACTCCTTTTTTCTTACTTCATTGGCAGGCTACACGAAGTTATGTCTCAAACATCTTTTCCCAGGGAAAATTATTATCTATCACTGCGATTACTTTCTACAACTCACATAGCACAGAATATCTTCTAGATACATACCTATAAAATATCTTCAATGTCTTGGATATCTTAAATATCTACTAGATGTCTAGAATGTCTTTTTTGAGCGGAGACTCTTATTGCATACGTCCAGAGAAATTAGCCAAAATGCACCTGAATCTTGAAAAAGGTGTAACTGCTATGCTTTTTGGTGGATGGATAGATAAAGTCATTGCACGCACGTGCACTAAAAAAAAGCAAAGGCAACTCCTCTGGCAAAATTTTATAAAAGCGATTTAAAGTTATGATAGCTTCACTTGTTTGAATATCTAACAAATGTCTAGAATATGTCTATTCCACGAAAGTATGGCTACTGCTTAGCCTTCAAGAATACCAGAATTTTAATTACTGAAAGTAATTTTACCTGATGATTATTTAAAGAAATGAATCATATTTCAAAAAACAAAAATATTTGTGATGAAAGAGCAGACATTGACAACATAAGCAAACTTTAGTATTATTTAATTAATCAAAATTGATCAGTATCTATGAACTATCTCAGCTAATAAACTAATCAAATTCAGTGGAATAAAAAGCCATGTCAAAATTCTAGTCTCTTCTTTTTATAGTTAATTTACAACTATTTTTTTAATGTGGTAATAAATATTGCCATAATTATTTATGTATCACAGTTATGTATGTACTCAATTATTCATAGCCCTGATGAAGGTGTTTAAATACGTTGGCAAAAACTCTCATTAAAAATTCTTCAAGACCTATACAGCAAGACACTGAATCAACATTCATTGACTACGCAGGCTCCTTTGAAAAATCTAAAAGGAAATTGTAAGCTCCTTTGGAAACTTCAAATTTGGAATCAGAGGAGGAAGCCCCCAATAGAAAGAAGCGAAAGCCAGACAGGTTCCAATATTCAGGAGTAGGGGGGTTTTAAACTAATTTTAACACGAAAACACTTCATTTTTAGAAGAAATATTTTGTAATTTCATGATTTTTCAATAATATCTCTTCTTTTGTTAAGTAACGTACATAATTGTGTTTTTATTTTTCAGGGGGGTCCAGGGGCCGTATTCTGTATCTCCACACCGATTGGTGCAGCACCAATTCGTCGGGTGGGACGACATCGAATCCCGGTAAGCAGTCATGCGATTCTGTACGAACCCGATCGGTGCTGCACCGACAAGCAAACGGGAGATTGTCGGTAGCCGTACAGACACCAAATTTATCCCGGTTATCAGAATAACCCTGCAGGAGCGCTCAGTCTTCAAAGTCTCACACTACAATATGGAAACTTAACTGAAAAGAGTTTGCTGGATGGTTAGAGAAGCACTCTTTAGGAGAGACAATTCCACAGTATGTTCTTAGGGGAAAGGACACTGGTGAAGAAGCCTCGAGTGAAATTCCAAATAAATGGGCACTTTCTCAGACAGATATTCTCTAAAATGCCTAACTACTGCATTACACATGCATTTGTTTCCGAGTCTACCAATGAAGATCTTCAGATTTTATTGGGTTTATGTATTTAGGTAGTTAAACTAAGGACCTCTAGCCTGCTTGTGAACCAAAACAATGGAAATCTACAGGCCATAAGCAGCATCACTGAAAAAAAAACTTAAGTAAGAACTTAATTATCACCAATGCAGACAAGGAAATTTCAATTTTTTTCTTGAAAGGACAGATTAGTTGTAAAAGTTTGTGAACTTCATAATAAAATTCAAGACACTATCCAAAGACTAAAAAAATCCTATCAACAATAAATCCTCAGTGATACAAAGCTGCAATGGCTTCCTCAGTGCCAAGGGACAATTTTTCTCCATTCAAAAGAACCCTCTTCCACCCCACCTACAAGGCCTATTCAAAATCCATTAATTGAATATGCCAATTCAAGCAGTAATAGATAGTACACATGCACCATCCTACAAACTGGCATCCAGACTAATCACAATTCTTAAAAACCTCTCTAACCATGCATAAAAAAATAAAAATTCCATTGAGTTGACCAAGAAACACAAAACTATCTGGTTTCCACCAAACACAAAACATGTGCCCTTTGAAATTTTTGATACAGTAATCTCTCAATTATATGAAACAGGATATTACAAAATTTTTAATAATACATAGTGAAAATTTTAAGTTTATAGATAATACTTAAAGTTTCGAAATTTTCATATTTTTGGGTGCTTGTTGGACATAACTGAAGATGATGTCACACTCGAATTATCTCTTTTTTGTCTTCTACAACTACTTGTTAGACATTTGTAAGGCATCACCTCAAATATATTTCATTTCTGCCCTTTAGTTCCCAAGATATCGCACCGAGAGTAAGCATGTGCCACCTAAGTCAGACAATTTAGGTGGCAGCGGGTTGCATACTCTCATTATGTGTTGATCATTCTCGCTCATCGTAAAAGCATAAAATTCTTTAGATAAACTATAAAATTCATCAATATAACCTTGAATGCTATATTTATCACAGTTTATTGCTAAAACGGGCTTATTAGCAATGGTTTATTCTCCACATCTAATCATAACTTACCTATATCAAAGTGCTTCTATCTAAATTCAGTGAATCATTTCTGAGAGCTACCCCCTGAATGGTATGTGAAGGTGGTTCTTCATGCATGTATTTCTTTGTCATTTTATAAGCTCTTGGTTTCAACTTACGAGATTTAATTTCTTTGCATCAGGAAAAGATGGGAGTTTGTTGGGAGTTAATAGATAGGAGGGGAGGAACGGCCTTGGGTTGGGTGAATTTCCCAGTTTTAATGGATCTTCGACCAGCAGAGGGAGAAGTAGGTGAGGAACCGAGGGGCTAACGATGGTAGGAGTGCAGGAGGAAGGAAGGAAGGATTGGCGAGGGCACAGGGCACATAGTAAATGGTACTTCATGGGTCCACGCGTTGACGATTCGGGCATACGATAAGGAATTCCCGGAAATGAATCCCCCCTCTTTTCCAACCCCATAAAGGAACTTATACAGTGATATTTCACAGTGACCATCCACCTATGTGCATTGACATATTCCTGGAATTTGTTCCAATCATTGCCACATGAGAGGAAATTCCCCTGTTATCCATGTGCCAATTGTACCAATGCAATTTCCTGTAATGATTATGGAAAACTACAAATCAGGCGTTCTAGAGAAGATCTACAGGACACAGTCACAGATATTATAAAATTTGCATTGCAGCAATCACAAGAAAATCACCCCAGAAACGACTACAGAGAACACCTCAAATTGACTGTAATACATATTTTTGGGCGGGTTCCTCTGCGAGGAATGTCATTTAGCGCTCTCGGGGCTCTGCATCATGTTAGATGGATGTCCAACGGTTTGTAATACCTGACAATATATGTATTTCTTTTCCGTACGGGGTTCCCTTTATCGGAATTAAAAGAGTAAATAACTCGTAACATGCAATGGCCGCAAAAGCTCACGTGACAAAGCGCTACACGCAGCTGTTCCCAAAAGCCGTTGACAACAAATAGGATGGGAATTACTTTAGTGTTAAGATTGTTGATATTTAACTACAAAGAATGGGAAGTAGAGGGTGATATAATTATTTAACAATCTTTCACAGCATAAAATCAATAACAAAGAGGATTCTTTGAGAAGTCTACTATAAATGACCATGGAAAATGTTTTTAAAAATGCCATTAGAGACAATAAAGGGCATAGAAAACAAAGCAAACATTTTTTCGTGAATTGTTAACAAAGTTTGAAATTAAAAAATTTGATACTACATAGTGCCAATTTTCTGGTCCTGCTGAGTTTGCATAATCAAGAGTTTACTGCATACAAATATTTTCTAGTATTCGCAAATAAGAGGCCTAATATCTCTCGTTAGAAATCCATTAGAACAAGAAATAACTGCTTTGTTATATTGGAGATATTGCCTACGACAAAAAGTTATAATAGTTATAATTTGTATTTTAAGTATGATTTATAATGCACAATGAGAATGAAGAAATTTACAAATAATTCCATACATTTATCATAAATCTTTGTTTATAACCAGCAACCAATTACATTTTAAGAACCTTTCTTGAAATCCTAAACCATTTTCGTCATAAATTATATAAAACTGTATATGTGCTTAAATTTTCTCGATGACTTTGATCCATTCATCATGTATTAAGAAGGTAATGATGAACCACATCAAAGTTTTCATGAACCCAGAGTGGAGCTAGATTTTATGCATCATCTCAAGCAAAAAGAGCAATGATGATATCAGAATTTCTGAAAATGCATAATGAAAAGCACAGTAGCATTTACAACACAAGTAACACAACACAGTAACACAAGTTTTACAGCCGAGATGCATGCCAATCCCAGGTAATCCAATAGATAGCCATCCACGGTAAAAAGATTGTTTTGGCTAAATTTCACATATTATGAGAGCCATACCAAAGCACAGCAAAGAAAACATGAAAGGAGTACAAGCAGACTTCTATTTGCCATTCCTCTATTTTACCAATATGCTTGATACAAATCCCATCTCACTCTCTCATTTCTCCAAAAAGAGTCATTTATTGCCCTGAGGGAATACACCAAAGTGCAGAGTTGTCACCTTGTCTGAAGCAGGCTTTTCCGGAGAAGGTCTCTCTTTTGCTACATGATGGTGGCTTATTTTTTACTTGGACTGTATATTATGATCATAACTTGAAACAGTTACAGCAGTGCAAATATCAACACTACATAGCTATAAGAAAGAGGTGTACAGTCAAACTTTCTGCAAGGATAGAACAGTGATTACTTAATTCTTAACTCAGGCAGGGATTGTCTTAAGGAATAGATACCTAGAGCATTAGCAGAAACAGCCTAAAATTATGCTACCGATAGCAAGCATGCCACTATTGTCTCATGTTTATTCTTTAACTTACAAGGCCCAACACTTACTTTTTGGCAGGACCACTCCACTTAGAGAGGCAGCGGCATGATATGTAGAGGGCCATTGGCAAAACTGGCAGGATGAACCGGAACTCTTTGTGAGACAGCAAGCTTCATTGTGAAATTACGAAAATGACAGCATTAAAAAATGAACACTAAGCAATTATGCGTTCTTTCCACAACTTGTACTACATTCTAATCAAATTATAGCCTTAACCTTAAATTCATATTCAGGTGGCATGGGACTAGGTGCAAATTGACACATTAGACACTGAGGGATTGCCAAGTACAGCAGAGTCCCGATTATCCGGCTGCGGTTTATCCAGGTTGCGGATTATCTGGGCATGATTTTCACTCACGCTCAATATTTTCCGCGATCTTTATGCATGCATGTGTGCATGACCGCACTCTTTGATCACGGATTCAAGTCGTGCAGCAGTTGCAACCCGGGCAACTTGTGTGAGAAGCACTATGTAGCGTAGTCCTGACAATGTAGTTTCCGATGTTGAGCAGTGGTTTTAATCATTCGTGCAAAACAAATTTTCTGTATCCGTGATCACACAGTCACGGACGGGAGATTTTCGAAACCAGGCCTTACATGGAGCATTAATAATACAAGTATAACCGTGTTATCGCCGCTAAAAAGATCGCAAACTGGCGAAGCTCTCAATGGGTCCAGAAAGCACACTTAAATAACAGAATAACTGCATAAATAATAATATACTGTTCGTATTATGTTAATTATAGAGATGGGTCGAATAGCAGATTTCTCAAACTCGAATATCGAATTCAAATATTAAATCATTGCTTGAATATTCGAATACCTCAAATTTAGAATACCTCGAATACTCGAATTGCGCAAAGCATATTAAACGTGCGTTTTTTCTTCTATTTCCCTTGATGAATGTATAAATAAAAAGGTATACAGTGGAACCTCGATCTATCGTTTTTCAGGGGGGACGAAAAACACAATGAATGCGGGAATGTTTAACTAGGTTGCCTATGCAGCAGGAAACCCAGGATTTTGGCAAGTAATTGAGATTTCCTTTTAAGGATTCAAACCGGAATTTAGCTGATTAATGGAATATTTTAATTTTATGGAAACAATTTGGGCTTGTAGTTGATTCAACTATAATATCTTTCAAATATCCTAAGGGGACACACCACCTCACGAAAAAATGATTGCATGCCGTCTCGGCTTTTACACTGCTACGAGGGATTTCTGTCTAATGTATATATTCTTATCTACCAAATGCCATTTCAGCGGCACGCTCTGCTTCTGACACTCGGCTTCATCCAACTTCTTATTTTCAACAGGTAGCTGGCTTTATGCTCACTCCTACTGTCAAGTGCTAGCGGGCAATCCGAGGCATTTTGGAAAATACACGCGCTTCTCCACCGGATTTTCTTCCATTATTTTCAGTACATCTTTGGAAGTTCTCACGAGATAAGCAGATGAATTCGAATTGCTAGCAGGGAGAAACCAAATATCTTGAGAAAATATCCCTTCGTCTGTGACTGTGATTATAGAGATTTATAGCATAACTCATAAATTGTAACTTGATATATGTTTTTAAAAAAAACACCGCATCAACTTCCAAGAAGCTCAGTTGCGAGGATATCGAGTTTCACCAGAATGCTAAGTCTCGTATTTTGACACTTATTTATTTGCGTAAAATGCTTAAATAAAGTCAGAAATACGTCGTGTTTGGTCTTATTATTTTTGAAATCACGCGCACATAACTAATATTTATCTCAAATAAAGGTGTTATATCAATTGAAGAAAGTCATTGTTATACACCTTTTGTGCTAATAGATGACTCATGCAGCGGTTGACCTCCAGAAATGGGGAACTTCGAAGCAGGTAGGCAGAAAAAGGTCAGTGGAGGAGAAAGAAGGAAGGGTGAAACACGATTCTATTATTTTCCTGTAACTTATTATTTTCTTTTTAAGCTTTTGATCTATGTTCTTCGTAATGTGAACTCTGCACGAGCTGGGGCCTTTTGTTTGATTTCGGAGAGGAGGAAAGCGTCGGAGGAGGGGCCGAGGGCTGATGGATGGAGGGGGTAGCGGATGTTGGGAATTGTGCTACGTAGTTACTATACCACGGCACTGAGGTTCTCCTGGTGGGAGGAATTGGGGATTTTCGGATTTTTTCATTTTTTCTTCCCCTCGTCGAACTCTTTTCACCACACTAATCCACGAATTGGATGTAATTCGTCAACTTGCCTAAAACGGCGCTGCATGCGCTAAACGACTACAGTCCTCTACATTTTTCCGAGTCAACTACCAACGACGTGCGTGCGATAGTGTATGACGCGAAATTCACAGTATTCGAGGTATTCGAGATGGTACCTTTAGCATAACTATTCGAGACCTCTAATATCGAATACTTTCTAGTATTCGAGGTATTCAAGTAATCGCGGATACTATTCGCACATCTCTATTTAATAATGAACATTACAAGACATTTAAGCGAAAGTTTGGATTATCCGTGTTTTCTGATTATTCACGCCATCTCTCCCCATCATTAGCCCATTAGGATAATCGGGACTGTACTGTAAAGGTTTATCTTAATATCTTCAACTTTATTTTTCACCCAGGGACACTGAATGCTTTTTAACACAACTTGAACAACTTGTCATCTCCCCATGCATGAGCCATTCCTCAGACAAGAACATTAGAAATAAGTAAAAATTTTGTAAAACACATGAGTTTTTGATGTAGTTGAGGAAACCAATGGAAGATACATATTTCTACTATTGGGAGGCTTGACTCTACTTGGAATATTCAAGAAGTAAAAGGATAAGTTGCAAGGTATAGAACTTCTGAAAATTAACACATTTCAATGAGCAGATACTATTTCATACTCAAAACATAACTAAGATATACTTGCCTAAATAAGAAAGTTGTCCAGGCAATATCAAAGAGCAGCACAGACTCAATGGCTGGTCCCTTATTCTTCACCACCTCCCACGTTTTGTATAAGAATGGGATGAAGTGGACTCCCAAGATGACAGGCAGACCACAAAATACGTACCAATACAAACCATGTATGCCATAAAATGCACCAATCCCATTATATACATTTTTTACAAAAAAGTTCCAGGGAGTAAATGTTAATTTCCCATAGAAGTATGAATCAACAAGAGTCGATAATCCTATACAAAATGCACTGAAAATAAGAAAATACATAACAGGTAAATATGCTAATTCAACGTTAAAGTCAATGTAACCAGGATAAAAATGGTAAGACATAAAGTACGACACATTTTAACTTACCCAATGGGCAAATAACTCTTTAAAATAGTGGAGCTTTTGCTGGATGCTCGTGCCAAGTGATAAATGCAGAAAGGAAGCCAAACCACAAATGCTGTTGGCCTCATCACGCATGCCAACCCAACTGGCAGCAAAAATTTTGCCCGTCCAACTGAAGAAAAGGTAAGTACAGGCTAATTATTGACTCATGCTTTAACCCTTAACCGGTGACGTGCGGTCTGAGAGACCGCTGCGTTTCTAAAAATATGAATATTTTCAAAATTAATATTTCAAAATATCTATACTTCTCGTTAGCTTCATATTTTTGCATGACAAGGATATCCCACTCTTAAAATTTAACGTACCTTTCATTAATTTCTGTAAATTTGCAATTGAATTTGATTAGCAGTCCGTGAGACCGCTTGTCACTAAATAAAAAAAGTCAATAAAGGTAATGCTGGTGGAAATGATTAAAAAAGTTGTTAAAAACAATTCTTAGTTATTTATCAAGTATAATAATAATAATTAATATTTTGTTAGGAAGCATCTTTAGTTGTAAAAAGTTTATATTTAAGCACTTTATTATTCTAAAATTCATTGCGTTAGAATAAATGACCATTCAAGTAGTTTCTGACGGCGAACGAAAAACAAATGAAATCCAGTTTTTATTGGAAATATCACTCATTTTGTTCGTTAAATGCCAATATTTATATAGATGTTATCAATAATTAGAATAAAATAGTGGTGAATTTCTCGTACCCCTAGCAGGCAGTACACATGTAATGTACTTTGTAAATTGGAATCAATTGAACCCCGAAATTTCACGCGCCCACGGCTGGAGCGCAACATTTATTTATGGGGATCTTTCAGCAGTCGGTCTCCTCCTAACTATTTGGGGACAGAACATCTTAGCATCGATTTTTATCGCAAAAATAAATAAAGCAGCGTAGGAATCACCGTGATTAAAACGCCGAAATGCAAATGAGGTTACGTCTACATTTGTCCGATTTGTTTTTCTGTCCCTTGTTTTCAAGTAACCAGAAAACCCTCGAGTGCATAGTATCTGAAGTAGTGCGAAAATCTGTCGACAAATACAACTGAAAGTGAAGAAGGGAGCACAGATGATGACAGAGGTGATGTAGTAAAAGATCTCCCCAGGCAAGAACAATTTTTTACAGGTGAAATCGCTATATGTGGTCATCAAATGAGCCAAAGAAGAAAATTCGTATACCCTCCATAACACCGTTACTCAGAAACCTGGTTTGAAGGATTACATTACCTCACTAGGTAGGGATATCGAGCCTCTTGATTAATAGTCTTAGATTTGTGATGAGCGAATTTTACAATTGAATACGTTGGTACGATCAAAAAAATAAAAAGCCCTAATGATTTTGCGTCATCCAAAGGACTCATAATGGGCTCTTCATTTTGCGGATTCTCGGCAAACAAGACGGTAATATCCAATGTCCCCAAAATATATAAGGCTGTTTGTTTAGTTTCATTTAATCACTACAGGTTGAGTGATGATATAGTTAGGGAAAACCAGTAGTAATTGCATTTTACAATGCAACTGAAGGCGGCGTAGATACTTTAGACAAAATGTACTGGAGATAAACATTCGGGAGGTTGCCAATGGCAGTATTTTTCAGAACATTAAATATTTCCTTTGTAAACTCTTTTGTCCTTCAGCAGTCTGAGAAAGATAAAGAGATATATAATACGTTTTAAAGGATTTAATAAATAAATGGTGGAGATCTCGTTAGACTTCACATGGGAAGGAGAATGTGAAATGTAAGGCTCCTGAGACGGGTAGGATAATTTATTGTGCAAAGTCTCCATCTACCGAAGGAAGATGCTGAAGAAGTTGAAAGGTTTTAGATGCGCACAGTATGTAGACTTTTCCCGCCATACAAAAACACGGAAAACCTCTTTCTTTTCCAATGCAAAAAGTCTGTGTGTGTTTTTGCGAAAAATTGAAATTTTGATCACCTGCAGAATGCATCACGAATAGGGATAAGCGGGACAAATTTCATGGCTACTTACTAATTAGCCTTCGAAATTCAACATCTAAGGCCTTATTTTTAAATCTGGCGAAATATTGATACATTAATAAAATAATTATAACTCCAGTGTTTTTGGCATCAGTTTTTTGATCCTGTTTCAAATAACAATTTTTACTGACAAATTGGTTTGTATTGGGAATTTAAAATTTTTAATACAAGTTTTAGGATAGTAATGCATTTAAAAAAATTAAACAAAACAATAAAAATGGCATTGCAACATCTTATGAATTTTTGTTTTATTGCGGTCTCCCAGACCGCACGTCACTGGTAGTGTAACAAGAATTGCACGTCACTGGTCGAGGGTTAACCACAAAAACAATAAAAATTTCAAAAATCACCATAATGGCCAGACCCTTTTAGTGCCAGACCATTTTGAGTGGGATGTGCAAATACATACTATCAAGACTGCTTTCTAGAATTTTGCAAGATATCAGTTTTTATCATTTCTAGTGCTTACTTCAGCTCATAGATTTTTTACGATGTTGAAGGCATGTATGAGACTTATAACAATGCAAGAATAACTGGGATGGAATATTTTATATACAAATAAAGGGAAAAAAGATTTTTTTTATCCCAGAACAAAGTTAGGATACTAAATCAGCCCACAGGCAGTAAAGGAGTTGAACATTAGAAAAGCAAAAAGAGAGATGCAATGGCAACAACATTCAAATCTCAATGAATTCATCAATCCTCTCAAAGAAACTTATCTTTTCGAGGATCACCACAAGCATTAAGAGCCAGAATGTGTTTTAGTTAAATGGCAGGCTCATTCTAAGGTGAAACACTTCAACTAAGATGCCATTGGCTTTGCTCTAATGAAATCAAAACCTGTGAATCATTTCATTCACATTTAGCCTTAAATTCAACAATTTAAGTTCCACCATAGGCTAGCAAGATTTATTATCTTGAATGATATGGTACACAGGCAAAGTGCTAAAGTTGAGTTAATAAATTGGCCAACAGCAATGTTACAAATCCACCAAATAGGAGTCTAATTGCAATTTGAGGGTTCAACAATCCATTGCAAAATTAACTTCATTAGCCTTCATAATGCCATTTCACATAATCCAACCCAAAAGTCAGGTCTTACTTATGACTTGACCAGACCCAACAATTTTAGGGCCCCTCATCGCAACATCATTTCCCTCATTCAATTGACTTTATTTCCACATTGATGAAAATGCGATGAAATTTACAATTCCATTAAACAGAGAAATTACCAAGTACCTAGATCAATGCCATTCATATTATCAGACAATTAGTTTCTTTACTATACAGTTTATACCTTCTCTACAATACCTACCACCCTTCCCACCTCCATATGACAAATTTGACGGGACCAATAAATTGATAATTCCGTAGTAACGGGGTTCAGTTGTATATAGGTGCTTTGCAGGTTATACTTTCACAGAATAAGCAAAAAGTTCAAGCAGATTGAAGAGGTGAGCCACAAATATGGCAGCTGCAGTAGCCTCCTACTAAAACATTTTTTTTGAAAGAACGAGCTACTCTGACCACTGTAGCTAATGAAACATGCCCATAACATATAATATCCTTAGAGTAACTGATTGACTCAGTAACTCGTGGATACAAATACCCCACCACTTTTATTAGAGCTGGAGGGTTAAAATTTTATACCGAGAGGGGGAAATAAATAGAAGAAATATTATGGAACCCAAAATTTCTGCATCCTTCCCCTACAAAAATAAGAACTGATGATAATACCAGTTTTTCCATGTGCACCTTAGGTCAGCAACCCCAACACTTAGTGTATTGGGGAGGGGAGGTCTAAACCAATGACAATCACTTGCTCAGGGGGAGGATTGATTCTTTGTTTGGCATGCTTTTTATTACGATGAACCTCTGGAATCCAGAGAAACAACCTGCACTTCAAAAGCGTTACCCATACATAAAATGGATGCATGCAACCCAAAAGACAAAATTATGGAAACCTTCTCTCTGAAGACTCACTATTTTGCCACATATTAGGAAATACTAATATTATTAAAGTACTCCACCAATTAAGGTAGGTTTCCATGGAGCACTCAGAAGCATTCTGCATGCAATTTGAGCCCTCTAGGTGAACCCCAGACCCTCGCTCAAATGCAATTTAGGGGGGGAGGGTCAAAATTCAAAAAATATAATATTTTATGGTCATTTCCTATGTATTTTGCCGAGTTACTGACCTTTAAGGTCAAAAATTTCATGCATTTTGACATATCTGTCACCATTTAGCCACAAAATGCCTAATTTGAGTCTGCAAAGAAAATATTCCAACGCCCACGCAGCGTCGCGGATACAAGAGTGGCAGGCCGATCCCTTCCACTCCCCGCTCACTACTCTCCCTCTCACGACTCGAATACAGCCAAATTCATCCCATGTGTGCTGCTAGGAGGGCATTCATCTTGGATAATATATGAATCGGAAGATGGTAGAAGGTAAAAGAGGATGCGTAGTGAGATCCGAGAATGCATGAAAGTAGCCTACGGTCTATGAAGAGGCCTCTAGAGTGGCTATAAATGTGTGCAAACTTTGGATGTGCTTCTATTCCCGTATTGTCTGGCATCTATGACTAAATGGATTTTGGGTGAAGGCCGCTCACGTCCCCTCCCCGGTCACCTCTTCCACACCCCAAATGCACCAAAATTCACCCCAAGTGCATCTTTCTTGATTAGTCTAAATAATATTTGATCTTTCAGCATCGTCGGTGGAGGAACAATCACGAGAGAATTACTCAATTGTCTGCTTTCCAATCTATATTTCTTATGTCAGTGTCATTCCTCGTCTTTCGCTGCTGTCAACAAAGTTTTGGTGAATTCTTTTACAAATATCTCGTTCGCATGTATAAGGGATATTTAACTTCAAATTTGAACGTTCACCAATAGATATTTGAATTTCCAAGTCTAAAATCTCTTATTTTGTGTCCATCCTTCCCTTCCCCAACTGAGGTGTTCCAGTCCCCCATCATTACCAGATTTTTCTTACCCCAACATTTCTCTAATCATTTCCTTGAGCTGTCCATATATGTACCTTATCTACTTCTCCCTCCCTATGATGCATGAAAACTTGAACCACCACAAGGTTGGTGGGTCGCACCTCAACTTCTGCCACCAGAATCCTATCGCTTATCTGATCCATACCTACCACATGATTACCCATCCTCCCATTTAATACTAAAGCTACCCCTCACAGACTTTCATCCCCACCACTTTAAACAACCATACACCCATCACTCCAGTAGGACACACCATCCTTCCATCTCACCTCACATAATCCTAAGACATCTATCATCCCTTTCTTCATTTCGCTTTTGGGTCATTCCACGTCAAATCACCCAGAAATTTTCAAAATGACACCCACCGACTCGGATTTTATTGAAATTTTTATCACTAGCTACTATCACCTATCTAATGACCCATGTAAAATATTTCCTCTCTCACTCTCATAGTTTGCTAGATATGAGGAGTCAAAGTTTGAGATGTTTGCTCAGAAGTGGCGCTAGTGGGAGTCAAATTCCAGAGTGCAGGGCACAGGGTAAAAATTCATAACTCAGAAACCACATAATATATTTGAATGAAATTTTGACCCCTTGTCTATCCAAGTACATAGCTTCCATAGTAATGTCTTTTATTCCCCTTGCATTGTTATGTTAGCCAAAATGATGTCAACAGTTGTTAATTAACCGATTTTTTTAGCTCAAAAACATTACTTCATATTTTCAGAATTATCACCAAAAGGCAGAGCAGTTAACTCATCCAATTTTTTTTTAAATTGAAGGTTAATATGTGCTCCAATATACTGTGAAATAAAAATGGTGGTGTTTTGACTGCCACTATGAGTATTTCAGGTTTTACTTTTTTTTCTGCGCCCGTGAGAGGGATTTTGGACACGTACTGTAAGACAATAAGTATAAGTGTATCCATACCTTCATGAGGATATATTTGGAATATTGGTCAGTAAATCTAAGACCAAACATGTAGTCTAGTGAATGTGGCTCTTGTTCATACAATTTTTTTAATAACAATACTTGGCTTGTGGCAGCTGAGGGGAAAGGAGTCCAAATGGCTCAGAAATGTGAAATGATGCTTTTTCCTGGAATTTACCCATTTTTCAAGTGTTTAGCATAGGGACAAATTGGTATCAACATACATTAGACTCTTACTGTGCATTAAGAGGATAAATGGAAATACTAATTTAAATAAAATTATTTAAATAATACACTTCAATGTGTTTAAGGCATCTCCCTAACATCTTTGGAGGCTCTCTTGGGCAACTAAACGCTTTACAATACCACCAATTCCATCACATGGGGATTTTACATGGCTTGTAGCAAAGAATGTCCATGATGCCATTAAAGAGAAATCCTGGTAATGCTTGCAAAGATTGAGAAATTTTTTGCAGTTCTTGTACCGTCCCGCACAACCATCACTAAAGTAACTCAATTTTTTTACTAAAGTAAAATTTTCCTTCACAAAGCAAAATATTATTCTTTTGGTTTCATAAACAAAAGCTACATCATGCTCCAAATCATCTGACAAGATGCATAAACTGGAAATAATAAGCTGTTTAGTCAGGTGATCTCGAGTATAAATCACAACAGGGTGTACTGTACAACTATCACTTGTCCAGTGATACCCTTGTGCCTCATCTTGGATAACATATGAGTAGTTCTCATTAAGTCAAGGAGAACAACTGCTTCATGGGGTCCAAGATTTTCTTTCATTTGCTTAAGGTAGTTTGCCTGTACCTTCGTAATAAATGAATGGGGCACCAGTTTTTCCACTCTTTCAATTAAAGTTAATCGGTACTCATCAAATGTCGCAGTGAAGTTCACCAGTTGAGATCTGTCACGGGAAACCCACTGACTGTATGAAACTTCATCTCCGGGGTCACATTCTTCAAACTTTTTCAGCAGTAAGCTTTTCAATTTTTCACGTGAAGGACACTGAGAGCAATGTCGCAGTATACAGTCACTATTTTTTCTAGAACACACTAAATAACCAATTAGGTCCTGGCTTGTTTCCTCTATATTACAGGCATTACGCAGTAAGTTGACATTTTAATGAATTGTGCAAACACACACTGAATGCGTTCCAGGAGATCCTGCTACCACAAACCATTTTGGACCTAGGTTGCAGAATTTAGAAAAGCCAATTTTAATTCTGGGGAAGTCAAATTTAAAAGTGGAATACAATGAGGAACTTGCATGGGTCGTAGATTGCTCTAAAAACTATTTTGAATAAGTCAAGTGGATACATTAGCTCGCAAAAATACCTTCAGTTTCTCCATTCAGCATCAAAAGAAATAAAAAAATTGCATTTAAAATCGAGAAAAATTTCTCTGAGCCGACCACTGCGCGAAGACACCCGAGCGTTGCCGAGGCCTGGCGTGACGTCATAGGTGCCTAAACAACCGTAGGGAGTAGGGAAATACGCTGAGCGCATGGTGTAAAATTTGTTTTGAGGGAGTATTTAGCCGCTCATCGTCACTTTATTTTGTTCTGTTATTCTTGGACAAGTTTTCCTATTGCTATTGTGCCACGATTATTACTTGGGATATTAATAATGCGACATCGGGATGATGAAGTACAAGGGTTTCACTTCGTATGTTTTAGTTATCAGAAAAATGGATGATAACGTTGCCACTCGTTCGAATAGTACACCTGAAATTCATCTACATCTACATAATACCCCGCAAGCCGCCTAAAAGGCGTGTGGCATGGGGTGTTAGGACACCAGCTTTTTTTAGGACACCAAAAATTGATACCACGACCCTCATAGAATTTGTTAAGACAAATTATTTCTATACGTCGGCGGCAAATCGAGATGTAAATGAAACTTGTAATACTAGAGGATAACGATCGTAAGCTGTGCTGTTGACATTAGAGTAAGCTGTGCTGTTGAATTTGGCAGCGCCGAATTAGCGGAGAAGGTAGTCCTATCCGTCCTACGGTACGAATTCACAGCAAAACAGTCTGCACACAATCCACATGTGAGATCGCGAATCGGTTCCGCTGCCAGCACACACACAAGCTATAACCTATTTCAATAATATAGGTAAATCCATAAACAATATACTAGCATATACCATAAAAATATAGTGGGAAATAGGCAAATACTCTTATCAAAAACTGGATGTCACTGTCACATTCTTATATTCATCACGTACAACTTAAAATAACAGAACTCGTTATGATGAAAACAACTATTTATTCACTGATTTAAACCCTTAAATTAGCCCACAAAAGTGACACAGGTGACTTTTCTCACTACTATTCGTTGAAATAATGGAATAACAAACTTCACTCACAGTTTTTATTTCAATAGCGTGATCGTGAAATGTCATATCTACGGTGAACAACGGAGATTAGCACGCCACTGACAATTTTTACACTACTGTTAGACATTTATCGATAGCGTAATAGCACTTTTTACAATTCAATCACGATGGAACACTGATGACTCTTGGCCGATATTTTTCAACCTTGTCAAACTTTGTGCATTACAACCACTGGCACTGATTATTAGTAGTAGCTTAACGGGAGATGTCACGTTGAAAATAACACTATTTTGGCACAAAAATGTTCCTAGATGTCTCCAATCAGCGAGAAAAAGTTGCATTGACTGGAATTCACCCCATAATACAAGCACATACAGTCCTAAACGACGAATTCTCCGATACCTACGAATAAACGGATGAAGTTATTGTATATAAAAGCTAAGCGGACATTAGTAAACATCAAAATCGTTCTAATTACATACTTAAATGAATGATATGCCGTCGATAACATCAACTTACAATTAACGTATCCCCTTCCAACGGCCGTGGCTCAGACTGCTACAACGATGTTACTTACAATTAGATATTATAAAATATTTGGTTTCACTTCTTCAGTTTTATATTTTATGTCCATACTCAGATAATAATATTATAAATAATACAAAATATGAGGCTTTTGAGCCTCTATTGTCGGATATTTATCTTTAAATAGAAAACAATCAACACGTCTCACAAACGGAGCTCTCACAACGGCAGGCAACTATTACAAACAATCACAACAATAGCTTCGTGTGATGTTTAGGCACCTTTGACGTCATCGAGGCTTCGTCGGCAGTGGCTTGGGGGGTGAGGGAGTTTTTCCCGCGCTTTAAAATTCGTTATATTTATCATTAAATATCTCTGGAAGGAAAACTCAGATTTACATGCGGTCTTCTTTGTTGTATTCAGAAAATAATTTTCTGTCCGCCTGTGAAATAAAAAAAAATCATGCAAGTTCCCCATTCCTTCAAGTTAGCAAGTAATAATCTCTTCTGAACATGTACATTTTTGGAGATACTAATGGAATCTTTCTTTCCAGGCATCATTCTGGAGTACTCATCACTTTTATAGAAAGTCCTAACTAATTGTAATGTTTTATATTTTCCTTCCCTTTTCTCAATTCAGGTGCAGCCAATTTTCCATTGTCTCTGAAAAGTTCTCTTGCTTGGCGGGCAGTGTACTCACTCACATGAAACTCTTCCATTACTTTCTTCCTGCTCCATGAAGTTGGTACCAATGATAACAGATGTACCTTTCCTTGATGAGTGCTTGATGTGTCAACTTTTTGTTTCATTAAGTCTATAAGCACATCCATATCAAGAACTCTTTTAACTTTCCTTTTAAAATTACTGCATGCTGCCTCTACTTTCCTTTTAGCGTAGGTTGACCTTCTGTGAGATGATATGGCATGAAATTTTAAAGGTGACTCCTCTATATCTTGATAATCTGTTAAGTAGCTCAGTTGATTTTTCTTGGGATACTGTTGTTTCAAAATTCAAAATACTATCATTGCTGTCACTATCTACTTCTTCAATATCAGAAAGCTCATTTCCAAACCTGGAAAGTTTCTGTACTTCCTCCCTACATGGCTGGCATATTTTCATTCCTGGCACTAATTTCCGTAGAGTTGGGATTTTACAGGCATTTTCTGCAAATTCAAGACTTACATTTCTCAGTGATTTTGATATTTTCTTCTTGTGGCTCTTAAAAGGATCAAGACAATATATTTGGTAGGTTTCATACTTTTTCAAATAGTATATTCTGTGATGTTCGCAGACATTGTATAGGACTTCCCCAGGTACACCACTTCTGAGAGATAACAGCTGTTTTTCAAGTATACTCATGATCTCAATTTCGTTCAGTTGCACCACTGGTGTGTAGGTTTTTTTGAGGCAATCAGATGCAGTTACTTTTCCAATGCTGCACAGTTAAAAAATTTGCTCATTTTGAAGCATAGTGGAGACACTAACCTTTTTTAATGTTGAAGTTCACAATGAGCAGCTTCGCCTAACTCATAGCACACACAATTAATGTACAGGTAAAAATACACGGATCGTACACACAGAATTAACTTGGACACCCATGGAGCATCTTCACACAAGAAGATTTGGCAGAAGACTAAAAGTGGTACCCTAGAATCTATTTTGATTTATCATGCCCTCACTGTGATATATTGTAACATTTTATTCTTCCGAATGTAGAGGTTGCACTTAATACTCTTTTTCCTTGGGGAGATGGAATAACACTGAAAAGTGAGGCTGAATAGGTGGGATTGTATTACCTTCTCAAGTTTGTCATGTAATACAATCATATGTGAGGCAGGGGAGAAAACAATGTGGCACATAATGTCAGCATTATCTCTCCCAGTGAAATAGAAATTTAATACTCCAGTTGCCATCAAGGAATGTGGATATTGGTGACAACCTGCTGCATATCTATAAGTAATACCATTAGCTCTGCCAGCTCTTCCATCAGCAAGGGTTTGGAAGAACGTACTTCTTCTGTGAAAGTGAGGCTAACTTTGTACAACTCCAGTTCAGCGGGACTATTTTAATCACTTTTTCACAGATCTTAACGAACTTGAACATTGCATGTGCTTATGATGACCACTGGTTTTTTTGACTAGTTATTTCTAAACACGAGGAAGAACATGATGTGAAAGTGAAATTTATGCACCCATATGGAAAATCCCCATGTGATGGAATTGGTGGTATTGTAAAGCGTTTAGTTGCCCAAGAGAGCCTCCAGAGATGTTAGGGAGATGCCTTAAACACATTGAAGTGTATTATTTAAATAATTTTATTTAAATTAGTATTTCCATTTATCCTCTTAATGCACAGTAAGAGTCTAATGTATGTTGATACCAATTTGTCCCTATGCTAAACACTTGAAAAATGGGTAAATTCCAGGAAAAAGCATCATTTCACATTTCTGAGCCATTTGGACTCCTTTCCCCTCAGCTGCCACAAGCCAAGTATTGTTATTAAAAAAATTGTATGAACAAGAGCCACATTCACTAGACTACATGTTTGGTCTTAGATTTACTGACCAATATTCCAAATATATCCTCATGAAGGTATGGATACACTTATACTTATTGTCTTACAGTACGTGTCCAAAATCCCTCTCACGGGCGCAGAAAAAAAAGTAAAACCTGAAATACTCATAGTGGCAGTCAAAACACCACCATTTTTATTTCACAGTATATTGGAGCACATATTAACCTTCAATTTAAAAAAAAATTGGATGAGTTAACTGCTCTGCCTTTTGGTGATAATTCTGAAAATATGAAGTAATGTTTTTGAGCTAAAAAAATCGGTTAATTAATAACTGTTGACATCATTTTGGCTAACATAACAATGCAAGGGGAATAAAAGACATTACTATGGAAGCTATGTACTTGGATAGACAAGGGGTCAAAATTTCATTCAAATATATTATGTGGTTTCTGAGTTATGAATTTTTACCCTGTGCCCTGCACTCTGGAATTTGACTCCCACTAGCGCCACTTCTGAGCAAACATCTCAAACTTTGACTCCTCATATCTAGCAAACTATGAGAGTGAGAGAGGAAATATTTTACATGGGTCATTAGATAGGTGATAGTAGCTAGTGATAAAAATTTCATTAAAATCCGAGTCGGTGGGTGCCATGCCTGGGTGAACTGACATGGAATGACCCTTTTGATATTTTCTAACTTCCCCGCCCTCATCATTGTCCTCACATTCCACGTCCCCACGTTTATTGCTGTCTTCTTCCTATCCACCTCCTAGGTCTACTTTGCTTCTTTATTGGTTGCTGCTGCTGATGATAGGTAATGCTGTAAGTGGTTGCAAGGATTTTGCATGTTGATGACCCCGAGGACCTTGCCAACCTCGCTGCCGTGAACGACACCCACCCTTTGCAGATGCGTCCTGTTCGATGAGTTTCTGAGGCTCATTTGGTTGTACTCCATGTTTTCAGGGAAGAGATAGTTGGTAGGGTTTCCCACTGCCATTCCAGCAGTGTTTTTTACGTGACACCATCATGTGGACTACCTTTCGTCTGGCTCCAAATCTTCGACCTATCTGACTTGGGTGACCCTACCAGAAATAATTTAGACTTAATCCCACCAGTGCAGTTCTAGGGGTCATAGGAATACACAAGCCTTTCCACTGCGACAAGGTTGTAGCCCAAGAGAATAGTGCATAATAAATGCCAACTGGATTTACTTCCTGGGAAAATTCCAATTAAGCCCTGGTTTCCAATAAAACCATGCATCTGTGGCTATGTGATGGTTGGCGGCATGATTACAGAACGAGGAAAGTGGTTCGCATGGTCCCATCAAACCAGTGTGTGACGTCAGAAACTACTATGTCAGACACCATACCACGCAGTATTGTTGAGCACAAGTTACCTGAGTGGCAACTGCTGCCGGACAAGGTTAAGTGATCACAAAGAAAAGGAATGCCTTTGCATCTTGTGTAGAAGGCACCTCTGTATGCAGTCACGTATATAGCTATATATAAAAGGCCTCTTTATATAAGACATTTTTTGCAAGCTTAAGGGACAATTCTGTGATTAGGCTCTGGTGGTGCAAGTTCTCAGAGTGACGATAGCCCAACAATGCAACTTCCAGACCTACCATGCCACTCAGAGGCCTCCAATCTGACCTGTGTAAAGCCTTTTTCCTCAACTACCCTCCTTTCCATCTTGCTGGACCCTCCTGGCCCCCCCTCACTTCCACAACATAGTACGTAATTGCTATTAAATCATAATCCTCAAATCCAGCTTTCTCCATTCCAACCAACCTTCCGAGAAGTAGCATTTCAGGATTTCAGCATTCAAATTAGATGATCGTTCAGTGGCCATTATACATTAGTGAGGTAGTTTTTGTCATAACTATTCATTTGAAACACCATGTTTAAAAATGTGGAAAAAGGAAATGCATCGGATAAGGTATTTATGAGAAGTAGGTTAATTTATAGACAGATTCTTATCTTAGCATAATAAAAGAACTTAAAAATAGCTATTCTTGGTTAGGATTGGTATGGTTACATTGAAACCCAGACAAGGGTGTACCCAGGATCAAAACTAGGGGGTGGTGGGGCAAGCCATGGTTTTTCAAGTTATAGGTAAGATTTAAGCATGGAAAATGGTATTCCTTAAAGACATTTGCAATTTTTGCTTCTAGGGGGGCAGCTGCCCCCTCCTGCCCCTCGCTGGGTACGCCCATGAACCCAGACTAAAAAAATGAAGGATGACATGATAAGAAACTCCAGGTAGCACATACTGGAAACATGCCTAAACACTTTAATCACAATAACTTACCTTTGGCATCATTCTCACTCCATGGGAAAGAGTAGAGAGCAAACACCGTCAGTACCATTTCCACTGCATTGATTATCGTTCTGGACCCACAATAGAACCAAAACCAAGAAGTTGCAATGGTAACAACAGCCCAATTTCCTTTAGTGTCAGTCTGAACACTAACCCACTTCCAAAAATAGTAGTCACCCACACTGCTCAAAATGGCTTGGAATATTCTAGGAGTCAAAATCTAAGTAGAGAAAATATATCACATTTACAATAATGAATAAGACAGCATAGCAAACTCTTTAATTAATAATTAACTAATGCTAATAAATGAGGAATAAATAGGTGTTTCAAGACATAATATTTTGGTTGCACAAGTCATAAAATACATGAATAAGTTAATTGAACAAGATATTCTGTACAGCTAAAGCAAATTAACACAATAAAATTTACAGAAATTTAATTACAAGAGTGATAATTAAAAAATGGAGCCGATTTAAATTAACATGTGGCAAGACATGAAAATAACAATTTTTTCACACTGAAAAATTAACTTTTTTCAGTCGCTACACATTAAAATATGAAAAGCAAACATACCAGGGCCTCTCTACTGTCCAAGCCAAAGAATTCAAGAGCCTTATACAGGGCAGCAATAATGGCTGGGTATATGTAACTCCTAATCCCTTCCGTCCATTCCCAAGTGAGGTGTCCATACCTGCAAAAGATGAGTATTATGGGTTATGAGAATGTTTTCCCAAACAATACCCAACACATATTCAAATTTTAAACTGAGGAAAGCCACAATTGTGAAACAGGGAAATTAATTCTGAGCAGTTGAGCAAAAACAAACCACTTCAGATACTGATCCAACTGGAGGTCTGTAAGAATGAGTTAAAACCAACTTCTCACAGAAATACTTGTGAGGCAGGCTACAGATCCCAAATACAATTTTGATAGCCTATTATTCTATGGTCACACTTCCCAGTCAAGGATTATAATCCGAGAATTGTGATATATTTTTTCTACAAGATAAAAGAGCCTTCTAAATCATAACATTTGTATTCATGCACTTTGGCCAAAGAAATTTCCAAGGATGGCACAATCATAATTAAATATAGCATAGTACCAAAGAAAAAGCATCACATGTAAGAATCAAAAAATTCATGTGTTAAAACGGCATGAAATTCAGCAAGGAAAAAATCGAAATTATCCTATTTCTAAATAAGATGCCTTATGTTTATATTATCGCTTTCAGCAACGCAACAGAAATGAGTGAATTAAAATGCAAAGAACAATCTTACTTTTATATATTTTAGAGTAGCTAGGTTTCTTTCGTATGCATTTACATTGCCCTGACCCATAACATATCTTTAAAGATATCTTTTCCCAGTACACACTTGTAATAACAGAATATACAGTAAATATTTTTCAGTGACAAAATTCCAGACTCTTTTGCCAGAGATCTCAGCTTATTATAAATAATTAGTACATCTTTTAAGGCGCAATACTAAAATCTGCACAAAGACAATGAATCAATACCTTTCAGCAATGCATCAATGTACCATATCATACCAATTATGAGCAGTATTTAAGAAAGTCTGCAGGGGGCAGACTGCAGTTGGTCAAGAACCAGAATATGCTAGTAAATCGAAAAAAAAAAAAAAAACTTTGTAAACAGATTTGACAAATTTTGGTTTCTTTACACTAAAATTATCTTTGATTTTAAGTGAAAAATAAATTACAAGTAGGTAAGGATAAAATTTATAATATTAGTTGGGAAAGAGGGCACCCAATTGCCCCTGATAGCTCTGCCCATGTTGTCATTCCTTAAAATAAACCAATTGAAAGTAGTTCGAATTGTTCTTGCTTCACAGGAGTAAGATGAATGAAGTAAAATTCATCTGGACTTAAAAAATGCAGTCTCACTATCAAAGGTCCTATAGATGCTGGCAACTTCAATGAGTGTACATATTTCATTCCTAAATACTCTCATTAATTAAGCTCCAGTATCTTTTCCTGACTCTATACCATTTCAATCCATATTTTTTAAAAGCATATTGAAAATTTCCATTGAGCTAAAAAATCCTACTATTTTGGAGAAAATAATACGAGAATGTAATTAGCAATTTAAAAATGAGATGAGAGCAGTGATAAAAAACAATTCATCAAATAATCCCTCCCATTTTAATTGGCTTTATCAAATAGTGCTGATAAACATATACATTCTAAGATGGCAAAGAAAAGAAATGTTTCTGAACAAAATGAGGGGTGGAGAATGGAAAGAATGACATTATCGTAAAAAAAATTCCAACAAAGTATGAAACCCAGACCTCCAAATCACCCATTATATACTCAAATCATTGATATTTAGCTGCAGACATAAATGAAATAAGAAACTTAAGTCATTCCTGGAGAGATAGTGAACACAGTCTATGCATTATTAACTGCTGATGAGCAAAAATGTTTAGTTCATTGGGTTATATGACAAACTAGCTACTATAAAGAATTTAGTAAATAAATTCATGCGTTTTTTCACTTAGTAGTTCAACATTTTGATGAAGGTGGATAAAATGAAGATAGCGTTTAATACTTTGTGGAGATTTTGAAAAAGTTTAAAATGTTTGTTTATAATTGACAACCACTAATGTTAAAAATCAAAATAACACTGAACAGACTGTCAACAATTCAATGATTACATTTTTTAACTAATAACTTTCAATGCGTTTTGATGAATGTCAGCGCCAACGTCCGTTGGTACACATGCCTTGGGTTGGAAAAAGTTTGGGCCAAGGTAACACAACTATCATCGTAATCAGATTCTATAAGTAGTCAATACTTATACTATGCTTATGCCAGTATCACTGTAGAGTCAACACATACATTCTTGTTTTCAAATGGAATTTCTACACAATATATCATGGAAAGAACTATTTACTACAGCCAAACATTGAATAACAAATATAAGAACATATTTTGAAATTTTTGTGAAGATGATGTTACCTTCATTTTAAAGTGGAACTTGGAATAAACATACAAACGTAGGTCAGCATACCACCCCATTCTAAATAATTTATTCATTCTGCCATTTGTTCATACATCAACCCAAATGAGAACATGCAATGGGCATACATGGCTTGAGGGCTATAAGGTGATCAAGAAAATGAAGCCAAGAAAATAATTTATAAGGCAGAACGATGCTTGCCAGGTCAGCTGGTACATATATACAATGCCAATATTACAGAGATTATAATAGCTCGAGTAGATACTGGAGCTTCAGATAAAACCAGAGGCTGATTATTAAGTGAGTCAACGTAAAATTACATTGCATGATCAAAACATATGCCTTGAACTTGATTACAGAGTTATGGTAAATGCCTAGTCGTTCAATTGATTAGACCACAACAGGCAAGCTAGTAAAACGTAAATCAACCTATGTTGGCAACATATGAATAGCTTCAACGATACAATTATAATGATAATAATAACAAATTTATTCCACGGGCCTAAGCCCTTTTACATTAGCACAAATTGAAATTGCACAAAGTTATCACAATATCAATATACTTCAAATACCAGAAACATAGATATCAATAACATGAAATACATATTAGGAGATAAAATACAACATAGAAGTAGTTACACCAAAAAAACATACATAATATAAACCTGTATAAACATACGAATATCATACCATCATATCATATCATCATATACCAAACATATATATAACTAAATGAGAAAAAAAAGCTCAATAAATTAGAAGTGAGATACATAAAGTTTTATAGATACATTGAAAACAAGACAACACTACAAAACTAAAAAGGGTACTTGAGGAAATACACCGCAAACAGTCCATCAAGAATTTTTTAAAAGAAACTTTTGACATTTGGAAAATATCAGCATTTATACATATGTTATTATAACCTCTCGCTATCCTGAACATAGGCAAAAAATAAATGTAATTGTAACTGCAGTGCGGGAGATAAAACAGATTATGAGTTCTAGAGTGTAAGGCAGGAACTTTAATATTGATTAAACTTAGTAGATCCGGACATATAATTTGGTTATTTAGCAGGCCATACAAAAACAAAAGACCTAATTGTTTTCTTCTATTACATAAGGAGCTGAGATTGAGTAGATTTAACAGTTCAACATATGATCCTCTTTCTCTTTCTAAGTTAAATCTAAAAGCAACCATTCTTAAAAAAATTTTCTGAACCCGCTCAATAGCAGCGTCATATATAAAATAGTATGGATTCCATACTACTGAGCAGTATTCAAGCATAGATCTTACTAAGGTAATATACAGAATACGGTAACTGAAAATACTGTTGAAATCTTTAGTGTCGGCAAATGAAACCAAGAGATTTAAATGCTTTACAAACTATAGTATCGATATGTGTGTCAAACTTAAGTTGAGAGTCAAACAAAATGCCTAGGTCCTGTTTACATCCGACTCTATCTAGTGTACTCCCAGATAAAATGTAGTTCTTTAGGTATGGGATTTTCCCTCGACAAAAGGTAAGTACATTACATTTACTTAAGTTCAGCTTCAATGAATTATTATCACACCAGTCAGCAAGAGAGGTTAAACACCTCTGAAGATCCACAGCATAATTGTCTGAATCAATAGGATGAAAGATCTTCAAGTCATCCGCATAGATTAGATGTTCTATTGGGTTTAGTAAAGCACCAATATCGTTTATGAAAATCAGGAACAGAAGGGGACCCAAATGTGAGCCTTGGGGAACTCCACTAGTAGCAGAGAAAGGAGAAGACACAGTGTTTTGTATTTTAACTACAAATTCTCTCTTAGCCAGATAACTTTTGAACCAGGATAGCAGGTGACCTAATATACCATAGGCTTCAAGTTTTGCTGCCAATATGTTGTGATTAACTTTGTCAAAAGCCTTGGAGAAATCACAGTATATAGTGTCCACTTGGAAATGATCTTGCAATGCAGAGGTGACAAAGTGATGAAATGACAAAAGGTTTGTAGAAGTTGACCTACCACTCCTAAATCCATGCTGCTCATCCATAAGGATATTACCAACTAATGGCTTAAGTCTGTCTACAACCAGACTTTCGAACACTTTAGCGAAAACAGATTGAATGACAATTAAAATGAAACAAATATTAATTTCATGCTTACCCAAAAGCTAGTTTGTGAGCCACTTCCAGGGACTGCCAGTACTCATCCGGCACAAAGGAAGTTTTCACAACGAATACAGACAACAATTTCAAAGTAAGGAAAAAAAGAAAAATTCTCAGTTTCCCCATCTTAGTATTAACTGGCCAACTGTAAAATAAAGAAAATCAAATGAGCAAGGAATATTTATCCTTCGATATTATTAGATCCTTAGATAATATTTATCCTTTAAATTTTAAAGTTAAATTCACGGCTTAGAAGTCACACTGACCCACTAAATAAGTTTTGCATTAAATTGGTAATAGAATTTTTGAAGTAGTGTAACAAACAAATAAATATATTCCACCACCTATATAATTAATTTAAACAGTATGTTTATCTTTTTTCAACCAGAGGATACTTATGTAGGTAAACAAATGTGGGTACAAGTAATGAATTACTGAAAGGAAGGACTTCATCCGCCAGATTCAACAAAAGAATCAAATTTTAAGCAATAAAATTCATAAGTAAAAGCATATGCAAACCAGGAACAAACGAAAAATGTCGCCGAATTAAGGGCTAAATTCAAATTGATAATATTATTCAAATGTAACATGAAAAACATGAGAATCACGAATACAACACAAGAAAAGCTCACGAAGTTTCCTTCAAATAACATCACCAAGTGCACGGCAAACAATAGCGTTACAGCTGAGACAATATAAACAACAAAGTAATACGGCAACAAAACGTAACTCCTAACCTTTATACCAACTGTAAACAACGGCCTCGGCTCACCGGATTAAGAAGCAACCACTATGAAGGTTTTAACGCTAAAAAGACTCTTAGGATATCTCAGCGTGGGGGATTAACCGCCTTCTATTTTTTGTACATGCAAGCTGAAGCACAAAATACCCAGAAAAAAATGTACAACTTAGGCAAACGCCGGGGCCCCTTACGCTGGCGTCCAGCGCTCACACCTCTATTTTAAAAAAATATTTTTGGATCAAGGCATTTCGATATCTCGCTTGAGAGGCATGGTTGGTATCATTATAGTGACAGTTCTCCTTCCTACATTCTTCGGCTCCATTTTCTACTGTCGTAGAGCCGCTCTGACCAGGTTCTCCGCCATTTTCGGTCTCAACGGAGGATTTCCCTTAATTAGATCTCCCCCTGCAGAATTGTTCCTCTTTACACTGGAGTGATCCTTTAGGCAAATATAATATCTAATTTTTTTAAAAAGCAAATAACTTTTAATTCTTCCGCTTCAAAACAAAATCAAATGCATCGTTCCCTGCCGCCCCGGCAGGCATCTATTATTGTGGCGGCGGGCAGCCTATTATGATATTAGCGACTATTTAAATGAATTTATGTAATTTGTATTATTGTATTCACTTTGATTTTTGTGACGAAACCATGCAATGTATATTACCAGTTCGGTGAATAAAAAAATATTATTATTATTACCTGCTCATTCCTCTGTAGCACTACATTTCGAAGGCCTCTATCCTTGCTTTCTCCGCTGTGGTCATTGTCCATGCCTCACGCGTAGGAGCATACTCCAAATGTAAGTTCTTATAAATTGTTTCTTTACTTCCATATTTAAGTTTCCTGCTTTAAGCAGTTCTTTCTTTTGATGGAATGCCCTCTTCGCCTGGGCTATTCTGCTGATAATTTCTTTCTTACTTCTCCCGTCACTATAGTTATCTTGCTTCCCAAATAACCGAATTCGTCCATCTTCTTCCATGATTCGTCCACCTATATCAGTTTTTGCTTCTCTATTTTAATGCTAGTCTTGGCTCTTCTCTTCTGCTGCAAACTAATATCTTTTTGTTTTCTTCGTGCTTATTTTCAGTAGATATTTACTCATTACCCTACCTATATTAACCAGAATATTTTTCAAATCCTCCTGTTTCTGCTATAACAGCTGTCATTGGCAAATCTTAGCATGCTATCCATGGATATTCACTCCGGATGCCTTTTCTTTCATTTCATTAATGGCTTTCTCAATGTAAAAGTAGAAAATTACAGGTGACAATATGCACAGCCTTGTCTCACTCCTTTCCTAATTCTTGCTTCTTCACAGCTGGGCCCTGATTTTATCACTGCTACTTGGTTTTTGTAGGACTGTACTGTGGATGATTCTTCTGTCATTGTAAAGAATCCCAATTTCCTTTAGGATTCCAAGCATCAGTGGCGTAGACAAAATATAAAAACAAAATCATTTTACTTCATACAAGAAAACAAAATATTGAAAAGTCATGAATTTAAAAAATGTATCTTTAACAAATGAAGTTTTTTCGATTATGAAAAGTGTTTAAATTAGTTTAAAACCCATTACTTAGTACCCTGTTTTTCAATAATTTCCCCCCATGGACCCCCCCCGAACGAAATTCCTGGCTACGCCACTGCCAAGCTTATGCTTGGAGCTTGGATTGGAGCACAATATTGTGCTCCAATCCACGTTGTCAAATGCCTTCTCTAAGTCCACGAACGCAACAAACGTTGGCATGTTCTTTTTCATTCTCTTCTCTATTAGCAGTCTAAGGGCCGATATTGCTTCCGTTGTGCCTTTGTTTTTTTCCGAATCCAAATTGGTCCTCATCCAAATTCTTGTGCTCTTTGCTCTATTCCTCTATAGATGACCCTTCACCAATATTTTTCATCCACATTTCTATAGCCTTCCGTGCTTTATGACATATTTCATTCCTTATTCTCTTGTAACAATTCTGTACTTCCTATTTTTGCAGCCTAGTATTTTCTTCTTTCTTCAATGAGATCTAATACTTTCCGAGTGGTCCATGATTTTTTCATAACAACTCTCTTTTTACCAAGAGCTTCCGCAGCTGCTGCCAGTAGACCACTTCTAATGGTTTTCCAACTTTCTTCCACTGGTTTATTGGTCAAGTCCTCCCCTATTCTCTTTTCTACAGCTTCTTTAAAAGCCAGTTGATGCTGAATCTCCTTCAAATTTTCAACCTGCTGTATGTTTTTCACAGCTTTCTTCAATTGTTTGAGTTTATGGTGGCATTTCATCATAACTAAGTTATGGTCACTATCGATATCTGCCCCTGGATAACTTTTGCAGTCCTTCACCTGGTTCCTGAATCTTTGTTTCACTAGAATGTAGTTGATTTGGAATCTTCTAACGTCTCCTGGCATCTTCCATGTGTATCTTCTTCGCAGAGGATTTTTGAATAAAGTGTTAGCAACCGCACTAGCCTGTGCTCAGTGCAGAATTCAAGTAGCCTTTCTCCTCTTTCATTTCGGTTACCTAACCAATATTTCCCAGTTATTATTCCGTCTTGGCCGTTGCCAACGATGCCGTTCCAGTCACCTAAAATAATAAGATTTGCTTCCCCTCTTACCTGCTTGATAACTTCCGGGGAATGATATCCATGACAAATTACATGATCTATGTGAGCCAAGTAAGCATGTGGATCTAAAGTTTATAGAGCCCTTGTTAGTTTGGAGGCAGCATTTTAGTATGGAGCAATCAGATCAGATCAGAATTACAGGTGCTGAAAGGCATAAATTTTTCATGAATTGATGAGAAAAAATTCTCCTGGACAGAAAATAGAACCTTTCCGTAATCTAGGTTCCTCATTTTCAATGGATATTGTACCGATGCTCATGGTACTACATGTTATGCCCATCCCAGATAGTGATGCATGGGAGAAACGATTTCCATGAATCCACAACCGGATGAGAGCCTCAAACCTACCCTAAAGCCAGGCCTGACGGTGATGAGTAATTATTTTCATTCTGCCGCATGAAAGGCAGTGATATTCATTCAAATTGCCCATAGAAATTGTACCAAAGGTTATGTTAGACCCTCTCAGTCGACATCCATGGTGTTAATGCGAGGGAGAAAGGACTTCCATGAAGCCACAACTGGTCGAGAGCCTAGAACCTGAGATAAAGCTGTGCATGGCGGTGATTGGACATATATTTCTATTGATGCATAGTGAAGTCAGTACGTGAGCTTGCCGCACGCCTCCAAATACATACAGCTTCTAAATCAAGCATGACCTGTTTCTTTCTTGAAGACCTAACTAGTTTCGGGTCTTTGAGAGAAAGATGCAGTTAAGCACTGTATTTAGAGGACCAGTCCTCGCCCTTTTTGAAGGTAGTGAAGTTGCCAGGGGCAAAAGAAAAGGCCTTCATAATACTTACCAGAGCTCAAGATGGACCACAGTTTTCCCAACAGCTTTGGGAATGGAAGTCAAATGGAGGAAAATATTGCTTTAAGTAATGGTGAGAGCAGCGTTCATTTCATGGAGGAAGCCATGTGATGGAGAAGAAGTTTACAGAGTTGTAGCCTGAAGAGGTGTGCCAGATAGGCATAAAAATCTGTCACTATCAGACCAGAAGAAAGGAATATGTTACTGCTGTGGGATAGGGGAATGTTGGAGCACGATGCTGATGTTTACATTGTCTGATGTTTTTCCTACAATGGAAACATGTGTGTAACATAAATCCCTTCTTGCTCTGAATGAGAAAGATCAGAATTACAGGTCATATCAAATTGTAGATGATTTTCTGACAAATTAAGCAATTATATAACAGTAATTATGGATGGTTAGACCAAATAGCCAAGATAAATAATTTCATTGCAAAAATTTTTTTAATATACACACATAGATCAACTATTGGGTGCTTGTAAAATCAGCTGCTATTGGCTTATGAAACTTTGAAGAGTTATTTACATGCACACTAAGCTGTTGCTCATTGTAGGATGACTTAGAGGAGAATTGTCTGAGGAAATGTAACAACTCTTCAATGCCCGTACAATATATTTCAAAATCAGAGGTAAAGCTAACTAGTACAACCAAGTAGTCCATTGCACAACAAAATGTGAAAATAACATTGTGGAGCCTCATAGGATGGCATTTTCAAATTTTAAACCCTATAATCACTGATTAAATTAGAAAGTTGTGGTTTCACTTTTACAAAACAATGGCAAATGAAAGACATAAAGTGTGTTCCAAGATACCGGCCCAAATAGTTTCCATCAGAATTGAAAAACCTAACCAGAACAGACTGCAAAATATTGCTGACACTTTGAAAACTTTGAATTCTATTCTTCAACAGCTGAAGCCTGGGCTGCAGCAATTCCACTGACACATATTTATGCTATTTTCTCTTAGGCTTAGAATCCTGTAGCTAATACCCATGCCACAATTTTCGGCTTCTATTTTATCGATACTGCTGCTTCATCCAGCTTATAAATGAAATAGCCACTACACTGTGAGCATTCTACGTGGGTTCAGTTCCTGTACATGTGATCCATATTATTATTGCATACATCACCAGGCTTCGCAATGATAAGGAGAAATTAACAAGCAAAACAGATCTATAAAGCCCTTCAGAATTAATCATTAGTGCATGTTACAAAGATCAAAGCCCAGTTATGACCCTGCTTTCTTAGGAAATCTGATTCCTTTAACAATCCCAACTAAAGATCATATTCATTGCAGTACATCTACCGATGGGATTCTTCACAAGAATCCTTTCTTACTTCTCTCTCACTATAAATGGTCAATTCTATACTTCCATTCATCTTTTACCCACCTACAGGTTAACAAAACATCCCAACCAACTAAAAACAACCTCCAGCCAGTTTTAAAAAATTGACGTTAATCATGGATACCTAAGTAATTAAGGTTGAAGATCCACATCTAAATAAAATGGAGAAAAAATGAAGGCAGGTAGACAGTAATTTGCATTGGGAGGTATGCAGGTTGGCATATTGTTATCAATTCACATGCATCAGAGAACCATACACTTCAAGAAGGGAACCAATTGTTTTATTTGAATAATGCTGTAAGTTAAATTCACCATTCAATATCGGCAGAAATTATGAAATGTCAATATTTTGACAAATGGAGCTACAGAGGATAGATGCCCCTGTGCTAGTGTTCCCCTCAGATGACCGTTGGGCAGTCACCACAAAGGAATTACAGTAGACTCTCATTAATACTAACAACGTTATTACGAAGTTCTCGTTTTTACGAAGCATATCGTTGGTCCCGACGAAAATGGCTTGTGGAATTACATCGTTAAATCTTGGAGATTGTGCACGTAACCCCAGACATAGGGAACTCCAATCGTCGGTCACAAGCTGGTTCAGGGAAAGACTCCTCAAACAAGAAATCAGCACACAAGAAACAATTGTAAAAAAAATTGACGAGTTATTTTCAATCAATATCTTTTTGAAGTAGAAGTATTTAAAATAAGAATTATTACAGAAAACAGCGATGACAACTAATGATCTCATACGAAACATAACAAACTAAGTACAAGCTGTATAATTTTGCTAAAATCACCCATGTCAGTCACGGCATCCGTCTACCACAAGCGCCCGAGCAAAAAGAGGCCTTGCGTACCCCGCGACGTGTCAGAGTGGAGGGGAGGGATTTTGCCAAGGAGTGGAGGGGTAAAAAGGGCGATGTTCAATCAGCTGTGAATCTGCCCCAAAAAGCGCCCCTGTTGACTGGCAGCTCCGCCAAGCATCAGTCATCCCAGCCGGGGTAGGAGGGGGGAACAGCGTGCAGGCCGGAATTTTTCCCTCAATCTTATGGGAGAGAGTTTTGATAGGACTATGGTAATACTTCTCACTCCAAACTGCATACTTGTGCCTCAGCACCCATTTCCCCTTGATTGCCAAGGAGTAGGTATTCCTCCGCTATACTACCTATTTACGACTTGCTCTCCAGGTATGGCTGGTTCGGAGGCTGAATTTCGGAGGCAGAGTTTCAGAGACAAGAGTCTCCGAGCCTTTGAGTCGAAGGGCCTTTGCACGAAAAACCTTAGCGCGAAAAGTCCTTAGCGGGAGAAGTTCTGCGGATAAGTTCGGAGGAATTTCTGGGGGGGGTACCGGAAATTTGGGAGGGGTACACTAAAAAATGCCACAGCCTATCCAAGCTATAGGAAAAGAAACGTTATTATGAAAATTTCGTTTTTACGAAATTACGAACCTCAGTCCCGGTGGTTACAAAATGAACTTTATTACGAAGTTCTACGCATAAGCTATGGCATTTAGATGGATATTCACTACGCTAAGTTTTAATAATCACGCCACGTTTAAGTTATCCTCGTGTACTGTGACCAAGAGCGTCATTTATGGTTTTCATTTATTACCATACACGCAACGTCATATAAATAGCTTTATTCCTGGGGAATCATGGTGACAGACCCATTACAGCTCGTAAATTTGATGTACAGTTAGTTCTCTTCCTACGCACATTCGATTTACGAACTTTCAGAGATGCCAGCATTCAAAAATTTCAAATTTGGCTCCTTTTGATTTGGCCGTTGCTACGCGGTGCGGCGTAGAGGAATTCGTACTCTGGGCATAATCTGAACAAAGTATCATTGAATCCGGTGTGAAGTTAGGAACTGTTCAGCGTCTCGCCCGTTGTTCCTTGCCGCGGAGAGCGATTTTTTTTCGGTTTCGGCTGCGTTGCGCGCCCAGCTAGATCAGTTCGCCACAATCGCGAGTTAGCGCACAATTTTTATGAAGTGTTCCATTCTGCAGGATAACCGTGCTCCTCTATGCCTTGCGTACATTCCGGTCAGCGAGAGTTGGCCGATGACGGCACAATAGGTGGTGTGGATAACCCTGCGCCAGCACGGTTTGTAGCCAATCGCTGTCCCCCAAAGGCACCTCACACCATCGCCCAGTCATACAACGTTGTCAAATGCATAAAGAGCAGCGAAATAAGCCTGATCCACTGAAACTTACCCTTCTTCGAATTCCCAAAACAAGCGATTCTTCCACTGGGTCCTTCACGCTCGACGTCCTTTCCGTCTCCTTTCTTCACGGAGCCCTTTGTAGGCGTTTCACTTTCTTACCTGGGAACGCTGCCCCAACCTAGGCCATTCTTCCTGTCATCGGACAACTCTCGGCGGCCGTACCGTAGGTTTATCAACTTAGGAACAAGGTCTTGGAACGCATCTAGTTCGTAAATCGGATTCAATGTTCTCGGGAAGATATCAACCCTCGATTACGTCATGCCGCATGCCGAAACTGAAACGAATTTTCCTGTTTATATATATTTGTGCGTAACTTAATTGCTTTTATCACATGCGGTTTTTTCCGACGATTCGTAAAAGAAACGTTCATACGAATTTCTTTATTACGAACCTCCGATTTTTCGGTCCCATGAACTTCGTAATAACGAGGGTCTACTGTAATTTCACAGGGTATTGAAGCTCTCAAAACCACCTTCTTGCTTTATGTCTCGAAAAATGTACAGATGTAGTCCAAAGCTTTAAGGCAAAAGGTATTAATGACAAAAAATGAACTATTTATTTCTGCTGAAGAGAGTCCGGAGTTAAAATGTCCTCACTTCTATGCCAGAAGTCATTGCTAATGGCCATTCCCCAAAAACATATAGTGAATGTGTCTAACTATACCAGCATAAATATAATTTATAGACGTGAAAAAAATGAGAATGTATATGGAAGTAAAACTCGTTTATTTCAATCTTCCAAATGACAAGGTTTGACACAGGCCCAATAATTTAATGCACAAGTAGTCTTTTCTGAAATGGTACATTGAAATGCCATGAAAAACTAATTAGTAACAAATAAATCACACTAAGTGTACTAAAATTAGGGTATTCCTCAAAGAAAAAGGAATAAAATTGCATTCTAACACACATACTTCATTTCATAATGCATAATACAGCAGCCCAGCCAGCACATTATAAGTCATTGAGATAGGGTGAAAGGAAAAAAGAAGTAAGGAGCTTACAAGTAAGCAGGTTGGCATTTTCTTCTGGGTTTCTTACGGCCAAGCCAACAAATATCCAGAGTAATGACAAATTGGAGGCCTAACTTTCAGCGCTTCCCTAGATGTTATTATTCCATCGTTTTAGTGTATTCATCAAGGCATTTACGTAAAAGAAAAATCTTTCCATTCTGGCACTTCTAAATTATGAGGAGATATAACACCTAGATAGGGCAAAGTAAGAGAGTTATCTGTTTCTAATGGTTTTCTTTCGGAAAGAAATTGATAAGTAGCTTATCGTAAGCTAAGGGGATTATATAAGGCAAGG
This sequence comes from Ischnura elegans, assembly GCF_921293095.1. Classification (NCBI taxonomy): domain Eukaryota; kingdom Metazoa; phylum Arthropoda; class Insecta; order Odonata; family Coenagrionidae; genus Ischnura; species Ischnura elegans. The sequence continues at coordinate 100,795,624 of NC_060259.1, forward strand.
ATAAGATATTAGGGAAGAATAGTTAAGGAATGCCATCAAGTATCCTCAGGTAACGTAAGTCGCTTCTTTTGGAGCGCCAAAGGCGGCTGAACAGCGTGCTACACTGCTCATCCCGACATGAATTTAAAGCTTACCAGTGAAATTCAGCGGGTCTTTATAAGAGCTTAACAACTGATAACAGATTTTCCCTTAAATATAAAAAAATTAACAACTGCAATCGACTGGCTGGTGAAGATACAAAGCATAATACAGGTACTTTATCCTTGTGGTGGAAAGAAAAAATAAAACCAGGGAGAACCAAACTTGTGACCTACACTTACGCAGTTTTACATGCTAACCATTGCACTACGGAAACCGATGAGTACAGAGGTGCAGTTACCACTTTAAAATCCAATTACATAGAAAAACTTAGCTGGTGCATGCATGAAAAAACTGAAATTATTCAAGGTCTACAGAATCTCACATTTATGAATTCAATTTGCTTCATACACAGCATCTAACTTTTTCTAGACAATTACTTACTTCTTTTCTGACATGGTGGTAGTGGTTAGCATGCACAGCAGGTGATCCTTTGATTTCAAGTCCAATTGATTCTCCTTGTAGTTATTTTTTTTCTTTCCATCATGAGGAAAAAGTATGTATATGTATTTTTTTAATAATAAAACGTTATTGTACTTTTCCACACAATTTAATTAATACGACCGGTTTCGTCGCAGAGGCGACATCATTAGGTACAGAATCTGTTATAATAACAGTTATTTTGATCTGATTCTGTACCTGATGATGTCGCCTCTGCGACGAAACCGGTCGTATTAATTAAATCGTGTGGAAAAGTACAATAACGTTTTATTATTAAGAATGGATTTTCACAAAGTAAAGCCAGAAACAATCAAGTTTATGTATATGTATGTATTACGCTTCACATCTTTGCGGGCAATATGTATGTATTAGAGATTCCTTCCGGCATTTTTATTTTCTATGTTGCTGTTCTCGTGAAATTATATGTTTTTCTTATGACAGTCATTTCGCCATCATTTCATAAATATGAATGATTTTGAAATTATGGCCGTATGATGTTATTTCTTCTTATGCTATAGAAGCACCAAGAATGGAAAAACTATTCTTATACGTAAATCCCTTAATGAATACTCTAAAACAATCGAATAAAAACAACATCAACGGAAGTGCTGAAAATCTGGCATCCATTTTGTCATTACTATGGATGTCTGTTGGCCTGGCCATAAGAAACCCATAACAAGTTTACTTTATAAGCGCCTTCCTTATTTCTTCCTTCCATCTTATCTCAATGACTTGTAATGTGCTAGCTGGGCATCATACAGCCATAATTTGAAAATCATTCACATTTATGAAATGATGGCAAAACCATGGTTGCAAGAAAGAAACATGTTTTCACACGAAAAGCTACGTAGATTATAAAAATGCCGGGAAGAAAACTCTAACATCAATAATTTATTCATCAGGTCAACAAAAAAAAATTAAAATTCATGAGTGTTATATTGTGTGGACCTTGAATGAATTCAATTTGCTTCATGCACAGCATCTAACTTTTTCTAGACAATTACATACTTCTTTTCTGACATGGTGGTGTAGTGGTTAGCATGCACAGCAGGTGATCCTTTGATTTCAAGTCCAATTGATTCTCCTTGTAGTTATTTTTTTTCTTTCCATCATGAGGAAAAAGTATGTATATGTATGTATTACGCTTCGCATCTTTGCTGGCAAACTACTTAAGGTTCTTACATTTTATTTTCTATTTAGACGAATATCTGTTGTTCCGCTCTTATAAAGACTCGCTGAATTTCACCAGTAGGCTTTAAAATCATAGTGGGCAAAGCTCTTAGCAGCGTAGCATGGTAGTACGCTGCTCTGCCACCTTTGGTGCTCATCCATCAGAAGCATCTTATGTTCATTACGATTTTTGATGGCATTCCTTACCTATTCTTCCCTAAAATTTTATCCTTGCCTTAAACAAGTCTGTTAGCTTACAATAAGCTACTGATTATGCTTTCCCTTAAGAAAACCATAAAGGCCTGGTTACACGATACATAAACACGTACGGGTTAAAGTCTAAATTTATGAATGCGAGAATGAACGCCAAAATGCACCGTGTAACCACCCTACTTGTGTGAATGCATGCACAGAAAATAGAACCTGTTCTAATTTGGTTCATGCATTCTTACATGTTCCGGTCCAGTCCATCAAAATCATTCATGCAAATGTACATTAACTTGTACATGCTAATGTACCGTGTAATCAGGCCTTAAGAAACAGATAACTCTATTACTTTGAGCTTATCTGGGAGAAATGTCACTCCAACAATTTCACCTTCCAACTTATATCAAACGAAGATTCCAATAATGCATTAAGACTCTTTGAAAGGTAACAGGCTAAACATAACTACGAATTATGCCATGATATCTTATTAGTACCAATAAAGGGCTACAAAATTCGGCAAAAATAATTATCTAAATATATACAATCACACTAAAATAAAATTTTATAAATTAAGATAATATATAAATACTTCTATACAATAATTATATAAACATCTAACCACCTATAATTGAAACAAAGTTGTATTTTAATGTGTAAGTTACTGGATTGATAAGAAATTGACGATTCATGCATATTTTGCCAGAAACATCTTAAAAAGAATATAAGATCAATCCTTTTTACTGAGTACTCCCATAAGTTTCTACATATCCCTTTGTCCCAGATTTCATGAAAATATTTCTGTATTCTAAAATAAACATTTCTGAGTAAACTAATAAATCAATAATAAAAAAAGATACCCTCCCATAGAATTTCTGTGATAGGGGCTGTTTCGGACTCCCCTGTAGCAGGAACTGCATTAATGCCACTACAACAGAGATTTGAGTCATTTTCATTAGATATGAAGATGGTGAGCAACTTCACCTCCAAAATGTCAGCAGCGACACAATTACTGACTTGATGGAAGATCTCAATAGTCATTACTGTAACCATATATCAGTCATCACAGTGAATGAAAATATTAGCAAAATTTCATTATTTCATGGCTACATCGATCATGGATTACAAAATGATAAATAACAATAACCCAATAATATAATTAAAGCTACAATGAAAACAGCAATACAAAAAGTTAACATGTAAATACTTGCATACAATAATTACACTACACGATAAATACGACAATAACTGAGATTCACGTATATAAAAATACATTTCATTGATACATACATAACAAAAAAAAAGCAAACATGATTCCAATTTTTCCAGAGAGTTCCTGAAAGGTGAGAAACTATGTTATTGATACTTTCAAGCACTATATAAAACATAACCCAGCCCTATGAAATCATCACTTTTTAAGTGGCTAAAATAAATAGAACTTTTGATCAATTCAATTCTTGATATGATCTCTTGTGAAACATGATAGGAAGTTCATTAGAACGTAACGCAAACAATGAATTTGAACAAACAATTCCAAAAAAATCATCATAGCAGAGAAAATATTGTTTTTATCTCCCTGTGCTTACTTTTGTTTGCATTGAATATAAATGAAACCTTTTCATGGGCATCTGAGCGTGAAATGTCACCCCTTAAGCCGAGCAATTGAGTGAGCTGGTCAGGGGTCACATCCGGATATTTATCAACGAGCCCATGAAGATCCAACGATAAGATTTCTGGGTCTTCACTCTTCAACACCTCTGCAAGATTTCTAATTATATCAAAAGGAGAGTCATAATTAGCCACATTTGGTGCCACACGAATGAATAACCCCTTTATTTGCTCTGCCTCTTTTATAATTTTTAACCCAGCTTCTTTTCTATCTTCATAACTTTTGAAGGTAACTTTCTTTTGCAGCATCGCAGAAATGTATTTCTTGGCAACCAAGTTTTGTGCCTCAGTGATGACATGGTCAAAATTACGTGTTGTCAGGTGAACATAATCTTGAAAGTAGTCCTCCAGGGTGACACAGATGGTGTCCACAGGGTGGCTACTGGTCATCCATTTCTGAGTGATGAGGTTTTGAAAATGCAGCTCCAGGTCCAGAAATGCTTCCTCCAGCAGAAAGAATGCAACTTCATCCCTCAAATTCTGGAAGAGCACAAGCAGATCATGAAATGTATTCCTTCCATTACAAGGTAGAAGATTTTTTAAAAATTCATCTTAGCTGAAGTATTGATAGCAAAGGAGACAGGTTGGCAAAGAAAAGGTAGATGGAAAGATGAAAGGAGGGATGGTTCTCATAAATAAGAAAATGCTTAAATTAATGATCAAAAGTAATCAAAGTAGCCCACAGGAAAGAGAAATATGAGTCAATAGACTTCAGATGACTCGAGGAGATCCGTACATGTCTGAATATAGTCCCCCCTTTTTTTCCAAAAATGCCTGTGGTAAAAGTAAAGGGGGGGACTATATGCAAACGCATTTTTTTTTACTTTTCCCAAAACTGAAGCCTCAAAATTAGGGGGGGGGGGGACTATATTCAGAGGGGGACTATACTTGGAGAAATACGGTAATAAGCATGATAAACAATAGCAGGCCTGATGTCAAGTACGCAATAAGCACAAGTAAAATAATGTGATGCATTAATCCATGTTAATGCACACTCAAAACAAAATACACAAAGCAGATCAATAAGAAGAAATAAGTAATATGAGAGAAAAAAAAGAGCTGAAGGCAAACTTGATTACATTCATTCAGCATATAACCCTTCATTGCAACAATGACCTACCTAAAAATTTGCATTGAGGATAACTTAGATCTGCCCTATCCCTGTGTGTTCAAAGTTTCCCCATCCAAGTAACTATCAACCAACAAAAGTAATATGTACACCTAAAAACAGTCTTGCAGCCATTATTTGATAACCTTTTAGCAGAAGGAATGATGGTACTGAGCAGACATACCGGTGCTCTCATGTGCCAGATATAATTTCAGAAAGAAATTCTTCAAATTAGGCAATGTCAATAAGTTCACAATTTTTAACAGTCCTATCTGTTACCAAGCTTTGGAAATCAATTCACATAATATATTTTTCCAAATTGATAAGTGATGAACAAAAACAAATCAGGGCTAAGCAATTGAAAAATTTATTCTGGGGAAAGCCAGATGATATTTATTTAAATATCTATGGGTATAAATAGCCTATTTCAATGCCAGTATATTCTATGATATAGGCTCTATCACTTCTCATTTGTGTACACTTATCAAAATAAACCATATTTAGCATTCAAGAACAAAAAATGGTCAAAATTTATGGTTTTAGCATTTTTACAGAACCATGTACGATCATGAATTACTTCCAACTCACCTGAAATGACCTGAGGAGAGCCTCATATTTTTGTGCTGCAGAGCTGTCATGATACCCAGCTTTCCAATAACGCTCCTTTGTGTGGCGTGCAAGCTCCCTGAATTGAAGGCAATTATTGGCAATTGTGATAATGTAATGAGTAAAATATGGAACCTGGAAAAAAACAAATGATTTTCATATTACTTAATGGAAAGTGTAGCCCATTCTATTCACAAAAATATGCTGATTACATGCTGATTTCACGTTGGAGCAGAATGGACATACGAGAGAAACAAATCAATAAACACCAAAGATCAGTGGTGCAGGGAAGGTGCAGACTGATGTTGACAAAATTTTGTCTGTCTACCCATTGACAAAATCTGTGCACCCATTCAAACCCAGATCGACTCAGTTATTCCATTCTTAACCCACTATCAATTGCTGGTGATCAAATCATCTTACATGTCTGAACATATTTTTCATGCGTGAGATGGCAGTCTGGTAACACCATGGATTTATACAGCATGAAAGCATGATTGACATCGAAGTATTTTGCTTCAAGAAATTAGACTTAGAAAATGAAATTAATTTCCAAATGATGGTATGATGTAGTGAACATCATGGTCTGGACATAAAAGTAGTTGAAGTCATGCAAAGGAGCATGCTTGGAGTTGGCAGCATAACTTACACAAGTTGTTAACGCTAATATGACTATTCATAAAGTAGACTATGAAAATCTTGCATTCAAAATTGAAGTTGTCAAACAATACTGCTAGAAGATAAACAAGTTGAGGTGAGATCTCTGCCCAGCTCTGGTATGGCATCGATCACCCTGGCATTGTACCAATCAGTCCTTGCAGTGAACCTCGGCTCACTCTGCACCACTCGGCACCACTGTTACCGATCAACCACAGACAGCCGGATGGACATACTGAGGGTTCACCCTAAACAAAGCCACTCTAGTCTTAAATGTTGCATATCTTTCACAAAGATTCAGGCCCGCAAGCTGGGTAGTCATCCAGTTGAATTGGGCCACACAATTTTATCGGTGCGGTTATGTATACACATTGTATTTTAGAATATAATTTTTTTATTATAAAAAATATTTTATAGTTGATAAATATTTTGTAATTTTATAAATATATATATATATCATCATTTCTGATCCTAAGCTTCCCAATCTGTCAACCCATTATTATCATAATATTATTATTTGTGATTCTTAGACATTTAGTAGCTGGTGAAATAAATATTGTGCAATTGTGTTCGGAGTTATATTTCTACCATCACTGATAAAATGGGTGATATTGTTTACTTCCAAGTTAAGTAGTTATGCACTGCTTTGAAGGGATACACTTTGTGAAACCCAGCATATACCATGGGCAGGGACTTCTTGGCCTCACTATACCCACATTTTTTTAGATATTAGTCAAAGATCTTTTGGTGGTACACTACCTATCAATCGGTACAACACGATTCCAACAACAGTAAACAAGTGATAATAAAAAGTCACTGGGACAGAAATATTGGCACTTCATATCGAATTTTGTAATTTCACGATTTTTAAATTAATCGCAAAAGATGCTCATTTGCTTTTTCTAAGTTCTTTTGTACTATTGTAATCATTAGAAATTGATTTGGATTTAATTTTAGAAAGAAAGCATCTAAAATGCTTTTATAGAAATATTTAATACACAAATTACCATAATGCGCACAAAGTGGAATTCCGATTTAGCAAATATGGTATTTTACGAGAATCGGTTTTAGCGAGTGATAGTCCTTGCACTGCAAAATGACCATTGTTTTACATATGAAATAAATCGGATTTGACAAGGTCAAAAAGTTCCTTCCACAGTGTACGCTCAGTATTACGACAGATATTTCTCAAGGGCGATGCACCGCTGGGCAAGCATTAACTATTATGTTTTCTATTACCTGTTTATTAAACTAAAAATGCAAGATGTGTGTCAGATCTACAACACCTAAAGCCAGTTACGTATAAGCATTTATGTGATTTACGGCCTTAAGTACGCTCCGCACGCTCCCATTTTATGTTCTTCTTTTGTTATGGGCAGCTATCAGTGGCAAGGGAATGGGAGAAAGATGACAGTGGGAGAGGGAGTTAGGTAATTCCCCCCATCCTCTTTGGCTGGCTTCATCACTGTAATAATATAATAGGCTACTTCTTAAGCGTGAGAACTTACAATGTGGTGACACCCCCTCCATCTTTTACAGAGTGAGGTATGGAAGTTGAAAGTGCAAAATTGTCATAGTTAGATCAGCACCCTTACATTGACTTCCAACTCATGGGAAGCTAGAGCAATGTTACCTGCCATAGCATGCTATCCGGCAATGCATATTTTGATATTTCATATATGCATCAGAATGTAGTTTCAAGACATCGTCACCTATTGCCATGTAGGAAAATAACAATTATTACCAAGATGGCAATATAACAATCAACCTTAGGTTAGCGAACAAGGACTCAGCACCGCCGAGTAATCAACTGTAGAAAATTTGTAAAAGCATAATAACCCTGCTGATAGCAGAAATCCTCTTCTTTGTGATCAATCATAGTGAATCTTCATTATCTCTTCTTCATACTCTCGAAAATTCTGTAAAATTCAAAATTTCACATCATATCAGCAAAACTGTGATGCACTTCCACACAATCCCTTCAATTTGTTTAAACGAATGGCTTAATTTAGATGCATGTTACTCTAATGTACTATGCGAGCACAATTAAAAATTGCTATTTCCTATACCAGATCCTTTGAATCTCTTGCCAATGATTAAAAGCTCCTGTATACTGACTCCTATGTACATATAAAATAACATTCCGCTCCAAATTTTGCAACACAGCACATGCGTCCTCGCTGATCCATTCCCATGCGGTGCTTTTATCGTCGGTATGTAAATCATCAACATCGTCATTCCATGTAACACTTGGTTAAATATCTTTAACCTTTGTGTTGTCGAAATTCCAGACTAATTTTAAAATTTAAACAAACAATAGCATATCATCCAACAACAGGAGATCATCTTCCTTCCATGATAATACATTGGTCATAATACATTAATCTTCTATATTATTTCTACTGTAGAGATACCTTTTTCTCAACTTATACGCAACCAAACTCTACAAATGAGGTACCAAAATGCACAGAATTTATCAGAGAACATGCGACGGCATATCTTACTTCGTAAATATTGCTATTGTTTCCTAAAATTAGTTTTTAAATTAAAAAGAAATTTTAAAAAATTTAAAATAAAATATAAAACCAAAAACCGGTAAATATTCCTGACGTTAACGTCGCACAAACTGATACATTTGTTCATTTGAAACAATATCTCGCACTCTTTAAATAACTTTTATCAAAATACGGCTGATTCCACATTCAAGTCTCCTGTTGATACATAAGTATGAGTCATCATGTGCATTTAACAGAGGATAGTGTAATTACTTCCAATGTTGTGTTTAAAGAGGTCCTCTGACCTCAATTTGTACATGAAAATTCCAATTAAATTTGTACATAAGACCCTGCCTTTTTTTCTACATTTTAAAATTAGAAACGCACCTATCCCTCTGTGGACCTGCATTGAAAAGAGCGGGGGAAGCCCGCTGGGAGCGGGCGCATCATGCTCGTATTAGATTTTTATTTTCAAAATCAATGGTCATGTATGTTAAGTAACAACTATCATTGAAAAAAACCAAAACAATGAAGTTAGAGCATTTTCATAAAACTACATTGGAGCCCCATGAAGTCAAAAGTCAAGAAAAACTAGAGCAAAAAGGTAAATGTTGAAATGAATAACTTCTTTATCTCATCATGGCCACAACATATTAATGTTCCAATCAACATTTCAATATCAAAGAAAAGAATTGCCTTGCAGCTTTAAACAATACCTTTTCGATCAGTTAGTAATGCTGGATGTCTGGGCCACACAATTACTATAACAAGGTCATCTTGAGAATGAGATATGGGATTTTCATCCATGGCCATTTTTTAAAGTGCCAATAACCTACATGGTTAACTTGATGATGAAATGATACAATGAGAAATGAAGGATAGCATGATGCATTTGGTGGCAAGAATACAATTGAGTGGCACTTAGTGGCAAATTTTATTTCATTTAAATGAACTCACCTGGCTTCTGTCTTCAAAATGTCGGCACTTGAAAGCAATGATGGCCTCACGATACATCTTACAGTATTTAATAACTTGCTCCATTCCTAAGACAAGGGCTTTGAAAGTCAATTCTGGGCTAGAAAAATTAAAATGTGAAAGTAAGAACAAAATGCAAGTTAATGGTTAAGTCTCATCTTAATACACAGAGAAGAAAGATCTTAATGATACCCAATTTTGCACACAATTCACTTGCAAAAGTCAAAAAACAATAATCATTTTTTCTCTGTATCCATTTATGCAATATGTTCAATTTTTGGAACACCAACAAATAATACGTAATTTAACACTTTGCGTGCCATGGACGTAATACTACATCCTGCTATTTTATTGGCTTTGTATGCGTGAAGCCGTAATATTTTGCCCGTGGTACTTTTCCAGTTTACTGCTTAGTGGTTCTGTTATTTCAAAAATCAACTTCTCGATAGAAAAAGAGTTCACTTAATGTCTTGAGGATGAAAATCCTCTGTAGCTACCGGCAACCTTGGGTCGACCTACCCATCCGTCCGCTCCGGCAGCAAAGTGTTGAATTTTGCTTTGGCCCCAAGGAATAAGCGCGGCGTATTGGGGCATTGGTGTTCTTGTCCCTTTTATCTTTGCCTACTTTGTGTGTAAATTAATTTGCGGAAATAAACATTTGTTGAGGTAGCAGTGACCTTTTTTTGTCAAATGGGATATTTTGGTTTTTGGCGAGAGAACGCTTGGGTTTTTACTGTAGTGTGCTTTAGAAGCCTGGAATGTGTGCCAGTGGTGTGATTTGCTTTTTCGTTCTGTGCGTAAATAATCTCATCTGTGCGTGAAATCATACTTGAGTTTCTCATTACCACTGTATTTGTGTGACACGGCTCCTGCGCGGATATATCCTGGACAACCCTGGTTGGAATAGCATACATTTTTATGTCCAATCCTGGACTTGTTCTTCCTCGCTCATAGTGCTGGAGTGTCATCTTGTGAAAATCTATTGAGTACTTATTTGTTCAGCATGGCAGATGGTACAATTCGTGATGAAGACATTTTGGATGAACTTTACCGTGACTGGGCGGAAATTAGTGAAGATGATAGTAGGACGATCCAGACCTCCAAGAAATGGTGGAAAATTATGTTTCTGGTAAGAAAATTACTCTACGTTTTTCTCAGGAACATATTATTTTTTATCCCTTACCTATGCATTCATATTTTTGCTAATAACATGCTTCGTATACCATCTAAAAACCTTTGTTTTTGTGTCATGACAGAATCCAGTAGCAATGACAACGTCTGTGTATGCGGTGTTGCGCCTGATTCAACACCCTTTTAGGATCCTCTAAGGGTCAGAGGAGGGGTTCCAGAAAGAAGACAGATGCATCAGGATGGCTGGAGTGATATAGACCGAATGCCGAACATTTCTGTTTTCAGGGGCCAGACAGGTGAAACTGAGGATACGGGACGAGATGCAACTAGTGCTTTAGTTGATTTAAAAAAATTATTTTATTGATCAGGATCTCTTTAGCCACATAAAAATGCAGACAAATCTGTATGCTACACAAAAAATTCAAGGAAAAAGGAGAAGGAACGAGATATCACGTAACAGTAGACTATCCAATTGGAGAACTGTAACCATTGGCGACATCAAAAAATTTCTTGCTATTATTTTACACATGAGCATCAGTCAAAGACCAGCCATGAAAGACCATTGGAGCACAAACCCAGTGATATCATGGAGCTTTTGCCCAAAATTAATGTGTAGGAATAGATTCCTATCAATAATGGCTAATTATCATCTCAATGACAATAGCCTCATGAAAAAAAGGGTAAGCCTGGGTATGATCCATTACACGAAGTCCAGCCAATGTATGAAGCTGTTCAGAGATGTTTCAAACTTGCACATTATCCCTCCGAAGATGTGACAGTTGACGAGGGCATGTGTGCATTTCAAGGAAGACTTTCCTTCAAGCAGTATATGCCACAAAAACCCAGCAGGTATGGCATAAAGCTGTATATGTTCTGCTGCTGCTGTAAAGCTGTGTATGTGTATCAGAGTCTAATTCTGGGTATATTTGGAATTTGGACATTTTGTGGGCAAGAAAATATTGTCAAAAATGTAGTTCTCAGGCTACTAGATACCTTATCTGGGAAAGGGCACACAGTTTTTACGGACAGATACCATACCGGCCCTGTTCTTGCAATGGAGTTAGAGTCCATTCAAACGGGTTTAGTTGGCAAAGTGCAGAAGAACAGGTGTGGAATGCCATTGGAGCTCCGAAATTCTGCATTGGAGCGGGGAAATACAGGCGGTCCTTGACTTTCGTACACTCGACTTTCGTACAATTCGCACTTTCGTACGTTCAAAATTGACACCTTTTACTCGACTTTCGTACGCTAAATTCGGACTTTCGGACGTTGGTCTGTAATTTTTTTAAAATTCCCGCGATGTTTATTGCGCATCCCAACATTCAATTGTTTCAAATGGCAGTATCGGCAGTATACACTAGCAATACGAACGTATATAATGAAGGGAATTGTTGGTAATTGACTCTAATCTAGGTGATTTATTTGGGAGAGACTGCCTGCTATAGGCTCCTTTATCAAGAGAAAGAGAAAGCCTTCATTGAAGATATTTTTCAAAAGAAGTTGACCAGACATCATCGAATAGCTTTCAATAAAACTATAGTAAGACCTTTCTAATTGTGTTTTTTTCGTTTGAGTGCTGTTTAATTCATGTAAACCTTCAGCAACGATATTGCACGAAATATTACCCGAATTCCGTTTGTCTTTTTTTAATAACATGCGGGTTAGACCATTTATGGTCTAAGACATGCGGAATATACGCGATCACGAATGTCACCTGCCAAATATCGAATTTTGGTGTAAAAATTAAAAGGTATCCAGAGTGCGGGTTCAACAAATACATTTTGTTATGCTTCTTGATATGTCCTTTTATTTATAGTGGACGTAATAAGTGGCATGTCAACTTACACGCCAAGAGGAAGTTTCACTCGATAGCCAACGGAGTTCTTGTTTTTTAAACTTTTATTTGCATTTTCTGCGTATTTTCAAAAGAAATTAGATGATTTGAGGAGTTTTATTAACATATTATTAAAATTAAGTCAATTGAAATGAATTCCGTGAAAAAAAGGTTTTAGTACGTATATTCCGCTCTTTTGGAACGTAACCCCTAATTAGTATGGAAGTCAATGGTTCGACTTTCGTACATTCGACTTTCGTACAAGTTTTCGGGAACGCATTGTGTACGAAAGTCGGGGACCGCCTGTACGATTTTTCGCCGAAGAGGCAATATCCTGGCTCTTACGTGGAAAGATAAGAGGGATGTGTACATGCTTACTACACATCATAGGGCAGAAATGGTTACATTCAGTGATCGGAGGGGAAAAGAGAAAGCCAAGCCTACAGCTGTGGTGAGCTATAACAAAAAAAAATTTGGTGTCGCTCTTTCAGATCAGAAAATGTGCTATGGGGTATTTGAACATCGCAGTGGCAAATGGTGGCGTAAATTAGCATTCCATATTTTATTCAAGTGTTTCGAATGTGTGTGTAATGTACAATAAAGTGAAGAGGAAAAACGTTTCAATGATCCAGTTATTTTTGTAAAACAATGATTATTTAAATATTTCCTTGGTTTGATTAATTCAAATTCAGAGTAATATAAAAATTATAGCGGATTTTATGCCTGTACATCATTTGTTGCAACTTTTTTATTTTTCAAAAACACTAGGTTTTAATTGCTAAATTATATATTTAAAAGTTAGCAATACATTTTATTCACCTCATTCATTAATAAAGGCAAAGTTCATTTTTCTTGAAGAGCGCATCATTATAAACATAGTTTTGATGCTAATGTTTAAAAAAATGTACAAATTCAGTAAAAATGGCTGGATTTTTCTGTAGGGCTTTTAAATATACGGCTGGCACCCAAAGTGTCAAAGACTACTAGTCATAAAACAGCAAAATATTCTCTGCATTGCAATATTACGTCAACAAAGTTGGTATGTTTGGCTAAGCAATCACAGACAGTGTCTTGAGAAATATCACTAAATTTTTAAAGCAACCTATAGTAATGAAACAAAAACTTTTTGCCACAGTTAAAATTATTTTAAAATTTGAAAATTTATTCTAAAATTTTGAAAATGTCCCTTATAAGTTCAGTGACAGTTATTTATTAGTACTATAAGATGGAAAATTTGGACACTTTTGTTTAAGTTACATGCTGTTATTTTACAGTTTTCACAAGGCAACACTAGGCAAATGAACCAATATCATGGGTACATTCAGCCATGCTGAATGATTCCTATTGCATCCTGATATGGTTAGCACTGTGACATTAAATGCAGTGGCGGCTTGCCCATAAGGACTCTCGGACGCCGCCCCTCCCAAATATTTGAAAAAGTAAAAAAAAAAAAATATCCATTAATTTATAATTATACATCTAATTAATCAGAGTGTTTTTTCAGTCGCATACATCGAAAGTGTAGGTAAAACACGAAAAGAAATAGCGCGAGAAGTTCGTATCTGTAGCCATGGGGCGCTGGCCAGAACGTCCCAATCCATCCCCATGCAGTTATATGGAGAGTGGTAGTTGTGGGGGCCGCTGGTGCTATGATGCGTCTAATGTTGTGCCTTATGGAAGTTTTGGGACGTCGTCCGAGAATGCGCAGAGCGACGAGTGAGTTGACATCGCTGTGCCGCCCGGCGGGCGTATAATCTGGCTTCTACTTGGTGCTGCCACAGAAAAGGGACCTACGGAATCAGAATGGTCACTGTACTGGGTGTAGTTACACGATTTTAATTTTTAATTACTGGTAGGTATTGCTACAGAAAATAAATTATCTCATTATGCTTGCATTTTTGGGTGTTTGAATTCCGGAACACATAAAATCCAACCAGTTAAAGGCCGTATTGACGTAGGAAAACTATTCTCGAGTATTTGCCACAGTTCTGTTATGATTACGAATTTCAAGAACCTTGGGGAAACTAATATTATAATATTTAGGCCTTAACAATGTATTCATATCTTCCCGATGATGCAGAACCTATTTTTCAGATAAATTTATCAAAAGACCTGCAGTATTGGGAAAATTCAGTTAACATTCCCACTGATTTATGATTTAAGAATTAGGTGCATGCGTGCTAGGGTGAAGGATTGAACATGATTTAACCCATAAAACATGACTTTAAATAGAGTCATTCAATGAATGTCAAGAAGTGCTGCGTACAACGCACCTTTTGTGTGTAGGTCCATCATTTTTATCGCCGTCCTTGTTCTATTAGTTCATGTTCACCTAATTCCTCAGCGGCAGAGCGGTAGCTGTCTGACGGAAAATGTCCATTTGGGTCTGATTTAAGTGGCTTCGAAGAGTTCATATCATGGTGCGGAGATCCTTACAGCTCCCATCTGTGGCACAGAGTCGTCTTCTTTTACGATCTAGAATTTATTTTCTATTATATCATGGCAATGATTTCGAAGACATGGTTATTCCAAGTGCGACCCGTTGATGCTTCGTGTGTTTACCACATACGAATCTTAGACTCAAGGAGAATGTCCATGAGGTCTTTTGTTTGCTTGAATGCCTTTGCTGACCTTAAATTTGTCCCTCAGCTGAATCAGCATTAGTGGACCACGACTTCTATCTCCCCTGAGTCGTCCTTATAGTAACAGCAAGACTCTCGGAGAGAACGGAGTGAAATGAGTTCAGACATCATTTTCGAGGAGTTAACTGTGCGTAATTGCCGATTAAGAAGTTCCTTAGTGCTGCATGTACATTCAAGAAGAAAATTTTAATTAATCAACAGTGCTCGTTTTTGTTTTAGGGAAATATAGGGAAAAATTGTCCCAATTCTCTGTCTAGGCACCTTGTTCTTTTTGGTCGTATTTTTCATCGGCCTATTTTGTGTCGTCCCTTGTTTATTATAGACTAGTACCCTTGCCATGTGTTCAATCCGAACTTGTCCGTGTTGTCCGGCACTGATTTCAACGAACGTGTAATTGATCACTTTGCTGGACAAAAGGAAAGAAGGATGGACTTCTGCAATATAACTAAAGGAATGTGAGTATTTCAGATTTTGTTAAAAATGTGTGTGATATGTTTAATTACTGATTTTAAATCATATTGTATTCAAGAAGCAACGCGAACACCGCAATCAAAGTTTACATCTGCCATAGCAAGGCGCATGCATTCTAGTAGTGTTTGTTGCCTAGTGGAAGTCAGTGACACTCCCCTCCCTCCTCAGGTGTTACAAGTGTCATTGCTACCTAAATCATTGCAAATATTGTATAGATTTGACAAATAACGCATTATGATTGCAAAGCGAACAACAGAAGTGTATTGCGGGCATATCCGCACGAAGATTGTAGGCGCTAAAGCCTAAAGTTACGTATCTTCGTTTGTATTTGCAAAATATCGCAGCAAATATATTTTTATTCTTCAAGATCATTGATCAGTATAATCTAGAGTCCGGACTAAGCCGATCTGTATGACCGAGAGTCTACTGCATTAAGTATTTATTAACCCATTACCGGCCGAGTAAAGAAATACTTGAAAATATATAATTTTTTCTTTTCAATTTACCTAATAACATACTAAATAAGGTAAATTGAAAATATGGGCCTTCAAAAAAATTTGCTTATGGTAGAAAAAAAAATGTTGTGTTTTCGCAACGTTGGCCGAATCCGGTATCTGTATGCAGTTATGCAACCCGCATTACAATACATTGCCGTCACATAGGAATATGCTGTTTTTACTGTCGGATATAATCCTATACCTTTTTATGCCACGTATATGACAAATATCGTCATATTGGATAAATAAAATCCTTAGATATTATGTTTCCAACGAGATATTGTTGTTATTTGACCTAAATCCACTATAAAATAGAAATGCTTTACGGTTTGAAAGAAATAAGTCAAAGCGAAAATTTTCTCTGAAGAGCATGTATTTCACATTTTTTCATTGACTTTAATTTTATCATTGCAGATTGAATTACAACAATTAATGGCTAATAATGAAATACTCAAGCATTTTTGGTGCAATGGAACATAAAATTTCGTGCATTCAAACATGGTTTGGCTTTTAAACTGTTTCGGCAACTACTGAATTTTTTTTAACTCTATGGCCAAATTCGTCCCTTCATGCTTCACGAATCCGCGATGAATAATGTGGCCTAACTTTTTCTATGTTTATGGACGCGAATTTTATAGGGGTACGTCATCTACTGACTTATTCACTTCACTTTTTAGATGCGTCCCTGCTAGATACGATTTGAAGTCTACCAGTGAAATTTACTTCCGTTGCATAACTTGTACAATCCTGGCGTTAGTGCAAACGCTGTCCAGTAAGTTGATAAGCTAGGACCTTTTTTCCCCTGAATTCTACTGTGGTAATTTGCATTTGCATTATCAAATAGGTCCACACCTTCCATGTATTTACTATACTCCCCAATAACACGAATAGTATTTTCTTTTATTAACATAGAATAGAATGTGAAATAGTATTTTCTTTTTTCTGCTGAAACTTTTCCCTGTGCCAAATGGAAGCGAAAAACTTGTATTGCTGTCTACAGGGATAATCTATTTATCATTCCATCGAACAATACTAAGACCTTCGGCTTTATCAAATGTTTGTTTTCATGTTCCTCTAGGTTTCACGTCGATGGTTTTATTATATTCTATCAGGCACTCCTCCGTTATACGTATTTACTCGTATTTTCACGGATGGCTCCATTGACAAATAATCCTTTTTCTTTCAAAACAATAAATAGTCTTTAAGATGAAAAGACGTTATTGAAAAACATACGACGATTCGAGGGATCAGGGATAACCTTGAGAAATTCCAGAATAACACTTGCTTCCAAGCCTAAATTTCGATAGAAGTAATTTTCTATCGCCTGGTTGAACCCTAAATCCGTCTGAATAACATAAGCACCAAAGTTAAAAGCAAAATCTAAAAGGCTTGTTTTAAAAGAACATTTATGCACTGTAATGACCAAAGTAAGGTACCATTTGCTCATTATTTCAAAATTTATGCGCAAATATTCCGAATTGTAATAATTTTAATTCAAGTCGTCAAATTGAGGTCATAATTTACAAATGTATTACAAATTTTGTCATTTTTGTCCAGACAGGAATTGTCTGAAAAGTGTAGATTATTTTTTATAAATCTAAATATGTTTTGATTCAATCATTGCCGAACCAAATCTACACCTTATCGTCTTCATTCACCCAATATCCTTTTGTGGAAGTCGGTGATATCGCTAAATCGTGAAGTACGAGAAGGATTAATAAGGAAGGAAAGGAACTCGTAAGGAAGGATTAATTCGGATTGAAAGTACAAAGTTTTGTTCCGTTGCACCCGAAATGCTTTCATGTAATTCATAAATAATCATTATTTGTTGTAATTCAATCCGTTGTGATAAAAATGTCAATTAAAAACTGGAAAATATGTTATCTTCTGTAAAAATATTCACTTTGACCCATTTCTTACAAGCCGTAATGCATCTCTATTTTATATTGGAGTTAGGTAAAATAATGCAGCATCTCATTGGAAATATAATATCTAAGAATTTTACTTATCAAATATGGCGATATCTGTCAAATACGAGACATAAAAATGCGTAGGATTATATCTGACAGTAAAAACGGCATATTCCTACGAGACGGAAATATGTGGTAATGCGGGTTGCATAACTGCCTATAGATATCGGAATCGGCCAACGTTGCGAAAACGCAACATTATTTTCCGGATCTGATTTTCGCTTAATGTTGACTCCCTGACGAAATATAAGCTTTAGTATCTGTTAATTGAAATTTCTACGTCCACATGGACGAATAAAAAACTTAATAAAGGGAACAGTTACTCTTAGGAAAAATTATTTATCTTGCTTAACAAGAGACTCGAAAATTGACACATTTTGAGTATTTTTATAAATATCGAAATGCTTATTAAATGTCATTATAATCTTACTAAAAATCAGTTTAAACTTATTTTTATCGAAAAAAAGCGAATTCTACATTAATAAAATTCAATTGAAACATTTTTTTTGCATTTCTCAATAATGTTGCGTTTTCGCAACGTTGGCCGTAAATGGGTTAATCAAGCTTTATTAGGAAAACTAGGTATTTTTGTTGAAAAAAACGGAACATATGGCATCACAAAATTTAATTCCTAAATTGCCGTAAAAACTTAATAAAATACACGAAATATTAAAAAATTATGACCCCCCGGGGGTGTGGGCCCCCCCCCCCCCCCCCAGCATTTGACTCACGAGCCGCCACTGATAAAATGACTGAGGGAAACGACACAACATTGCACACTGATCAATTGATATCTTAGAGCAGAAATAAATACATTAGTATACTGTTAGCTTTGAGCCAAGCGAAGAAAACAAATGAAAATGATGGCACAAAATCATGCCCTTGTCCTGCACAGAGGCATGAAGGCAAAATTACTCCCCCAATCTTACCGCCCCATGAACTCCACGTTTTTTACGTGCACCCTCTTATACACAAAAAGAGAGATACATGATATTTGTACCACTTACAATTCACTTCAGCTTTTTTAGGGATGTAATTCCTTATTTTGATCATTAAGGAGCAAACAGTTTATACAGCAAAAACCTACATATATGAGTTGTTTATTAAGTCTGGGGTTATTCAATACAGGCAGGCCACATTCAATTTAAAAAATTAAGGTAAAAATCCAAATACAGTAGAACCTCGGATATACGACCCTCAGTTATATGATGACCTCACTTATATACCAATTTTTTTGGTCCCATGAATAACTCATAACGAAAGGCGCCAAGGGGCCCATGGCTTAGCATCCCTTCTGCTGGACAGATTGTTGCACTGGAAGTGCTCTCAGTGCAACACTCAAGTAGGGATAGGGCCATCTCTGAAAATTTTCTGCCACTGCCAGTACTTGAACCCCTGCCCACAGGGTGTAAAGCCTTTGTGATGCATTAATGAAAATTTTTTCCCCAATAATGGGATTCATTTGGATGACTTTCCTTGGGTATCTCATTTCTTCAATCTCCAATCTTGGTTTGTGTGGAAGTGATGAAATGAATTGCCTGAAAACAGCTGTTCATGAGCCAACTTTTTTTGAAAATTGCTTCTCTGCGAACATTTAGTATTATGAAATTCCATTCTGAAAATTTTCCAGGGTAACAGCCTTGCAGCATGGTGCCAGAAATGCTAACAATTCGACCAAGGCTTTCAACCATGGGAAACATTGTTCAGGAATGCAAATTTATGTTTCTCCTTAAGTAACACATTGTCTGTGGTGTTGCTTGTAAATTATTAAAGTAAAAAGATTATTAGGCTGCATTATCTTGCCTCCAAATGAGTAGGTAATTACAACTTGGAAACTTATCAGAGCTCATTGAAGAGGGTTTCATGCTCCCTTACCGTAAAACTTCACATGTGAAACTTCCTCACCAATGAAACATTTTTTGGTTCTCCGCTGAAAGTAAAGCTTCGCTAAGCATTTGACCAGAAATCGGGGGATCCAGGTTCGAATCCCAGTCAAGGCGGATGATTTTTTCTCTGTGGATATTTTGCAAGACAGATGCTGACCATTAACCAGGTATTGTCCTTCAAAACTACATGTTTCTCCACGTTTGATATGCGATGACTATTTGCAGTATAAATGCCGCAGGATGCCCACTTGTGGTGGTAAATTTAGCACGCCCTCCGGAGCAAAAAACCCCGCTTAATCTTTTCCATGCTCACCTCTGAGGTACAGACGTGATGGCACGATGCTTACAAGTAAGAAAAGCAAACAGGAGCTTTTTTAAAAATGCGTCACTAAGGGAGCAACTCCCCATCCTTCCACTTGCTTTTAACATAGGGTTTCAGATGACCGACTCACGCTGAAAACCAAGGCCACTCAGTTCCCCTTGGACTTGCGACTGGTGAAGGGGAGGGGGGGAAGATAAGAAGTTTGTGTAAGAGACGCACCCCCATTTTCAGCTGCAATTTCTGGGAAAAAAGGTGTGCCTCTCACGCGCGCTTATACGGTACTTGAAAGGTTGTACCACAAAAATGAGTAAGGAAAAATGCATTTTTAATTGGCAGATTTGATGATTAAAATTCACTTTAAAAATTGTGGTAGGCAAAAATAGTTTATGATGATCAATTCGTAAATTTAAATCTGTAAGGGAAAGTAAAAAAACTGCTTTTATATGATATAACACAGGAAGTTACTAATGTTTACCTGATGGTTTGTGTCACTTGTAAATTCTGATCAATCATCTGATAAATGATGACAGGCGAGGCAGTATGGAAGTGGCCATCTTGGTCGTCACCTTGTGGGGCTTCACCTTTTTGCCAGTCCTCCTTCTCTGTCAATAATGTCTTCTGCATCCACTCCGAGTAATTATTCTCCATCGTCTGAAATGAAATACACATTTTTGTAAAATTTGCAAAATTCCCAGTGAAAGAGGCTCAGTTGTACCAAGACCTTTCAAAGGAGCTAAGTGCTGCCCAGATCAACTCACTTTATGGCACAGCATTCAGTGCTCTCCATTAACCCTTGAGCAGGCACGCCTGATATTTTTACACGACCGGGCACATGGCATACTTTGTACACGACATATGTATTCACATGATAATACTCGATTTTTGTTCAAATTTATCTGTAATTGTAGAAATTAGTTTATGCTTGTACATTTATAGGTGATGCAGGTATAAAGATACACAGGTGGTACTAAGGGCATACCCAGGATCATACCTAGGGAGGGGCAAGCCATGGTCTATGGGGGACCTCTCAAGCCATGGGATTTATGAGATTATTTCCATGAAAAATAGTTTTATTTTAGTTACATATCTTACAATAATACATATCATTTTTCGTGGGTTTAAAGAAAATTTGTCGAATACTTTCGTTTCATTTCAGTACTGATTTCGCTTAAAGACTTTTGCGATTTTTGCTTCTAGGGGAGAGCAGCTGCCCCCCCCCCCCCCTTGCCCCTCGCTCGGTATGCCCATGGGTGGTACAGGTGGTACACAGCTGGTCGCATGGCGTAGTTTATACACCACTGGTGTCGTGTTCCTCTTGCCAATCTTAAAAACATTTGCTACAATACTTTGTACTTTAAAAACTCGCACTATAGACAATCAAAATGACATTGTAAGAATACATGAGGCCATTCAAGAAAAGCAAAGCACGAGGTACAGGGCCGGTCGCGCGGCGTACTTTGTACGCCACGGGTGTCATTTCGTCTTGGCGATCTAAAAATAAATTAGATACAATACTTCGAGCTCTGAAAAGTCACACAATAGACAGTCAACGTACATTTTAAGAATATACGAGGCCATTCTATACCAGAATGTACGAACAATTTTGAAATGCTTGGTTTTTGAAGATTGGCTTTTGATACTTTATAGGCCAGCACGCCCGCTTGAGGGTTAAATGTCAACCAAATATCAGTTATGCAGCTAACTTCTGGTTGAAAAGACTTTCCTGAAGTAGACTTGTTCTGTGTAATTTAATCAAGTAATGGACTACACATCAAGAAATCAACCCAAATTGCATTTCCTAATCCCTAGGCAGAAAAAGAGAATAATGATGGCAACAATCGCACCAGCCAAATAAAAAAATTGCTTACAAAAAATTTTCTTACCTTCAAGTAGGTCTGTTGAAGCTCATCCACAATACTTGGCTCAAGCAAAGGCTTGATTGATGACTTATCAATATCGAGCTCAGGATTCTGCATTAACTCCATACCTGGGTATGTATTCATTATCCAAGACAGAAGAGAAACAATTTCATTGCCTTGCAAACCACTCTGAATAATTTCCTGGAGCTGAAATATGATGGTGAGCACTGACATCATAAGTGTTCTCTGAAGAAAAAAACATCTATGAGGAGGCATACCATTCTCCTCTATAAATGAGAAATAGAATTCAGGACAACACTTACATGACGTGAAAGGCAGTCATGGTACATCTTCAGAAATGTTTTGGTTATCTCATAACTTGGAGGAAAACATGGAACACAGAGTGTCTTCACAACCCTTAGATCCTCCAAGATTAACTGCCGAGTGAGCTGAAAAAAGATAAATATTTAATGAAGGACACTATTGGTAATGTCCACATAATTTTTCGGTGTGTGTACTGGTTATCTAGTGTTTATACCTGATGATGAAGTTCTATGTTGAAACCATAGTCAGGTAAACGTGAAATAACAAAGTCTTTGCTTTTTTAATCACAATAATTGCCTGTACTATTTAATTTGACTACATACTTGCTTCCATTTACAATAATAATAATAATAAATATAAAAGAACATGTCAGAAGCTATCCATTAAATATCAATTTACAGGAGTTAACATATCATTATTAAAGGTATTGAATTGTATGCAATTAAAGCAATAACAACCAGGAATGAAAACTTGAAATGGAACTGGAGTGAGCCTCCCGCATACATAATATATGATTTGGTTATCAGCCAAAACCAATATTAAAAGGAGAGACCTTCATTAATATGATCTATTTATGTTCACACTCAAAGGAAGATACCCTGTTATCCGCACAAGGTCAAACTTAGAGGCAATACAGAAAATGGATTAATGCGGGATACAGATTTTTGGAAAGGTATCCAGTGAGTCCTGGTTTTAAAGTTAAATACAATAGAAAGTATTTAACAGTAATACATCCAGGAGTTATGCAACCTAATTTACTTATATCCAACCTAATAATACAATTCTACAACAATCCTGATCCTATGTCACTTTGAGTTCTTCCTCAAGCTAAGTGATCAAGTAGAGGAGTCTCTGTAAGAGAATGACAGCTAGAAAAATGCTGTGCAAAAGGAAATACCAGTAGTTCTAATTCCTAGGTAAACTACAACTTAATGCTAAAAGGCAAAAAAGGTTGTACACTGAAGGTCCAGTTGATGTCTTAAGTGGTACTTTTCCGACTATGACCACTGGAATGGTGGAAGGAACCATCCTCTTATTATTGCAAAATGAATTAATATTAACAGGTTTCAGTAATATTTAATGATAGAATTACCATTGAAAATTACAGAGGTTTATCATAACACAGATGATGCAATTTAAAGTTTTAAGTTTTCAACAGAGCAAAAAATACTTTTAAAAAAACCATAAAAAAGAGGAAATACTCTCAGTTAAAAATGCTCTCATATGTACTCTGCTAAGAATAAGAATTAAGTGAGAGGGTTGAGTCTGGCCCAAAAGAGAGGGCTTACTCAATCACTAGGCTGGGTCTTTAAGGGTAATAGCATGACTGAGTAATTTGTTTGGGCGCAGATCCCTTCCTACCTCCAGCCTCAATCTCCTGAGTTGGATAACCTTAATGGCTACTGCCAATATTTATTCCGATACATAGATATAACTGTGTCTATAATGGCCAACATTTGGTGTGCAGGGGACAATGGCCATAAACTTGAATGCAAATGAAAACCAAAGCAAGAATTTAATCAGTGAACCACTTCTGAAAAGCCACAGCCTGAAGTGGAAAAGGTAGAAAACAGTAAGCAGAAGTCTTACCTCTAGATACCTCACCAGCCACATTTTATTATCGTTCCTTTCGTCCACATGAGTTCCTTCAATTCTTTGAGCGACTTCCTTCTCTAGCACTTCCATTGCCATCTCCCGCCATTTTTTGGGTCGACCAGGGGGTAAGAATCCACTTTCCTTGTGCCTCTATATATTGCAAAGATTAAAACAATGATTACTTTGTTTTAACACACAAGAACAACATGCATTATTAAAATATACACACCTGAAGGGCAAAGGTATCAGCTTTCTCCTCCCTTTCTATGATACGAAGGGCTGTCACAATGACAGTAGGCTCCTTCCTGACTGTATTTAGAGTGCGACTCAAAACAAGTCTAAGTTGCTTCTCCAACAGCTGTGACAATACCTCCACATCTTCAAAATAAGCCTTCAGCATTGATTTATCCGCAGGAGCTTGATTTGGTAATTTATGAAGTTCATACAATAAATCATCCCTTGAGTTTTCCAAATCTGTGAGAGACTGAAATATATGGTACACATTTTTCACTGTTAACTCAACAAAAATTCCTGTTCCAGAATGATGGAAAGAAGACGAACAACAGTAATTAGGACATGCAGAAAGAGAAATGGTACTTTCACTGAGAGATGAACGGTAACATCCAAAAGTACTGCAACAAATTGAGCCACTTTCACCAAAGTTTGGAAATACAAATATGTAGTTTACACATTTTCCATAGTCAAAGAAAGAGGGAAATTTGAACAGCATTCACATCAACCATAATATTGTAAATACTTTGTATCCCTATGACTGCTTCAAGATTCAACCAGGAACTTGATGTAATTAAATCGATATGTTCTAATAACGGCTATAATGATGACCTCATCCGTAAATTACTGGCCAAAAAAACCCGAATAAGAGTATTGCCACCCTAACCAGTTTGCTGCCAGTCCCCAAAACAGAACCCAAACGGTGGTGCAAATTACCTTTCATTGGCCCCCTGTCTTACAGTGTTCACAACCTCATACCCAAAGACAAATACCGAGAGTGTTTTTTACTCCCCGACCTCCCTTGGTAAAGTGATATTTAACTCTAAGGACAAAGTGCATCCTGAAGACAAAAGTGGTGTCTATGCCCTGACATGCGATGAGTGCAACGGTGTGTACGTCAGTCAAACAGGCCGCAAGTTTAAAACTCGTGTTGATGAACACAAAAGAAGTGCTCGTTTGTAAGACTCCATTTCCCATTTTTCTAAACACCTGTCCGAATCCGGCCACAACAGTGATTTTAATATAAAAATTTTACATGTACATGACTAAAGTGTAAAACTGGATATTTTAGAAATCACCATATGCACTCATGCACATTACATTGAAATTTTTAATGATATGACTGTATTCAAATGTTCTAATTTTTTATCTACTGTTTTAAAATCTGACTTCTTCCTTGATAATCCTTCTATACTTTGTGTTTTGACCCTCCAATCCAACCAACAATGCTCCTCCTCATTTAGATCCCCCCTCCTCCTCCTTCCCTCACACTATTGTTGGATAAATAAGGCTGGGCGTTGTACGCTATTGCTCAGTTAGTCTCAATAATGACGGTGTAAACGTCGAAACTAGTAGACAGCTTAAATAAATTTTGTGGAATAGTACTGTGTTTTTGTTTCACCATGAATACTACATCATTTATGAGAATTGTTTGAAGAATATGTAGAAGGTTTGAGTTAACATTAATTGTGCAGCTCATGCTTCTGCCTCAATTTTTTGGTCATATAACCTGACTTTCTTTCATTCCTTTGAAAACAATTGCACGCGTACACCAAATAATAAAATAAAAATTGAATTAAATACTTGTAATATAACACAAAAATGAATGTTCTCCATCTATTATGAGGACTTAAGTCTGCAACCATTCAAAAATATGCCCATGCATAGAAGCATACTTTCGTACCTGAACACCAGATTCCCTTTGATAGAACATAATGCGCGTAAAATACAATGGAAGTAAGTCGAAATATCACTGTAAATTATGCAACTGCCTCTTTCAATGAATAAACACCTGTCACACTCCCAGACTGGTTTGCAAATGAACCAGGAAAATTTTGCTGGAGACTTGCCAACCAAAATGTTGGATGGCCAACAACTTAACCACTGTAGTGGTACTGTGGTTAAGTAAGAGGTAAAGGTACATAGTAGGCCATGTAAAGGAGTCCTTGGAATTAATTCAACAGTTCAAATCCTATGACGATTAATTTATTTTCAAACTTGAGAAATACGTCAAAACACTATTCTTCCCATCTACTCCATAATTGTGGAACCACCATTCTCATATATTTTAGATAAAATTTATTTGGTTTATTACAGATATCAGTGATTTCAAATCTAAACACAATAATAATAATAATATTTATTTATCACCATTGGCAAAATACAATCCATGGCTATGTGAAGGTTTACACATATAAAAATATATTGTGACGGTATGGCCCGCACATGTAATATTTTTGTATTCGTTCCATTTCTTTCTTTGTTTCACTTCGCTCATTCCCTGTCCTGAGCTTTTGCTCATTCAAATTCGCGGGCACAGCAGCAGACAGGCGGCCTTGCTCTAAACTGATTTAGGGTTTCGTACGTCAATTGTTTTTTTTTTGTATCATGTGATCTACGATATGAAACGGGCCCGGCGCAAGGCGTCGAGAGGTGTGCGGTTGTTGAACTGTGAGTGGGCGGTGCTAGGAGTCAGAGATACTCCGTAAGCCTGGCGAGAGAAGGCCGGCAGCTCACCGTGGAGAGAGAAGACGGAGGAAAGAGGAAGAGGAGCAGTGTCGTGGAGATTTCGTCAAGTCAAGCAACGCAAATACGCCGGTCATCCCGCAAAACCTCAGGCAACCAAAATCCTGTGGGTTGATGACGCGCCCAGCGGTGATCACGACGAGGAGCCACATCTCGACACATAAGTACTCTACAAATCCCCTTCTCTCCCTGGATAGTGAATTATCCACTCTCCCTACTCCAACCAGCATTTCTTCCACTAAGAAGACACCTCATGTGGAGGTGATCGTTTGCAACAGTGAATCAGGGACGATTTCACTTAACGTCAAAGAAAAAGCTTGTCACGAAGCTAAAACCTGTATAATTATTCTCCTGTCCTTGCAGTTTGTGCTTGAAATTCCAATAGTGCTGGACACTTTAGTACGAGTGGACGTGGAGCATGTAAAATTCAAGTTGGACAATCCAACCGACATTCATAATTGTCGTAGAGATTCCTACAGAGGCCATAATAAATTTTGTTATGCACTAGTATTAGTTTTTTGATTTGGTGGGGTATTGCATTCTTTATTCTTTTTCCATCAGTGTGTCATCTAAACAGATAATCATTCCATCCCTCATTAGATTTAAGAAGGAAGTTATTTATGTTCATTTTATTTCATTTTGTCACCAATAAATGTGTAAAACTATTCACATTCCGAGAAAAGTCGTTTTGTTCCTGCTGTGCTTCGCATTGGGGTTCAAAAATTCCCGTATTTTCCTTTTCTTTCGTGATTGCGTGCCGTAGAACCCACGTGGTTTTCCTATTAGGTAAGATCCGTCCACCGTCAGTTGATTACGTGAAGGTATGCACTGTCACCGCTGGTTTCTAATCAGTGGAGCCGGGGATTGAAATCGTCCGACATTAGAGTTGGCAAATTCAACTGATGGTACGTATCGTCGCAATATATTTATACAGTCTCCTACCTAACTCTGAGGAAGGTGGTAATTCGTCACCGAAAATTTAGTACTGTGAGTGTTTTTTTATCTTTTTTGTGTGTGCTGTGATTCTGCCCAACCTGGGGTATTTTTATGTAAAATATATACTTATATACAGCGAAAATACAGAAAAAGGAAAACCATACAATACAGATTACAATATCACATGTTATTATAATAGTCTTCAAGATATTCAGTGACACTGTAATAGCAATTTTTGAATAGGAGATTTTTAACCCTCAATTTAAACAAAGCAGGAGAAGAGAAGACTTTAATTTCATCTGGGATATTATAAAAAACTGCAGAAGTGGAGTGGTAGGGGCCTTTCAGGCAAAGAGAACTTGAGTATTGCTGAGTGTGTATATTATTTCTGGAGCGGGGATAGTAATTGAGGTAAAAGACATTTGCAGGAAATTTGTCCCAGTTGGAGTGTATGAAGCAAGCACATGACAAAATATATAAAAAAGGCAGTGTGAGGATTTTAGCATTTGAAAAAAGAAGTTTGCCTGGGGTTTGTATGGAGACTTGAAAAATTGACTTGATGGCTTGCTTTTGGGCAGAAAATCTCTGCTAGAGGCAGTTGAATTTCCCCAGAACAAAATGTCATAGGATAAGTGAGAGTGTATTTTAGTGAAATATGTACAGCTTTTTCAAAGTATCCAGAGACAAAACAGGTGCTAACATCCTAATCATATACGTGCCTACAGATACTCTGCTGATTATGGCTTGAATATGATGAGACCAATCTAGGGTCTTGGAAATGATAAGCCCAAGGAACTTAGACCGATTGACGCTGTTTCCATGTGGATTTTTTAGAGATGGGTCGAATAGCAGATTTCTCAAACTCGAATATCGAATTCAAATATTAAATCATTGCTCAAATATTCAAATACCTCGAATACTAGAACTGTGTAAAGCATATTAAACGTATGTTTTTTCTTCTATTTCCCTTGATGAATGTATAAATAAAAAGGTATACAGAGGAACCTCAATCTTCGTTTTTCAGGGGGGACAAAAAAAAAACGATGAATGCGGGAATGTTTGACTGGGTTGCCTATGCAGCAGGAAACCCAGGATTTTGGCCAGTAATTGAGATTTCCTTTAAAGGATTCAAACAGGAATTTAGCTGATTAATGGAATATTTTAATTTTATGGAAACAATTTGGACATATAGTTGATTCAACAAACATCTCTTTCAAATATCCTAACGGGACACACCACCTCATGAAAAAATGATTGCATGCCGTCTCCGCTTTTACACTGCTACGATGGATTTCTGTCTAATGTATACATTCTTATTTACCAAATATCTATTCTTATCTGCCATTTCAGCAGCATACCCATCTGATACTCGGCTTCATCCAACTTCTTATTTTCAACGGGTAGCTCACTTTACCCTCTCTCCTACTGTCAAGTGCTAGCGGACAATTCGAGGCGTTTTGCAATATACACGCGCTTCTCCATCTGATTTTCTTCTTCTTCAATTATTTTCAGTCCATCTTTAGAAGTTCTCACGAGATAAGCAGATGAATTCGAATTGCTAGCAGGGAAAAACCAAATATCCTGAGAAAATATCCCTTCGTCTGTGACTGTGACAATAGAGATTTATAGCATAACTCATAAATTTTAACTTGATATATGTTTAAAAAAAAAAATACTGCATCAACTTCCGAGAAGCTCAGCTGCGAGGATATCAAGATATAAAATAATAAATTGAGGGACAAATATAATAAACTATACACACCTGAAAGCTAAGCAAGAGTTTTCCTTCCTGTATCCACTGTTTTGTTTTCTCTACACTTTCTGGCACAGTGAAAATATGTTTGAGGTTTTCCATTGCCGTAACATATTGAGAATGACGCATATTTTCATCCCGCACATCTTGCAATTTCTCATACAATTTAGGCACTGAAGAAAATAATTTATCCAAGGAAACAAGACTGCAATGAAACACAAAAATCAGTTTAGATCCTTAGTATAGAATAACAATTAGGTCTAGGGCATAAATTGTCTACAATCACCACCAAATGCAAATTTTTACCTATGCTTTTTAAATATAATGAAATACATAGATATTTCAACAGTCTATATCCTTCACCTGAATTCTAAGGGGATTAACAAGGTAGTAACATTGTGTACTGGCATTTTTGAGCCAACCAACAAAATCTTATTCTGGGATCCTACAAGTTCAGAGCTGTTATGAGCATTGATTATTTTGATCATATACTTGTGAGAGGGTAACTATCTCATCGATACCTCTCCCTCCTCAATAAAAATTAACCTCATGAATAGCTTGAACACAAAGCCTAAGTTCACCAAAACAATCACAATGAAATACACATTGCAAATTGCAGAGTATTGGTGGAGAACATAAAATACACTTTCCTGTATGATAATCAAAAAAAACACTGAATTTCTCTAATGAGAACGAATATCAATGACCAAGATGAGGAGAAGGCACAAAATAAATGAGGATGATATCACATAAGTTGAAATAAAAATATTTAGAAACTGAACAGTCACAATAGGATTCAAAGTTTAACTGACTGACAGAGGGTATGTCATTAACATGTCATCTTAGTTCAAACTTAAACAAGAACAGAAATGCATTGTAAGATTTTTGACCAGCGACATTTTAAATGATTAAAGTGAAATTAATTACTGTTGCTTACACAACACCCACATCATCTTACACAGCACTCATTACCTGAAGTAACAGCATTAAAAAAATGGCAGAGAGAAAATTGGCATCAAAGGTGTGGCACTGAGTAAAATTGACTGATGCACCACTCAATGGTCTGAAGTTTGGGTTTTGGCGGAAAACCGATACAACAGAAATTCTACCATGGTGGTTTTTCATAGCCATAGTGCCACCAACCAAAATGACTTTTTCTAAGAAGCGGCCTTATTCCGCATTAGCATGAATCTCCAGCACAAAAAATCATCAGCAGGTATTTCCAAGTGCTGTGGACACGAACCCTTGAGATATTTGCGTACCACTGTGAAAGAAAGGCTGCGGGGCGCTTAGTGCAAAATGAAGATAATCCCTAGCTACTTCCCTTAAATTCCCTCCGTGAGGTTTTAGGCGAACCCTTTCTCTCCAAAGTTGCACTATCATTTACGATTTCACACTTTTGATGGACCACAGTCGGAAGCGCTGATTTTTTTTAGCTACTTACACCGGGGTAACTAGTTTTATTGATAAATATTTCGCCGTAGTTCGTATAAACGAATGCCATTTGCTCCTGGGGACCGAGCCGAGGTTTGTAATTTCAAAAGATTTCGTATAATCAAAACTTCGTATAATCGAATAGCGCCATGCATTTAGCATAGGCTTTTCGCCGGGACCGAAATATCATTTCGTATAATCGAAAACTTTGTAAAATCCTGCTTCGTATAATCGAGAGTTTACTGTAGCAATATATGAAAAGCTGAATCAATCACATATTTAGAGAATTTATATGGCAGGAGAAAAAGTCAGAGAAGCACAGAAATATTTTCTAAAAACTACAACTACTCACGATTCTTTGATCCCTTGAATATCTTGCTGAGCTACTTGCACTTGGTTTAGCCCAACTCTGACTCCATCTAGTTGACTTTGCATTGCAGTTTTCAACATCGCTTCCACCGACGCTTTATTCCTGCTCCTCTTCCTCATGTACTGCTCAACCTGTAAATTTCATTTATTTTTTACAAATATTGCAAAAATCAGGTACATCCTCATGTTTTGGATAGCTTCAAGTACAGAAGTTGTTCCAAACAAAATTTTACCACAAAAGAGAACTGCATGAGAAAAGGGGCACAACATGTATCAAGCTAGCAAATAAACAACCACCTATGCATTTCATAATCTTTTCAGTCCGGGGTTTCTCTGCAAAATACAGTAGTCAACTTGCACTACAATCATATAATTGATTAACCAGCTGGATTGATGATATGACATAGAATTAATAGAAAAGCTAATTTAATAAAGAAATGAAATATTTATATGTATATGCCCATGCTATACACTCCAGTTTATAAAGAGAGGCAAACATTAAATGTTTTTCAGTTTTAAGTAACAAGCGCCAAACCCAATGCAAAGAAAATGGAGGCACTTAAAAAAGTCTATTGGAGTTTTGGGCTTGAACTGGACGGATAAAAAGGTCAATGTAGTGAAAATTGGACATATTTGTTATTCCTGAGATTTACTTCCTCGTGGATATTCTTTAAACATCTCCCAGCACAATTTCATGTAGGCCATTTCCAGTTTTGGTATTTACTCCTTACAGTGAAAGAAGAATCGTCACTTGCTCATTGCTCATAATCAACGATTACCTCACTGACTTAACTAAGCCCAGTGGCGGATCCAGGATAGGGACAAGGGGTCTAAGTAGGTATGTACTAACTAAGGGGTAAGGGGTCTAAGTACCTAATACGAGACAAAACGGAGATATGAGACAAGATACAGATGTAAAAACTGCCCTGGAACCTGTGTAAGACCCTGTACTAACCACCAAATACAGGCAGCAGGCAAAAGTGAACAGCTCTGAAAAATGTAAGCACGTATCAATAATTATCAAGTTCAAACAATATTTAATAGAATGTAATGTTTTGGAATTTTTTTTTTAGAGCAATTACCAAGCTAAAAATATTTCACTTAATGTCGGCACAAAATCTTCAGTGCCTCCAAATTAAAGCACCCTTGGGGATTTAAATACCTACGATTAAAGCAGAGTATAGGAACGGAATAGCAAGGATGCATATGCTGTGTCACATAAGCTTGAAAAGTTAATCATTTGAAGAGATCAAGTTTCAGATGCATTATATGTGCCTCGGTGCAAGAAGAGGGTGTAAAGTGAGTATGGGATTTGCTTGGATGACTATAATATCCTAAATAGCCAGGCATTCTGGAATCTGACTGTAAAATACAGAGTACATAACAAAATCTAGCATGTAAGCCAGAATCAAGACAAAATTCTGCCTCACAACTTATAATAATCCAGTTGGATTTGGGATTTATGGCAGCCAGGATTCCAGGTAAACTCCAAATGTGAAAACGAAATCAAGCTCGCCACTCCACCTAGAAGAATACACTCGGAATCCAGCATACATGAGATGCTGGAAGGGTCGGGCTGCCGAATGAGGGCTGAAGACAATGACAAAGGTGAACGTGCACCGTGAAGATCTAGGGAACCCATTTAGCATGTGGGTGAGTTGGTATAAGGATGTGGGAGCAGGAGCAGATGGTTTTCATACCACACAATAACCAATGCATGATGAAAATTAGCAATGCTGCCATGAAACATGAGTGCAGATGAGGATGCGTAAATACCTCATTATCACTGCATGTTCTGCTTTGTACATAGCATATTACCCCCTTCTTCCCCCGTTCCTATCGTCAGAGAGTATCCTCGTATATCCTGCAACATGATGCCCTTCTTTTCCTATTTCCTATTGGCTCAATTTTTATCATCCCTTTACCATTATAAACTACTCCAAACGCCTCCGAAACATTTTCCATGTTATAATGTCTAACTCAAGTATACTAACAAGATCCTCGTCAGAAATTGTCATGGTGTTGACTCTAGATAGATGTAAACACTACAATTGATATTATGGCGAAAGGAAAGAAAATGTTGCATGCACCAGAAGCATTAAAATTATTAATACGGGTCATGCCAAAACAAAAGAATATAGTCCATAGTTCTCCAATAAAATGCAGAAATTTGAAAAAAATCCTCTAAGTTGTAACCCACCTTCTCTAGTTGATCCGGACGCTGCAGCATGTTAGTAACATGAGTTTCTCCTGTCTTCTTCGCTTCGGCTTCCTGCTTCTCCACATCCATGGTGGATAATATTTGTCCTGAATTATATGAATAATTTAAACCAAATTAGGAGCAGCTTTCAGTCCAACACATATCACTCCATTTCATAATTAAGGTGCTTCAATCAGCCAGAGCCTGCATTCGATCCCCGTGACATCCCATTTTTACTGTCACTCGAGTAACTAGAATGAAGTGCATTTCACCATAAAATATTCCAATTTCTTTAGACAGGACACATGTCGCAGATACAACCCTTAGAGTAGTGGGTGGGACACATTCGCAGTACGCTCTTCAATGTGTCATCCTGCCATCGTCAAAACAAACACGTGAATTTTTGCTGCAGATAAGAGTATTACTTACAATATAAGCCATTGGTGATGGCAGAGGTTCTTCATTAATTGTGAGTAACTTACTTATTCACATAAACCTTCGAGTCACAATCTTCATTATCATAGACTATACACAATATTTATTCGTTATCGTTCTTGGTTTGTTAACAGCTGATAGCAGCTTTTATTTGTTTTTATTACGGCCTACGGCTGTCTATTGTTTTCGCACAAAATGGTAGTTGTCTTCATATTCTACGAGTTGTGAATGAGTTTCCTGTAATTTTACGGATTCAATCATCGTCACGGGCAATATTTCACCATTCCCTCAATGAATATTGAAAATAATTAATTGCGTGCCCTCGACGCAATTGCAACGAGCAAAGTTTCGTTAGAAGTGGTATTGCAAACGCTTGAAGCAGTTTGAAGACAGTAGCGTGCGTGTGTCTTGTTGCTGATCTTAGCGCACCGGTGACCATTCTTCGATCTAAGTTTAAATTATTCAGGTGTCAGTACGATTTCATGTTATTCGAAGCGTGAAGTATGCTGTGATATGCATCTGTGAATTATGTGACATCTTTTTAATCTTGTCCTGTAGATCTCTATCTTGCTAACGTTTTGCCTGTTGGGAGAGGGCTCGGGAGATAAGAATGATTCTAAATTTATTTTCTTCGTCGCGACAATTGGTTTGCTGAGTTGATTTTCGTCGTTGGTTTCTACGTCGCGCATTATTCGATGTTGTTTACGTATACTTAAATGTCAATTAGTGTATCGCTACCTGTGATGTACGGAAATGCCGCCTCGGTTCAATATTTATTGCCGTTGCGTACATGGGGTGGTCACTAGCCGCGATCGTTATTTCATCTCAGTGCGATCTATGTCTGCAGCAACGCATAGGTGGTCTACACCGGATGAAAATTTTCTTTCATTCCAATGGTGGAGGAAAAAATTCCTTACTGTGCAACATCTGTACGATGAGGTTACTGGGTTGAAAGAAGTACACGATGCTCAAAGTAGAGTTATTGATGTACGATTTAGTTTTTAACATCTTATTAGAATGGAGTTTTCCCAGATTTCGATGGGTCTAAGTCGTTTATCATTTATTATAGGCCGAGAAGAATTTTGTGTTGGCTCAAGAAGAAAGGAGAAAAATTCAGTCCCAACTATCGGCGCTCCAAAAGAAATTGAAACAGATTTATGGGGAATTAGACAAAACGCCTCGAGGGGAGGAGAGATACGTTCAGCTAGTGACGTTGGTAAGTCTCTTTGGAACTACTTGATGAAGGCTAAGTCTTTTTAGATTTTACAATTAAGCTCTGTTTCAGGAACATGCCGTTATTAAGGAAGAAAAGATGATCAGTGAGGTATTTCATGAGAAAGAGAGAGAAGAAAGGGATTATTTCAGTGTTTTGTCCTCGGCTGTCAAGATGGGCCACGAGAAAGAGAGAGCCCAAGCAGAAAGGACGAAATATTGGTCGATAATAGGGTCGGTGTTTGGTACTTTACTTGGAGTGATTGCTAGCTCTATTATGAATGATCTTCGCATGAAAGAGCTCAGGAATATAGTTGGCAAGGCTGTTAATATTGATGCTGCAAACCAAAAAGATTATTCTGAGTTTTTAACGGAACATAATAATAAGCTGGAAACTCTTGTAGCCACTGTTCAGAAGTTGAATGGTGATCCGGTTATGAGCTCAGAACCCGTGAATTTAGTAATGGAGAACCATGAGCTTTTGACTGAGAGTAACAATAAGCTGGAAATACTATTAGCCACTGTTCAAAAGTTGAATGATAATCTAGTGGTTAGCACTGAGCAAGGGGAAATAGTTTTGGAGAACCGTGTTGTCATGCCAGATTTTTTAACTATATCCTTAGTAGTTTCAGCTGTGGTCATATGCCTTAAATTAATCATGTAAAATATTTTTGTATATAAAACTAGTTTTGTTACTTTAATTTGCCTTAACCTTATTTCACAGGAAATTATTTTTGCTAATGCCGATTTTGTTATGGTTTGACAGTGTTAGATTGCCTTGAATTGTAAGTGGCAGTCCCAGCCATTGAGGCTGATTGAAAGTTCCTGGGTCAAAATTGCGGAAACCAGTTTTTCACCAAGAATGGTGCTGTGACAAATTATAGGTGAAAAGGGTTTTTGCAAAAGTGACCTTTCTCTTTCCGAACGTAACCCTAATGGCCGTATGTTTAACTTCCCATACCTGTCCCTGCTCCAACAGCCTTTCTGAGTGCGTACATGAAACAGGAAAATTGCACATGTGCTTCAAGTTGGGTGAAATATTTAGTAGAAACCAGTTTTTGATGGCTTAGCAATCATCTGCGAGTAGGGGAGTAGGTGCTGAACTGAACTGGTGTGAAACTACGATAGGGTTTGCTCTCAACTTTGATTGGCGTATGGATTTTCCTGCCGTTGAACATTCAATCATAAAGCCAATTAGTAGCTCAAATTACCTAAGCTTACGAGTGGTAGGAAAATTTAACCAGGTTATAATGATCAAACATTCACATATTTCTAATGTAAATCAATAAAGTTTAGTTAACATAGATGAAGTTTCTTAGAATGCCAGGGCTTTTCTTATGCATACAATATATATTATTTATCAGGTTTTTCTACCCCTTCCTGTACATTCAATGTTAAACACATATTTTAAGTAATGACAATAGTGTTCATGTCCACCAGTATGGAAAAAATGAAATCACGAGTGAGGTGGAGAATGCTCTTTATTCATACTTGCATTTACCTTTGGTGTTTCTTTTTATTTGTTTTGCTTTTTTAGTCCTCAGTAATGGGCATGATTTAATGAATATTTTTTAATGTCACTGATAAGGCTTATTTTAGGTCTTTAATTGTGGGTATTTTGAAAGAAATTAAGTTTTGGTAAATTTTACGATCCTATTTGTTATGGCAGTAAGATGAGGCTTATAAAATCATTTCAGGCTTTATTTTGCTAAAAAAAATGTGGAAATGTGTTGAAAAAGTGTGGAAATAACCACTTGTGCTCTTCATTAAAGATGAGGCTTCCTATTATTTCCCCATAACCCACTTACACATTTCATCCCCACCCCATTCTGCACAGATTAGGGACTGAAGAAGTCAAAACTACTTCTATGGTTACTCTAGATATCAACTTAGACAATTACATTGAAATTAATTCATCTGCAACTGTGATAATAAACCTTGAAAGTCACTTTTTGACTCCAGGTGGATGGTCATGGGTCATTTTAACTCCATGAGTTTTTAAGTGTAAAATATATGCTTCCTTATACGGAGCATTATTTTATCTTGTTTTTTTTTCTACATAATTATGGCTATAAATTTTTTGTAATTAATGATTGGTAATTCCCACATAGCACAAACTATCAACTAGATGTCTGCAAATTATCTATAACATCTTCAGCTAATATCTAGGAAATATCCTGTAATATTTTTTGGACATTTTGTAGATATCTGAACGTCCACTTTTCTGATACCTACAAGATATCTTGAAAAGATATTTTCTAAATATTCAGATTCAAATTGGACCCACTGCAAAAATTCAGGGTAAATGACTCGAATACAATATGTTTCAGTATAACAAGTTCCATTTCCAACTGACAGCCTGCTGGTGGAGCAGGAGGTAATGGTAGGGTGCCTTCTTGGGATTCTTCCTGAATATCGGAACCTCTCTGTCTTTCTCTTTTTTTCTATTGGGGGCTTCCTCCTCCAATTCCAAATTTGAAGTTTCCAAAGCAGCTTACAGTTTCCTTTTAGATTTCTCAAAGGAGTCTGTAACATTATCAATGAATGTTGATTCAGTATCTTGCAGTATAGGTCTTGAAGAATTTTAATGCAAGTTTTTGCCAACATATTTAAACACCTTCATCAGGACTATGAATGAATATGAAAACATTACTGTGATACATTAAAGGTTATGACAATGTTTTTTTAAGATAGAAGCAAAGAATTTACTTGTAAATTAATCAAAAAGAAATATTTTGACATACCTTTTATTCCACTGAATTGGACTAGTTTATTGATGGTAGTTAAGCTAAAACCATTCATAGTTACCTATCAATTTTGATTAATTAAATGATAATTTTTTCTTAAAATTTTGATGTCTGCTCTTTTATTACAAATATTTTTTTAAATATGTATAATTTCTTTAAATAATCTTTTTGTTAAAATACTTCTAGTATCTAAAATTCTAGTATTTTTGAAGGCTAAGCATTAGCCGTACTTTCACAGAATAGACATATTGTAGGCATCTTATAGATATTTAAAAAACAAGCTATCGTAACTTTAAATCACTTTTATAAACATTTGCCAGAGGAGTTGCCTTTGCTGTTTTAGTGCATGTATGTGAAATGACTATCTATCAAAAGCATATCAGTTACACTTTTTTTTCAAGATTCAGGTGCTTTTTGGCAAATTTCAGTGGACATATACAATCAGAGTCTCCGCTCTAGAAAGGCAAATTCTAGACCTTTAAAAGATGTTTAACCCTTTTAGTGCAGCTGGCCAATTTATCGGCTTTTGCCTCTTGGGCGAAAAGTGCGGCCGGCCAATATATCGGCTCTTATGTAGTCCATCATTTGATTTGCTATAACTTATTTCAATAAACGTAAAAATATTTTGTCAATTTAACCTCATCAGTTTAAAAAATAGCATTTGGATATGTAATGCTATAGCTTTGTATTGTTTTTTTCCTAGTTGCTACATTCTCTGAAAATAGCCTCCGCGTTTCCTGCCAGTACCCCAGGAAGAAAGCATTAAGAGGGTTAAAATATGGAAGACATTTTCTAGACATCTAGTACATACATATATAAGATATTGTAGACATTCTATAGATATCTAGAAGATATTATCTGCTATGTGGGTTTAAGCTATTTCAGTCTATCATGTCAAGAAATGCTTATCAAAAGCTGTTCATTAGGATAATGGAATTGATGTAAAACACACCTTGTAGTTCATCCTGAATATTTAGACAAATATTTATTTGATAATCAAGTTTTCAAAATCATTTTTTTCAGTTAACAAATATGTTAAATCACATCCACATGGAGAGACATTCACAAGCATGTATTTGATGTAGAATCTTTTCAGTGTAAAAGTTATGCATACAATTATTTTTTAGTACATTTTCCACAAGAAATGGTGAAAAGAGACATTTTTGTATTGTTTTATAAATTATCCAAGTTTGTTCTCATAAAGTTTAGGGGTATGGGTCCTAAATATATAGTTCATCTAACTGCTGGGTGGTAAATCTCACCAATATTACATTACTGTTCCAATAAAAGAAATCTCAACATTTTTAGCTTATGTTTATGACCTTGCATAGGGTCACATGGGACATTTTCACATCAGAGTCAACTCTGGACTTCTAAATTTTCGGCTTTGGGTGTGAACTTTTTAATTGAGGAGTGTACAGTACTCTGTCGGTTGTATGGGATTGTTAGCTAATATTCCGTATCACCTTTTGTTAAGAGCAAGCTAACACTAATTGTCCACTGTGTGAAGGACTTTGCAACAACAGTAATCATCTGTTTTGTGGTACATCAAGGCGAAGTTCCCTTGGAGCCTTTCATGAAGAGCACAATAAAGCTGAAGCTGGATTTCTCTGCCCCTACCTTTTTTAACTGCTTTTATGGTGCAAATGGCATTAACTGTTGGTCGCCTTTACCAAATACAATACCAGGCCATGGAATAAATTCTGGTTGAACCCCTTATTGCTACCTCCTCTAATAGTCCTCGTTGTGCGACTTGCTGAATTTCTGATTTTATTGTAAACTTGGCTCAGGTGGCCCCAGAATTGAACTACCCCTCAAAATTGATTGATTTAACTTGGTCAACTTTTAGGTTTGAAAATTATGTGGCTGAAAGAGATACGTAATTGTATTTAGGTGAATTGGATATGGCTCTGATTATCTGATGGTGAAAGAATGCACTGGGAGTGCCAAATTTCAATTGAATATTATTTTAAATTTGAGATTTTAAAATTCCTGTTCATTTATTACTTGCTGTACTTCATTTACTAAAAATAGTTAAATGTATGAAATTTAGTAGAAACATTATATTTTATGTTAAAGTTACCCAGAAAATTGTGTGGTTAATATTGAAAGGGAATATGCAACTCCTTTGTGCCGGTCTTAAACCAGTACGTTTGCATGGACACTAGTTTTTTATTCTTCCTTTACTATCTGGTAGGCCTCTATTCTAAATCCCTAGCCTGAGGTTTGTGGTGTTGAAGCAGGTACCTTGATGTTCATAACAGCTTCTCTTAAAAACAAATAGAAATTAAAATCAATAAATTTTCAATAATAAAATGATGTGTGGTCCCTTGCGCCAGGCTTAAACCAATATACAAATGTTGACACCAGGTTTTGATTTTCCTTTTACTGTTAGGTTGACCTCTTTTCTAAATCCCTAACTTTCAAAATATAGCCATTCATAAAAAGGATAAATCTACTCTTGCCCAATTCCCAACTTAAGTACGACTCGTTACCATTCAAAAAGGAGGGTGTAAAGCACTTTCAGTGAATTTATGATGATATGAAACATGTAAATAAATGCAAAAAGAGTGAATGAGCTGAAAATGAATTACCTAAGAGTTATCTATTGTGCGATGGGGACCTGATCCCACAGCCTTCACATCCACAGTAGCACATGTTCTCCGCTAGGTCATTCACACAATTGATGTTAAAAATACTGAAGAATTTATACCTTGTGATACATGTTTTTATCATTTATTTAAACTTTGATTTTAAGAATAAACTTTTTAGAGATGCTGCCTTCCTGCTTTGGCATATTAGCTTAATTGTCATTACCTATTGACACAATTTTTGGGCTCAATTGGCCACCTGACAGTGTATTCCCACATGAAGAAAGAAGGCATACTGAAATTATGTTTCTGCTCCAAAAATTAAAATGATTTTTTCTTGTTAAAGTATATTATAATTTATAACTGAAGTCACTTTGCCATATTAGTCAATATAAGCACTAATCTTCATTAATAAAAAAGAAGAGGAGCTTATAATGCAAGCCCTAGAAATAAAGCAGGATATCTGTTTGTCGATCCGCTATGTATTTCCATGTAGCAGCATGAATAGCGACCAAAACTAGTACACAGTTGCATTTAATACTCCAGAAGCCCATTGTGCTACTTCCAATCGCATCATTCTCTCATTACCATATGTTTAGTCACATCATACAACTTCTGCAATTGGACATCCTGGCGGGTAGGTTCACCCCTTGATAAGCTCAAAGAGAAAATTTAACTTCAAGGATACTGCACTCTCCTATTTATCTTCTCGGTGCAAACCTCTTTGGTGGGGTTTGCGTTAGCATGACGCTTTTGGTCTACACACGTGCACACATAAATGATCAATGTTGTTGAGAGGGATATCAGCTAGTCCAGTGCGCAGTATACAGAAATCATTACTATTTCTGTTGCCTACTGATCAGCATCTTCTGCTCAGTCTTACTTCAATTTTGAGTCGACCGTGGGATATTTGGGGAGCAATGGGCTCCATGTTTCCCACTTATCTGGGCACTATCCTTCTCAATAGACACTGGGTGACCTGCTAGTTGTATTTAAAATGCAAACCAACATTGAAAACTACGGCAATTACACAGTAATTGCTCAGGAAATAACCATTGAAACTGAATGATAAATTTGCAATTTTCTCCAACAAAATTTATGCATATCCTAGGAATGCAAAAGGAGTAAGAGAAACTAAATTTCCTTGAGAAGCAAAAGTGGTGACAAACTTGTCCTAAAACTTCTGAAAAGGGCTGTACATAGGGCAGACGGGCCGGATTTTCAAAACTGGAATCAGAGAACATTGTACAAAGGAGAGCGAACCTCCAATTCTGCATGGTGACTTGAGCTGACTATTTTTCATTTAGAAAACACGGCAGGGAAATTGGATTTCCCAGAAATGCTTGAAGTTGTCAATTCCCACGACAAAAATTTCTTGTTAAACGACCATGTTTTTGACTTCTGCTCACCTTTGATTTGTGTTAACCTTCCTCCAAGGAATCATCCATGAGTGACCCACCATTTTACTCTGCCTAATATTATGACCTTGTTGGCCTTCCACCATCCTCTGGCATTTTGTATATGTGGACTAATTGGTAGTGTTTTGTATCATATACAGTGCGCATCCTCATCATTTCCCTTGTCTCCACCCCCTGAATTTTTGTACCCCCCTCCCCAACTGTAACAGGTTCTGTAACATTGTTCTGTAACTGTAACTTTTCTGGTTTGTGACACCTTGAGAATGACTGTCATGCTTTGAAACCTAGGTCAATTAAGTTTGATTAAAGTGTGGAAAATTACTATAGTTCGTGTTTCCGTCTATCATCATGAAGAAATCATTTGATTAAATTCAATGATGAACTTGTCTTATTGGTCAAAATGACCCAGCCTTTCCTTCTAGTGTTAAGTTAATACCTACAGTTTTATTTTTCAAAATTCTGTGGAGTATGATGAAAGTAACTTGCATTCATTTAATCCAAAATTTTTGTATAAAAACTTTTTATATGAAGAGGAAGGCTGTAAAAGATATGCCAGCCAACGGGGTACAGTCCTCCCTGCCAAAATGAAGGTCGAAAGATTGAGTCCTACCAGGGCTGGTTACTCCTAACCAGGGCATGGTCATTCGGGACATCCATTGTTGTTTGTTGTAATACTCTAATGCAAAGGCCAAGTACAGCTGTTTTCAGCATGGTGGATATAAATAAAAGATAATGATGTGAAAACTGTTCCAAGCATGAATCACCCATCATAAATGAGAAAAAAAGCTTTCATAAGAGCCTGTCATCTAGCTCATAAAATTCTGATGTAATGGGTTGAAATTTTTTGCTTTTGTCAGTGCGTAGATTCTTTCCTATTGTGAAGGGAATTTGATTTGAAAAGAATATAAGAAAAACCATTATGTTCTACCTGGAAATCCTTCATGTATTCATGTGGATTTCAACCAGGGTTCTTTCATGGGTAATATAATATGGTAACTAATTCATCCATTCAATATTGGCAAATACAATTGTGTTGGTTTATTAGCAGGGTTATTATGATGATATTTGTAAACTTCTATTACAAAATTCTGAGTAGTGGGTAAGGATCGGTACCAAGGCATCGATTAGTAGTGTGCATATTTCACCCACTTACTTGGAATAAATAGTTACCACTCAAGATTTGATTCTATGTATGAATATTATCAAAATATTTACAATTTTATTGTAAATGTTATTGGAGATTCTTATTTTTACTTAAGGGTTTTATAATATCACAAATATGAATATGTACACAACTACATGAAACAAATAATAATTTTCAAATTTGCATATATTTTATCCAGTTATGATCGATTTAAATGCACTAAAATACCAAAACCTTCACAAAATCACAACCTTCATGTGATATTCACTTCTCCCTGTGATGTCACGTGGAGTGGCATTGCATGGGTGCCAATCTGGCCTTTTTCATATTACGTTAAAATTAACCATTAACAGTTGTCTAAACTGGGATTTCTAAAACCAAATAATTTGTATATTATGAATACACTAATGGTGGGTTACGAATAGCAATCAATGCCTTCCGTTTTCCTCGACGAAGGAAACTACATGGGAAACCAGCGACGGGGCACTACACATCATTTATGGTTTTCACATGTTTTTATCTCAAATATTCATTCTGATTTGATGAATACTAATACACTTATTGCATTAAACAAATGATACATGTGTGAAACGTAGATCACAAGAATCCTTTTGTGAAACCAATTTATGTCTATTAGTCAATGCAGTCAACTTATATTAGTCTTTCCAAATCTCCCCAAAAAATCCCCTTCTTTGTTACAACAATGCCTTGGGAACCCAGCATATTCACAATCTGCAATCTGATGTTAAAACAGCAATTATCTTCACCAAATTTGTGCTTGACCCCCTACATCGACCAATTTTCTATCCACTTCCCTGCTCTGTCATCAGTGGATACTGTGCCATGACATCACAGGCAGGCACTCCTATGATGTCGTGTTTTCAAGCATCCGATGAAGAATAATTTTTAAAGACTCATATCTCAGTTAAAAAACATGTATCCATAAAATTTTTGATGAGTACATATGAGGTATGGACCTTCTAATTCTAGTACTAATAAAAAATTGTGCATAGTACCCATTGTACATTCATCACTTATCTTATATAACATTTATGAAAGAGAATTTAGACTCATAAAATACCAAAATGAACTAGGACATTCAGTTTATCACAATAATAATTACCATGTACATATTACTATTTTTATTTGAACAGTTGAAAACCACAGTTAAATATTATGGAAATCAGAATTACAAGAAAAATTGTTGGTAAGAAAACAATTTTCATCAACTTCATTAATTTTATTTCTTCATTAACGTCATTTGGAGCACAGTAGAACCACATATATGAGATCTTTCACCTTAAATCATTCACGC
Source organism: Ischnura elegans (assembly GCF_921293095.1). Taxonomy (NCBI): domain Eukaryota; kingdom Metazoa; phylum Arthropoda; class Insecta; order Odonata; family Coenagrionidae; genus Ischnura; species Ischnura elegans. Next base: position 100,839,929 of record NC_060259.1, read on the forward strand.
ACAAGATTTTAGCAACCTGAAAAATACAAAATATGTATTCTAAATTATAAAACATTCTTATTGTTAGCCACTTGCAGAAATTAGAGGCAATGGGAAGGATTAATAATAAAATTATACATTTAACTGATTATTCAAGATAAGCAATGTATGCAGCACACAAAAAAGTGAGATCAGCATGAATACATATATGTCCTATGTCGATGTATGTTATCAAAAGTAATTTATAGAAATAGTCACCACAGCAGAAGCTAGAGATGGCCACCCCTTAAATTTTGGTTGGCAGTGATGTGGAAGGAAAAATGAGGCGACAGAAATGTAATCAGTTGGAGTGTTTTATCAGCAGTATGGTGTAACTGTTAATGTGATCAGTGTAAGACAGCATAAAAGTAAGAATTAAAACAGCTTAAAGCATTCTAGCCATAGAAAATATATTATGTAAGGGAGTTGTTCTACACTGCCTCATTAAGGAATTAGTTTCACAGTAATAGGCTACATGTTACTTAACAAACTAATTGAGAAAGTTTCACTTAATATAGAGATATGGCTACAAACCTGTAACAAAAACTAACTAACTTACTTGATGGGAGTAGACTTGGAGAGGAGTAGGAAGAGATTTCAATCGTAACACTAAATCCTTGGCTGGCTCTTGTGTTTCCAGCACCTAAGAATAGAAAAGTCGTTAAGAATTAATTAAAATTTATCCCAGTTAAAGATACACAATATAATTTTTATCAAATATTAATGATCAGTAGGAGTAATAAAATTGAGATTTAGGGTGTGTCGACGGCTAGGTCGTTTTGCACCGCTAACTGTATCATTTAATTCCAATACTTCAATGGAAATAGAATAAAAATATATCCACAGTATATGTTGACTTCGTAAAATGAGTGAGAATACTTAAATTTTATTAAAAATACTTATTTCCTTGAGGAACTGAAAGGTACAAGGTGCATTCCGTAATGCGACCAAATTCATAAAAAATCATTTACTGAGTACATTCATACATATAATCGAACATCTTCAAAATAACACCCTCTTGCTTCAATACACTTTTAGAGGTGTTGTTTTCATGACGGGAAGGCGTTTACCAGAATGTCCTTTAGAGCCGAGGTAACATGGGCCTGGATGGTTTCAATCATGTCCCAATGTTTTCCTTTCATGGCTCCTTTCTACCAAGAAGCAAAAAAAAATTCAGCAAGAGTCAGGCCAAGACTGCAGGGAGGCTGGGCTGGGGAATCAATTGGGTGTGGGCCCCAACCAGAATGTCGTTGACAATGAAGGCATTGAGACTCGGTGTGTTATCGTGAAGAACTTTCCACACGGCAATGATGTCACTTCGGAAGCTTATGACCCTCCTTTTGAGCTCTTCCAAGTAGAAAACTGAGTTCACTGTGGTCCCAGTAGATACAAATTGGTGATGGACAATACTTCTGGTGTCAAAAAAAAACCATGAGCATGGTTTTGATGTTGGTTGGATCCATGAATTTGAGGTTGACCGTCGTCCACTGCAAGGTTCATTGGTGATCTCCTCTTGGCCCTCCATGAACGACTTGTGCCACCAAAAAACTTGTGATTTGGGGAAGAAATCCCTCCCAGAGGCCTGCTAAATTAATGGAAACAGTTCGGTGGTGGATTTCCCAAGTTTAACGCAAGATTTGATAATGTTCCATTGATCCACAGAACGACTCATTGTGACGTGTAACATGAACCCAAAATGGCGTTCACAGGTATGCATGTCCTGACTCTCCAGTAGCTCGCAGCTGAATGAGACCAGGTGCATTTTGAAGCTAACTTACCCCTCCACCTAGCCCAATAGGTTAGAACACCTTACAGCGAGCTCTTGCATCAGGAAAAATTAGGTCCCATTATTTATGGAACGCACCATGTATTATATTGGTAGAATAGTAGAAGGGATTCTAGGTCTCCCTCTAGATTCATCCGTCTCCGTGCGTCACAGTACTTATCACAATCTATCAGGATATGTTGAATACTTAACGGGCATCTACAATCATCACATTGGGGAGGTTCCTTCTCTTCAGTGAAAAGATACACATGAGTAAAAGGGCAGTGCCCTATCCTCAATCCTGTGATTACTACCTCATCTCTCCGATTGATCCAGGAAGAGGAAGGCCACGCTGCTGTTACGCCTTTCATGCCACTGAGTTTGTTTATATTCAGAGTCCTCTAAGACTCCTTCAGCTGTTCCAGTACAGCATTTCTGAGTGAGGCTCTTAGGTCCACATAGGGAACTAGCGTCAACACATACTTTTCGTCACTAAGGGCTTCTTTGGCCAAAGCATCTGCTTTTTTATTCCCAGCTATCCCCTCATCTCCCGGGACCAAAAGAAAACTAATATTAACTCCCTTTCTCATCAGGGTCAGCAGCAGGGAGTGTATTTCCTGTATGATTGGGTGCAAGGGTGAGAAGCCAGAGATGGACTGCAGAGAGCTCAGGGAGTCGGTGCATATGACGAAAGAGCCATTGTCGTCCCTAAGAGCTTGAAGAGCTGTCTTTATAGCATAAAGCTCCACTGTGTAAACACTACACATCGGATGTAACTTAGCCCTGATGTCCCCGTGGAGAGGGGAGAGACTGCACATGCACAAGCACAGTTACCCTTCGAACCCTCTGCGTTAGGTTGGGGTGTTTCCATGGGAACATAAGAAATAGACGCTGGTACTCCGAGGGAGTAATGGAGGACTTTGATCAAGATCGTAAAAACATATTAACCACTGGAGTGGGAGTCATCCAAGGGGGATGTTCGGAGAAGGAAACAGGATACACTTGAGGCAGCCTGAAATCCCATCCAAGAATAAAATCGTTTAAACGGACACTTACTGGTCTAGTTGCTCCAGTCCTTCGGTTGAAAACATTTATAAAACGGGGTTTAAAAAGTATGCCATAGCATGGATGACTCATCATTGCTAAAATTTTGGAGACATTACATTATATTATTAGTACTGCTTGCCTCAAATCCTTTTTTGTTTATATATTAATCGAAATCCATAGCTGTGCAATGGCCAAAATTATATAAGACACGGTCTCAGGCGTAGATAGAGATGGAGCTCCAAGAATCATCAATCAGATTTCCATCTGACTGATTCCAATGGCAACAACATTACAGATGGTTTACACATGGCTTCTGTTCTGAATGATTTTTATCTTTCCCAACGAGCATCTGGCAATCCTTGTCCTAAAACTAATCCCCAAACTTCTCAAGCAAGGAACTCTTTATTTCTGTATCCCTGCACTGATCGAGAATTACAGAACATCATCCAAAAGCTAGGAAACAAATTCACTTCAGGCCTGGATGGTATTCTATTCGTTATAATCAAAAAACCTTTTAATGCAGTACAGTTTCCTTTACTTGATTAACAAGTCTCTCAGGCTTGGTGAGTACCCTTCTCCACTCGAAATAGCCAAGTCTTACCTATATATAAGGGCAAAGGCGACAAACATCAAATGAGTTCTTAACACCCTATCTCTCTTTTAAATCAATTTAGCACGATTTTTGAAATTGTTTACTATAATCGACTTATATCATATTTGGAAAAATATAATCTGTTGTCAACTTCACAGTATTTAGGAAGGTTTTAGGCACAGGTTTTAAGAAGTCCAGATCTACCTCCACAGCCACTTACCATGTAATAAATAAAATATTGTTTGATCTAGACAACACATTAGAATACCTGGCTTTTTTATTTGACTTTTCCACAGCTTTTGACTTAGTAAACCATCAAATCCTCCAGTCAAAACTCACAAGCTTTGGTATAAGAGGAATGCCTTTTGACTGGATTAAGTCATACTTAAGAGGTAGGAAACAATGCGTCTCAATTTATCCTGATGGGATTAGATTTGCCTCACCCACAAAAGATGTTAAGGCTGGTGTCCCACAAGGCTCAGTCTTGAGTCCAGTTCTATTCCTTTTGTATATTAACAATCTAGGTATTAAAGGCCATTTACCACGTAAATTTACCCCTCCCACTCCTCTCCTTTATTATCAGTTCTCCTGGACTCAGCACGTAAACCCACTGACCTTGAGGAACCCATTTCCTCGTTAGCTCTTCCCCCTCCCACCATCACCACCACCTCCCTGCCTTAACCCCCCCCCCCCAATCCCTCGTATAAATAAGCTTGCAATTTGTGTAATCTACAATCTATTTTTCACCTTTGTTCGTATAAACTGATCCCATTTGCTTCCGGGGACTGATTCCAGTGTTTGTACTGTCAAAACATTTCATATCATCGAGACTTCATACTTTTTAATAGTGCCAGGTATTTACCGTAAGCTTTTCGCCAGGACCACAATTTCACTACATGTATCAAAAATTTTGTAATATCCTGCTTCATATAATCGAGAGCTTACTGTAATAATCATTTCTGATAACCACTTACATGTGTATGCAGTAAATACATCTAAGGCAGAGTCCTGCAAAGCACTTTTACACGAGAGATGTGGAGAACTTCAGGAGGTCATAAATTCACATGGCCAACATGCATGCTGTAACAACACTTACTGCTTTCAACGCCATCCTTTGTGGGGGTGGTAAGAGAGGGAGAATTAGAGCAGCTAGCTCCACTCGACCACTTTTCAAGCACTTGGCTGCAATGCCATTCAAGTCCAGTTCCAGCAAAAATGGGCAAAGGTGGAAGAGCTGCAAGCTGCTCAAGCATTTACTCTCCTCTTCAAACGTCAACGAATGTTTGCCTGAAAAATAGCACAGAGGTGGTAAAAGAAGCATAATTATGGCCAGAGCATGTTAGCCCACACAATGAGGACATGATTTGAAACAACAGCAGCAGGATCCATCACACACACAATCGATTGTGAATTGGAGACTCAACCACATGGGATGGAGCACGGCAGCATGCACCACATATTGCAAGCAATGTCATTGTGAGAGACAAGAGAGCCAAATGTTATGTTGGCACACACACAGCAGCAAAGCTGATCATGCAGGAGAGAAGTGTCAACTGTATGAAGCAACATGAGGGGACAGCAAAAATAACTTCACGTCTCCAATGCCCTCCTAAATATCAATGAAAACAAAAATAAAACCTAATTCGAAAAGAATTTCATGCATTTTTAAGCTCCTACCACTCTGCAGTTTGTTTGAAAAGTCATAGTTTTGACTAAGCAACCTGCTCAGCAACTGACACATTCATCCTATTGTGGAAACAATGAAGTCACAGTATTGCTTCATAAAAATTTTAAACATCCCCCGAATTTGGCAGAAGAATCAGTTGCAATGGCATAGTAGTTATATCCCTTCATTTCTCTGCAAGCATGTTTTATTCCTTCCATGATGACACCAGTCTCAGGCATCATTTCCCTGTAGTTGAAGGCGCACTTCACCTGGATGATGCAATACCATCTGAGAGAACCCCATTGATATGCTGCCCAATATGGATCATCTTCATCGAGGAGAATGCCACAGGGAAGCACTTCTGTGTTTGAGGATGGCCAATTTCTCATGCATAGAACTATATTTGGTTTTCCTTAGATGGAGGAATAAGAATACAAACAATGAATATCCCAGAGTACATAGTCTGCCACAGATTACACTCTCTCTCAAAACTGTCAGTCTCTTCCATCTCTCAATATCTTACATCTACCTCTGGTCCCTTGATTCCAGCTTTATTTTTTGTCCATCAAATTTTTCCTGCCTAGAGTGAAGTCAAGATATCTTGGGAAAGTTAAATTGACTGTTTAAAAAAGCAACGAACAAAAAGAATTCTTAGAATAGCATCACCCACAGCTTTATCCTTCTATGATTGGCTACATGGATAATTCAATTCATATATGCTGTCTGATTGCATAGTAAATTTAAATTTTAAATTTACAAGCTTACTTTCATTGAATGGTGCTTCCACCACCCTCTTCCATGCATCTCTGTATGGTTGAACAGCAATGAATGAGCAGTGAACTCCAAGCAAAGGCAAAAGGTCAGCCAATTCCTGAAACTGAAAGATATGTGGTAAAAGAAACAGTACACATTCCACACCAGTGGCGGATACATATGGTGGTGTACCCCCCCCCCTGCAGGGCTACCTGCATTGCCTAACATTGCAGAACCACAATTGTAACCCTTTTCTATCATAAGATAGCATTATCTTGTGTATGTGTAAAATCAACTTAAATGAAACTTCCTCAAACTTTGCATGCGGCTTATTTTTCATTCCGATAAAGGTAATAATAATAATAATTATATGCCTTTATTGGGCGAGATTGGGATTGGGACTAGAAAGTCCCATCTTCCATCTAACCCCCAGAAAGAAAAGGTAGCGAAAGAAAAGGTAGCTCAAGAAAATATTTTGCGCCCCCCCCCCCTCCCCCCCTTGTGTTTTTTCTGTATCCACTACTGTTCCGCACTAGTATTTCCTCTTAAACCACTCAAATTTCATAACAATACAGTGGAACCTCTATCTATCATTATTCAAGGGGATGAACAAAAAAATGATGAATGCAGGAATGTTTGCCAGTTTGAATGTAGTAGGATTTTGGCGAGTAATAGTCATATTCTTTGAAGTTCGAGAATCATACTAATCATTGTTACAAAAATGCAAAAACTGACATATTTTTGCAAATCACTGGTAAGACATTGTCTCACCAAAAAATGGGGTATTCAATATTCTCCTCATTGACCAAAAATGTTCCTGCTCAGGTTTTCGCACTTTACTTTTTAACATTATCAGCACAAAAAAACACGTGCATTTCACCAGCACTCACAGCTCGCCATTGGTCTCTTGAACTGGAAGGATTTTTCTATAAATATTGTCCAGCATACTGATTTATTTCATCGGTAATAAATTTAATTATTTGGTCATCAACAAACAGTTTGAAAAATTTCTGCACTCCACGATTTGGGTCAACCTCAAAATTTACTGATGAAATAACTTCAAGGTTGAACCTTGGAGGTGCAGGAGAGGGAGTGCCTGATGTATTCACTTCCTGCCATTCCCTATTCGGTGTCAGCTCTTCATCATCTGTCTCCTCGGGATTGGCATCCGTAGGCTCTGAAAAGCTGGATTCCGAACCAGAGATTTTCCTGACCTCTAAATCTTCCGTAGAAACGTCACTTCCAGTGTCACTTCGCATATCACTTTCCACGTCACTTTCCATTATGGAAGGATGCTTAGGGAATACATCAGATATATAACATAAAATAACACAACAGAAAGTAATTCGCAGAGGAAAAAAATGTTAGATGTGAACACTCCAAAAGACGCCGTAGAACCGACACTAGAATTTTGAGTCAATCACAAAAAGGTCAATGATGGGAGAGACCGAAAAGTTGTTGGCAACATTTACAAAACAACTATTTAGTTGCTTTGAGGAAGTTCCAATGAAACATATGGCGTTGACTGTGGCCTCACACAAGGGCGACTTTTTAGTTGCCACAACTAAATAATTACATCTTGACCTATTTCAAGGCGAGTAAACTGTTGCTGGCAGTAATAGACCACGTGGGTTTTTAGCAACTAAATAGTTGCTTTGAAAAAGTTACCAGTGGGCGGGGGCCCTACATGAAAGTGTAAGGTTCCACTCAGGTTGTATTCCCTTGCCAAGAGTCTTAAAAATCTGTTTTATCGAGTGAATACCTATAATACTAGAAGATAGTGGTAATAGGACCGAGGCAAAGAAAGCAAATCATGAGGGTGAGAGTCATTGGGAAGGGAAAAATGGTGAGAAAGAGTGGGTTGGGTCATAGGCGGCTGTAGAAAGGGAAAGTGGAGGGCAGAGGGAAAAAGTGACGGGGGTGCAGTGGCTGCACGAAAGAGAGATCGGAGGGGAGGAGGAGGAAAATGATGAGTGGGCGACCACGACATTGCGTACAAGGAAAAGCGGAGGGGAGAAAACAGTGGATGAAGAGATGGGATGAATAAGGAAGGGGGTTGGATGAAAGAAAATATGACTTCCCTGGAAGGGAGAAATTGCAGAATAGCCGAGGGTTCCATCTCAAATCTATGCACGGTCACAAATACTGACGAACTTACAGAAATGAAAGAATAGTCAGTTGTATATGTAGCTAAATAATAAACTAAAAACTAAAAAACAAAGAACAAAGACAATAAAACATCACTGAGTAAGTTGATTTTTGGTGTGAAGATTTTGACACCATATTGCTGAAAAAGAACATTATCAGGAAGTTCCCGACTACTGTTACATAGTTTACAGAAATGGGTTTCGAACACGCAACCTTTGGAATAACAGCTTGGAACGTAATTCATTTACGAGGTCCCGTCGACTACACTGAAGAGTAAGGAATATTAATTTTGCTTGGCAATATTAATAAAATGTTTCAATCAATTTCTTCACTGAATATAGACATTATAACATCCTTTCCGATAGCAAGATTCGAACGCCTGACCCTCAGATTAGCAAGACGGCACTTGTCTACCGGCTCCCTTCGACTGTTCCAACGATTGATAAAAACACCATGAAAAGTCACCGTAGTTATCTATAAAACGCATCAAATATATTTCTTTGTTCATTTATCATATCTTGATATAGCATAGGTTTAGAAGCATAATAATTACGAAAAATTATAGATTTATATGCACTCTTGCGACAAAACTACGTACTTCTAAGAAAGATCAAGGAAGAAGAAAACTTGACATAGGACGAGTTAACTTGGCCGCATCAGTTTTTACCCGTCTTCTTAGGATGAGATATCTTGTCCAAATCAGGGAAGGAGTTAAATGACCTATGGGAAAACGTCACCTCGCCACGAAATATTTGCACTCCATCTTGCCATTTACATGGATGAATCTGTATTATGTGATAATTCTGATCTATCAAATGCCATTTCAAGTACACATATTTACAAGAGCAATGTGCATGTTCTGCCTAAAACTATGTTTTCACTGCCACAGTGATTGGTTATGAGATCGATTACATGGGCCAAAAATAGTCAACTATCTGAAATGTTTCTTTTAAATAGGTATGTTTTTAATATAATTGAGGCAATCGTGTAAATATAGAACAATTCTGCCTTAATGCCACCTGCATTGCCTTAATGCCATCTGCATGCCCACCTGAACCTCAGCTTCATACCATGGGGTTTGGTATAGAATATCGCACAATTAAAGGGCGCGGGTGTTTGGTCACCCCCTAGCTACATTACCCTAGTCCAGGTTGCCCAGCCCTGCTCCTACTGCAATGTGCTTGCAAAAAACCAGAGGCATTTTGCAATATTCACACGCTTCTCTTCCAGATTTTTTTCTTCTTCTTCAGTTATTTTCAATCCATCTGTTAAAGCCCTTACATGCTTCTTCAGAAGGGCCATGGTCCATAGACAAGTAAAAATAACTAATAAAATAAAACTAATAATAAATAAAACTAATAAAAATGAAACTAGTAAAAATGAAGCCTGGCTCTATTAAACCCAAACTGAAAACACCCACTAGTTTGAAGTCAACACACACTGGATTGTACTCCTACGAGGTGAAGTTTGGAACTGAACTATTGAGTATGGCACACGCAGAACAGACTGCAGAGGGTGAAGCATGGCCATATGACTGCGCCACAAAATTTTTTATCCTGAAGAGAAGGAAACTTACCCACTCATTTCTAAGTAGCATAGCACCAGATAAGCAGGTGAATTTGATTGGCTAGTAGGGTGAAACAAAATATCCTTAGAAGATATCCCTTCATCAGTGACTCTGACAAGAGAGATTCTTAGTATAACTCATGAATTGTAACCTATTATCCTGTTTTCGGTAAAAAAATGCCACATCAACTTCCAAGAAGCTCAGCTGTGAGGATATTGAGTTTTTCAGAATGATAAATCTTCACTGTATTTCGCCAAGTATTTCCTTGCCTAATATGCTAAAAGATGTTGTATTTGGTCCTATTCATTTTAAATTATGTGCACATTATCAATATTTAAATCCAATAAAGGTAGATTACCAATCCTCCAGAAATGGGGAACCTTGAAATACGTAAGCTGAAAAAGGTCAGTTGGCAAGAAAGAGAGAGGCACCATACATGTTTCCATTATTCTCGTGTAACTTGATTTCGGGGGGGGGGGGGGGGGGGAAGAGCAGATTAATATCCTATGGCACTCATCTTCTCCCTATGGTAGTTCCATCTCTTAAGGAAGATGCAAAATATGTGTATGTCGCTGTGAGCCATAAATGACACATTGTTAATACTACTTCTCATTTTCGTCACACGATGGATGTGGGAAAATTATACATCGGGACCATGATCTTGAAACGATCAATGCGGGAAAACAATACTTAGGGAAAGTATAGATGTGGGAAAACTTACATTGTCTGTATGGGACTTTATTTAGGACCAGGAATGGTGAATGATCAATGCCGAAACTATAGATCGAGGTTCCACTGCAATTAGGCTGAGCTGCTAATTGGCAAATAAGTTAAACAATTAAAAACAGGAAAATAGAAATGAAAATTACAATTGCAGCAGTAACAATACTGCACCACACTTCCTTGGACACAAAAAACACCAAGACATTACAAATTTACAGTTAAATTCATTAACGGATCGTATTTGGAGGCTTAACATCCATTCTCTTTCTCATTGTTGATTGCCAAGCCAAACAAAATATTCATTATCAGGGTATTTATTTTTTTCTATTTATGATTGGAACTCAATTTCCTGTCTGCATGCATTTTCACTTGTCTTAACTTAAAACAATAACAAGGAAAATATGACATACACAAATAAAAAAAAGGTGCTAAATTTAAGATCCTGACTCGAGATCAAAAAGTACTACAGGCGCATACCTACACAAAGATGCACATGACTCTTTTCTTAACCACAAACATAATGATGATATTACTCTGCATGATTTTCATTCCTCAGTTTCATGTCATATATCTTTCCAATGACTTATCACAAAAATTGTCCTATTTTGGAGGAGGTTGAATTACTAATTTTCTTCAAAATGATTCAGTGGCAGGCATGATAAAATGTAACAACATCAAAAAATGGAGTATCAGAGGATAGGTGCCCCTGAGCTAGTGACCTCCTCATCAGATGTACTGCAGGCAGTCACTACAAGGGAATACATTTCAGGGGGCTGAAGCCCCATCCTGGATATGAGCCTTCCAGGAGCTTTAAACAATACACTCCTTTCTTTGGATTGTGGTGCAAAAAGTGCAAACTCCCAATTATGCAATGAAAAAAGATGGATCATTCTGGAAAAATGCTTTGCGCTTGCTCATAAGCAGCACTTCAAGCATAGCTGCCTCCACCATGACCAACTAAGAGCACACAAATCACTTGTCTAGTGAATGCTAGTGAGAGAAGCGTTCCTTCCAGAGAAAACTCGTCAGGGCATGAATGACAACAATTATTCTCTGCAACTGAATGGCTCACCTTCTTTCATCTTTTGGGAAAATTTTGCACATATAAACTGGATGCCAGACAATAAATATTTTTGAGAAATAGCACAACTAACTTACCATTGACAACTTCATCAGGTTGATAAATATCTCTGACCACAGAGAATGATCAAAAACACCAGATGATAAACAGAACTTAGCAGCCAAGGTGACAGAAACTGGATGGAGAGGCTTTCGGCCAAGAATGCTCCTCACCAGAGTCCCCATGTCCACCGACTCATATTCCTCATGTGAACGGACAATACCATGTCCTTCCAGTAGTAGCAGAAGATATAACTTCTTTACGTAAGCCCTGAAGAAAATATCAAAGAGATTCCTTAGTGATTAATTGAGGAAAAGGCTTGCCACTTGAAAGCTTTGTCGCACTTCATTGTAATCTAGTTCAACGATGCCATCATAAGAATTCTTTAATAAAAACACAACACAAACAATTTACAGTATGAACAGATCAAACATGGTGAATAATTCTTACTTAAACATAGCAGATTTTCAGAGGCAGACAATAATGGGAAATATAAGTTAGAAGTCAACATAGGAACTACTAGAATTAACTCCTCCTCTAAATATTCGACCACATAGAGACTTGTTAATCTTAGCTTAAGTACTTTCAGCTGCTCTTAAATATGGGGGTGGAGAAATTTTCAACTGAACAATCGTCTTACCTAGACCTTGATGATAATGTTCAGGTTGCCTAATTGGTCGCTTGCACTTAAATATAATATATACATAAATACTTTTATATACCTATACTTTTCTCCCTGACATTTAGGGCAGAACAAAGGGGGGCTATATTCGAAGATACCTGGTAAATATGATTAAATATCGTTTGCCAACATGAGATTCAATTTATGACAATTTTTTACCAAATACACATAGATAACCAACTTACCCCAAGTCATGTCCATTTTTAGCATCCAAGATAGAGGTTGCATGTGATTCATCCAACTCACGGATACAGAGAATTATTTTCAACTTCACTGATGTCAGGAAAGGCGTGAAATTTAGAGACATTAAATGATCGAGCACCACATTCTTGTCAACAGATTTGCAAATGTGGAGCAACCTGAGGAAAGAACAAGAGTGATAAATGTCATTGACATTATACCTTCATCTAAGAATGAAAGTATTCAGGCATAATCCAACATGACAGGACAGGAGGTTACCGACAAAAATAGAGGTATTATGTACACATAATTTTGCTTCCAACTTCTTTCTTGACCTATTGAGAAGGGTGTATATTTTTTTGTTTTTTTTTTTCATTGCACTTGCGATGTACATATTGATCGGAGGGAACTGAAGTCAACTGATAAGGTAGGTAGCTTTCTCTTTTTTTCTGAAGTGAAATATCTGGTCAGTCACATGCTTTGGGTTTATCTGTTTAAATTGTTTGGACCAAATATAGTTTCTATTCCCTCTTTTCTAATACTCCTTCAGGGATATACTATATGTATTATGTTTTGGTACCCTCTATTAGGTTGTACTTTTTGCTATTGACTGGTGTACTACTTAAGCTGCATCATTATGGCATTTGGTGTACTCTTTTCCTGCAATTATAATGTGAATTCTGGGGTTTTCCTGCTAATATGCGAATTTCGTGGTAATCATAATTTTCTCCAATTCAAGGGCAATTTTCACAACTCAGAGGTTATTTTCAACATTTTTTCTTCTGCTCATGCTTCTCTCATGAAATTGTTTTTCGAAGTGTATATTTAAGCTACATTGTTCTCATAAACTCGAGATTTTGATAGCTTTCTCAGCTAATTTTCAACAATATGTGGTAGAATAACAGTACTGCGCAATAGAAATTGATGATCGTAAATGATTCATCAGCAAGACATCATGGAGTAATGTTTTCACCTTTAATATAAAATTTTAAGCGGCTCTAATTCAGTGCATTAAAAATATTCCCAGAGAGGATGAAGCATTAATAACAAAAGAAAAGAGTAAATGATCTGATAATTGCATAATGAACGTAAATAAACTAATATGAAAACAATACGTGCAAGAGAGTTTTTGAAAAATGGAGACAGAGAAGTTGATGTTGGGGTTGAGAGAATTACGGAAATTACTACCTACAAAAAAAATTCCCAGGGTTTAGTGGATATAATTAAAGCAATGCAGAAGCTCAAATTGTCTGAGACATCGTTTGTATCTAAGTGCCTTTAAGCAATTTGGACCCCCTCTACATAAGTGGACTCAGAAAGATTTCTTTCCTGCTATAGCACTGGGTTAACAGATAAGAGAACAAATCTAAAAGAAGACAATTTGGTCACAATCGCAATACTTCATTTGAAATTACAGACATTTAAAAGTAATTTCTCTCTCTATGTAAGTTGGGTATATGGATATGAGAGGGATAAAATGTATAAAATAGGTGAATTTAGTCTATACTCCATGTATATTATTGCTTGAATTATCCCCAGTCAATAATATCCTAAATTTAGGGCAATGGGTGCCGTAAGTTTAGGATACTGAAAGCCACTGAAAGCATGGCTCTCAATCAACATAAAATATTTTGCCGTTAAAATAACACTGATTTTAAGGCAAAAAACATCGCTTTTGTAAAAATATATCACCAATTTTGGCTATAAATAGAAAATGTCCCTAGTTATGATCAATAGTTTCTTTTTGGGATTTACATTTTCTGCATTTGACATTTTCTATTATTGCTTAGGATGTATTACTGGCAATTCCTATTAGCTATCACCTGACCCTGCATGCAATGAGACAGCCTTCTATTTTGGGGAGAAGTTGACCTTTTGGAGCTACATATGCGCATGTTTTTTACTTATTTATGTTCTCATTTCAAACACAGTGCTATAATGCTTTCCACATACATTACTTCTGTGCCATCCATCTTTCTTATTCCTCTTCTTTGATTAAATGTTGAAGGTTACACTCTCATGCTCTTTCGCAAATAATTTTAGGGGGTTAAATTCTTATCAGCTCTTATCACTGCACTAAGAACAGGTGTGTCTGTGCTATGAAAGTATATCTTTAATGATTGAGCTTCTTTGGCAAGGAGTGATTGTACCTCCATCAGACCCCAACATCCATTCCTGCCAAGTAATATTCTTTCTAAACATGAGTTATTTTTGGTGTTTGGCCCACTGTATTCCGAACATACTGTTTATATTTTCAAGATCAGTGAGGGAGCAGTTAATGATACCAAACAAAAAATGTCAGTATTTTGATTGCATACGCGTTAATTGCTTTGAATAGGTCCCTGGAGTTGAGAGGTAATATCAGAATCACTACAAGCCTGCTGACATAAATAGTTGTTTTAGTTGTGATTTAATATCTGTGCAACCTATTATGACATTTTTGTACATCCCTAGGAATTTATGGGATCATCGGGCACCAATGTATTCAAGAGAAGCATGCTTCGGGAAAATTCTAAGCTGGGTTTTTCATGTGTTGTCCTACTGCAATGCATGTAATTGAATTTACCCGATACAAAGGGTATTTAATTTGAAAATTCCCAAGAGTAAGAGAACATTACAAGGAAAAAATTTTGAAGGATGGACGTCTTCAAATACATAGTTCCTGAGCTGGCTGCATTCAGACATAACTGAGCTTTGCATTAATTTTTTCCACCACTGTAAATGAATCTCAGTATAAAATACATATTACAGCCATTATCGAAAGAAATTCTATATATCTTTAATTTCTGAATCTCAACATGGTTTTAGAGCTGGCAGGTCCACTAACTCCGCCATTTTTGAGTTCCTAAATAAGGTTAGAAGAAGATTTTGAGAGGTGGAAATCAAATCAAAAGTGAAAGTACTGGTTGGAGTACCTCAAGCAGGGTTCCCACTCTACCTGAATAATGAAATACACGGCTTTTTCCAGGTTTTCACGGTTATTTATCAGGTTTTCATGGTTTTTTCAGGTTTTCAAGGTCTCAATTTCACTAAATTCACGGTCCGTTAATAAGCCAACAATAAGAAAATCACTGGCCGTATATCAACAGAAAATTAACGTACGCGACAAACGCCGTGAATGTTAATGCCGCAATGAAAAGTGATATCTGTTATGACCTGATCTATCGCTTGCAAAATTCAGGGCCGACTAAAGGACCAGCCCAACCGCACTCTTGCCTGGATGCCGAATACCCTTCGGACCTTCTTCCGTCCGGACACCCGAGGTCCTTTTTTAATTCCTCGCCGAGAGATTGTATTTTGCGCACGTTGTTATCACTGCACAGTAACCGAATTTCCCCCACCCCAATCTTTCTTATTTAACGGAAAATATTTTATTTAAATTGTTTATAGAATATAATAAATTGATTCTTTCTTATTTAACGGAAAATATTTTATGAAAATTGTTTATAGAACATAATATATCGAAAAACAATTTCATACACCGTATTAGCACAAATCTAAGACGAACACGATTCTAAGACTACCCTCCTTTTTTGGAACTCCACTAGGGGAAAAAATTTTTTTTCCTAATAACGATACGATTATAAAATGAATGCGGAAAAACGATCAATGCCCTATTTTTTGCTAGGTTGCCTATGTCCCAGGAAACGCAGGATTTTGGCGAGTAATTAAGAGATTCATTAAAGGTTTCAAACAATATTTTAGATAATAACAGGAATAGTAGTACTTTATCAAGACACATAGGTCATATTGTTGATTCGACCCATATCTCTTTCAAAATTCTGAAGGAAAACGCCACCTCACTAAAAAAATGTTTGCTCTCCACTCGGCATTTACAGTGCTATTATGGATTTCAGTCTGATGTAAAAATTCTTATCCATCAAACACCATTTCCAGTACACGTATTCATGAGAGCAATGTGCATGTTGTGCCTAAAACAACCGCATTCGCCGGCGCAGTGACTGGCTGTGAGATGGATCACGAAGGCCAAAAATAGTCTATTATTTGAATTGTTCCTGTCTAATGAATATATTTTTGGTAGCTCACTCTATCCCCACCCCTACCGTCATGTGCTAGCGGACAACCCAAGGCGCTCTGCAATATTCACGCGCATCTAGCCCGGATTCTTTTCTTCAGGTTCAATTATTCTCAGTCCATCTCTTAAAGCTCTCAATAGTTTCTTCGGAGGGGCCATGGTCCGAAGACGAATAAAATTAAACTAGTGAAAATGAAACCTGACTTTATTAAACCCACATAGAAAACACTCGGTGGTTCGAAGTCCAGCCACCCTGGAAATTAGGGAACCACTCGTACGAGGTGAAGTTCGGAACTAATGCTATCGCGTACGGGGGTACGCAGAGCATACTGCAGAGGGCAAAGCGTGACTATATGACTGCGCCATGAAATTTTTTACCCTAAAGATACCCATCCTTTTCTAATTAGCGTAGTGCCAGATGAGCAGATAAATTCGGATTGTTAGTAGGGAGAAACAAAAATCCTGAGAAGATATCCCTTCGTCAGTAACTCTGACAAGTGAGACTTATAGTATAGCTCGTAAATTGATAACTGATAACAACCTGATATCATTTTTTCGGAACAAAATGCCGAATTAACTGCCGAGAAGCTCAGCTACGAGGATATCGCGTTTCGCCAAAAATCACCATCGTATTTTTCCATCTATTTCCTAGCTTAAAATACGTCGTGTTTGGTCTCATTTTTTTAATTACGTGCAAATTAGTAACATTTCAATCTAATTATTGCATAATAGCAATTGCTGAATATCATTGTTTGATACTTTTTGGGCTAATAGGTGACTCATGCAACAGTTGACCTCCAGGAACTGGGAACTTTGAAGGAGTCATTTGAAGACTGATTGATAGACCGAAAAAAGTCAGTTGGTGAGATGGAGTAGGGATGAAACACCTTTCCGTACCTTTATATTTTCCTTTGAGGCGAGTGATTTACAGTCTGCGGGGTCTCGAAAAGGAAAAAACGGTAGAGGCATTGACTGATGGAGGGCCGAGTGTGGTTCCATGAAATCTATCACGTGGTTATTATCCTACAGCACTGAGATTGTCCCGATTGTTGTTCAATCTCTTGGGAAGGTTCATACTATTTGCCTGTCGTGTTTTGCCTTTAAATTTTCCACGGCTGCCATTCTAATGCAAAACTCCTACAAGAGCTTTAAAATAAAATTGTTCATGAGTAGGACAAGCATCGTAGAGCAACGGCCTACGCGAAGAGAGGATCGGAACTCCTTCTACTCTCTCTTATGGGACGATGCATTCACAAGCATTAATTGCATTGATTTAAAATTTCGGATTCAGATTCAATTTCTTTGATGAATTTGGATCCGAAGTACATTAAGGTGAAGGGCATTATCCATGGATATTTGGATCCGAGGTATCCGATCCGACCATCTCTAGTAAGCATCATTAAGGTTAAGACTACAGGTGAATACCTACATACCTTCAAGCGCCATACATATTGTGTAAATTTAAATTTTAAATTAAAATTAGAGATGTGAGAATAGTATACGCGAATACTCGAATACCTCGAATACAAGAAAGTATTCTATATTCGAGATCTTAAATAATTATGCTACAGGTACAACCTCGAATACTTTGACTTTCGCGCAATACACTGTCGCACGCACGTCGTTGGTAGTTGACTTAGAAAAATGTAGAGAACTTGAGTCGTTTAGTGCATGCGGCGCCAATTTAGGTTAGTTGACGAACTACATCAAATTCTTGGATTAGAGCGGTGAATAGAGTTCGACTTGGGGAACGGAAAATGATCGGCTGAAAAAATCTGAAAATCCCTGGTTTCCCCCACCAGGAGAACCTCTGTGCCATGGGATAGTAACTACGTAGCACAATTCCCAAAATCCACTACCCCCTCCATCCATCAGCCCTCGACCCCTCCTCCGACGCTTTCCTCCTCTCCGAAATCAAACAAAAGGCTCGAGCAGGGTTCGAATTACGAAGACCATACATCAAATAGGCTTCAAAAGAAAATATCAAGTTACATGAGAATAATAGAATCGTGTTTCACCCTTCCCTCTTTCTCCCCCACTGACCTTTTTCTGCCCACCTGCTTCGAAGTTCCCCATGTCTGGAGGTCAACTGCTGCATGAGTCATCTATTAGCCCAATAGGTGTCTATCAATTACTTTCGGCAATTGATATTACACCTTTATTGGATTGAAATATTAGTAATTTGCGCGTAATTTAAAAAAGAATAAGACCAAACACAACGTATTTCTGACTTTATTTAAGCATTTTACGCAAGGAAATAAATGTCAAAATACAACGGAGACTTAGCATTCTGGCGAAACTCGATATCCTCGCAGCTGAGCTTATCGGAAGTTGATGCGGTATTTTTTTCCAAAAACATGTATCAAGTTACAATGTATGAGTTATGCTATTGTCACAGTCACAGAGGAAGGGATATTTTCTCAGGATATTTGGTTTCTCCCTGCTAGCAATTCGGATTCATCTGCTTATCTCGTGAGAACTTCCGAAGATGGACTGAAAATAATTGAAGAAGAAGAAAATCTGGTGGAGAAGTGCGTGTACGCCTCGGATTGTCCACTAGCACTTTACAGTAGGAGTGGAGGTAAAGCGAGCTAGCTACCTGTTGAAAACAAGTAGTTGGATAAAGCCGAGTATCTGATGGGCATGCCGCTGAAATGGCGTTTGGTAGATAAGAATGTGTACATCATACAGAAATCCACCGTAGCAGTGTAAATGCCAAGATGGCATGCAATCATTTTTTCGCGAGTCAGTGTGTCCCCTCAGGATATTTGAAAGAGATGTTAGTTGAACCAACTACATGCCCAAATTGCTTCTATAAAATTAAAATATTCCATTAATCAGCTAAATTCCTGTTTGAATCCGTTAAAGGAAATCACAAATAATCGCAAAAATATTGGGTTTGCTGCTGCATAGGCAACCTAGTCAAACATTCCCACATTCATAGTTTTTTTTTGCACATCCCCTTGAAAAATGATAGATCGAGGTTCCACTGTATACCTTTTTATTTATACATTCATCAAGTGAAATAGAAGAAGAAATGTACGTTTAATATGCTGTGCAATTCTAGCATTCGAGGTATTCGAAATTCAAGGTATTCGAATATTCGAGCTATGTTTTACTATTCGAATTCAATATTCAAGTTCGAGAAATCTGCTATTCAACCCATCTCTAATAAAAATCTGATAAGCTGAAAAAATGCTCCATAAATGTTTAGTATTGAAAGAGGAAATTTTGATAACTGTCAAAAGTCGAGGCGCATACGTCTGCAACACCACGTGATAGGATTAAAAAAATGTCGAAAATTTTTTTTCTTCAGCTTCAATGCTCAAAATAGGGGTGCGTCTCTAACACGTGTGCGGCTCTTACACACGCTCATATGATAATTCAATGACAGTACTTCATATTGATGTCAACTGACAGTTTTATCTCAATATTGAGAGCATTAGTAAGTAACTCATTGATCATGAAGCCCTGATGATAACTGATTGAAACAAAGTGATTTGCCCAAATGAGCACTGGTTAAAGATGACACAGCTTATTTTTAAAATATATTTCTCCTAATTACTATCTTTAATTATCAACGATTATTCTTATTTAAACATACATACGACTTTTTATCATAATCGGAGAGGTAAAGGATCAGCTTCAACTCGATGTGGCATGGAATGATGAAGACATATTTCTAAGAAAAGTATGCACAAATATTGCAATCAAGTACAGGCTGCATGAGATAATTTCTCTGAGTCGTTTGGTGCCTTCTTACCTCTTAATGTCGTCACAGAGCGCACCAGCGTTTATCCTTCCCTCCTTGGCAAACATCTCTCCCACACAGCTCATCTCCAGTGAGGGGATGTTCTCCTCTTTGGGAGCAATCCATTTGGAAATCAATTTTAACTTGAGCTTCAACAGGTCGATTGAAAATAAATTAGCAATCCTTTCCGCCACCAAATCCAAGCCTGTCACAAAGAGAGATTTTTGAAATGCTCAATTTATCTCTGGCAAAAGTGTGAGCCTGTTCTCAGTTCTCAAGAGTCGCACATCATTTCTCATGGTATGGTATTTGAAGGAGGCGACCGACAGCTGAGGTCATTTGCGCCATGAGGTTAGGGTGTGGAAGGAAGGGTGGAGAGAAACCCGGCATCGGCATTAGCCTGCTCTTAACGAAAGGCGCCAAGGGGACCACGGCTTAACGTCCCATCCGACGGACGGAGTGTTGCGCTTGAAATGTCCCCCACACAACACTCAAGCAGGGATCGGGTAGTCTTTGAAAATTCTCTGCCACTGCCGGGATTTGAACCCGAGCCCGCCGGGTGGGAAGCCAGCACTCTAGCCACCACACCAACCCGATCCCCATCATTTCTCATGAACAACAAAATAAACACAGACATAAATCCACCAAAAAACAAAAATAGTTAACATGCACTGCAGTTTCAAATGATTCATAACTAAAGCTAAGCACTTATTTCTAATATGATTCCTAAACTTAATTAAACCCTCTGCAAGCCATGACTTTTTCCTAAGTATAAAATTTCCTGCTAAAATATAAAATGCAGAGCATAAAAATAGGAATATTTATATCAAAATATCTGGGGATGGATGGATCCACATTTTTTTTCAGATCCAGATCGGATCCTTTATTTCAAGTGCGGGATCATCAGATATTTTCGGATCCAAAATGCTTTTTAAATGCCTGCTATAGAATGAAGTAATAATTCAAGTTTCTTCAACATACATACATACAATAAAAGGAATGCAATTTTGATTGGCAAATTTTCCTCAAACACGTTTCCCCGAATTTTGTCACATGTGTTTCAGTCAGATGCTTCAGTAATGGTGAGGTGGATTTTGCACTTCCTCATGATGGTTTCATGCCACAGTGCACCAGGGGTGGCTCCAGGATTTCCTTGAGGGGGGCGCGACAGGCTGCTTACCCCTCCCCCCTACCCCCACTCTCTCTCTCTCTCTCTCTCATGATGTGGCATACAAGCGTCAAAATAAGATAAGAGTTTCGGCATTATAGTTGAGAAAGAATGAAGGAATTGGTACAAATTGTTTGTTTTAATGAGCGAATTGCATAGAATACACCGAGAAAGTTGATAAATCCCGTGTTATTTTATGGAAAAATTTGTAAAAGTAATTTCCGATTTACGTGTGGAATTTCAAACGATCTGTATATTTTTCGTTCCAAGCGGGAGACACAAGCTTTGAATAGACGTTCGAGTCATAGATTTCGATGGAGAGATGAGGGAAATAGGGCGAGAAAATAAGAAAAACTCTGTGCAATCTTATGGGAAAAGTGTGAGTATAATTTACGACGTGTATTATTTATGCACTTTCAATTATGATCAAATCATGAAAACAGAGAATCCACACCAAATGCAGCAAACCCCATCCCTGTAGATCAAAAATTGAGAGAGAAAAAGCAGACATAAGCGTAACATTTATAAATAGAGGGTAGTCTACGGTACGTGATGCGAGTTCGCATTTTATACCCCTTGACAAAAGTGCTTTGCGGGCGAAATGAAGTTTTCTCTTCAATATATTAAATTCCAATTTTACCCATAAGTATTTAACTTTTGGATTTCAGGAACTACTGTATGATTGATCAAGAAAATACAACTGAAGTCGACAGTAAAATCATTTGCCACATTTCATTTGAATATCTTGGAAAATATTTTTGCGAAGTTATTATAGAGATTATTATCAAGTATTTATAAATACAATCATGTACACACACAAAGTTCCATGGCAGTTTTCATTGGTTTCATGTCATTCAATTCCGAAATTTTTTTTCAAAAAAGTTATTATCTAATTCCGTTAATATTGTACTCTTATTTTTTTCAATAATGGTGCATATTTATCACTTATTTTTTCAAGCATGCTTTCAAACGAGTCCGAATTTTTTATTTCCATGAAAACAGCTGGGATTAGTGTATTCAACTTGAAGCACTCTATTGACTCTCCAGCAAATCTGTCCTTGATATCCGTATTTACGTAATCTAAGATGGGAATATAGATTATTTTTTCCCAATACATATGCGATTATATCGTCTTCATCATTGGTAGCCAGGTACTTTGCTCGATTCTATTGTCGATTTGCTGCACGTGGAATGCGGATTTGAATGTCCATTTCCTCCATAATTTTCTTAGCCATTGCAAAAATTCCAGAGAAAATTTTATAAGAGTTCATCTGCTTATCGTTTAGTACTTCAAAAGTTTGGTCAACTTTTTTTTAGCTTGAAAAACATCGTCTCATTTTGCAAAAATCTGCTTAAAATATAAATGGCACTCAAAACATCACTCAGACTGTATACAGTTCAAATGAATTCACAATTACAAATTGATAACAATAAACATCTTCCTTTAGTTGCCCTTTTGTAATCATCCCACTTTGACACTTTTTCGACAGCTATGGCAATATCATGTAAGTCGTCTCTAAAAGTTACAATAGCTTTATGCCTTTCTACCCATCTAGTCTCACAGTTACCTGTCATTTGATGAACTAAGATATCAACAATGGTTTTATTACATTTACTTGATGCTTTAAAAAGTCGCGGGAAGATATGTCGAATCTTGTTCCTTTGAATCATTTTCTAGCCGAGGCTTCTTCCTTATTAGCCACCTAACCATTTTGCATATCTATGCTAATAAATTTAGATCTACGCGTACACAAAGAAAGAGAAATCAGTTTGATAACATAAAAAAAGAATACAACCCCAAAACGAATGCAACTGTCCAAGCTCACGTGTGATTGATGAATTACTCCAACCGTTTCAGAGAGAAAGTCTTCAACTTTAGAATGTGTCGTCAGAGGAAATCTTCAACAATTTTTGCTCGTAATTGTACAGAGCTCCAACTTTAAACACTAGGCCAGCAAAACATACCTGTGCTCCACCTTTGTGCTACTTGGCCGTGCGCACGAGTGGAAACGACCGATGAATGTTGTCGGAGTTGCAGACTTTCAAATTTGAATCATAGATCTGGCAAGCTCATCTAAGGAATAAAGAGTTGCAGAAATTTTCTAAAAAGAAAATAAACTCGCCTGCCGATAGTGAAAAAAATTATTCGGAACATCTCAACTTCGAGAAAAACTCTTTCTGGCTGTAGGAATGTATATACCGTGGAATGGGGTGACTTCGGCCATACGCGCTTTGCTTCACAAATTAATACTTGGTAGCACAATGGGTGACGAGCCATCATTTCATTCTCGCCTTTCCTGGCATAGGTAAGAGGAGATTGCAAGCAGCAAAAAAATTCCGTCAGTCACCGCCCAGGGGGGGCACGCGCCCCCTGGCTGGAGCCGCCCCTGCAGTGCACACACATGGCATACATTGCGTTCTCACCATCTAACTAGAAATGTTTCCACACTTTGGAAATATAGTTTATCATTACAATAAATTGCAACTGTACGGTCTGCAACACAAGAGCGATAAAGACATCAACTGTGGCAAAATTTAACAGATGGAGACAACTGTTCAGCAAGGGATTGGGCAGCAGAAGCGCATAAAGGAGAAGTGGAGGGTAAGGTATGCACTCCCTCCATCTTTCAAGTAACAAGGCTATGAACAAGAGATCCAAAGGACCAACACATTTTACTGTAACTAGAAAGCTTCGTGTCAATCAATTCGAGCTTAAACTTGATATTTTCCTTCAAAGCTAATGATTTATGGCGTGTTCGGTCTTGGAGAAGAAAAAAAACGTCAGAGGCATGAGCCGAGGGCAGATGTAGGGCCGAGGGAGGGGGTTAGCAGTTGAAATCTGCAATGTAGTTACTTTCGACATGGTTATTATTCTACGGCGCTGAGCCTCCTATGGTCGTTCAATCTCTTGGGAAGATTCACACCATGCGCCTGTCATGTTTTACCTTAAAATTTTCCACGGCTGAAATTCTGTAACATAATCACTGCAAGAGCTTTTAAATGGAATAGTTCATGAGCAGGATAAGCATTGCAGTGTAATTACGCATGCGAAGAGAGAATCGGAACTCTTCCCACTCTTATGGGCGCTGCATTTATTGAAGCTTTAATTTAAATTTTCGGATCCAGATTCAATGTCTTCCACAACTTTGGATCTGAATTCTCTGATGAAGGGCAATATCCGAGAAAGTTTGGATCCGAAGTATCTGATCTGACCATCCCTAATAATATCGTTATCCAGCACTGATGCATGTCTATCTCTTCCATCAGAATACATATTATGCCCACATCCTTTCGAAGTCAGGCAATACAAAGCCTTTGGAGATGACATGCTTGAATGTGGGTGGGTGCAATGGTTTGCCTTTATTCACAGTCAGTGCTGAATAAATACAATGATGGTAACAAGCGTTTTCCATTAAGGGGGCGCCCTAGCACGGTTGCGGAGGGCGATGCAGACCCTTTTTATTAACCAGTTTGTGCTTCGCTCGTTATAGGTACATAGCGGTTTCTTGACTCAGAATATTTATAAAGGCTAAATCTGTGCCTTGAGACAAAGACGGGTCAATTACCAGGTTTCCTACAGGAGATATTTGACGCTTAATTTCACGAATTTCGATTTTTTTTCCATGACCATCACCACGGTGCAAAACCACGTAAAGAAAATCCAACCGGTCAGAGCATAATATAATCCTTCAAGTACAAGCAAAGGCTACACGTATGCCACACGTCGTAAATCAAAACCACAATTTGGGAAATTGTGAGACCTTGCAGCCAGTTTTTCGATAACGTGCAGTCGTTTTGAGTCATCCTAAACACCTCTCCTTCTTCCGCGAGTCATCCTTCACTTCTTTGCCTCCCCTCTTGGCCCTCCCCTCCACAGTGCACAAGCCCTCCCCTCAAGTCCTCAGCCGGCCGGTCACACGTTTTCTTAGCTGCTTGATTTTGAGGTCGCATTGTCGTTCTTTCTTTTTGCGTTTTTCTTTTTGTGGTGCGATGGAAGTGTCAAGCAAGCCCCAAGGGATACGACGTCGTCGAAGAGAATAGAAGCCTTGGAAAAGGAAGACGTGCAACAAACAGAGACGTCTGTCAAATTAACATAAATTGATCTCAATAACGTTTTCTTATCTTTTGATAAAATTGTCAGAAGTATATGTCTACAGTTGCGTTTGTTTTGAAATTAGTAATTTTTAACGATGCCATAACAAGAATGAATATGTTTAGTTTCCGTTGTAGTGAAAATTTCTTTTCTATTGATAATTTCTATTATTTTTTATGAAACGATTAAAATGTTTTATTTTTCACATCTTGATAACATGGCTAGAGAAAAACTTCATGTTTTTTCACATTGCTACGCATAAGATTTTACACCGCATAACAAAAAAATTATCAACTTTGATTCTCAAAAGAGAAATCTTACACCAACCTCTCCTATCAAGTTATATGTCCGAGTGTCCAACCACCCGACGCGGTGATTAGATGCGGAAATTTGTTCAGCATAGTTGAGGATATTTCGCTAAAGATGAGACGACAGTATAGTTTTCTACTCCTGCATACATTATAAATTCCATATAAGTGTTATTTTTTGATTTTTTAATATGCAAATTACGATTTTATTCATGAGATATATGTTACATACTCAACGATTGCGCTGGCAAGTCAGAAGCTTGTCTCGGAAAGCGCACGGCTGCAAGGAAATAGTTTCTTGTTCTTGGAGAACCCATATCTTACCGCAATGCACCCGCATTTTGCTAACCACATTCTCCTAGGTCTTACATAGCTCCCGTCAGCTCAAAAATTGGAAAGGGCTCAAGAGTGGCAGCGGGCACTACCCTGCCTACCGCGGTAACCCCTATTGTGACCGTAAACCCTACCTCAGTCTTACGATTTTTATCTAGCATTTAAAAAGTTTTCTACCAAAAGCATAGCTGTCCGTTTGTAGAAATACCACTAACTGCTTTATTGCCTCGTTATATGAAGGATTTTTGCCATTTTGAGGATCGCTTATCTTTGATACAGGTGATTTCTACGAGGTGGCTAGCACCGGGTTTTCCACAAATGCATATTCCCAATTGATTGAAAAACATTCCTTTCACGATTTTACCGAGCAAATTAGTCAACTTTTACTAGTAAGTGTCAAAGGATCTCAGTGCCTGTGCTATGGAAGGGAGGAACCAAGGTCTATTTTCCCTATAGCGTGAGATTTCAGCATTGAGGACGAACTACCACTACTGGAGGATATCTTGCACAGATAAAAAGGTTCCTATGTTTTCCAAGATAAATATCTCACTGATTTCGTGCGTTGCATTATGCAGGGTATTATACTCTAATTTCGATTTTCATCTTTGATGATTCATACAGTTGATATTTCGGATAAGAAAAATTGAGCAAATGAAAGTAACACGAAAAGAAATACATGACGGTATTGTTAATGGAAGTGGAAATTCGTTGTCCTCAAAACGGAAATTTGCTGTTCAATTTCTTCTCAATAAGTTTAACTGAGAGCAGGAAGTGAAGACGAAGGAAGTAATGCAGAATGTCATGAACAAATACTTTTTCAATACGTATTTCCAGAAATAGGACGAATGCAAGAGAACCAGCGACAGGTTTGAAAAAAAACGTCGATGTTGGTTACAGATGGGTATACCCACCTGACATGCATAATAATCTCCTTGAGACTCCTTTCACAGTTTGTAACCTATTATTGTTTAACGTATTCGTATTGGCTTTACTTTCCTCCTAGGCGATTTTATATCACTATTGCTATCTAATTCCTGGTTTTACTGGGTAAAGCGGCAAAGAAAGGCCTAAAAAAGACTTTAAGAGGTCTAGTGATAGGTTTAACAATAAGAGCAGAGAAGTGACTGGTTTGAGAAAGCAACAGCAGCTGAGCTATCGCTAGCCACATCTGTGACACTGCGCTCGCAAGGGAATGATGCGGCAGCGAAGATAATCACGGAAATGACCACGACCACCCCCACCCGAGGGAAATGGACATTACAGAAATGGAGGAAAATACCTACAACTCAAAATGAACGGACACCAGAAGAAGCTATTTCGGGCTAGACGCAAAAAAATCTTCATACGCAGAGGGGACATCAGGGCATCACTACTTCTCGTATAGAAATAATATCTTTATTTGGAATTAAATACTCTCTCTCTGTAAATAAAAGTTGGAAGGCAGATGCTAGAAGAGCTTGTAAAACAGATGGAACAGGCATGATGATTTGCAGAACAGCGTTTGGGATAGAATGAATTCGAATGGGAAAATAACAGCAAAACATTACTATTCAAGTCTTGATTTAGCCATTTATTTGCTATAAAATGGTCTAACTTTATTAGGTACCGTGAAAAAATCCTTAAACCCACAGAGAGTTTCTACCCTGTTAAATTTGATAGGCTGCAACTTCATTTCTTGGTTTCCAGGATACCTGCACTCTTGTTTTGTACTGCACTAAACGAAACAGATGTGAAATTCTTTTGAAGTGCTTTCTACGTTGCACTGCAAAGAGGACATCGAAACGAACTGTAAAACCTGAAATGATCCTGAACTACAACTCAACCAAGGGAGGTGTCGATTCTGTGGACCAGAAGTGTGTAAATTACTCCCCTTCAAGACGAACACGAAGGTGGCCTCTATCACGATTTCTCCAGTTTTTTTATATGGCTACTCTTAGCGACCACGTGATTTTTGTAGCTAAGAATTTTGAAAAAAATCCATCGAAGACCAAGAATAGAGCTCATGGAAGCTCTCACGTTTAGCCTTGTAGATGAACATTTCAAGTCCAGGGTGAAAAAAGGTACTCTTCCAGCAGACACATAGGCTTTTCTAGCAATGAGACTGGGGAAAATTCCTGAATTATCTGCTTCTGCACATGAACCTCAATGTAGGGCGGGTCATTGTTTAACACGTGAAAAATGTAAAAATTATGAGACGGTATATATACGAATGTTTTCTATTTACATGCAATAATCGTTCCACATGCGTTAAAAATGTCACGAATGTCGTTTCAGAGGCAGTGATGGCCAATAAGGATGAAAAAATTGAAAAATTAATTTTGCTTGCATAGTTTGTTATTTTTAAAATTTAAATGATTGCATTAACGATTTGGCATATCCATTTCCTTTAGTGCGTGTGTGTCTAGATTGTCGTCCGCAATTCCTTTAGAAAAATTAGTCGAAGTATTTATCAAGAAATTTGCACATAATTATGTCATTTTTTTGTTTATAAACGAATGGGAAAAATATTTTAAGTGCTTTTATTTATTAGAAGTTACCCAAATACGTTAAAACACCCTCAAATTTAAATGTATTCTTGGGAAAATCAAAAATCTTACCAAGAGATTGAACAACCATTGGGATAATCTCAACACCATAGGATAACAACCACATCAAAAGTGACTATGTCGTAGATTAAAAAAATCACCCACGGCCCTCCATCACCCCATGCCTCTGGTATTTTTTTTCCTTTCCAAGGCCTCATAAATCATTATCTCCAATGGAAAATATCAAGTTACACAAGAACAAAGGAAGCGTGTTTCATCCGTGTCTCATCTCACCAACTGACCTTTTTCATCTTACCTGCTTCAATTCTCGGTTTCTGGAGAACAAATGCTTAGTGCGTGACTTACTACGCCTGATAATGTCTTGATAGTTTTCGGCAATTGGATGATGTGCACGAGATTAAAAAAGAATGATACAAAATGTGTTGCATTTCTAACATACCTAGGTTTTTTAAAGCTCAAAGTGATTGAAACAAACCTGACCGGCAATCAGGAGATCTAGGTTCGAATTCCGGCTAAGTAAAATATTTTTCATGGCGAACTTCATCCTTTGGTGTATTTAAAGTTTTTTTAGTTATGACAAGACTATACCAATACTCAACATTGCCCAAGCAGCACAAGAAGATACGGCCTATTGTATACATCACATAGGTCACCCAACTTCGCTTTGAGGGCAATGACGTCACAAAATAGCAAGATCTAACATGTTTGTCCTAGACTACCTTTTCCGTTTTATGATTTTTCACTACCCAAGGGTGACCATCCTATGTCCTTTCTCATCCAAAACAGAAGACCTACACGGACCACGTCATACCTGCAGGCTCATGCCACCCGTGGACCCACAAATTAGGAGGACCCACCCTTTCCTCTCGCTGAGCAGTCGTTTCGTTCCGTTCCCACAACTCATCCCACGTGAAGCTAATGTTGTTATAAAGATTGCTAATTGTGTTGCAGATGGCACAGTTAAAATTTAATTTAATGACCCACCGATAAAAATGTCTTTCATTGGGTAGAAACATTTTTATTCTCGGAAAGAGAACCATGTGCGTACAATGTGACGTGAAACTATCGCAAAAAAGTGCAAAACCCACCTCATTGCAACTGACATATTTGCGGGTGAAACACAAGTCACTATGCGATGAGAAAGTGACAAAATTTGAGGGTGTAAGAGGCACCTGTTGTCTTCCTTGCCTCATTTCCATTCACATCCAAACTCAGCACTTGTTCCTTTTCGTTCCCACGTTCCTAACCACCCTATCCCTACAGCATAAGGCAAGACTGCGAATGCAACCTTTCCACGCACTCGACCCGAGAGCGGAAATGTGGCAAGAGAGGAAAGCGACGGCTCCTTGGGGGGCAGACGGCGTGTGTACACGACTCAAGTAAGAATAAAGTGTGATTGTTCCCCACATGAGCCCTCCCTTTTTCTGTACCATTTTCCCCATCAATCCCCGGGCGACGACGACCAGAGGACTATGGTGACTTACAGGAGAAACTTATGTGAGGAATATCAAAATTCTGTCAATGGTTTATCCAAAGATTGAAACATATTTTCATTTCCAAACGCAAGGGTAACAGTTTATATCCTGAGCGCGTAAAGATTTATCGTTTTTTTTAAATAATTTGAAAGCTTATAAAAATTATTTTTAATCATTAAAAATATAAATATGCGTATGTAAATCTAAAAAGCATTCCTTTGATTGCATGTACCCAGAAGAAACTTGATGCATTAGGATCCGAAAATACCCAAAGATCTGGCTCTGAAAATCAAGGATCAAACCCAGATCTGGGTCCGAAAAAAATCCTGGATACGTCCATCCCTGCAAATCATATTTTACTCAACACCTTATGTAGTCTCACCTTAGGTGAGATTTTACCCAAATGTATTCATAAAAATGAAAGTAAAATATTACATACTTATGATAACAGTTGTAAAATAAATGCATACTCTCAAACACACACTCATGAACTACTTGGCCCCTTGCACATCCTTTACAGTTTCTTCAAATGGGAGTAATGAGCCAACTTTTAAGCATTTTAAAATGCATGATGAATGCCCAAGGAAAACTCTTCTTTGCGGATTGCCGAATCTCCTGTGACTCCCCAAAAATGCTTAAACAAGGACTCCAAATGCTAGGTCAACTTCACATTAATCCTTAATGAGTCATTGGTAAACTCAATAAGCATTCACAATTTAGCTGACAGAATACCCTCTTCAGTATTTTTCACGGTTTTTGAATACCCTAAGGTATAATGAAGTAATTAATAATGACAAATGAATGACTAATGACTATACAACACTCTAACATTGTATTAACAGAGGCCATGGTTTTGTCCATTCTTTCTCCCCGCAGACAGCAAAATTTTTTAGACTCCAGCCTCATTGCATGCTCAGATTTACCAGTGAGTGTGCTCTAACACATAAATGTAATGCATTTCATTTTTCTGCAGAATATATACACATAGTGATGCCTTTTTTGGGTTTTTCAGCTAACAAAGAAAGTCTCTGAATGCACCTTTTTTGTACATCGAGGACTTACTGTATCTTACAAATGGCCGTGCCTCCTAGAGAATGAAGTGGGGAGGAAGAGATAATGCTTGCCTCGTATCCAATCCACATTGCACCAGAGACACTCATATATGTGATGAAAGAACATTCATTCAAATCATGCTAGCATTGATTGTGCCATTTACACAATTTCATGTTCTTCTCCTCACCTTCATCTTTTCGAGCCAAAACTGAGCTCTCAAATGTGGTTACATCATAATAAAGGCTTGATATGAGTTCCTTGGGTTGGCCAATCATCTGCAAATATTTTGGCTTGCCAAAGCCATATTTATATAATATATTTTTGAGGGAGAGTGTCAAATACTTGTTTTCCACCTGACGGAAGAAAAAGAGGTATGAAATATTACAAATCTAAATATTAGCCTGAGATAATAAAGGTAATTTAGAGAGAGATAACTTTGAATTCATAACACAAATAATCACAGGACTTCCGTAAAGAACATCTTTTCAATAGCATTACAATCAAATTACCTTTTCCACAACAACTTTAGCTTCATCAGACTCCCCAGAGTCTTTAAGCCATAACTTTGCCAATGATAAGCATAACTCCATGGCGATCACCTGATCAACACCTGAAATATTAAGAGAAAAATGAAGACCATTTATTAAAAAAAAAAAAAAAAAAAACTTTTGGCTCACATGCAATGGAAAGATAACACACTCTACAATACAAACATCCAAATCAAGTAGAAAATTGACATAGTGCTCATCTTCAAAAACATGCATCCATTAACAAACCCCACACAGAAAGTAGACAGTTTCAGTATTTAGCATTATATATATGTATATTAAAATAATTTATGGGTTAGAATCAAGTCAGTTTATCAACTTTTTTCAAGAATACAAAGCAAGCAATGCTATAAGGAATTTGACAGACTAAATTTTTTAAAAATATGTACGACATGCATAAAGGGGAGATTCTAATAACAAAAAGAATTTGAATAGTACATCACGTTACTGGACATGTTTTCATGTGAATATATACATGTATGAAATTGGACGTAGAAGTGGAATGTTGGAAGGAAAAGAGGTTTGAATAGAAATGTTGTTCAATACTCCTGAAGGCTTGGTAAAACTGAAAATTTCTAACTTAGCTTGACACTCATGGTTTTAAAGGCTTAACTGAAAATAAATCTTGTTGATCTCTATTTTAAATTTTGTATAAAGTGTAATTTTCCATTTCTTCGTTCCCATTTCCTAAAGTATTAGCATTCTAGGATCTCCAAATACCAGTGATCACTTAAAAAATTCAAAATATGGAAAAAATAAAAGTCCTCCTTCGAAAAACAAAGTGAGCTGCGGGCTGCTTACTTAGAAGAGGGCAGGCAGCCAAAAGTCATGTGTACATATTATGTTATGGCTAAATGCTATAGCTCCAGAAAACACCTTCAAAAAATCTACCTCGCATTGCAAGTGGACTTTTGATGTTTTGAGGCATGTCCTGAAAAACACTTACATAATTCCCTGATATAAATTATTCCACAGAGATATTTTCAAACGGAAGTTTTATAAAATTTCAGGTCAAAAATTATTAAAATTTATGTCAAGCCTTTTGCAATTTCCTGTGGAATTCCAGCCGTGAATACTTCAGTCAGAATACTGAATTGTAACTGGGTCATAATAGTTCTGAAGATTATAATTTTTCCTGCTATCATGACAATTAACACAGTTGAAATCTTATTCAGAGCTGCAGCTTATGAAGGCTAACATTGTCTTACTGCAAATACTTTTTAATGCTCTTTCATCGTAATGAAGCACCTTTCAGCTCTATCATTATGTGCTAAAATGCTTAATGAAAGTATACCTTCGCAGTGCCTCATTACCATTATTTAAAATGCCAGGGTATGTCACAATGGAAAGGTTTCCTTGAGATTTACCTGAAAAATCATGGAATATGAAAGAGGCCCAAAAATATTTTACATAGATTTTGAAATGCTCACTTTCATTCTGGAGAGGTTTCCCATCATTAGGATTTCAAAGGCATTTCAGGGATTTATGGCAAAATTTGCTCGCAAAAACTTTCATCAGCAATTCTTAAAAAAACAAACTGAAGACAAAAACTAAAAAAAAAACAAAGCTTACCTGGAGGCAATTTGGTTGCTGTGAAGTTCATGGCAGCAGTGGCATACTTCAGATTTGGCATCTGCATGACGCAATCCTTGACTCGCAAAAGAAAGTCTTCTTTGGAAGGATAAACTTGCCACTCCTTATTGCTGATGCCATCATGCAAATACATCTTATACTAAATGATAAAGCAATATGCGGAAAAAACAAAAATCCATTACCACTCAAGAGTTCTAACCTAATTTGTTTATCTGTGACGTACAAATGTCAAGAAGGACCAAGACTGAAGACAGATTTCAGTGACAATATTCATTAGGTATCTTAGACAGAAATGAATGATTATTTAAAAATGAAAGCAATATAAAAAGTAAAAATTGTCTATGAAAACTAATAGAAGAAATAACAATACAAATGATACTTAATAATATGTTTAAAAAAATTAAATAATTTTCATAAATTACATTGACTTGACCAAGCTTTGAAAATATGTACAGTAAAACCTCTACACAACGAACCCCCTTACAGCAAAATTTTAAAGAAACCCCCAATGTCAATGTCATTGGCTAAGTCCTGGACCCGTCAAATGGACAGTCGCGTAAAGTCAAAGGTAGTAGCGGCCTTGGCTATTTTTTACGGCCCTTCTGTGCTATTGGACTCGGCATTTCAGTGCTCGTGATGTTTGGCCGATGTAGGAATCACCGCAGCTGCATTTAAACTGGTATACTCCTCCAAAGATGTCTTTAGGGTGGTGGTCTTATGAGTTTGAGCTCTACAAAGAAGGCCGCTACTACCCGATAATAATCAGGGAGGCAATTGAAATCGCCAAAACAACAAAGAACTTCAACCGTGAAGACGGCTACAATTTCGCCAGCGCGTGGAAAAGGGTCTTCAAAGATCCTGACCAATCAGGGCACACCTCCACAAAAAACAGGCGGCACACAGGGTGTATATAAGATGAACAACTTTCTGCATCGACACTTCAGTGGACCTGAGGAAGCCAACTGGAACGTTGGCGAAATATCTTTGTCCTACAAAATGGATAAACGCGGAAGAATACCCGGAAAAATCACTAAATATCATCATAATCTCTGCAGAAGCCTACTCGGAAACTTTAAAGAATACCGATTGTTTTCAGCTTCCATGAAGGCATCATAATCTGCGATTGCCACTCTGACCTCAGTGCATTGCCAACTGCCACATTTTTTTACTTGTAGTAACTAAGTCGCCCCACATAACTTCCATCGTCGTTTATGAATACATAGTACATACCGGTCACGCACATAGACATTTACTGGTATTCCAATGGGACTCCAACGATGTGTTTCATTTCGTAATGCTAAAAGGCAATGTGTGTACTTTTGAGAAAAATTACTGCATAAAACTGCCAATTGATATCAACTTAAATAATTTCACTCCATGAATAATATCGATTAGAAACTCAGGAAAATTATGGAGTAATTTAAAAATATATAATCTACAGGCATCAATTTTGGTGTTCCTATAATTTCAGACTATAGCCAAAGTAAGCGATGTGGCTCTACGCAGAAAAAAAATGAGCAAAACAATAATTTCAATCAGAAATACCCAGTGTGAAAATCATACAGCAATAGCCATGTTATTTGATGATATACAATAAAAAAATGTTTATCATCGCAATGGGAAAGGTTTTTTTGAAGGTGAATAAAGCAAAATTGAGAAATTAACTCCACTTGCATCCTAAAGCTCACGGAACACTTGGATGCCACTGCGACGACGCAACCCGCACATCATCTCTATACAATGAAACCCCATCTACAGCAAAGTAACGGTTTTTCCGGTCCCGACTAATTCGTTGTAAGGAGGTTTTACTGTATATTCATAACTCACATATTAACCTTACACATAAAAAAATCAAAACAAGTCCATATGGATGGGTTCATACAAAGTTTGGGCAATGATATTTTTGGCAGAAAAATGCATTCATTGCACAAATGGTCTGGGTCAGAGGAAGATAACTGTATGAAAGAACATCAACACCAATGGAGTGAGCCCCAATTCCTTGTGTTGAATAGATTAATAAGGAAAACTTAAACACTCACTGCTGAGATGTTGAAATTTATTATGCCTTGTACCTTGCTTATAACCATTAAAAACATAAATTTATTTGTTTACTCTAGAATGCACCACTGGTGAATGAAAAATAGCCCTCATAATGAAGAAAAACATCAAAACTAGTGATGGGTCGGTTCGATTCCTCGATTCTTCAATTCTCGGCCAAGAATCGGAATCGAAAATGAGTACTTGCCAATGTGAAAAATCGATTCCGATTCCAGTGGTACTTCAAACCACAAATTTAAATATGACTGCGTTTCCAAGTCATTTGAATTTTTGCGCTGCGTTATCGTAACAACAAAACACATTATCTTCTAGGGATTTGCGAGTACTCGAAAGTTCGAGTAGAGTCGAGTAGTTGGTACTCGACTCGAGTATTTCGAGTAGCATTGCAAATGTCGAGTCGAATAAGTTACGGTTACATGCCTTTCGAGGCTATAGTAGGTCCAGTAGTCTGCCGACAGGAAGCGCTATCATGAAACTCATGTAGTGATACTGTTTTTAAATCCGATAAGTCATTCCAATGCCTTAGCTTGGTAGTTTCAGCTTGCCGAATACACTTTAGTTGTCGATTTGGGGGCCGAATATCTTTACGCCAGCCGCGGCGTCCGATCGCCTACCGACCCGGCGCACACCGGTCCGAAATCGGAAAAAGCTGGAATCCAGTCCAAAATCACCTTTTTGGGGATAGAGACTTGAAACTTAGCCTTAACCCTTTCACTCCCAAGCGGCCGATATATCGGCCGCATCCTTCCTACCCAATACGCCCAAGCGGCCGATTAATCGGCCGCTTGCTTAGAGCAATATTTCACATAAACTATGATGTGTTATTATTTAATTTATTTTTATAATGAATGTATACATATTTTGCTATCCTTAGGTATTTTTTATATAATTTAATTTATACTTTTGATATTTTAATGGACGCTCTTTCTTTAACTCTTTGTAAAATCTGACTCATTTTGTCGAAATTCTTATGCCACTTTATAACTAAGCGAAATTAGAAAATTTGTACGTCATTGTTGCTAACTATCGTTTATAAGTTATATTGAGGATAAATTTTAATAAATATTTAATTGAAATGTTCTTTTTCTGTAATTTTTTATGTAAACTGACAGCTTATTGAACTCCTTTTTTCCTCTCGTAAATTGCCGCCACGGCTGAATAATGACCTTATGATGTTCTCAACAAGCTTAGGCACGCTTTTACGCGTGATTTATTGTTATTCACTTCACTACATCACGTTCGTCTTTATTCGTGTAATACACTGGTGCGTATGACTCCGTTCTTTCCACGACGTAACATTTTATCTAACCTCTAATCTCCCGCCCGCTGCAATTATATTTCGACGTCTCCTTATTACAATCAAATCCTTTTTCGGTATAGAAATACATTTCAAAGGAATCGTCTTATCTGACTTACATTATTACATTTTATTCACAAGGAAACAATACTTCTTGTTTACAGGAAGAGTACTCTAAGGGTAAGATTATCGTGCGTGGCGCGCGAATAAAATGTTTTCAGCGAACCTCAGCAAGTGGCCGATAACGTCGCCGAATAGTTGCCGTGAAAGTGATGGCTTCACAGTGTTTTATCCTAATCTTCCTTATCTACATAAGTGATTCATTGTGTCACTGCTTTGCTGACACCTACTTTGTGGGCAACTTCTGAGAATGCGTCATCAGTTACAAATGCAATGGTTTGCATGCGGGGTCCCGACGGCTTAGTTTGCATCAACTCGCGCGTATCAGAGGTCGGATACTTTTCTTCGCGTTGTGTTTTCTGTGCATTGAGTCACTTGAATTTGCGATAAGTTCATCGTTGCAGCGAAATCTGCGTATAAAAGTCTTGTGCCTTTTTTTAGTGGTGTGAGTGATATTTTTCAAAATAAAAATCACCAATAATGGCTGGACCATCACGCGTAACGGACAAGGATATTTTGGAAATTTTAGACAGTTCATCCAATCAAAGTGAATCAGACTACAACGAAAGTGACAGTGAGTCGGGGAACAATAGTGATGGAGATCAGCATTCGTTTCAGTCTTCGGGTGAGCTGGACAGTGACGAAGACAGTGACAACGGAGAATGGAGGGAAGTACAAGCTAATGAAGAACAAATACCCACTAAGTTCAAGTTCCAAGAAGTAAGTGGACCCAAGAAAGCCCCACAACCTAACTCGCCACCAATTCTTTATTTTAGACTTTTTTTTACGGACCTTCTTTTGAACCTCTTCGTCACTGAAACAAATAGATATGCAAAACAAAACATTACCTCTCATTCAGGAAGATCATCACCACCACTGAAGTGGGAAACAGTTACAATTGCGGAAATGAAAGGATTCCTAGCCTGTATTTTGAACATGGGAATTATACGGAAGCCCACCATAGCTTCATATTGGTCGACTTTGCCTTCTCAGCGTACCCCTTGGTTCAGAAAAATGTTTCCGCGGAATCGCTTCCAGCAAATTTTGCGATTCTTTCATCTGGTTGACCCTAAAAAATGTACGGCCCGTAACGATCCCAGATATGACCCTTGCATCAGGTATCAACCCCTTGTTGACCATGCAAATAATGTATTTAGATACCATTATACCCCTCACGAAACTCTGAGTGTAGATGAAAGTCTGGTGGGGACAAAAAACCGTACAAGTTTGTTGCAGTACCTGCCAAATAAGCACCATCACCGCTGGGGAATCAAATTTTGGATGCTGTGTGATGCTGTATCAAACTATTGCTTAGGTTTCTTTACCTACAAAGGTAGATCAAATGATGAAGAAAGGATGGAGGTGAAGGAACATGGCCTGGGATATACAGTGGTACTGAAACTCCTTCAGATGAACAATTATTTATACAAAGGCTACCATGTTTTTGTGGACAATTTTTTTATGTCAGTTCCCTTAGTGAACAAACTTTACCAAATGGGTACATATATTACAGGAACTGTTAGAAAAAACCGAAAATTCCTGCCTGAGTTTTTCAAAAAGAAGTTCACCGTTGGGGAAAAAATGTTTTGCCGTTCTGGCTGTATTCTAGCCAGTGCATTTAGGGAAAAAAAAATCTCAAAAAGGACCTGTGATTCTTCTTTCAAGTAAGGCGACTGCAAGGAATAGTGAAGTGACAAAATTGAGACAAGGCCGCGAGAAAAAAACTGTGAAACCGGAAGTAATTTTGGAATATAACAAGTACATGGGAGGTGTAGACTCTTCAGACATGATGCTCTATGTATATTTAGATGAAAGGAAAACATTAAAATATTGGAAGAAAGTAGCGTTCAACATTATTGGTAGGATGGTTTTGAATAGCTACATAATATATAAGGAAAATTTCAAAGAACCTGGAAAGCCTCTGACAAGACTTATGTACACAGTTAGTATAATTGAAAACTTAGGAGCTGAGTGGTTGAATTTCAGGGAAGAGTGCGAAGTGAGGGGCCGTATTTCACCGGGAATAAGGAAACTGGGTGGGAGAAAAGAATACAGATGCTGTGTCTGCAGCACAAAGGAACAAAGAAGAAGATCCAGAACAGTGTGCGTCAGATGCAACAGGGGTTTGC
Organism: Ischnura elegans; assembly: GCF_921293095.1. Lineage (NCBI taxonomy): Eukaryota > Metazoa > Arthropoda > Insecta > Odonata > Coenagrionidae > Ischnura > Ischnura elegans. Next base: position 100,878,698 of record NC_060259.1, read on the forward strand.
ATGGGGAGTGTTTTCATAAGCATAAGTGCTAAAAGAGTGATTGTGAACAAAAGGCAAAATTTATTCCTACGTGATATTTTAAACGTGAAACTAATCAAAAGTGTACCTATGTACTTATTCCATTAACAACTTGAACAAATAATGAAAAATCCTCCGTGAAATAATTTTCATCATAATTTGTTTGCCCTCGTTTTTATAGAAATAACATTGCATATGTAAGTCATTCATTTGTTTAAATAAATGCAATGTTAAAATTTAAACAATTCCTTTAGCTTTAATTTAAAATAGCAATAATTTGTATTATTTAAGGCCTAGATATATAAATATATACATATTTCATTGTTTTTTTACAGAAGACTGGCTTAGGCACTGCTCAAAAGTGATTGTGACAGATTAAAAAACAATTAAATTTTTATGACAACAATTTTTTTGTTTATGCTTAAAAATTTAGATAGATCTATCAAAAACTAAATTTTTAATGTAACTCAATTTTCAATAATAGCAAAATGAAAAAAATATTATGAATCAATAAGCCATAAAGTTAAGTTTTTCGTAAAAACATTTTTAAGTATTAATTTTATAAATTTATTAATGCAAAACTAAAATTTATACATAATGATAATTAACATTTTTGAAAACGTCATTTATTTTTACATATGTGTGATTTTTTCCATGTCTATAAAACCTAAAATAAATCCATGAGAGTTTTTAAGAAAAGTACTAATAATTTCATAAAAAAACCCTTGGGAATTTTGGGTATGCACATTGAAAAATGCTTGGGAGTGAAAGGGTTAATACTCATAAATAATACCAGATATATACTTAAATGCCATTTTACCTAAATACGACGCTTAAGTGATGATACAGTGGCCCAAACATGACCAACTTTTCAAAACCACACGCGATCTCGTTAACCCTCAAACATTTTTAAATTTATCCAGGTGGTGTTGCCTTAATATGATTTTTATGAGATAAAATACGCAATATTCCTTTCACTTGGTGCTTTGTCTATACTTCCAATGACTTTTGAAGATTTTGACTTTCATCTGTCTGGTTTTACAGCGCAAAATGGTCGACCCGTTTTTCACTTAAAATTTCACGTAAAGTAGAAACTATCTTTCGTTTACGAAAAATATAACTCGGAAAATTCGAACCACAATATAAAAAAGAGATTTCTAAAGGGTACTGAGCAGAAATCTTGGAAAAAAACTTATGCGAAAAAGGAAATAAGAGCGATTTTTCAATCGTGCGCCAAGGCTGAGCCACACGCCGCGGAACTCGGTAACTGAGGCCGATTTTTCAAGCTTTTTAAAATTGATAATCGTAATTTAAAGCACGGATAATCGTCTTCATTGATTTAAAAAACTAAACTGAGGGCGTTAAAAAGGGTTACGTATAGATCGACTTGACCATTTAACGCATTACTCGAGTGAAAATACTAAGGATTGAATATTTTTCGGAACCATCCCACGCTTGAGAAATATGGTTCGGGTATTGAAGTTAAGTGAAGAGATTAAGTCGGCATGCTTAAGAGAGAGGAAAATGAACTGTTTCCTCGAAAGGCAACAACCGAGTCGCGCGGAAAGAAGTTTTTCACATCACTAGGCATCTTTTAGCCTTTTTTATTACTGCGTCCGTCCGATGTGATATTCATTGGTAGCGTTTAGTTTCTTTCTTGAACTTAAAAAAACAAAGAGTTTTTAAGGTTGATTAAACGACGTGAGAAGCATGGATATTTTTGGCTCCACAAAACTAAAGCTAAGTTCTTTAGTTCATTTGCTTGGGCAACTTTAGTTCCATGAGGATTCAAGATCCATGAAGATCAATGATATACTTCAAGTTTCCGAAATCTTGCAATTTTGGGAGGAAAGTACTTTTCCAGTCACACAATTATGTAGCAAAAGGCAATTTTCTGCAGGCAGTAATACTGTAGCATGGAGACATCAAAACCTGTTGGCTGAGCATTCAGAGCATGTCGGTTTTTCTGCTTGAGAATTTGATAGGGCCAAATATTACATGATTTATATAAGTAGTATTTAATCTTAATTATAACTGTGAATATGACTTTACTCAGGGCCCTCCCTTGTAGTTATATGTGGTCTTTTTCTTGGAGCCAATGTCGTCGGAATCGATGGAATCGGTATCGGTAGAATCGGAATCGAAATGTCAGAATCGGAATCGGGATCGGAATCGATAAAATTTTGGAACCGACCCATCACTAATCAAAACTTACCCCTTGTTTGAGAGCAAGGCTGCAAATGGTTCTGGAATCAATGCCTTCAATTTGAGGAGCTTTCAACCACTTAGAATAGTTTTGGAAATTTATTTCCGAATCTGGAAAAAATAAATTGAGTAGTAATTAGAAGTGAAACCCCAGTATCATCAATATACATAAATACATATCATGCCAACACACCCATAATATACACTACCATAGACACTTATGGCATGGGGTCAGCTAGAATAAATTCAGCCTAGCTGATGGCATTTTATTCACTCCATTCATTTCCTGAATCCTAATTAGAGAAATTTCTTTGCTATTTCTTACAGATTTTTCATGTGAGTAAATTGAAATTCCACAAATATATAACACTGACACAGCTTATCTAACCAATTCAGTTTAGATTACTGAGCTATGCTATGAGCTACTCCTGCCTAATAAAATTTCCTATCTGCAATACTTATGAAGTTATGGCAGATTTGTGTAAGGCCGTAACATAGTAATTTAATAGAGACGTTGGAAATTCAAGCCTATAGCACAACTGGATGGAGATTGTTCATTGACTCTCAAAGTGGAGCTTGAAGTGAGTCATCCTCCAGGGTGGAAAGTTATTCGGTATTGTCCCACTCAGCCATTCAGTTTGCTTGTGTGAAGAAAATGTACACATCAAAAGAGTCCTTGATTTTTTGCTATAAATATCACATGCACCAATGGATCACCTTTGTTGGCCTTAAAATAGCCTGCTTCCTCCTTGGTTAGCTATGCAGATACACACAGTAGCCCTTTTGTGTGTATGGGGGACAGAAGAGTTCACAACGGATTCGATGTAGTCAAATTGGCTACCTGACCACGGTGATACAAACATTCTACACCTCTTGTCAACAGAGAGAACATTATTTCCCCCTCTGCATATAAAACTGGTTCTGATATAACAATTTTTTAAAGCTTTCCAGACTTTGCCTCAGACCTTGAAAGAGACAATATCTCATTTTGGTATTCCAGAGCCTGTCATGTAAAAAAATAAAATCAGTTGTTTATGCTGGTCGACAGATTCGGCAGGTCATGAAAGATGAATATTTCTTGAGAAAAAAGACAAAACTTAAATAAAATGCTTGGTTGGCATTGAAAAACATAGTTGAAGACTTTCTTGGATTCACATGAGTATGGAATTACACAGGCATGATAAGCATTAAATTGCATTTTTTATGTATCCATTTTGATAGCTTCCCAGAATATCCTGCAATAATCATGATGAGCAGATTGAGTGATTTCACCTACATTAGATCATGGAGGCACTCGATAGATGGGATGTATTTACATGTATGTATGTACGACTATTATTGGAGCATCAAGCGATAATGTCCACACATTAAGCCCTCCAGAAAAAAAGCTATGTGAAAATTGTTTTGCCTTAATATGTATGTTTACTGTTTGGTAAAAATGTCACTATTTGATTGATTGCACTTTGAACTTGCAAGTAACTGTGTATAATCTTAGTATAAATTAAACCCTTTTATATAAACAGTAAATAAGGTAAGATTTCCCTCTAAATTCCTCCCCCCACATTAACAACACTAGTATATATAAACCTGCCCCCACCATATATTTTCTGCATTTGATAATGGTGTAATAGCCAAAACTGGTAATAAATAAGAAATTTTATAAACTTGTGGAAGAAACAAAGTGTCTTTCATAATTAATATGGAATGCAGACCCAGAGCAGAGCGAGGGAATATCCTTAGGAATAGGTGAATACATTCAATTTTCAAAACTGCAATAACAGAACAAACAACAGGAAATGAGTCATGCCTCTTTTCTGTAAGAAATTTTGGCCATTCCACTTGAAAAACCTTGATTGGATAAACTTTCTTGAGTGACTTGAAACAAAATACTACCAGTAATAACGTTCTTATGCTCGCATAATTATTGACTGAGGTAAAAGTGCCTGATGGGTAATGACTCCTTTATCCCACTCAGTTATTTTGCGACTTATCAATTGCTATTTTATCGATTCCTAACTTTCAATCGAGCAAAATCTTTACACATTATATATATTTACTACAAGATTACAAATTCTGTAAAAAATGGCATCTTAAATTGCATTCTTAACAATTGACTAGTCTTTCATTTCTTACCCTAAAGCATAACATGATAAAATTGTAGGATTAATGCCCTTTTACTCATACCAGTAAAATTAAATACATGAAACATACCAACTATGCTAGTGGCCACAGATACAGAGGTCAGGTGAGACTGGAGAGCTTCTTCAGTATTCTTGTAGCTATTTGTCAAGAGAGGGAGCCTCCACTTGGCAATTTCAGGAAGATTTCCCATTTCATAATAGAAATTCATTTCCATAGAAGTAGGTGGACTAAAATTGCATGTAACAAAGGAGAAAAACAAATTCACAGCATTAAATACACATGAAGACAAATCTGTTACAAATCATGATTAATAATGCAAAAATTTAGTTATAGTGGATGAAAATTTTCTAAAATTTTGAAAAAAGACAAAAGAGGCAGAAAAAATTAATGTAATGTTCTAGATATTTTGTAGACATCTAGTAGATAGTTAGTGCTATATGGGTACTTGAAGATGTCAATCTTCCAAAATTTTGCCCCATTAATGTTATCATACAACTGGGAATTTTCAAACAACATACACCTAGTACCGGAGAAATTTAATCAGTTTTAATTAAAGTAAATTGCAGTAAGACAATGCTTATAAGACCCAACTAAGAATTCTTCCTCAAATTTTCCTTGCAAAGCATTTACCTTTTAACTGCTCAAGGGTTGAAGGTATGTATTAACAAGAATCATACACAGGAGAAAAGAACAAAAAGACGAGGAGGTCCTGGATAAAGATCAATTTGGATATAGGAAAAATAAGATCACAAGGAAAGCCATATTGGTCCTTAAAAAGTGCCAGCAGAGAAAATCCACAGAGAATAAATTGGCAAACATTCATTTGCCGATGACATAGCAGGGATAGAGAAGAAAATTCTGTTAACTATGGAAAACAAAATTATAAGATAAAAGCTAAAAATCAATACAAAGAAAATGAAAGTATTGGTTTACAGTAGAAAGGAATAAGTGAGGACCAACCTCAAACTAGGAAACCATAAGCTGGAGGAGATGAATGTGTTGTACTACTTGGGTAGGCGAAAGACCAATGATGGATGAAGCAAGAAGGAAATAGTAGAATAGCCCAAGGAAAGAGGGCATTCCTCAAAAAGAGGAATGTTCTCACAGCAGAAAATATGAGCATTGAAGTTGGGGAGCAATTTATCAGGACTTCCATTAGGAGCATGCCTCTTTATGGCAGTGAGGCATGGACGATGACAGCAGCGGAGAAATCAAGGTTGGAACTTTTCTAAATATGATTTTTTAGCCCAATGCTGAAGATGGAATGGATAGACCACATGCGTAAAGTGGAAGTTCTAAGAAGAGTAGGAGAAGAGGAAGTCTTTTGAAAACCTTTATTAGAAGACGAGACAATCAGCCACAGCGTGAGACACTGAGGCACAGAAGATCGATAATCAGGAATTCTTTAGAATGGAAGATCCAAACAATGGAGGGTTTCCCGAAATTATTTTGGGTACACAATATTAAAATATTCCCACCAACAATTCAACAACACTAGGCTTAAGTGTTGTTTCATAACTCTACATTTCTTCAAGCTCACAATTCAGACAGACAGTGTCCATCCATATCCAGACAATCCATATCATCTGCAGATTATTGTTTTTTGCCTATCGAAATGCATAACGGTGTTTCTTTTTATTCATTACATGGCATAAGCAAAATACAGTGGAATGGCATTAAAGCTAGTACAGGCTCTTGCGAGATCCCCTCTCTTACTAGAGATAGCTGATGCACCGACAAATGACCTTATGATTAGCATGTAAAGAAGTTTATTTTCACAAGACCCTTTTAAGCGTTGGCACTCCCCATAGCGAGGGTTTCCATCACTGGAAAAAATTAACCAACCCTTCACCTTCAATCTCTGTGATTGCAGGTGATCTGTTAGACATGGCGTTAACAAGGCGTACTCAGCCTCAAATTCATGTGGTGAACTGTCATTAAATAAACATGTAGCTCATTTTTGTGAAAATATTGTAGCATTTACATGTGAATGCTCAATCTTCTTTTGTTCCTCAGGTGGTAGAAAGCAGTTGATAGCATACCCGCACGTTCATGAATAGAGGGCATTTGAAAGGTGGACACCATGGCCAAAAAATGCAAAACACTTAATCTAAGTGAGAAAATGAAAATAACAGAGCAATACGGGAGTGGCATATTGTCAAAACATGAAGTGGGTATGTGGTGTAATTTATCTTCCTCTTTCGCTCTCACATTTTAAAAAACAAAGAGAAAGATTAGGTCTGCCAAGGTGTGGGAGTGCAAACTATTAGAGCAAAAGCACCCAAGGAATGCAGAACAGGAAGAGTTAGAAGGACCCTTGTTAGGGTGGTTTTGCCAACTTCAATTTGTGCAAACTCCTGAGAATGCACCTATGCTTAAGGCTTAAGCAGAGTATTTCAGTCATAGATTAAGAATCAACAACTTCAAGTGCTCGGAAGGTTGTTTATGCCAATTTAAAGGGCGAAAATGTTCTTTCATATATTCTGGTAAAGCCTGCAGTGTAAACCCGAAGCTGTGGAAGAAAGGACTCCGATCCTAGCAAGATCCTCCGATTCCACGTGATATAATGCAGACCAAATGGAACTCTTTTACAACCTACACCCAACAAAACGCAGTATGGGGCAATTCTTGCAATGATGCTTCTAGAGGCACACTGTTGGTGATGACATCTGTGAAAAGCTGAAGCTGTATTTTTTCATTATTTAATTTTAAAAATCTGCATTCTTTTTCATGATTCACAGTCATCATCGAGAATGTTAAATCAATAAATTCTAAGTTACGTTGGCTAAATTTGTTACTGGCTAAGTTATATATGCTTAAATTATAAGTTTTGTTGGCCTTACGGTTCATCAGATGCACATGACTCTTCATTTCTTTGTTAATTATTACCCATGTGTGTTATAATAGTAGCAGTTTCTTGTGGCTTGCTTTGTTTTTCTTAATTGACATAAGCATAATATCTAAGTTATGTTTTTCATGAAATAATTTCAAGTTGATATCATTTCTAATACAAGAATATAGTAATTTTGATTCAAATAGTTTTTAGTGCCATGGATACACTCAATGCATTACTTGCTCCACCTCCATTAACACAACAATTTGCCATAGTGAGGGCACGGTGGGGTCTCATTTTATCGAGGTTGCACTGTATGATGCATTGTGTATTTCATCAGCTTGCCCTCTCTCTCTCTATGAGAAGAATGGAGAGGGGAGAAAGTTTACATTGCATGCTCTGTGCATAAAAAATTACTAACAGTGTAGCTGAACAGAGATTTTGGTGGAATATATCATAATTCAGTTCATAACTTGTTTTTAAGTTTAAGGAAACGCAGTTAAATTTTTCCATTCTGTGTGTGAATCTGTGCAAAAAAGTGAGTGGACATTGAGCTACAGTGAGACTTATCAAACAATTTGAATGGCGACTCATCAAAATAACAGTAAATAACAGCCCCACTTTCGGGACAATTCACAGTCCATAACAACGAGAAACTTAAATAATTTTCAATCAAAAAATGCAATGTACTGTTGAGTGTTTATGTGCAGTGATTGGAGGGTTGTTTGGTACAATTAAGTTGGTTCTTTCTGTACAGAGACTGATAAAAAAATCCAGTCTCCCCATAGAATTACACTAAAGAAATAAGCACCATAAAAACATTGCCTTCAACAACAATTATGGCCTCACCCTAGAAAGACAAAATACTAAAGAAAAAAATTAAAAGAAAAACCCAAAAAGACTTCACATCCCTCTCATAAAACCTTACCACACAACGGCACAGACTCCCCTTCATCGCTTTCCTATAAATTAGCAATTAATTATCAGCTAACAAATACAGGATTTCTCTCCAGACACACAAAATATTTCAAAACATCTATGAAAAATTAAAGTCACAAAGTACAGAATGACACAGAAGAACTTTCAATAGACACATTACTAACAGGGTATGATAGTCCATTATGGAGACTAATGTCAATAACTAATAGTCAATACATATGTACTTGAAGCATTTCCAACTAATAAAGCCTATATTAACTTCAGATATAACTTAACTGGTACATTAAAATAGATTTTTACCATCAATACCATGAAAATTATCACTATGCATACCTCACACGGTTATAAGTCTGTAGAAATCTTATCATATTTTTTTGCTTCAGCACAAACTGTGGCTTTGAGTTATTACGAATCAAAATGTCCAATATTGCATCATAAATCTCATAATGGTAGTAGTTCACCTGAAAATGAAAAGTGTTTAATACAATTACAATACAAAAAACTGTTTACATATGCAATAAATTGGGGCTGGATAGAATCCACAATTTTCACTGATCCAAATCCAAAATTGTATCTTTGAGGGATTAGAAACAAATCCTGAATCCATATTCACTAAATTCTTAAAATTTATCAATAGCATATATGTATGTATATTCACCTCCAGGAATAAATATTTCATGCGAAAAAACCAAGTAACTGAGCTATGTTAACTGAGCTATAGAGCGTTCCACATTTAGTTGACAGTATGGGCTCTTATGGTGAATCGTTTCCCATGTTAATCTCCATAAGGCCGGGAGCGCGGTGTTGTCAATAACAGCACGAAAATTAATGTTGCGTTATGCACTGACTAAAAATTGCATTCTAATGTAGAAAGATATGCTGCATTCATTGGTGCCAATAGTTTTTCGATAAAAATTATAACAAAAGCTATAAAAAACATTTCGTTAAATTTCCGTAAGAAACGTGTATTTTTTTAATTTATCTTCTACTCGCAATTTCTGCCTGACCGTTGTCTGTATTGAATTGAATCTTTTTGCAAAAAATTCTTCACACTATTTTCTCCTTGAAGGTCTTCACCAATTGTACAAATATTGAGTTAAAATATTGTTATTGCCGACGTAACACCCTTTAGGACAAGAAAATTTTGATTTTTGCAAGGTAAAAAGTAATCGCTTACTAACTTACGTTTCTTACGTCGTAGGTCCCTATATGCTGCGTATCAAATGTGGAGAAAACTACAAGGTTATTTTTGGTGAAAAAATTATTAATTTACATCAATTCTGAAGCAAGTTACAAGGTTTTGATCTTAAGAAAAAATATTGCGGTGCCGCTGGGCCTGGCTTCTTGCTTTTTCTTGCGCGCAGAGGGAAAATTCTCGGGCGGAAAAGGAGTTTTTTGTCAATGCATACTATGAAATGTATTTATCTATTCGTTTGATATCCTAAACAGAGAATACTCATACGTCGTAACAGCAGTGTTTTTATCTGAATACATTGATACACGAAAGTAAGCAAGCGGCTTGGAAATAAGACGCTTTCGCCTTGGGTGTTTAGGTCCCATCGCGGAAACCAAGAAAAAGAATATCTCATAATCTGTGCGAAACACTACCCCATCCAGTGCACGCCTTTTACAAAAGGGGGCTTGGGTTTTTTCTGAGTTCCTTTCATAGGGTACCATAAAACCTACACCAAAAGCGACCCAAACCGAAGGGGCCGTGGGAAGAATTTACGAAGGCGTTCAGTTTGTCATTGCATTTTTTTGGAGTGAACAAGTGTTGTGTGGTCTGCTGAGTTTGAGAATTGTGAAGTGTGTTTTACACTTATCTTTGCTGTAACACGCTCAATCAATATGTCCGATACGAAGAAGAGGAGACAAGGTGAGAAGCTCATAAGCTGCGAAAGACAGTTGGTGCTCAAAGTCTTCTCGTACTTAAGGAAATTTCTCAGTATTAGTGAGGCCTGCCGAGAAGCTTCGAAGGCTACTGGGTGCTAGGAGCTCACTATTTACAGAGTGAGAAACGAAAGCTCCCGTGGTCCATTGGTAACTCCTTCAAAAACTAAAGAAATTAGACAGCCTTACAAAAATTCATGACCAGTGATTTTCGACGGTTTGGTGAGATCGGGAATTAGAAGGAAGGTACATGAATCCTTCGTGAAAAATATTCCTCCGACTTTAAAATCCATCTTAAACTCGGTATATATGGATAGCATTCTCCCAGATTACAAAAGGACAACACTATATCGTCTTCTTTTGGACATAGGCTTCGTGTACGAACGCAGGGGGAAAAGAATCATCCTTATCGAAAGGGATGATATTATTCGTTGGTGGCACAATTAATTATTTGAGGCAGCTAAAAAAAATATCGTCGCGAACACAGGACGAGTGTATTCACAGGCGAAAGTTGGATTAATGTTGGACAAATAGTGAACATAAGTTTGCGAAACAAACAATTAGAAAATCCGCGTCAAGCTTTCCTTGCTGGACTAAATACTGGGCTTGGCCCCCACTTCCCGAGGAGGACGATTTGCAATTATACACGCAGGAACGGAAAAAGGATTCATAAAAGGAGCATCGCATGTGTTTCTGTACAAAAAGAACTCAATGGATGATCATGAATAAGTAGCTGGCGAGGGTTACGAGAGATGGTTTGAGCACTCACTTCTTTTAAACTTACCCGATGGATCAATTATAGTGGTAGATAATGCCTCTCATTACTCAAGGAAATTAGAATCCTTGCCTACTATAAGGTGGAGGAAAGAGAACATTAAGGAAATAAGCTTTGAAGATGTTAGCTTGAAAAGAGGTCTTTAATTTACAATAAACCAAGTACGGGAAAATTTTGAAAAATTAAAGATTGATGATGTCTTATACAACATCGCCTTTCATGTAATACAAGCCAGAGCCAAAAAATATTGCATAATATGGAAGGAATAGAAATTTTGTCTCATTCAGGAGTGGCGATAATTTTATTATCCTTCAATTTATTGTTATTTTTTACATTACAGATTATTCATTATTAGGCTTGTGCATTGAATGAGTATGTGCATAAAATGACAAAAGACTTTTCCTCTTATATTGCAGCAAAGGTATTGTAATTTACGCTAAAAAATCCTTAATTTACGTCGTCTTTCGTGCGATCCCTAACTCCTTTTTGAACTAAACCATTTTGGCGCTCTATTATGTGTGGTTGCATACGCTGTTAGGATGCCTGCCGGCGGAGCGGAAGCTTGGCAACACTGTTATCCATAAGGCCCGTACTGTCAACTAAATGTGGAACGCTCTATAGTTCCCACATTTGCCCACAGGAAGCACTATTTGTAACTCTTGCATAGACCACAAGAGAAACAATTTCAGAAAACAACAATTAGAAGTCCATAAATGATTTCAAATCCAGAGGCCAGAAAACCCTAATACACTCAACATAAGCAATAGTGACTTAGAAGTTGTACTATTCCATTATTAGAGAAAGTTAATTTAAATTGCACTCCTAGAGTTTAGATGCAGAAAGAACAATTGGTAGCATTGACGTACCAGTCATTCACATTTTAATTGTAACAAAGACAGGGCATTATTTAGAATCTTTCATAATCTGGTTTAATCTCATTGAATCCACATTCAAATCTTTTGGGATTTGATGTACTTGGGGAGGTTGGCAGATTCGATTACTCATACCTATAATATATTCACACTACTAGCCAGGGACCACAATGGCCAGTAGGCTATTAACACTACAACATTGGGGGGGATCCATTTGATGGTATGGTATGGTATTTGGAGGAGGCAACCCACAGCTGAGGTCATAAGGGTAGGGAAGGAAGGGTGGAGATAAAGCTGGCGTCGGCATTAGCCTGCTCTTAACGAAAGGCAGCAAGGGGACCACGGCTTAACATCCCATCCGATGGACAGAGTGCTGCGCTTGTAATGTTCACCACATAAAGCAGGAACACAGATTTTTCAAGCAGTGATCAGGCACACGCAGATAATTCTCTGCCACCGCCGGGATTTGAACCCAAACTCACACAATGGGAAGCCAACACACTAGCTGCCACACCAATCCGATCCCCACCATTTGATCCGTTCTCATTTGTCATGTATTATGAATGAAACCACAGAATTGGTGGACACAGTATGGAAACCACAGAAGGTAGCAAAATTTTCTTTAGTTACTTATTAGCACATTTAAGTTACTACGCATAAGGACCAAGAAGCAGAACGATCAGACTTTGCTAGCAGCCATACTTGGAAATGGAACCCAGATTTTCTAGAATATAGTTGTTCTTCCTTTAATGTAGATTTTACGATAGACCACGACAATACCATCCAAACACGAATCCACGTTAAAGTAAACATAAGCTATATTTTTTATTTACTTCTGCTCAAATTTGAAACAATCCAACCATGGAAAAAAAGTAAACTTCATACCAAGTTGAGTGCAGTAAGACATCAAGTTACAAGCCTCATAATTTGAAATCTCCATCCTGGGAAATCATGTTCGAGGGAGTATCACTGTCCAAATGCGAGTACAGAAAGTAAACTAAAACCTCATGGCCTGTATCTAAGTATGTCTGGAGAAAGAAAAAATTTATTTGGATCTTTGAGAACTTAGTTCCTTGTTCTAATGTAACTCTTTCGAGCTATTTCTTTTCAATCATTCAATTCCATGATTACGGGCAAGAATATGAAATAAATATCAATTATTGTAGGACAGAGAAATTTACTGTTTTTGCATGAATGGAATTGTGAGCTTGAAGATTCTATTTACTATTAAAATTTCCACAATGGAAGATCCAAAAAAAGAAATCATATTTCAATTGATGCAGTTACCAAACATATACCCAGCTTTGACTAATGCAGCAACATATTTTCTTTTACACAGGTTCTGTGGGAGGACCAGTACAAATTTGGGTAGAGCAAGGTAAACAACATAATACATATCTAATTCCTCCGTGTAGGTGAATTTGCAAAGATAGTAATATCAACTACTAAGTTAACTACTTCACTCCAGGAAGCATGACTATTTCCATGATCTGGGATCTACCATCATCTGGGATCTGTTCTCAAGATGTGAAGAAAGAAAATTGGTCTTTTTTAATTTAGTGGATTTAGTTCCTTTTATGATAGAAATTAATAGGATTAAACAAAAACACGTCCATCACAGGCTTGTTGAATCCATCCTGGGAAAAATCTGTTCATGTATATGCTGACAGAAAATACTAATTATCAAATGGTGTTGGAGCCTGAACAGGACAAAAAAAAAACAACTTAGGAGACAAATTTGAAAATGATTCTTTTTTTCCCAATTTTAGTATTAAACCATAATAAACCAAGTGAGCTCTCAATCAAGCATCTTAAGTGTGTCTCAGAAATTTAAATTTGCCACCCCATATGTTATACAAGTGCATCAACTTTGGAAGTCACCAGCACAAAGCAACTGATACAACGGAATTCATAAAAATATGACATGATAGAGTTTTCACCGCTCACAAGCGTTCAATGTGCGTACTATGCAATCAAATGCTTACCTTTTCCCATATTTCATGCAGGAAGGTACATAACAATTCACTTCTGATTAAAGGATAAACAAAGCAAAATACTTTGTGAATTTCATCCACACTGTTCAAGATGACAATTTCTGGAAAAAAGAATATTTCAAGCGATCAAATAGTGTTCACTCCAATTTTTCCAATAACAGCTCAGAGAAATAAAATACTTGAAATAACCCATACTATTGAATATTTCAATTATTCAATTGAACCTCCCTAGTGGCACCAAAAGGATTATATCTGCATATTTTTAAGATTTCAAAATACAACGGTATACAGATTTGCAAATCTGTATTGTGGCATCCCGCCCCTGGCTCACCCGGATGTCTAAATAGAACCGGGGGGAGATGTTTCACAAAAACAAATATATATAAATACGTGTGGATCCCTCCCGCATGGGACCTACGGGACAAACCAATGTCACTCTCTTCCTACAATTTACGGAAAATGATAATATTCCCCTTCTTTGGAGATAATTGCGGGTGGGGGGTTCCCGATCTGACCTGATGGGTAATGTTTGGAAGCTTGTGCCCTCTTCCACAACGCATTCAAGAAAAAGAAAAATGACCGGGACGAAAGGAGTGGTGAGGGATTTTTTTTAGATGACCCGTGAAGGAGTTAAAAAAAACACTTGTTCAAAACTTTCAGCGAAACAAAATATAATTTAAACAATAAAACTGCATGTAACAAACAAAAATAAGAAACCCTCTTATGAACTAATGACGTATGAGGAGGTGAAAACAATTTATGACACATCAATGATAAAACACAACAATATAAATTGATTTTCAAAATGAAATAATTGAAAAGGAAAACAATAACTACAAAATATAGTTCGGCTATGAACATGCAATGTTGCTTGCGTGGCACGCTTATCAGAACTGACTCAACTTGTATCTCATTGTCAGTGGGTTTAAATTAAACATGGTTGGAACTTGAATAGCTATTAACTTAACTCCGCTAGGTGGCAAGCGTTTATTTTTAACGGAACGTGAGTTTATGCCCTCGGAGAATAACCCGCGTCGTCAATCGTCATGTAATCATTGAAGTCAAATTCAAGACGTGAGTGATAAGGCAGTCCCTTTAAACTCTGGAATGGCTGAGTACCATTAAATCAAAATACAAAAAGTGTCCGGTGTTGTTGTCAGATATGGGGAAGCAAAATATTACGTGAAGATGAGTCACACGGCTTGTGAGTCGAAGAATGCTGAATTCGCGGAAGAATGTTGACAGAGAAGCTATTCCCGGTAGATTCAATCTACTAATGCCAAAATTTCATGGGAAAATGCTTTTTTAATGTGTAACAATTATTAAGTGGGAAAACTGTTCTGGACTATAAATCATTTTTTCACTCATCACTGGCGGCATGACGGTAGTTGCGCGGTTATTTAAATAGCTCACTTAAAAAAGTGATCTAAACACCGGAAAAAACTGAATTTCCGAATATCCCTGGTCCTGTGTGCTCCGTATTATCTATGGTATGCTATTTGGAAGGAGGTAACAGACAGCTGGGGTCATTCGCGCCATGAAGTAAGGGCTGGGGGGATAGGAACCCTATGTTGGCATTAGCAGGGTTGTAATGACATGCTCCAAAGGGACCAGGACTTAACATCCCATCTGCTGGACAGAGTGGTGCACTGGAAGTGCCCTCCACATTACACTCAAGTAGGGATACGGCCATCTCTGATAAGTTTCTGCTACTACCAGGACTTGAACCCAGGCCCACAGGGTGTAAAGTTTTTGTGATGTATTAGCAAAATTTTGCTCCCTGTTAATGGGGTTAATTTGGATGACTATCCTCAGATATCCCATTTCTTTTATCTCCAATCTTTGTTTGTCTGCAGGTGGTTGAACGGATATCCTGAAGCTGCTTTTAATGAGAATATTTTTGAAAATTAGCTTCTCTGCGAGCATTTAGTATCACCATTCCAAAATTTTTACTGGGTAACAGAAGTAATCTTAGTGCCAGAAATGCTGGCAATTCAACCATTTTGTTCAACCATGGGAAACATTGTTCAGGAATGCAACGTTGTTTCTCTTAAGGTAACACATTACCTGTGGTGTTGCTTGTGAGTAATAAGATTATTAGGCTTCATTTTCTTGCCTCCAAATGAGTAACTGAATCTGGGAAACATATATCTGATGCAATTGAAAAGGATTTCATGCTCATTTACTGTAAAACCTCACATATGAGACTTTTTCTGGTTTCGGTTCTGGCTTAAATCAGAACTATATGTACAAAAAGGTATGACTAAGCCTTCTAAAAATAATGAGCAAGTGTTATCCTGAAAACTATACTCCTCCGCAATACCAACTCTTGATTTTACACAGAGCCCATATTTCGGTCCCTCCAACTACGTAAAATCAAAGTTTTACTGTATATAATACGGATATCTGTATCTGTATAAGATGTATCCCAGAATCTTTAAAATATACAAATAATATCCTTATGGTGTAACCATGGATCATCAGACATGTATAAAATATGCATAATATACAGATTTACGAAAATGTACACATATTTAATCTATATAAAATCCATATTATGGCAGTAGATATAATATGTATAATATCTAGATATTATCTGCATGTTAGAGGACATTTACATGCATTTTATACATATATAATATGTATACATTGTATACTATGTTACATATTAAATCTAGATACAGTGGAACCCCGATCTAACGTTCCCGCATTCATCGTTCGCCGCTCCTGGTCCCAAATTAAGTTCCATAAAGACAATGTAATTTTTTCCCGCATCTATCGTTCTCGAAGTATCGTTTTCCCGCATTTATCGTTTGAAGATCGCGGTCCCGTCGTATAATTTTCCCGCATCTATCGTTTGACGAAAATGAGACGAAGTGTTTACAACGTGTTATTTATGGCTAATAACGACAGACACAAAGTTTGAATCTTCCCCAGGAGATTGAAATACGATAGGGAGAAGCTGAGTGCCATGGGATAGTTACATTAGCGCATTTCCCAAGATCCAGTATCCCCCTCCATTCAGCACTCGTCTCCCCCTGTCTGAAGCTTTCCTCTTCTCCGAAAAAAAAAAGTACCAGCTCGATCAGGGATCGTATTACGAAGACCTTAGCTTCGAAAGAAAATATCAAGTTACTCGAGGACAAAAGAAACCTTTTTCACGCCTCCCCCTTTCTTGACCGCTGACTTTTTAAGCCGACTCGCTTCAAAGATCCCCACTTCTGAAGGTCAACTGCTGCATGAATCACCAATTAGCCCAAAAGGTGTCTAAAAATGAATTTCGGCAATTGGTATTATACTTTTGTTAGATTGAGATATTAGTGATGTGCACGTAATTCAGTAAAGAATGATACCAAACACGACATATATCTAACGTTATTTAAGCATTTTAAGCAAGGAAATAGTTGGAATAATACGATGGTGATTTCTGGCGAATATCGATATCCTCGCAGCTGATAGTGAGCTTCACGGCAGTTGATGCGGATTTTTTTTTCGAAAACAGGGCGTCTGGTTACAATTTACGAGTTATGCTACAAGTCTCACTTGTCTGAGTTGCTAACGAAGCGATGTCTTCTCAAGATATTTTGTTTCTCCCTACTAGCAATCTGAATTCATCTGCTCATCTAGAGCTACACTACTTATTGTTAGAATTGAGTGGGTAAGTTGCCTTCTCTATAGGATAAAAAATTTCATTGCACATTCATATGGTCATGCTTCACCCTCTGCAGTAAGCTCTGCTTACGCCGTACGCGATAACATTAGTGCCGAACTTCACGTGGTTCTGTACTTTCCACGGTGGGTTGACTTAAAACCAGCATGTGTTTTCTGTGTGGGTTCAGTAGAGTCCGGTTTCATTTTTATTAGTTTTATTCTTATTTGTCTTCGGATCATGGCCCTTCCGAAGACACAAGTGAGAACTTTAAAAGATAGACCGAAAACAATTGAAGATGAAGAAAAGAATCTGGGCTAGAAATGCGCGAATATTGCAGAACGCCTCGGTATGTCCGCTAGCACATGACGGCAGGGGTGGGGGTTGAGCGAGATCCCTGGTGGAAATGAGAAATGGGATGAAGCCGAGGATCAGATGGGCTTGCCGCTGATGATTAACGCCACATTTCCTCAATCATATTAAAAATTTAATTGCTAGAAAGGAACATTTCAAATAATAAACTATTTTTGGTCTTTGATCCATCTCATAACCAATCACTGCGACAGCGAAATCAGTTGTTTGAGGCATAACACGCACATTTATCTCGTAAATACGTGTACTTGAAATGGCATTTGATTGATAAGAATTTTTACTGTGAAATAGCAGTGAAAATTCCCAGTGGAGTGCAACCATTTTTTTAGCAAGGCGGCGTGTTCCTTTAGGATATTTGAAAAAGATATAATTCGAATCAACAATATGACCTAAGTGTTTCGATAACGTAATAATATGCCTGTAATCAGTTAAAATCTTGTTTGAATCCATTAACGAGTATCATAATTCGCAAAAATCAAGCGTTTCCTGGGACATAGGCAACCCGAACAACCATTCCCGCATCGATCGTTTTCCCGCATCGATCGTTTTCCCGCATCGATCGTTTTCCCGCATCCATCGTTTTTTTCATCCATCCCCCTGAAAAACGACAGATCGAGGTTCCACTGTATATGTAATCCTTTTGGTGCTACTAGGGCTATTTGTTGGAAATGCAAAATCATGCTCAGGGACTGAAATTCATGACTGCAAAACATCATAAGGGATACCCATTTACAACTACATACTACCGTAGCACTCAAAGAGTCTGACCTTGACTTTTCAAAAAATGAGTTGATGTAATTTTTCTGCTAAAATATCCCATCCCACTTCAATCATGAATGAAGCCTGATATAATAAAAACTATAAAATACCCCAAAGAGTGCCTAACAATCCATATGATGACAAAACTTTGATTCCAAAACATTTCAGTGAAGATTTTACTTACCTTCCTGTCCATTTAAAAGTACTTTGACATTGTACTTTGGAGTCCAAGACAGCAGCAAGTGCTCTAAATATTTTAGGAACATTTTTTCAGTGTCCAAACCACATAAAAAGCAAATTTCTTCCACTTCAGCGGCTGATATATTTTTGTGCTCCGTCATTTTCTTCAATATTACTTCCTCGTCAATTTCACCTTGAACAACACTACCTGAAAACATAACATGATGAGGTTAAAAGAATTGAGGTGTAATACAGTAGACTCTTGATTGTCCTGGTGCGGTTTATCCGTGTTGTGGATTATCCATGCATGAGTTCATTCTCATTCTATGTTTGCCGTGATCTTTGTAGAAAAAATAAAATCGGACACAAAAGCAGCAGGATATATGTATTTTAATGTATGGCTACACCGGTCCCATTATTTCCATTAGAATTCCCTTTGTAATTATTTTATTTACTTGCTGATAAGGAATGTTTCAAGTTTACTGGGACGTCTGATTGCAGATAATGCATTGCTCGCGACACAGAGGACGCATTACAGACGAAGTTCAGTGGCAGGAAAAAATCTCCTTAGTAATTTTAGAAGAAAGAAAAATGTTATCTACAATCATTAAATGTATATTTCATACAACAAATGCATAATTGTTTCCGCGGACCTGCATACGCTTGAATATGGCCCAAGGGAACCGGGGATTTCATCGCACTCGGTCACATTTACGCCTTATCTAGTCAACGTCAAATTGGAGAGGAAGGGAACAGTAGAAGTAAAGGCAGGGGGAAGTGGAAGTAGCGATAGCATGAGCCATAGCCTGGCACTCCCTGCGTAGACAAATTGCCAAAAGGCCTGGTTTCCTATAACTGCTGCTGCGCTATGAGGCGACCGCGTGCCCATTACCTTCACAGAAGCTCCCTGTTCATGTTATCTGAGCATGATCAGCGTGCGTGTTCGCGTTCAGTGATCACAGAACTGCGTCCCACAGCAGTTGCATACCGGGCAACTTGCGCAAGACGTGACAACGCAGCTAGGTGCCTGACGTTGCAGTTTCCGACGTCGCGCAGCAATTTTGAAGCATTTGTGCAAACCAATTTTCAGAATCCGTGATCTCACAGACACGGGTATGCAGTTTTTGGAAACTAGGCATTACACGGAGCAGTAGGAATACGAGTACAATCACATCATCGCCACTAAAAATATCGTGATTGGTAAATGATAGCTGTGAATGATTCATGAAGTGCAAAAATAATATTAAATTGTCTGATTTACATGAATTATGAAAATTACATGAAATTTAATTGAAAGTTAGGATTATCCGTGTTTTCCAATAATTCGTACTGCCTCTCCCCATCATTAGCCCGGATAACCAGGAGTATGCGGTATTAGGAAATGATAACAATAGTCAAACTTCAATAGACCCTTCAATAGTCTAACTTGTATTGGGTTGTTAATTTAGATATTTACATGCATCCATGCAAAGATTTTGATCAAATTCTAAAACCCTATGGACCAAATGTGTATTTAACTGAGCATAAATGAATTTGAGCCTCAAGCATATATATTGTTTGCTCAAAAGTCATTTGTGATGGAAGCATCAGGCAGAGTAATTTGGGGAGGAGTTTATTGAGATTGGTGATAAAATTACCCTAGGAAAGATTTTCCCTAATACATATATGTCAGACTACAAGGGTGATTTTTGAGCCGTTATTTTAGGGGTTGTATCTTACCTTAAATACATTATTCAATCAGTCACAAGAATTAAATTGCATCAGCCTAAGATAACCCAAATTGGAAGACTTCGGTGGATAACAGTTTGAAGATGAGCTTGTATGGTCCTTTTGGCAACTTACCATCAGCAGTCATGCCAATTTCCTTTAACCTCCTGTTCACAATGCATTGCAGATTCATATTGGCATAGGATACAGCTAAATCATCCATTCCATACAAATGACAAAGAATTTCAGCTATACTGGACAATGCATGCATTTTGAACAAGTCTCCTTGGGATCTAAAACAAACATATACAAAGATCAATGTTAGACTCAAATAAAAAATGCTGCGGCAATGGAAAATTTAGATTTTTTGACACAAAAAGCCATTAAAACTATGAAACTAATCAGATATAATGACAACTTCACTGCTTGTTACGGAGAGCCTTCAAATTGACAGCTAATTTGTACGTCAAAGTCTCAAAAAAGAAGCAAAAGCAACCAGGATACCCACTTACTTCTTCATCTCCACTTTAAGTTGACAGCTAACCAAGAAAAGGATGAAATTATTGTGAAATGACCCACACTTGAAACAACTTAAATGCAGAAATCTAAACTGCAGAAGGATCCATTTAACCAAAGGTATTTTTTAGAATTTAACGAACTGCATTTCTTATGTTAGCCCAGCCAAATATCAGCAGAATGAGCCGTCAACGTCTCCTCCATATACATTCTGGCTCCCAAGGTAATCCGAAAAATAGAATGTTATTGCTAACATGTATACTATAAAGTCACTGGTGATTCTATGAGATGGCAACAGCAGCATACAATGTTGTATTTGAAACCTTATGCTACCTCTCCGATAGACAAATTGAGGAATACTATTAGGACAAGCTCATTCACAACCTTTCTCCCCGGTTGACAGAACAGGAACAACAAGAGGTATTTTAGGGATCATTTCTGAGATTTCAGCTATAAGCCACCTACTTCAAAGAACTTGAAAATCATCCAAGACAAGACACTCGCAAGGAAATACGTACGTACAAAATTTCCCAATGAGTAGATTCCCTCCCCTTGGATGGGTAAGGGAGGGCGACACAGAGTCAGGCTTAAATTAAATCCTCAATGATCTCCTACATTCAATTCATGATTGTATACGGCCTCAAAGGTGATTTTAGCAGTGTGGAATCATCAAATAAACAAGTTAGTAGTACAGCCAAAACACAATTCATCAAACAAGATAAATGACTGATTTCCATGCATTTAAACGTCCGTATAAAATCCTCACTTCGTTAACAGAATTAAATTAATACTGAGATATTCTATGCACATGGTATTAAAAAAAGGAATTGCCATAAGGGCATGAAAAGCACAGCAGAGAGGAGCCATTTTCAAATGGTTTTGAACAGCCACAACAATGTTGACAGAGCACTGAACAAATGCAAGTCATAAATAAATTCACGGCAATATTGAGCACAACCAATTGGGGCACTAAAATACACTCACCTTGATGCACAACAATTCAACCACTGCAATACTGCTTCATTTTCAAAGCCTGAAAGAAGTCCTATCATAAGGATC
Source organism: Ischnura elegans (assembly GCF_921293095.1). Taxonomy (NCBI): domain Eukaryota; kingdom Metazoa; phylum Arthropoda; class Insecta; order Odonata; family Coenagrionidae; genus Ischnura; species Ischnura elegans. The sequence continues at coordinate 100,900,608 of NC_060259.1, forward strand.
AGATTCAAATCCTTGTAAGTGGCTAATCTGCTCAGTAAACTGCTAGCTGATGCTAACTGTAAAAAATGTACACTGCACACATGAAATAATTCAAACACAATACAATAAGAACTGACTTCCGGAGATTAGAAAATTTTATAAGTATTTTGCTCCAGTAAAAAATGCCTGTACTGGTCATGCCATAAACATGAGCCTAAAAGTGATGAAATCTACAGTTCCCTTCAGCTGTACTCAACTGTATATGAGGTCACAGCAATAATTGAGCATTCTTAATAAGGCATACTATGAACATAAATAATAATATATACCTTGATTAACATAAAATATGAGCATTATAAGAAATAAAGTTTCATTTCCACATTAATGCTTAAATTTTCCAATTGGGACTCCAAGGCAATTAGTTGCATAAAATTGTAACCAATCTTGAATAAGTCTTCTATAGTACTATGGATGAGGGTTCAGAACCCTAGGGATGAAATCCTGCAAACCATCAACAATTCCCACAACTAGCATGACTAACTTCATTCTACACATGCAGAAGCACCTCAGATAACCTTCTGTGCTGAAGTCACTCAACAAAATTATTAATGCATTTAAAAATTGAGTGATAAAATTAAAAACGAAGATTAAGATCAATAAAAATATTATCTAGCAGGGGATACTACATTGCTTTGGCTTGATTTTAAAATGGTACCAAGTCTGCGAGGGAGAAGAGTTTTGGAGAAATGGATGACAGTGAAGCAAGAAAGCACAATTTTTAAAAGAGAAATGAATCTTTACCGAAAATTCAACTGCTTCTGCCCATAGAGCCATGTTCCAAGCAGTAATACAGTCCACCTGGTAAGAGAGCCAACATGATCCATCCTGCAGATATTCAGCCACCAACTTTGACCATGGGAAGGAAAGAGTAGAGGCTGCAATGAAAGCATACACTTCCAGATGAATTTAACTCACTTAACTTTATGCACACTAAACAAAAATATGGTCAAGAGAAATAAAATAGTGTGGCAGCACCTAATGCCCATGGCTGCTCAACCATGATATGCCAGGTTCACAAGAAGAGCCACATGAGAGTAGGGAATGCAAAAAATGAATCTAAGATCGATACTGCGATTTTTGTAAATTTTGATGAAACTACTATGCCACATTCTCACATAACCAATGTGCATTGCACACCCATGGCAACTTAAGCTTATGACTTGCCCCAAAATTATGAATCATTTTTTTCAAAGGACCTTCACAAAATGAAATGAACAAATGAAAGCAAAGAATTCTTCCATGTTAATAAAACAAACAGAAATAATTCTGTGGAAAGATCAGAAATTTTTTTGAAGAACTAATATCATAACTTTAACAAGAATATCACCTCGGCAAGCATTTGGCAAGATTGTTTTGGTTCAGATAATTTAAGTGGTGCCCAAAAATCACCAAACCAAGCATCTCTAGTGCCCTTCAAGATGGCAATGGAGAGTGCTGATGAACTGAAATATGAATTTTTGCTCAAGAAACTGACTACAATGCCCAAGGAGGAGAATCTAGAAAAGGGTTTGAGTTCAGCATTGTCAACTTACAAGAAATACATTTATTATAGCAACAAGATAAGGGCAGGAAGTTTATATCCAAACATATAAGTGCCACAATCTCAGCCATTTTGCAAAACCATGTGATAAAGGCAAAGCAGGTGATAGAGGTTGTTTAAATAATAACAGTGATTCTAATATGACAATGGTTCCAATATCAAAATGATTAACAAACAAATATCATGGATAACTGCTCTAAATTTTTACAGAGCCACAAGGCTGAGATGTATACTCGTTCTGTAAGGATAATATTTCAAAAACCTGCAGCATTTTTGAAGTCAATGGATAGCAATAAAACTAGGGATGGTCGGATCGGATCGAATCCAAATATCTGCGGATATGCCATTCAACGGATAAATTGAATCCAAAGTCACGGAAGGCATCGGGTCTGGATTCGAAATTTTAAATTCAAGCTTCAGTGAACGCAACGATGGAGATACAAGATTGAGTGGAAAGGTTTCAGATTTTCTCTCTTCACATGCACTGATACAATATGATACTTGTCCTACTCATGAACCAGTTCAAAAGCTCTCGGGTGGGTTACATAACAGAATTTCAGCCGCGGAAAATTTTATGGAAAAATACGACAGGCACATAAAGTGAATCTTCCCAAGACATTTAGCAACCATAGGGGGAGGCTCAGCACCGTACGATAACCACGTCGAAAGTACCTACGTCGCAGATTTCATGAAACCACTAACCCTTTCCCCAATCCCTTCCCCCCTGGTAAAGAGTTCTCGGGATCGCCACCGGGTCAGGAACTCCATATCTGCCAACGTTTCGATGTCCGACTCGGTCATCGTCCTCAGGGCTGTGAATGTCGAGTGAGAATTTGACTTGCTTATATACAATCACTCTCTTGTATATAAGCAAGTCAAATTCTCACTCGACATTCACAGCCCTGAGGACGATGACCGAGTCGGACATCGAAACGTTGGCAGATATGGAGTTCCTGACCCGGTGGCGATCCCGAGAACTCTTTACCGAGTCCATTCGCCGGAAAAGCACGAAATCTTTCTTCACCCCTTCCCCCCTCTTCCCCTTCTTCCACCCCCACTACTTCACCAAGGAGGACTACTGGAGGAATTTCCCCTGCCTGCAACAGTTCACCTTCGACACCGAAGATAGTGGGTCAACCCGTTGAAACGTCAGCTACTTTTTGTGAGTGTCCCTTTTTTATGTGTTTCTGTGTTTTTTAAGTGTCAATATTTGTCCGTTCTCTTTGATCGGCCATATGCATACATTATCGCTTAGTGCGCTTTCCTTAAGATTTTATATTTAAGCAGCCATATGTAGGGCTTGGTATGGCATATGTAGGGTGAGATCGGTTTATGTAAGGGCTGATGATATCTCAGGGTTCGTTGGCCGTGCAGGGTCGACTGAGAATACAGCCCTTATACTTACCTAACCTTCACTGATGATTTTCTTTTAAACTCAAACATAATAACAAAGTGTAGGAATATTTTTAGAATTTGAAGCTCTAGTGAAAATAAAGAGAGTGATTTGACTATTAAGAAACTCATGTCCAATATACTGTTGACTATTTTGCCGCTATCAACTGCCATTGATTTGGCACAGAAATATTTGGTGATGACCTTCTGTCATCGACCATTTCTCTGTCAGCCTTTTGTTGTGATCCCTTTCATTGGTATGAAATGCAAAGAATGCATGGGAAAGCCAGTTAATGAAGTCCCAAAGAAAAAACCATGACCATGGAAACCTCAGCTCAGAGAGGCAATATCTTAGATGCAAATTATCATTTATGCCATACTTTTTAACCCATTTATGCCTATTGTTCCATTTTTGGAACACGTGATGCTACTTTCCAATTCAATGACTACAACTCATTGTACACCAATATGCCACGGTTTTTCTTTCTGTGCCTCTTTTTAAAGATATATTGTAGGGATGGGTCGAATAGTAGATTTCTCGAATTCGAATATCGAATTCGAATATTAAATCATTGCTCGAATATTCGAATACCTCGAATTTCGAATACCTCGAATTTCGAATACCTCGAATACTAAACGATGAATGTGAAAATGTTTGACTAGGTCGCCTATGCAGCAGGAAACCCAAGGTTTTGGCGAGTAATTGTGATTGCCTTTAAAGGATTCAAACAGGAATTTAGCTGATTAATGGAATATTTTAATTTTATGTAAACAATAGGGTAGTTTCCTTCATTAAAGAAAACGAAAGGTATTGATTGTGATTCGTTACCCACCATTAGTGTATTCATAATATACAAATTATTTCGTTCTAGAAATACCGGTTTAGACTAATGGCAATGTTCAATTTTACCTCATTTGAAAAAGGCCAGATTGGTGCCTATGCAATGCCACTCCACGTGACATCACAGGGACTTAGTTTTTACACGAGAGGATCAGAGTTTTACATCGTCTGAGGTTACCAATGCATGCATGAGGCACAGAGCTCAGGGAGACATGTCTTAATAATCACACAGTCTGTTTGATAATGCATTAATAATCCTTATTTAAGCCAAGCGCTACCAGCTAGCATGGTACTCGGCTACCTGCTAGCATCCTGCGTCGTAATAGCGCTCAGAGCCTCGCCCCAAGGTCACCTCACTTGCGGCAGCGGGAACCAGAACGACGTCACGCGGAGTTTTTCCCGGCATTCATACTTACCCTTTTTTTTCACTTTTAATTTAATCGCGAAAAATAGATATCGTCTTATAAAACTCTAAAAGCATTAAATACGTACTTCAGGAGTATTAATATTTCGATTTAGGCAATAAAAAATAATAGGAAACCACCCTATTTGAGCATTACGCCTCCGTCGTATTTCTTCTTCTTCCCGGTATTTATTTTCCTGCGCAAAATGCTTAAATAAAGTCAGAAATATGTCGTGTTTGGTCTTATTCTTTTTTAAATTACGCGCACATTACTAATATTTCAATCCAATAAAGGTGTAATAACAATTGCCGAAAGTCATTGTTAGACACCTTTCGGGCTAGTAGATGACTCATGCAGCAGTTGACCTCGAGAAAGGGGGAAATTCGAAGCAGGTAGGTAGAAAAAGGTCAGTGGGTGAGAAAAGGGGGTGGGTGCGAGACACGTTTTTATTTTTCTCGCGTAACTTGATATTTTTTGAAGCTAAGGTTTTTGTAATACAATCCCTGCGCGAGCTGGGATCTTTATTTTGATTTCGGAGAAGAGGAAATCGTCAAGAGTGGGTGAGGCGAATGCTGAATGGAGGGGAATAGCAGATCGTGGGAAATGCGCCAATGTCACTATCCCACGGCACTGACATTGTGAGTTCCTCCCTATGGTAGTTTCATCTCCTGGGGAAGATTCAAAATAAGTGCCTGTCATTATTAGCCACAAAAGACACACGGCAAACACCTCCTCTCATTTTATCAAAAGATGGATGCGGGAAAATGGTCAGTGGGGAGAAAGAGGGAAGGGTGAAACACGATTCTATTATTTTCCGGTAGCTTGATATTTTTTTCAAAGCTGAGGTCTTCGTAATACGATCAATGCGCGAGCCGGGACCTTTTTTTTGTTTTCGGGGAAGAGGAAATCTTTTGAGGGGGTGGGGCGAACGCTCAATGGATGGGGATAGCGGATCGTGGGAAATGCGCCAATGTTGCTATCCCACGGAACTGAGGTTCTCCTGATAGGGGACACCTGGGATTTTCGGATTTTTTTCATCCGATCAATTTCGGTTCCCCACGTCGAACTCTTTTCACCGCTCGAACCCGTGAATTTGATGTATTTCGTCAGCTTGCTTAAAACGGCGCTACATGCACTAGACGACTAGAGTTCTCATTTTTCCGAGTCAACTACCAACGACGTGCGAGCGATAGTGTATGACGCGAAATTCATAGTATTCGAGGTATTCGAGACGGTACCTTTGGCATAACTATTCGAGATCTCGAATATCGAATACTTTCTATTATTCGAGGTATTCGAGTATTCGCGGATACTATTCGCACATCTCTAATATATTGTATTATGGGGCAATAAGATTTAGTCAGTTTTGCCAACCCATCGCAACACACTGGCTGCGATGGGTTCCAAAGGTTTCAGATGACTGACTCACGCTGAAAACCAAGGCCACTCAGTTCCCCTTGGACTTGCGACCGGCAAAGGGGAAAATGGGGGAGGGGGAAGACAAGAAGTTTGTGTAAGAGGCGCACCCTCATTTTCGGCTGCAATTTATGTGAATGCTCCAAGCAAATCAAAGGAGCATGGCTCACCAAATGCAAATTCCGAATGTGCTTGAGAGAAGAGAGCAAACCAGCAGTGCCTGCGACGCTCCACCACAGCAGCACCATACAGCAAATCAACCGGTGGTACAATTGCATCCCTGGCTGTTTGCATCAACCCCTGCGATGCACCAAGAAACAAGGCATTTGGCATGGCAGACAGTCCAGGATCAGGGAACCAAAGCTTTAAAAACTGGCAGAGTTCGAGGCAAATCGGTTTATCTCCTGAAAACAAAATAAATGAGTAAATTTGAGTAAGGAATACTTTTAAATGAGCTAAAGAAAAGCATGCCAGATCAGTATCTAGATCCTTAATGATCAGAATAATACAAATGATAAAATCCAGATACCTATTTATGCTACTGATGAAGGAGTGAAGATGCATCATATTGACTGAAGCAGTCAGTAGATGATGCACTATCTATGTATACATACACCAGTAAAAGTCTGCATATTAATTTTGTAACGTGTACAGGCCGTCCAAACAGAAAAATTCAGGGTTGTTGGTGTTATGGTGTGAGCATGTTTTCATGGAGAGGACTTGCGCTCCTTGTTATTTTGCACGGCACTTTCACAGCACAGGCCTGCATTAATGTTTTTATCATCCCACTGTTGAAGAGTACTTCAGGAATGGCAATTGCATCTTTCAACACAATCGCTCACCTGTCCATGATGTATAGACAGGTGATGACAGAGTGGTTATGCAACAATAACATCCCTCCAATGGACTTGCCATCACAGTTCTGACTTGAATCCTATAAAACACCTTTGGGATATTTTGGAACATCGATTTCTCACCTGACTCACCTACATAGATACCTCTCCTTTGTGCAGCACTCCGTGAAGAATGGAGCAGCCATTCCCGAAAGAAACCTTCTAGCACCTGAATGAGCATATACCTGCAAGAGTGGAAGCTGTCACCAAGGTGAAGGGTGGGCCAACACCATATTGAATTCCAGCATTACCAAAGGAGGGTGCCACGAACTTGTAAGTCATTTTCAGCCAGGTGTCCGAATACTTTTGATCACATAAGTGTATATATACCAATCAACTCCAAAAGCATAACACCAACAAATTTGCCAGACTACGAGGCACTGACAAAGTTTCACATTATTTCCTGTTCTATGGAAGATAAAAGCTTATCATTTGGTAGAGGTAAGCTCATAGTGATTCAGAGACGAACTATATTTCATATATCACATTCAATTCAGATGCCTCTAACACAAGGCACCTCGAGCTAGCCTAGGAGGAGGATGCGTTAAATACAAGGCATTTGTCCTGCTACATTTCCTCGCCTGCCATCTGTCTCCGTGTCTTCTGCAAAACCTGCAATTGTGCCCAGGACATCAGTGTATTCCACTGAGACCGGATATGTGTTTATTGCTTGCAGCAGAATTTTTGTCTTCACACCGCACGTAGTAACTGCAGTGGATTTTCCATGGTGGCTGATTGTGAGTATAGAATTGGTATGTTTTTTGCTGATCCATTTAGAATATATTTACTTGATTATTTTTATCATAATGTTTTTATCTTTCAGAGCTATAGTTCATCGGCTGATGACATACATATGAGGTGGAGACAAGGATGCAGGTGGGAAACAACACACAGGGATGGTAGTGCATTCACTTTTGAGTGATTAAAACAACGAAGAGAGAAACACGAAAACTAAAGAGGTTATGGTACATGTTTGGTGGAATCATTTTATGGAATTCACTTAAGTGAACCAATATTTCACCAAAATATCTTGACAAATGATACAATGAATGTTGTAGGAAAAAAATTGATGCAGATAATAACGTTTCTCTCTTTTTTTTTTCGATAAAGAAAGATGCTTCTCCAGCTTTTCTCTGGTGTTGCTTCTGTCAGCATAAAAGAAGAGAGACTTATTATATAAACATGGCACCTCACTCCCAGTATCAATGGCCTTGATGACAAATAAAGTCTTCTATTTGAACGTCCGCAAAGATGATGGAGCACAGCACCCGAGAAGATTTTACTGGACGGGAATTTCTTTAGCGCTAAGATCATTGATATTTAACAATAAAGAATGGGAAGTTTAGGGTCGTGTGATTTTAAATGATCTTTCACAGCATAAAATCAATAAGAAAGACCATTTTTAAAAAATTCTATCTTAAATAGCCACCGAAAACATTAAACAAGGCCACTAAAGACAGAAAATAGGGTGGTGAGAACAAAATCAAACATTTTTCATGACTTATCAAAGAGGTTTGAAATTACGAAACTCAATAAAACGAAGTGCCTATTTTCCAGTCCCGCTGAATTCGTATAATTGAGAGTTTACTGTAGCAACCTACTCTATAATAAATACACCCATGTCTCGTATTGCGCAAGGGATGCGTTCCTTGGGGTCTTTGCGCTATACGAATTTGCTTTATACGAGAGCGTTTTAACATAGGGAAGATAGCATTCCTGGTAGCATAGCTTGGGTATTGAATTTCCTCTAAAACATTTTTATTCCCATAAATAGCCTTAGAAAACATTATTTATATAAATGTTTATAGTTTAAAACATCTTTAAAGATATAATCAACAGATTTAGGCGTTACTTGGTGGAACGATAAGATATTCATGGTTAAATAAAAAAAAAACACAGTACTGTTCCACAACCTTAAGGTTGTGGAACAGTACTGTGTTTTTTTTTTATTTAACCATGAATATCTTTAAAGATAGTACGCACGCATTTGAAGACTTTTATTCACGTTAAAAAAAATTCTTACGTGCTTTCGAAATTCCCTCCTGTCGTGTGGGTGGGCTAACATCTGCTATCTCAGGGGTTCGTAATGCATTGCCGGCAGTTGACGATTTTTCAAACCAGTCTGAAAACAACTATTGTGTCACCCAGGCCCTTTTGTCGCTCATCGAAATGACAGGCAAATGCTACTTTGAATGCCATTTCATAGCTAGCGGAGTTTATGAATGATAAATCATTTTAATTTGAAGTCCTCCGAGTCATTAGCAGCTACGTGAAACAGTCTTTAAATGCCTTGAAACCTGACCCAGGTTTTCCTTCCCTGAAAATGAATGAACGAGAATGCATTCTTTTCCAAAAGAATATCGTCTCGTCAACACTAAAAACTAGTTGAGGGGGAAAGGAGCCACTTTCAATCACAGCTTGGAGTTCATCAGAAAAATTGTTGAGGTGACTGCGCTATCAACACTTGCAGATTCACCTGATATCGCCGCACTGAAAATACCTGCTTGCCGTTTAAATTCTGGAACCAACCGGAGCTTTCACTAAATGTCTCGGAGCGATTACCACTCTCGTCTTTTTGCACTGATTCACTATGAACTTTCCGTACGTGTAGACCGCTTGGTTGAAGTTGGTGCGGCTGAGGTCACTGATGTTTTAACTTCGTCTTTATTCAGAATAAGGCATTGTGCGTTTAAACTTCCGCCCAATATCGCTTTGACGTTCTCCATTTTCAAAGCAATTGACCTATATCAATTTCTCTTCTAGGTTTATGGTTTTTCTTGATAAATTCTTGATTTTTCTACCCGCATTCCTATTTTTTGCCATTTTCTCTTGGATTTTACTCTGCATGGCTCTATCGAAATCACCTTCTACTGCTGAACTGTATTCTTGAGACGCAGAGGGCCTAAGACTGCGGGCAGGGAACGAAGCTATTCTGTTTGAGACTCTATAGGGGACCCTCTTACATGTTGATGCTATTCATGCGCAACTTGGCCACAGCTCCATTTCTCCCCCGTGAATACCGATGACCTTGAAGGCTTTAGCTTAGACCCTCTACCTAGAAGTCAATAGCCCGATAACCTATGACGGCAAAAATTACGTCTCAACCAGTATTGCTTAAAAAAAACTCATTTCCACGAGCTCCACGCTTAATTAATGATCTAAATTAACTCATTCTGTTAAGGAGACGAGATAAATTACTTCGGCAGGCCGGCTATCTGGACCCAATGATGAGTAATCCTTTTGGTCATTGCACAGCAATGGATTTCAATTAATATACAGTGGAACCCCGATTTATCGTTCCCGCATTCATCGTTTTCCCGCATTCATCGTTCACCGCTCCTGGTCCCAAATTAAGTTCCATAAAGACAATGTAATTTTTTCCCGCATCTATCGTTCTCGAAGTATCGTTTTCCCGCATTTATCGTTTGAAGATCGCGGTCCCGTCGTATAATTTTCCCGCATCTATCGTTTGACGAAAATGAGACGAAGTGCTTACAACGTGTTATTTATGGCTAATAACGACAGACACAAAGTTTGAATCTTCCCCAGGAGATTGAAATACCGTATAAGCGCGTGTAAGAGGCGCACCTTTTTTCCCAAACATTGCAGCCGAAAATGGGGGTGCGCCTCTTACACAAACTTCTAATCTTCCCCCCCTCCCCTACCCGGTCGCAAGTCCAAGGGGAACTGAGGGGCCTTGGTTTACAGCGTGAGTCAGTCATCTGAAACCCTGGGTCAAAATCAAGCGGCAGGTAGGGGAGTTTCTCCCTTAGTGACGTATTTTTAAAATGCTCCTGTTTGAATTTCTTGTAAGCATCGCGCCGTCACGTCGGTACCCCAGAGGTGAATATTGAAAAGATCGCGCGGGGTGATTCGCTCCGGAGCGCGCGCTAAATTTACTGCCACGAGTCATTTATATCCCGCGGCATTTATACTGCATATAGTAATCGCTTATCAAACGTATAGAAACGCGTAGTTTTGAAGGACATACCTGATTCGTCAACATCTGTCTTGCCGAGCAATTTCCATTACGCTGAGCACCTGATTTATCAAAAATTATCTTCAGACGCTAATATGAGGATTTTTGCAACTGAAAATTATATTGGTGTCAAAACCTGCGGTTTAAAAAATTCGAACGAGTGTGTTCATTGTTGGACTAGCGCTGAAGGAGAGGTCGAGGGGAAGGAGCGCGCTCCATATTTCAAGCTACGAGGCTATGAGCGAAGGAGCAAGGGAAGAACACGTCCGATCTTGCATGTGACGTCGTTGCCTTTAAAGTGAAGAGGCGAAGGCACAGCAATGTGATATACGCAGTTTGCGTTGCCTGAAGTTTCCAGTCTGTCTCGTCTTGTTTGAATGCGCTTATGCTACGCTTGTTTCTTCCGAAATTATGCTGTTAGGACTAAGTTGAATATTAGTAGCCTTATTTTAACTATAAATCTTTGTGTCAATCAATTAGAGCTCAAAAAACTTAAATGCTGTCAGATATACGTCGCGTTAGGTCTAATTCTTTTTATAACCTCGTGCGTGTCATACAATTGCTGAAAGATATCGAGATATATTTTCGAGCTCAGAAGGTGACTCACCTAACTTTTGACCTCCAGAAACTCGGAGAATTGAACCTGGTAGACCGAAAAAGGTCAGTTGGTGAGATGGGGTAGGGATGAAACGCGTTTCCATTGATCCCCTGTAACTTGATAATTTCCTATTTTCCTATGGAGTCCCGGAAAGGAAAAAAACGGCCCCTTGCACACACACCGAATTTGGACGGCCGGTAAAATATCGGCCGATATTTTACCGGCGAAGCGATGCTTGCACACACGCCGGATTTTTACCGGTCAAACGATAAGTTGCTATGTTTTTGAGCCGGCGACGGCGATCCACAGTGACAATGGCCGGCAGCTAACCGGCATTTAGCCGGTGCCGGCGCCTGTTCGGTACGTGTGCAAGCTCCAATGCTCTCCCATTGTTCACTATTGGAGTGTGGACGGCCGATATTTTACCGGCCGTCCAAAATCGGTGTGTGTGCAAGGGGCCTTAAATCTACGACGTGGTTATTATTCTAAGGCGCTGAGATTGCCCCGATTGTTGTCCTATCTCTTGGGAAGGTTCATGCTATGTGCCTGTCGTGTTTTGCCTTAAAATTTTCCACGGCTGCAATTCTATTGCAATACTCCTGCGAGAGCTTTTAAACAAAATTGTTCGTGAGTAGGACAAGCAACGTAGAGCGATGGCGTATGCGAAGAGAGGATCGGAACTCTTTCTACTCCCTCTTATGCCGCTAGTATCGACGCAGTTATCAAAATTTCCTCTTTCAACTAGTACTGAAAGAGAAAGAGGAAATTTTGATAACTGTCGAAATTCCAGGCATACGTCTGCAAAACCGCACGATAGGATAAAAAAAAATACCGTAAAATTTTTTTTCTTTATAGCTTCCTTCCTCAAAATAGGGGTGCGCCTCTTACACGTGTGCGCCTCTTACACAAGCTTATACGGTACGATAGGGAGAAGCTGAGTGCCGTGGGATAGTTACATTATCGCATTTCCCAAGATCCGGTATCCCCCTCCATTCAGCACTCGCCTCTCCCTGTCTGAAGCTTTCCTCTTCTCCGAAATAAAAAAAAGGTCCCAGCTCGAGCATCGTATTACGAAGACCTTAGCTTGGAAAGAAAATATCAAGTTACTCGAGAACAAAAGAAACCTTTTTCACGCTTCCCCCTTTCTCGACCACTGACTTTTTTTTAGCTGACTCGCTACAAATATCCCCACCTCTGGAGGTCAACTGCTGCATGAATCACCGATTAGCTCAAAAGGTGTGTAGAAATGAATTTCGGCAATTGGTATTATACTTTTATTATATTGAGATATTAGTGATGTACACGTAATTCAGTAAAGATTGATACGAAACATGACATATTTTTAACGTTATTTAAACATTTTAAGCAAGGAAAGAGTTGGAATAATACGATGGTGATTTCTGGCGAATAACGATATCCTCGCAGCTGATAGAGAGCTTCACGGCAGTTGATGCGATTTTTTTCGAAAACAGGGCGTCTGGTTACAATTTACGAGTTATGCTACAAGTTTCACTTGTCTGAGTTGCTAACGAAGCGATGTCTTCCCTGGATATTTTGTTTCTCTCGACTAGCAATCTGAATTCATCTGCTCATCTAGAGCTACGCTACTTATTGTTAGAAATGAGTGGGTAAGTTGCCTTCTCTATAGGATAAAAAATTTCATCGCGCAGTCATATGGTCATGCTTCACCCTCTGCAGTAAGTTCTGCCTACGCCGTACGCGATAGCATTAGTGCCGAACTTCACCTCGCACGAGTGGTTCCTTACTTTCCGGGGTGGGTTGACTTAAAACTAGCGAGTGTTTTCCGCGTGGGTTCAATGGAGTCCGGTTTCATTTTTATTAGTTTTATTCTTATTCTTGATCCATTTCATAACCAATCACTGCGACGGCGAAATCAGTTGTTTGAGGCATAACACGAACATTTCTCTAGTAAATACGTGTACTTGAAATGGCATTTGATGGGTAAGAATTTTTACATCAGACAGAAATGCATAATAGCCGTGAAAATTCCGAGTGGAGTGCAAACATTTTTTTAGCAAGGCCGCTTGTTCCTTTAGGATGTTAGAAAGAGAGATAAGTCGAATCAACAATATAACCTAAGTGTTTCGATAGTGTAATAATATTCCTGTAATCAGCTGAAATCTCGTTTGAATCCATTAATGAATGTCATAATTCGCAAAAATCCAGCTGATCCTGGGACATAGGCAACCCGGACAACCATTCCCGCATTGATCGTTTTCCCGCATTCATCGTTCTTTTCATCCATCCCCCTGAAAAACGACAGATCGAGGTTCCACTGTATAAACAAAAAAGAAGATTTGAGGCAAGCAGTAATATTTGTATGCGTAAAATGATAGAAATTTCGTGTGTACTTAGCGCAAGTTCACGTTTTATCACGAGAGCGTTTAAGATTTTTGATTAGGCTACACTGCGTTGCAATGTTTTCCCGAGGAACGAATTTGCGCTATATCGAAATTGCGCTAATCGAAACTGCGCTATACAAGACATGGGTGTACAGAGGGGATAAAAATAATTTACATAACTTCAGGCATGAAGTTGACCACTCCCAAACATTTGCCATCACCAATCCCATCCTCTGAAAGTACTAGGAAACAGAAAAGGTGCGGATTGTGTCACAATAAAGCGTAAAGAAAATTGTGACATACATGAGCAAGAGTGCAAGATATTTGTATTGAATGCTTTCCTTGGTGCGACCAAGAGCACAAAATACGCCTACAATGCTTATTAATTTTGTATTACATTTATTTGGATGAACACTTCAAAATGATGCTTTCTCTTTCTTGAATTTTCTTTTTTTGTGGCATTGAAATGGTGAAGCAATGTACGATGTGTATACATTACGTAAAACACTTGTCATAATTATGGTAAAATAGACTTGAACTGCAAGGTATCATGCATTAATGTATTATATTTTTTATTTTGTGTGACCCAAAGATTTAAATCAATTATGCCATTGCAATGTAAAGTTATTTATGCATCAATTTTGTAAGTCACCTACAATACTAATTTATTAATTTTCTTTAATTGCATTTTACCATGCACTCATATATTATGCATTTACTACTTTGTGAAAATATTTATGAAATTTATTATTATAACTATTTATGATAGCATTCAAGTAAGGAAGACATAAATTCAGATATTACTACAAAACATTAGTTCCACTTTTGCTGTAGAGGGTTTTGATATATTTTTTCAGCAATGAGTACATTAAACCCACTGGAAAACAAGGCAATTTAGTTTTGATCAGCATAAGTAACTTTCTCACTTTGTCCTGCAGAGGTGGGGTAAGCCAGCGGAATGAGAGAACTCATGATGCTGTTAAAATCATGCTCAATTACTATCAAATTACATGCATACACGAGTCTTTTTAATGGCTCATTTGGGCATCATTTCATTATTTGAAGACCAAATGAGCCAAGTTAAAGAAAATTTTGCCAAGAGAACATGAAATTTAACTCAAACTTACTTAAATTACAAACAGCGAGCATTCTCTGCAACAATTTCTGGATATTTTTCGCACAGTCGGCTTTCAATGATGATGAACTGAGAGATGACAATATCCACTCCAAACAGTTACCAAAAGCATGAAGTTCTGCATCCCCCTCTACAGACAGCAGCAATTGCCTGGAAAAATATCCACACGACCACTCAGAAAACCATGTGCCTCAGGATGCTCATCTCATCACACTTTCCTGCTTCAAATCTGGAGATGTGAATCTCAATTATCAATGGAATGAATTGACAAAATAAAAGGAGGATGACTTCAGGATGCATCAAATTTTGGATTTGACCAATTTCTCCCACGTCATTTTGCATCATAACTGGACAAAGGCATACTTGGATGTTTAGATTAGTCCTCATATACACCAATGAACAAAAATCAAAATAATACTTACGTTACGAGAGCAACAGAGAGTGAATCACCATCATCATCATCTTCATTGAAATTAACTAAAATATCAATAAGAATTTCTTCCACACCACAATCAAGAATCTCAGACAGCTTTTTCATCTGTAGCAGCAAGTCTTTTGTAGTCATATTTGAATACGTTGGGCCTATGAAATAAAAAAGTAGCCCTGATGAGTTAATAGAAAAAAATAAATATATATGTAAAACAAAGTTGTAAATGATGTTAGTTGAACCATTTTTAACTTGAGAATGGCTGTTCAAATTTCAATGACATTTAATTTTTTGGATTCATCTCAGCCACGGATAACAGAATAAGCATTAAAAATTACTGAAAGTTCATGATAAACCTTGACATCATGTGTATTTTTTAGGAGTTGGTAACACTACAAAAGCTGTCCGCAGTTGGTCAAAACTAATGATTTTTTGTTTTAACCAATTTAATGACTAAGCTTCATAACAATATTGAAAAATCATTTTAATAGTTTAGAAAACATTCAAATTAAATTAAAATGATTAAATTTGAGTTAAGCCCAGCTTGAGTTGAGTACATAAAAACACATTACTAATGTTAACAACTGTGTGTGTGTTAACGATTCTCAAAGCAATAATTGACAATCAATAATGGCTGTGTTCCTGTCAATAAATCGAGCACATTGATTTCATTTCCTCGGAATTTCATTTCAACGAAAGAAGAACTGAACTGAGAGAAATGTTTGGGTAAGTGAGCAATTTTGGCAGTTAAGAATGAAGATGTGAACACTTACACTTCTTTACTCAGAATCAATTCATTAGCATTCTGGATTCACTTGAAACTATTGACACAAACAAAGACGAAGTCACCAACTATCCATCTGATTTTTTAACATGCCTAGCTTACTACCTTACATTTTACAGCTGAAGGTTGGCTCGGTGGTCATGATGCTTCCAAAACTAAACCAACCAAAACTATACAACGGAAAGCATTTAGTGATGATAAAAACTGATAAATAATGTGATTCACGCAGCTATACTGAAAGGAAATTTCAAAGATAAGGAATTTCCCTCACCAAGGTTTCCCATGATCAAAACCAATATGCCCTTTGCATTTAAACAAATTCAATTCTCTATTCGTATTGCATTTGCAATGACAATTTACAAATCACAAGGAGAGTGTTTGTGGCTTGAATCTAGATAACCCATGTTTTTCTCATGGCTAAATGTATGTGGTATGTTCACAAGTTGGTAATTCATCCTCTTTATTTGTTCTTGTGCCTGGTAACAAAACAAAAACTGTTGCATAACAGAAGATCGTTGACTTAATAGGCTAATAGACTCATTTCCCCTGGACCAGGAATCAACCCACATACCTTAGGCTTTCCTGGCCAATGCGCAGACCACTACGCTATCCAGATTCCTTAATTCCCATGGCAATTTTACCGAGGCTCATGGTAACAGACTTTGGGCCCTGGCGGTCCATCAAGGATGGCAATGCGAGGGAGAAACGACTTCCAAGAAGCCACAACTGGTTGAGAACATCAAACTTGTGGCTCTTCTTATTTGAGGGTGCTCATGCTACGCTTGTATCCTTGAAAGTTAAGCTGTTTGGACAATGTTTAGCATTGGTATCTGTCTTGTAGCAACTAGAAAGCTTTGCGTCAATCAATTAGACCTTCAAAAACTTAAATACGTACTCTTAGAAATACATCGTATTTGGTCTCATTCTTTTTTGAATCTTGAGCAATTCACCCAATTGCCGAAAGCTATCAATACACCTTCAGGCCCAGTAGGTGACTCACCTAACATTTGGCCTCCAGAAATGGAGAATTGAAGCTGGTTGGCCAAAAAAGGACAATTGGTGAGATAAGGTAGGAATGAAACACGTTTCCATTGATGTGTAACTTAATATTTCCTTCAAATCTAATGACATATGGTCTGCGTTATCTTGGAAAGGAAAAAAACATCAGAGACATGGGCTGATGGAGGGCCAAGGGTGTTATTTTTTCAATCTGCGACATAGTCACTTTTGACGTGGTTATTATCATACACCACTGAGATTTCCCCAATGGTTATTCAATCTCTTGGGAAGAGTCACAGTATATGCCTGCCGTATTTTGCCTTAAAATTTTCCACCACTGAAATTCTGTTGCATAACCCCTACGAGGGCTTATAAACAAAATGGTTCATAACTAGGACAAGCATTGCAATGCACTGGCGCATGCAAAGAGAGGATCGGAAATCTTTCCACTACCTATTATGGGACGCTACATTCACGAAAGCATAAATTTAAAATTTTGGATCCAGAAAGGATTTCTTGAGCTAATTTGGATTAGAAGTATAAGGTGAAGGGCATTATCCGGGGATATTTGGATTCGAGGTATCCAATCTGACCATCTCCACTTAAAATTAATTCTAACCTTGCTAAGTGGAATAGAAAGACATTTTGCATAAAAGGTCAGTTTTTGCATTTTTCACAAAGCTATCACATGAAATGACTTCATTGCAATAAAGAAACCACTACAACATGGCAACCATCATTTCTCACAACACCATAAGCATTCACTAAATGAAAGCTCTGGGGGAAATAACAACAGAGCATATTATTACTATTAGGACCAATAACACATTCAACCGAGTGAAACTCGGTACGCGAGGGAGAAAGGGTACACTTAAAGACTTAAGTCTTGACTTATAGTTGAGTTCACTTACTGGCAAATTTTGAAAGACTTTTATTCAGTAGAGATGCATTCTGCCGTACGTCATCTAACTCAGCTTCAGAATCAACATATTTCTGGAAAAGAGAAAAAGTTCAGAATAACTGAGACATGAAAAAGCAGAAATCTTATGAACAAAATAACATCAACAAAGAGATATATCAAGAAAGAAACAATAGCAGGGTCATGCAAGTGGCTCAGCATTTGGAGCAAGAGGAAATACTTGACAACATACCTTACTTTTTCCTTACTTAAAATTCCAAGAGTCTTGAATTTTCTTCTTGGATTGCAACTTTAATAAGCAAAACGATCTAAATTCTCAAAAATTTAAGGAAAATATTTCACAGAGATGGACAGAAGGGATGGGAAATAATTAAGAAATGACTAAGAAAGAAAAAAATCTCACCCTCAAGTTGTGTAGAACTCAAATTAATTCTTAAAATTATTCTGTAAATTGAAACACATGTACATATACAAATCCAGATTTAAATTCTATTGAAAATTTACCTTGACAAAGTAATCCCCCTTAAGTTTCTTCATCGGAATTTCTTCAATTATATACTCTCCTTCATCTAAGTCTTTCAGTACGTCAGCTAAATGCATCTCAAGAAGTTTGAGGTTATTTATATAAGTTACGTCTGTATTCTCAAAACCCTAGAAATTTCACAAGATAACATTTCATTCGGAAATAAAAATGAGCTGCAAAGGTGAAAGATAGATTTCAAGAGACAAACAGCTTACCTGGATGAGAGATGCAGCATGCACACTATGAACAATTCTTTGCAGAACAGCAATGCAAGTCTTTTTTGGAAGTGTATTCCACAGGTCAAAAGCTTTTTTGTAATCCCTATGATATAAATGGTAACAGTTTTATAAAAAAGCATCAAGTTAATTGATAATCACATTTAGATATAACACAGATACAACAAAAAACAAGTACTAGGCCATGAGTGGCCTCACATTAAGTCGTTGCCATCGTGGAAAAAATTAATTTAGACGACGACAAAAAAAGGAATTTTTGAATGGTACATCTAGTACTTCTAACAAAACCAACTCAAAAGATCCAATGTAAGAGAGCTTTTCTTGTGGTTCAATAAAATTTAACACAAAAAAGTGTCAAAACATGAATTTTCATGACACTACATAAATATTGCAACATAGTCACGTTATCACAAATATTTTCCTCTATCTATGACTCATCTCACTTTCCAAAGTAAAATTCACCACCATGAAATTTGGGAAAGAAGGGAAGATGTTGGTTTTCTCAAATTTTTGCCTTAGCCGGCTATTTTTATGATGAAGAAATAAACTTATAGGGATAAAGTTGATCACAGTCCTTAATATTTCAGGGTGCTTCCAATGTGGCTAAAGCAGAATGACTATGCATTCTCAAATTCCAGAGAAATTTTCCAAGCAGCTACCCAGGAAAGGAAACACTGAAGGCCATCCAGCCCTTTCTGTTTTTGTGCTTAACTGGCAGCTTTCTTCAAGGTGGGTCACAGGCACCATTTATCCAGAGACATTTACTTCTTCTCCATCCGCCACCTTGTGATTGTGTCAATAAAGTGTTGATGCAAACTTAACACCCTCTCACCGAAGCCAGCAGGAAAAGTGTTCTTTGTGCCTGAGCCTACGTTTCGGCTGGCCTTAATTTTTTATTTGGAAACGAGGGGATGCATCAAGTGGGTAGTGAAGAAGGATGGACACGGCACGGCATCTAAACATTTGCACAAACTTATGCCAAACACAAATTCAGATTCTTGTTGGTTAAATTTGACCAATTTCATTATCTTTCCATTGATGCTGCCATGCCTTTATAGTTCACCACAGCATTTAAGAGTGGAGTTCACACATGATTTTAATGGCATTTCCTGTAGTCCACTCACTGTCAAAATTTGAAAAATTTGATAACAAATGAAATGTACAGCAAACTCCCGATTAACCGGGCTAATATGGGGAGAGGAGTCACGAATAAATGGAAAGCACAAATAATTCAAACTTTCACTTTAACTTCTTGTAATTTTCATAATTTACGTGCATCAAACAATCTATCAACATTTATCCACATTGTCTGTTATTTCAGATTGCATTCCAGACTCAATGAGTGCTTTCTTTTCCCGACTGCAATCTTTTTAGCGGTGATAACATGATTTTACTCGTATTCCTACTGCTCCATGTAATACCTGGTTTCCGAAAACCATGCACCCTCAGCTGCGAGATCATGGAGTCAGAAAACTGGATTGCATGAATGCTTCAAAGCCACTGTGCGGCGACGGAAACTACACTGTCAGACACCACGCAGCATAGTTGTGTCTTGCGCAAGTCGCCTGGTATGCAACTGTTGTGGGACGCGGTTCCATGATCACTGAATGCGATCGCATACCACGATGCTTGGTAAACAGGAACATGTAAATACCATGATGGCAACAGCTATGACTCGTGCTATCTCTATTTCCACTCCCCCCCCCACCCACTACCTTCACTTCTACTATTCCCTTCCCCTCCAGTTTGACCTTGACTAGTCGCAGCATAAATATGCCCCAGTGCGACGAAATCTACGGTTCCCTCGGGCCATATTCAACCGCATGCTATGCCTTGTCAATAATTGCACATATGGGATATGAAATAAACAATTAAAAATCGTCGATTACAATTGTCTTCATTCACAATTGGTAAACCATTGAAGTATCTTCTAAAATTAATTGAGAGTTATTTTTACCGCAGCTGATCGTCCTCTGCAATAATGGAGCAGATGTCCAAGTAAACTTGAAACATTCTTTGTCTTCAACTAAAGAAAATTATTCCATTTTACAAAGGGTTCTAATAGAAATAATAAGTATGATGTAGCCTTTCATTCAAAAAACATGTGTCCTGGTGCTCATGCATCCGATTTTATTTTTTGTTGAAAAAATCAATGGAGTGTGAAGTCATGCATGGATAATCCGCAACACAAATAAACCGCATCCAGATAATTGAGTCTGCTGTAATCATGAAATTTTTCTTAGCATTTTCATTCACACACATGCAGTCTCGAAAGCAATACTTCGGAAGGCTGAGGAGGAGACCTGAGACCTGTCACCCAGGGTGTGAAAAGAGGAAGAGAGTAAGAAAATTCTTTTCAAACTCAGAGAACGAGACTCTTAATATTGAATCATAATATATAGAATTGAATAATAAATCATATAGAATTGAATATACACAGAAGACTACCCACTGCTAATGCTAGAGAATCACCCAAGGAGGCAGTTTCCATGCACTAACATTTGCACATCATCATCATCTTTAGTCAACAATCCTAAGATTGGTTTGACGCAGCTCTCCATTTCTCTCTCCTATCCGCTAGCCTTTTTACAGCAATGTTTTTCTTCTCTTTTACATCTTTTCTTTACATCTTTACAACAAGCCAACGTGCCTCAAAATGTGGCCAACTAAGTTGCCCCGTCTTCTGCTTAAGGTTTTTAGGAGGCTTCTCTTTTTCCCACTCTTCTTAGCACCTCCTCGTTACCTACACAGTCAATCCATTTCATTTTCATCATTCTTTGGTTGCGCCACATTTTGAATGCTTCCACTCTTGACTTCTCTGCTGCTGTCAACGTTCAAGCCTCCCTTCCATAGACAAACACACTCCATATGTAGCATCTGATGAATTGCTTTCTTACTTCAACACTTGTATTCTCAGCTGTAAGAAGATTCTTCTTTTTGTTGAAAGCCCTCTTTGCCTGCACTATTCTACTGAGTATTTCTTTCTTGCTTCGTCCATCGTTGGTAATTCGGCTTCCCAGGTAAGAAAACTCTTTCACCTCTTCAAGCTTATGCTTTCCTAGGTTAACCTTTGTCTTGGCCTCCTCTCTTTTGCAGCAAACTAATATCTTAGTCTTCTTTTAGTTAATTTTCAGCTAATACCTGGCCATTGTCCCTTCCATATTTGTCAAAGTCTTCTTCAAATCCTTCTCTGTCTCGGCTATGACTGCTATGTCGTCAGCAAATCTCAGCATACTAATGTTTTCTCCATGGATATTGACACCTGAAGCTTTCTCCTTGATTTCATTGGTGGCTTTCTCTGTGTAAACATTAAAAATTAAGGGGGAAAGTGCACACCCTTGTCTCACCCCTTTCCTTATTCCTGCTTCTGCACCGTTGGGTCCACATTTGATCACAGCTACTTGGTTTTCATACAAACTATGGACTATTCTACAATCATTGTAGAGCACTCAGATTTCTTTCAGACTTCTAAGCATTGAATTCCATTCCACGTTATCAAATGCCTTCTCTAAATCAACAAATGCTATGAAAGTCTGTTTGTTTTTCTCCATTCTCTTCTCTATGAGCAGCCTAAGAGCCAAAATTGCTTCGCTTGTGCCCTTGCTTTTCCTAAATCTGAATTGGTCCTCATTCAGGAATTATTCTGCTCTTCCTTCTATTCTCCTGTACAGCCATGCCTCGTATAATGCAAGTGATGCATTCCTTGGGGTCTTTGCACAATACGAATTTGCGTTATATGAGAGCATTTTAACATTGGGATGATAGGGATGCGTTCCCGGTAACATAGGTCTTGGGTATCGAATTTCCTCTAAACCATATATATTCCCATAAATAGCCATAGAACACCTTATTTATAAAAATGTTTATAGTTTAAAATTTATTTAAAGATAGTAGGCATGCATTTAAAGACTTATTTACATTAAAAAAATTCATACGTGCTTTTGAAATTCCCTCCTGTCGTGCAGGTGGGCTAACATCTGCTATCTCAAGGGTTTGTAATGCATTGGCGGCAGTTGACGATTTTTCAAACCAGTCTAAAAACAATTATTGTGTCACCCAGGCCCTTTTGTCGCTCATCGAAATGACAGGAAAATGCTACTTTGAATGCCATTTCATAGGTAGCAGAGTTTACGAATGATAAATCATTTTAATTTGGAGTCCTCTAAGGCATTAGCAGCTATGTGAAACAAGTCTTTTAATGCCTTGAAACCCCCAGGTTTTCCTTCCCTGAAAATGAATGAATGAGATTGCATTCTTTTCCCAAACAATATCATCTCATCAACACTAAAAACTAGTTGAGGGGGAAAGGAGCCACTTTCAATCACAGCTTGGAGTTCATCAGAAAATGTTGCGGTGACTGCGCTACCAAACTTGCAGATTCACCTGATATCGCTGCACTGAAAATACTTGCTTGCCATTTAAAATTCTGGAACCAACTGGAGCTTTCACCAAATGTCTCGGACTGACTACCACCCTCGTCTTTTTGAACAGATTTACAATAAACTTTCCGTACGTCTTGACCACTTTGTTGAAGTTGGTGCAGCTGAGGTCACATCTGTTTTGACTTCGTCTTTATTCAGAGTAAGGCATCGTGACTTTAAACTTCCACACATATCACTTTGACGCTCTCCATTTTCAAAATTGACCTCTTTCAAACACTCTTATAGGTTTGTGCTTTTTCTTGATAACTTCTTGATTTTTCTACCTGCATTCCTATTTTTTACCATTGTTCTCTTGGTTTTTACTCTGTATGGCTCTATCGAAATCACCTTCTACTGCTGGACTGTATTCCTGAAACGCAGAGGGCCTACGACTGCTGGGAGGGAATGAAGCCATTGTGTTGAGATTATATAGCGGACCCTTTTATGTGTTGATGCAATTCATACGCAACTCGGCCACCGCTCCATTTCTTCCCCGTGAATACCGTTGACCTTGAAGACTTGAAGGCTACACTTTATGCCTACAAAGTGCTAGAAATGTTAGCATATGCTCTGTCTCCGCAATTGAGCATTTGCTCACGCTCCTTGAAAAAGTTGAGCAAATGCTTATACTCCTGATTTTTATCCATACTTAGTGAAGCAAATGCTCCAAATTTTGTGAGCATAAGCTTTTGCTCACTTTTATTCATCCGGCCCACTGACAGTATTGATGGAAAAATGTCAATTGAATTCAATTTTGCAAGCAATCAATTTTCATTCATTCCGATTCACTAAAATTTTTCAGGAAAATCAACTGATAGAGATACTTTCTTCACGACTGAGGGCGTGCCTTTTCAACTTACTGGCCTTAGAGAAAAGTCTTTCACATGTGACGGATGATATTATCATAGGCCACTAGTGACGCTGCTGAGATAAATGAAATGATCAAGTTTAACCAAAGATTGAAGCTAAAAATTGAGTTTTCATCGAAACTCGAAGATCATGGCTTGATCTGAATTTACTTGACCTTTCACTGTTAAAATGATAGGATTTTAGTTTTGCTTTTCCTATATGAATTCTTCAGCCTAAAAAATTTAAAGTAAGTACTTATCTCAATTGATCAATGATTAACAAGCGTCTCATCATACAGGATAAGATCCTGCGACACCTATGCTAAAACATAACCCCATCACAGAGGTTGGCTCAGATTGCTAAATATAAATATTTAAATAGATCTTTTTAACTGAGATTACAAAGTATTTGTAAATAACAAACCATATCAGATGTATAAAAATGAACACAAAAAATATTGAAAGAAAAATACCTTTACTTTTCAGATTACTAGGTGAAAAAATGGATCACAAACTAGTATATTATTCATTAATAAATATAAAATATACTTCACCTTTGTCTGATGTAGCTTTCAGAACACCTAGTATACACCACTTCTTTTTTTGCTTCAGTTGCTGCCACACTAAGGCAATCGTTTAACATGTCATCATTCCCCACACTAATAATATGAGTAATGATCATCTCAAACTAAAAGAAAAAAGAAAATGATAAAAAATAGAACGGATAAAAGTCTCGGTACACTACAAATTCTTTATCACCAATAACAAGTCAACTTACATCTTGAATGACATGGCAACATTCCAAATGATATTTCTTCAAAGTGACCAACGCATTCATGATGTTGAGCTGAAGGGTGACACTCTCAGCTATTGGGTGATTGAGCAAAGTGGCCGTGCTCACAAGCTGTGACAATGCATCATCCCAAGGCAATGGGGCACTTTTCATCAGCTCCAAAGTGCACCTCCCTTTCATCTAAAGTAATAAGTTGACACAATAACACACAAAAAATATAACAATAGACATAACAATTATGCAAAAGCTTTTCATGCATTACTTGATGGGCAGGGTCTATTTTCCTAGATTCCTTACACTTAAAGTTAAGTCATCCAATTGATTAAGCATGTTTAAAATTGGAAAAGAGAAGTTTAATCACAATAGATACCAGAGTCACATGTGAACTAAACAGTGATCAAAGCATAATGAAATCATTTTGAGTCTGAAAGCAAAGCTACTCAGCTAGTACTAAGCAAATAAAATAGGATGGAATTATTACAGCTGCAGAAAGGGCTGAATAATTATATTGACAGTGGAACCTCGATCTAACGTTCCCACATTGGTCATTTTCCCACATTCATCTTTTGCCATTCCTGATCCGAAATAAATATCCATACAGACAGTGTAATTTTTTCCCCTCACCTATCATTCCCCGAAGCATCATTTTCCCGCATTGATCATTTGAAGATCACAGTCCCGATGTATTGTTTTCCCACATTCATTGCTGGACAAAAATGAAATGAAGTATTTAAAATGTATCATTTATGGCTAATGACGACAGGCACATAGTTTGAATCTTCGCCAAGACATGGAACTAACATTGGGAGAAGTTTAGTGCCATAGGATATTAATTATATTGCACATTTCCCTAAAGCTGCTATCCCCCTACGCACAGCCCTCAAATACGCAAAAATCCAGCGTTTCCTGGGACATAGGCAACCTGGTCAAACATTCCCGCATTGATCATTTTCCCACATTCATCGCTTTTTCATCCATCCCCCTGAAAAATGATAGATAAAGGTTCCACTATACTAGAAAGTATTTGATATTAGAGATCTCAAATTATTATGCTACAGGTACAATCTCGAATACCTCGAATACTTCGAAATTTGCGTAATACACTGTTGCACGCACATTAGGGTGGGCCGAAAAAAGGTTTTTTTTCCTGATCAAATTTGCCCTACGCGGGAAAGTTGCGAAATGATATAAGGATCTCGCACACAAAATTTTTTTCAAATCGGATAATATTAACCACTGCCGCCCGAGCTCTAAAGTTTAAAATTTTGCGAAAAATCAGGCTGATTTCAGAATCAAACGGCTATGAAGACGAATTTTATGAAAATATGGAATAATGGATAATATCAAAGAGTGGATACATGTTTATAGTTTATGAAAATGAAATTTGAAGTTTTTTTGACAGAATCTATGGTTAAAAAAATGTCAATGAATTAACAACAAAATTATAGTACAGACCACCCGCACAACACAACTCATTTTTGCCTACATTTCTAAAACTCCATTTTGGGGGCTAAATTGCAGGTAAAATAATATTTATTTCGATTGAATTACATTTCTTATCAAATAAGTCATCATATGGTGGTAAATAATCCCACAAAAAGTAATAATAAGGTAAATTATTTGAAATTAACATCAATCATAATGACGAATAACGTACCTGTGGAGCTATTTTCAACAAGAAATTCAGCCAAGGCTTAGAAAAAACAGAACCTGAACACCAAGCATTTCACTAAGTATCTCTCTGCTAGTTTTGTAAAGAAACTACCCAGAACTCACCACGAGGAAGAGGCTACCATCGAGGTCCACCCGTGTCCCCCCCAGCCAACCTTCCGAAGGACACGATTGTGAAAGCACATCAATTACTCTGAGAAAATTATTCTAATCTATTATTATTATTATCCGTCTCTTATGCACGATAATGCCCATCCATGCCTGCGTTCTATACTGCACACGGATTTTGATGCTAACATTATCATTTGTACCATCCTTTTAACTGCTTGTGTATGGCAGGGAAAAGGTACTTCTAATACAGATCTTTCCGTATCAAGGTCTTCCAAGTTTTTGTTTGTCATCCCAGCTACTATTGGTGATTGATTTACCTCAATTGGTTCACAGTCAACCAAGTCGATATAATTTTGAGCATCGAAGTTTAGAAAGATTTTGTGCTTTCCCGGCGAATGGACTGAGTGAAGAGTTCTCGGGATCGCCACCGGGTCAGGAACTCCATATCTGCCGACGTTTCGATGTCCGATTCGGTCATCGTCCTCAGGGCTGTCATGTGTTCTTTCCGGTGGCGATCCCGAGAACTCTTCACTCCATCGAAGGTTAGCTTTGGAAAAGTCGAATTTCCTCAATTCCTCCCTGAGTTGAGCTGATTTTCTCTTGATTTCAATGTATTTGTGATGGGCATTGCACGAATTTGTCTGCGTTCATTGGCTAACATTGCAAGCGGAATATTCTCTGGGTGAGCAAAATGACATTTCCCTGAATCATAGAGTAGCGGCGTAATTTGATGTCTCTATCTATATATTTCATAAGAAGAATCATGTTCATATAATATACTTCGGGAATTCTGTTCAATATTGTCTCAATTTTATTGAAAATCGCATTGGAGCGAAAACTTCGATAACAAATTTTGCCAGGGTCATCAGTTCTTTTGACGTTTCTGAACGATAGTTCATTGCAATGAAGCAGGCAAACAAACCAATGCAAAGGTCTTCTTAGGGTCATTTCCATTCTCCTGATTACTCCAGCATGGCTTCCGGTGTTAACCTCAGTTCCATCGCACACAATTGCTTGGAGTCCATCGATAATGATCATTTCCTCCCCTAGAAAATTCGTAATGGAATCTTAGGGGCCAATAGCTTTGCTGACACATGGGGTGACATGCCATAAGTAGCGTGAACCGGGCTCTTGAACGTGAGTTACATGCCCCTCACCTATTGTTTTTCACTTTGATTGACTATAAACGAAAGCAGAGTCTTTCCTCTCGTCGAAGTAAAGAGCTTGCAGTTTAACAGTTCCCACATTCCTCCAAAGAGACGTGCGCAATCTTTCTCTTTCCCTTCTAACTTTGTTCCTCTTAACAAAAAGTACATTGACTCCTTGAGTAACCAACCCGATATCTATTAGGTGCGCAGATGCAAGTGCTACAGAGGTATGGTTTGACATGCAGAATTATTCACAGCATAATGAAAATCTTGGCAATTTCAAATTACTTACACTAACCTTATTCCATGAAATACTCTCCTTCATTTGCATCACATAACTCTCCGTTCAATGTCATTTCATCACCTGAGTCTTCCGAACAGAAGTGTTATGACAAAATAGGGTGGAACATTTGGGTGTTCCTTTGTTCCTTCTAACCTGCAAAGCCTAGTCTTCCTATTTTTGGTCTCCTGCACATCGATGGCGCCTATCTTCATTTTCCTGCCAATTCTCTGTCCTTAGGGAATTCTCATTCTAAACAAGGCATTTTCGAAAGAATATCACAAACAGAATCAGTCTCACTAACGCAATGTACATGCCGCAACATCAAAAAGCTGACTTGCGTGACGAAGAAAGTCTTGCTTTAGATCAATGAAAGCATTCTTGTTGACAGATCGAAGAATATTGCAATTATTTCCATGATATTGAATAATTTGTCGAACAATTTGCCCATATCCAACAACTGGGATAGAGGATATAATGCCAAATGCCTTCAATGGCATAAGCCACTGTTTCCGTGATTCCCGACAGAGAAATAATGGTATTTTAACTTTCTTCTTCAATGTACCGAGAGTACAACAACATTTTCATCATCTCTTCATAAGTGGGCAAATCATTACCCATGAAATTTTCAGATGCAACAAATATCACGCACTTCACTCCACACCTGGTACGCTTTCCCTCTATTCTAACTATTGCGTCAATCGTCCCGTAATCCTTTGGAAGGTTGGTTGGGGGACACGGGTGTACCGCGATGGTAGCCTCTTCCTCGTGGTGAGTTCTGGGTAGTTTCTTTACGAAACTAGCAGAGAGATACTTAGTGAAATGCTTGGTGTTCAGGTTCTATTTTTTCTAAGCCTTGGCTGAATTTCTTGTTGAAAATAGCTCCACAGGTACGTTATTCGTCATTATGATTGATGTTAATTTCAAATAATTTACCTTATTATTACTTTTTGTGGGATTATTTACCACCATATGATGACTTATTTGATAAGAAATGTAATTCAATCGAAATAAATATTATTTTACCTGCAATTTAGCCCCCAAAATGGAGTTTTAGAAATGTAGGCAAAAATGAGTTGTGTTGTGCGGGTGGTCTGTACTATAATTTTGTTGTTAATTCATTGACATTTTTTTAACCATAGATTCTGTCAAAAAAACTTCAAATTTCATTTTCATAAACTATAAACATGTATCCACTCTTTGATATTATCCATTATTCCATATTTTCATAAAATTCGTCTTCATAGCCGTTTGATTCTGAAATCAGCCTGATTTTTCGCAAAATTTTAAACTTTAGAGCTCGGGCGGCAGTGGTTAATATTATCCGATTTGAAAAAAATTTTGTGTGCGAGATCCTTATATCATTTCGCAACTTTCCCGCGTAGGGCAAATTTGATCAGGAAAAAAAACCTTTTTTCGGCCCACCCTAACGCACATCATTGGTAGTTGACTCGGAAAAATGTACAAAACTCTAGTTGTTTAGTGCATGCAGTGCCGTTTTAGGCAAATTAACATACTACATCAAATTCATGGATTAGAGCGGTGAAAAGTGTTCGACGTGGGGAACCGAAAATGATAGGGTGAAAAAATCTGAAAATCCCCGGTTTCCCCCACCAGGAGAACCTCAGTGCCGTGGGATAGTAACTAAGTAGCACAATTCCCAAAATCTGCTACCCCCTCCATCCATCAGCCCTCTGCCCCTCCTCCGACGCTTTCCTCTTCTCCGAAATCAAACAGAAGGCCCCAGCTCGCGCAGGGTTCGTATTACGAAGACCATAAATCAAAAGCTTGAAAAGAATATATCAAGTTACAGGAGAATTATATAATCGTGTTCCACTCTTTCTCCCCCACTGACCTTTTTCTGCCTACCTGCTTCATAGTTCCCCATTTCCGGAGGTCAACTGCTGCATAAGTCATCTAGCCCAAAAGGTGTCTAACAATGACTTACGGAAATTGATATTACACCCTTATTGGATTGAAATATTAGTAATGTGCGCGTAATTTAAAAAAGAATAAGACCAAACACAATGTATTTCTGACTTTATTTAAGCATTTTACGCAAGAAAATAAATGTCGGAAAGATGAAGAAATACGACGGAGACTTAGCATTCTGGCGAAACTCTATATTCTCGCAGCCGAGCTTCTTCGAAGTTGATGCCATATTTTTTCCGAAAACATATCTCAAGTTACAATTTATGAGTTTTGCTATAAATCTCTATTGTTACAGTCACAGACAAAGGGATATTTTCTCAGGACATTTGATTAATATATTCACCAAAGGTAACCATACTTTATTTAACAATATATCTAAAAATGTTACTTGTTTTCCTTAAATTATTGATAGGACAAGTACATTAATATGTTCTAGTTGTAACATGTCATGATTGTTATTCATTCATTGATTTCAAGATCTTGCTATTCCTGTGCATGCAAAATTAATTTTTTTTATTTAACAAAATTGTTTTTTTTTTTCTTTGGCAAGAACATCCTACCAAAGGGAACTTCAGCCAATTTATTACATTTCAGTCAATAATTCACTTAGATAGTTTTTTCTGCATTAGGAATGGTCACCCTCTATACAGCAAAAACCTTTGTACAATAAAATTTTTGTGCTTATCTAATGAAGTTTGTCATATAAAAGTACTTACCTCTGCATCTTTGATGTATGCCGTCAGTGCAACAGCCTTTTTAATCCTCACTTCTAGTTCACCTGGCCAATACGTTGTGCTCATGAAATCCTGTAAATAGCATACAACATGAAAGACTGTTTCATCAACACTTCACATCTGATCATTAACAACATGAAAACAAAAATAAAACAGATTCATTATTTTTCACTCTAGACCTGGGGGGTGTTTCAGAGTCTCTCTTTCCGAGCGGATCGGGAGACTTGACGCGGATTCTACGTCACTTACTATCGGCCAGGCAATCCGCACGTTTCAGACTTGCTTCCTATCGACTCAAGGAAGGCTTTCCGACAGGATAGAAGTCGATTGGGCTAGAATGGCCGGAAAGTCATTCCGGTTGCAAATGGTGATCTTCTATATTATTTCTACTGTATAGATACCTTTTTCTCAACTTATACGCAACTAAACTCTACAAATGAGGTACCAAAATGCACAGAATTTATCAGAGAACATGCGACGGCATATCTCACTTCCTAAAAATTGCTATTGTTTCCTAAAATTGGTTTTAAATAATTAAAGAAAAACAAAAAAACCAACCGGTAAATATTCCTGACGTTAACGGTGCACAAACTGATACATTTGTTCATTTGCAACAATAGCTCGCATTCTTTAAATAACTTTTATCAAAATGCAGCTGATTTCATATTCAAGTCTCCTGTTGATACGCAAGTATGAGTCATCATGTGCGTTTAACAGAGGATAGTGTAATAACTTCCAATGCTGTGTTTAAAGAGGTCCTCTGACCTCAATTTGTACAAGAACACTCCAATTAAATTTGTACATAAGATCCTGCCTTTTTTTCTACATTTTAAAATTAGAAATGCACCTATCCCTCTGTGGACCTGCATTGAAAAGAGCGTGGGAAGCCCGATGGGAGCGGGCGCAGCGCGCTCGTCTATTATTATGCTGTTTTTTATTAACCATTTGGCTCTAATAAAATAATACCACTTTATTTCATGAGCGCTAATATATGTGGATGTTCTGCTAGAGTAATATTGGTGTAAGTGACTTTAATTGTCATGTAAATTAGACAATAACTGCGCAGACTGTATCACTGTCGGTGCAAGTTCGTTTGCAGGTTATTTGGACGAGTAATTTGGCAAAAAGAACGTGAAACAAGTTGGAATGCATTGCGTAATGACTTACAAATATGTTGGTAGCATAATGCATTGAATACGTGTCCATGGGTTTCGAAGTATAACAATTTGTCTAGTTTGATATGATTGTGTGCGTGACTTGGCATCAAAGTTACATCAAAATTAGATCATATGAGTCTTGGCTTCTGGGCGTTCCTCCGCGTTTAGATGTCCATAGTTGACGACAGTCTCTCCAGCCATCCGGCTGGCGTCTTCAGGTCAGAAGTAGCGATGCATGAAATTTGGCAATCTTATATAGGTGGCTTGGGGATGAGAGGCCGATTTTGATTGGTTGGAATTCAGGTGGGCTCTGGAATTGGTCATTGGAAGACCCTTTTCCATGTGTTGGCTAATGTGTAGCCGTCTTCTCTGTTGCAGTTCTCAGGGTGCTTCCAAATTTTATGCATCGCTACTTCTGACCTGAAGACGCCAGCAGGATGGCTGGAGAAACTGTCGTCAACTATGGACATCTAAACGCGGAGGAACGCCCGGAAGCCATGGAGACTCATATGAAGAAACGCCACGGAAACTTCAGATCAAAATCAAAATTAGATGTGGTTATAAGCCAAATTCAGTTGATTCCATGGCGTACATCATAAATATTCACTTCAATATGAAATATTAGTTCAAGCATAACGGGATTAGCCACGGTAATTACTATACGGAGTCACCCTCACACCATCTTGTCATGTATAGTCCACAAATTTCCTTGCCATTGTAAAAAGCGTCGGTGGCACAATAGGTTAAGGCACTAGGCCGTGAAGCAAAGATTGAGTGTTCGATTCTCGATCACAGGGATTATTTTTATTTTCTCTGTTGAATTATCGCACACTGAAATATAATTTAGAAGATACATATATTTAAAGGTTTAACAATAGTAACTGTTTGTCATTTTCGTACCAAATAAAATGGAGTTATACAAATAACCGAATACGTTCAATACAGATAACAAACTAACCACATTATTTCACGTTATTTTAACCTACATAACTCGAGCCATTAATAATAATGGACACCATTCAACCTAATTTAATCACTGTATTTCCTTCCAGCGTACCTCCACTTTTACGGAAAATTTGTAAGAAGTTTACGGTATATCATGAAGGCAAAACATCATTTGTAATGGTCAATATTCATATTTAAATGAGATACTGAATGAAAATATGACAACTTGGTTAAACAACTGAGTAAGTAAACCATATGTTGTTGGAAAAAATGATTGATTTCGCGATTACCTGTAGTTTGGTTCTTACGATACACAAACTAAACAATCAACTATGCTCTCACGAGAATGAAAGAACAAACTAGTTTAAAATTTACCTTCATTCCCGTAATTTGCTCAAAATGACAGGGTATTACATTAAAAAAAACTACAGACAGACAATTCTAAAATAATTTTACCCCGCAACAACATCAATTATGTGACAATGTATCAATTAGTACTTATGTATGCCCGAATAAATTATTTTGGCTCCCTTGTGAAGCGTCAGACCTGGCAGAAGGTTATTTTCGCTCCTCACTTGTGTCTTGAAAACCGTGATGTTTTATCGTTTCCTGTTTAGGATGACTATTGATGTCATACCAAAAGCGGAACTCTTTCCGATAGTATGTGTGAAATGCATGGAAAGCGAGCGTAGGATAGGTTCCCGATCGACTTGGACAGAATCCGTTTCTGATGCCGCCAATCCTATGAAACTCTGAAACACCCTCATGTGCAAACAAGAAATTTTAAAATTGAGTTGGGTTAGGTAAAAATTCTTGAGTTTCAAATTAGTTCAAGTTATGAGTATCACAATTTTAGCAAAAACTACATCCATTAATTCAATTCCAGAATACCTTCCTCATGAAAGTTAAATAATAAAAACCTAATTTTGCATGTAAGTCCACAAAGCCTCATAAAGTTTTCAAAATAACTATGATGTACTGAGTAGATTGCATTTGCTAAAGAAACAGGTTGATGGTTTAACATTTAGAGATCGCTCGAGTGCACTAACTGCAATAGTACAGTGCAACCTCGATAAAACGACACCCCACGGTGCACCAATAAACACTCACTATAGCGAATTGTCGCTTTACCGGAGGTGGAGCAAATAATGGCCAATACATCTATTGCGAACAGTTATACAGGAACAGGAGTGGTGCAGTGACAGATAAATTTATATCCGATAAACGTAAGCATAAATCCAGACGAAAGGCGATGTTTTTTTGCATCACTAAATTTCCTTACTCAAACAACAACTAACTATCCAAACAATTTATAAGCGCCGCACTGAATAAAAATCATGCGAAGCATTGTTTTGTCAATCATTATGCCAACGCCGACGAAGCCATTTTTCTATCCACTTAATTAGTGCATTTACGTAATCATTCTATTACTTTGGTATTTTCCACTAAAAATTCAAAAATTAACTGATAAAACTATATCGCGGTTATATAATGCCTCATATGTTTCCATAGGTGTACGTTGATTGCTCCTGTACGTTTAGCGGCAGTGAAGTGAAAAAACGTATTGCGTTTGTTTCTGCAGTCGAAAATGGTGGAAGGTTGTATAACGTTACTGCCTTGGAAGACTTTTTCTATCAGTTAATGTAATATCTTCTTTATATACGGTAAAAAGTTTGCTAAGCTTGAAAAATGATGTGATTAAAATTGCCGTTGTTAAAAAAGTTTCTTTTCGAGTGTTACGCTCGCGACGTATTTGAAATAATACACAGAGTTTACCACGGCACTGCAAACGAGAGTCAGTTGTTCTGTTAGTTCTTCCAGCGGCCACCAGGGGATGCTCGGCTACCCACGTGACGGGAGAGAGCGCCAGTACGACTCCAACCACTGACGCGAATAGTTCACCCCTGTGAATCCGCAACGGAGAATAAATACGTCCATCCGGACAATTCACGCTGAGTGTCATTGCATCGTACATCCTACATAATCGCTAAGGCGCACTACCTACCTTTAGAGGCATCATTGCAAGAAATACCTCGTACTGCAAGGATTTTGTCGGGGAGTAGGATGTAAAAAAGTACCGTTTCGTCTATGTTATATCACGCGGGGAATACTTCATAAGATACTTATGATTGGAGTCCTTTCTTCCACGACTTCAGGTTTACACCGCAGGGATCACCTGCAATTATAAGGGGAGATAGCGCTTTGGTGCTTTGCATTAGTATAATCAACCTTCCGCACTCTTGAAATTCTCGATTTGCAATCTATCCCTGAAATACTCCGCTTTAGGCTTAGGCGTAGCCCCTTTCTCAGAAGTTCCCGCAGACTGGAGTGGGCAAAACCACCCGAACAAAGCTCCTTATAACTCAACATAGACTGCTCTCCTTGGGCGCTTTTGTTTTTTTTAATCGTGAAGAGCGAATAGGAAGATAAATTAATTTCAACACTCTCATATTACTCCTTCCTTTTTATTTTCTCGCTTAGACGTGTTTGGTGTTTTTTTGGCCAAGGTGTCTGCCATCAAA
Organism: Ischnura elegans; assembly: GCF_921293095.1. NCBI lineage: Eukaryota > Metazoa > Arthropoda > Insecta > Odonata > Coenagrionidae > Ischnura > Ischnura elegans. The sequence continues at coordinate 100,935,658 of NC_060259.1, forward strand.
TGCTTTCTATTCACGCAACTCACGGACGTGCGGGTATGCTGCCAACTGCTTTCTGCCGCCCGAGGAACAAAAGAAGATCAAGCATTCGCGAATGCTAATGCCAAAATGTTTTAATCAAAATTAACTACTTTTTTATCGAACGACAGTTTACCACATAAATTTGAGACTGAGCACTCCATTAACTTCATTTCTAACAGATCGCTAGCAATTACAGAGATTAAGAAGTCTTAACGTAAGTTTTTCCGGAGGTGAAACCCTCGCTATGGCGAGAGCCAACACCAAAAGGGCCTCGTTAAAACGAATATTTTTAACATGCTTATTATAGGGTCCATTTACGGTACATCTGCTATTCGTCGTAATAGCGGGGGTCTCGCTATAGCCCGTACTCGCTTTAACGAGGTTCCACTGTAATTACTTTTCTCCAACAGACCAAAGGGCATCATTTTTATAACCATAAATTAAAAGTTACAGATCCTTTGCTGCAAAATTCACTTTGTTTTAACATCCAAGGACTCATTTTTAAGGAATAAAATATTTCAGTGTCCACCCTTGCACAGTGCACCCGTGCACTTCATACTTTCCTAAATGTTGTGCCGGATGCTTGCCAACAAAGCTCAGTTTCCTTTGGTGAACTCTCCCAGCTCTTGCCCTGTATTGCTCTCAGAGATAAGTAGGTACATATTCACTTGTAGTCTTAACCTTATGATGCTTACTAGGGATGGTCAGATTGGATACTTTGAATCCAAATATCCACAGATAATGCCCTTCGCCGTATACTTAGAATCCAAATTCGTTGAAGAAATTGAATCTGAATCCAAAATTTATAGAAAGAATCCAAAATCTGAATCCACATCAAGGCCCTTGAAATAAACCTTTACAACTTAAGGTTGTTATTACTATACCTTAACGACATCTTCTATGACAGCATCAAAGCTCAATCCATGTTTAGTAACATATTTCATTACAAAACCAGATAGAAGCTTCTCATAATCACAGATGTTGTTTATCTTACATAGTAAAATATGAACCAGCTGCTCTTTCTCGTCCTGCATGAAATAAAATTATACATAGTAGATATTAGTGGTAGCAACATTACAGTGATTGTAGGACAAAAGATAACGACAGTATTTCAACTCACCATGTCGTAATCTGAGAGCTTAATATTAATCCCAAGCTCATATTTGAAATACTTAATATCTTTCAATGACTCAATCACATCATGCAGCAAGTGCAAAGAGTCCCAATTGCTTCTCTTTGGATTGTACACAAAGTCTATTGCAGGAAGAAAATCACTTTTTTCATCCTTTGCATGGTCCAAGTATGAAAATATATTCTCGGCAAAAGTTAGCGCGACATCTGGCCAATTTTCGTAAGACTCTAAGTACCTGAAAGCATTAGATAATACAATATTTTTTAATAACAGAAGTACCAGAAGCTTGAATTTAATGGCAAAACAATTATAAGACAATAACACGCAGAAGACACCACAGTCATTCAATTTCAAATCAACACAGAAAGGTACAGTTTTCAACCTGACCCTCTTCGATTTTCATGAAATTGGTGTGTTCATTGCACATGACGAGAGAATGGAAAACACCAAGTAACAAAATTTTAGCACAAGTAACATAAGAGTAATGGGCACTCTAAGTTCTAAAAATGTGCAGAAAATTTTACCAACACTTCTAACATGAATGGCTGTAACTTCAGTTCTAATAAAGATAGAACAGTGAACTGTGTAATTTTGGAAAGGTCTTTAACACCTTATAGACTGCAGGGGTCATTTGACTTATTTTCAAAATTAAAATTAATTTTTCTCTCATTAAAATATTTTTTTAAATTTTTTTACTTTACTTTCTTATTTTAAATTTTTTGCATACTTTACTTCCTTCATTTGGGTCTTAAGTTTGATAAATTAATAAATAAATTAAATTTAACTGTTATGTTTTGTTTTTAATTTTTATGACATTTGGAAAAGAAAAGGGTGCAAAATATCATTGAAATGCACCAATAAATCGTCCAATTTATGCCCTCAAGGCAAAAAAATATTTTGGGGAAAGTGTGCTGAAAAAATCTGGGTTCAATAGATTGAATCAAAATAGAGGTAGGTATCGCATTGCAATGTACATAAAACAAAACTAGACTGATAACAGCGTCGCTGCTCTCCATTTACAAACCATGTTCCTTCATATCATGTTCCCATATAATTACTGCACATGTTCCCCATGGTAATCTCTTATGATTGTGTAGTCGGGGCTCCAGGACATCGGAGCTCCGCAGCAGTTCATATCATCTCAGCTAAATGGTAATGACGTTAGAAGCTTTTGAGGCAATCCAAGGTTGACTTTCGTCCTTTGCCAGGAGCACCTAGGGAATGCTGCGGCGAGGGTGTATACAATTTTCAGGTTTTGAAAATCCCAACTGGAGTAATGTGAAGTTATGTTCTTTATTCATCTCAATGAGTTGCAAAAATTAATACAGGAACGGTTGACATGACGTTGTGCTGTTGAGCATGAAACTGAAAACATCACACATCTATTTATTGCTTCCCCCCGAGGCCTCTCAGTGATATTTCAGCCTCCTTTACGAGCACGAATATTGCTCTTAGTTCAAATTTGCCGTAGAAGGATATCAAAACCAAAAAGATACCGCAATCACCGTGTATGTGTAACTACTTTTGAATAAGACAGATGATTGCCAGAGATGTGAACATTATCACGGAAGGTCCATATAATCAGTGATACCACTTGTTGCTCTATCTTTGTTTTATTCTCCTTAGAGTAGAGTCCGGAATTATGAATTACGGAATATCTATCCCTATGGAAAGATTTTCTAGAATTATGCCGACACTATGTTTTCTGTAGCCCTGGCGAAATATAACGGCAACATGAGCCGTTAAAAATGCTCCCTTACCAAAAAATTGGCTTCTAAGGCGATCCAAAAAGATAGTCGTACTTCTAGTATGGAGGTAAGTCAACGGTTATTCAACACACGATGGTAAAAGCAGCATGCATCGTCTCATTCCACGGGCTGACACCACATCTGCGGCACTAATGGAGCCAGGGAAAGTTGCTTACGCAGCGCAGTTATCAAAACTAACTCAACTTGTATCTCATAGCCAGTGGGTTTAAATGAAACATGGTTAAACTCGATTGTTTCTGCCTTTACCTTGTGAAAATCCATTCTGAACAATAAAAAGTTGTATTGAATAAATCGTGTGAAAAGGTACCATAACTTTTTATTGTTCGAATCACGGTTAGACCTTGAATACCCATTTGCTTAACTCCGCTAGGTGGCAAGCATTTATTTTTGAAAGAACAGGAGTTAATGTAAATGCCCTCCAAGAATAACTCGCATCGTCATGTAATCACTGCAGTCAAATTCAAGGCGTGAAAGATAAGGCAGTCCCTTTTCACTCAGGAATGGCTTAGCACCATTAAATAGAAATACAAAAAGTGCCCGGTGTTATTATCAGATATGTGGAAGCAAAATATTATGTGAAGTCATGCTGCTTGTGAGTCGAAGGTCACGGCACTGAATTCGCGGAAGAATGCCGACAGTGAAGCTATACCCGGTAGTTTCAATCTAATAATTCCAAAATTTCATGGGAAAGTGCTTTTTTAATGCAAAAAAATTATAAAGAGGTGAGATTGTTCCGGACTCTTAATCTATTTTTGTTCATTCATTACTGGGGCATGACGGCAGTTGCGCGGTTATTTAAATAGCTCACTTAAAAAAGTGGTGTAGACACTGAAGAAATCTTAATTTCGGAATATCCCGGGTCCTGTGTGCTCCATATTATCTATGGTATGCTATTTGGAGAGAGGTAACCGACAGCTGGGGTCATTTGCACCATGAAGTAAGGGTTGGGAGGATAGAAACCCTATGATGGCATTAGCCAGGTTGTAATGATAGGCTCCTGGACAGAGTGGTGCAATGGAAGTGCCCTCCACATTTCACTCAAACAGGGATAGGGCCATCTCTGATAAGTTTCTGCCACTGCCAGGAAATGAACCTGGGCCAAGGGCGTAAAGCCTTCATGATGTATTAGCAAAATTTTGCTCCCTATTAATGGGGTTAATTAGGATGACTATCCTCAGATATCTCATTTCTTCAATCTCCAATCTTGGTTTGTCTGCAGGTGGTAAAACGAATTTCCTGAAACTGCTTTTCATGATTCAACTGTTTAAAAAAATTAGCTTCTCTGCGAGCATTTAGTGTTACCATTCCAAAATTTATCCTGGGTAACAAAAATAATCTTAGTGACAGAAATAACAATTCAACCAAGATGTTCAGCCATGAGAAACATTGTTCAGGAATGCAAAGTTATGTTTCTCTTAAGGTAACACGTCATCTGTGATGCTGCTTGTGAGTAATTAAGATTATTAGGCTTTATTTTCTTGCCTCCAAATGAGTAATCGAATCCGGGAAACATATATCTGACCCGATTGAAAAGGATTTCATGCTCCTTTACGTAAAACCTCACAAATGAAACTTCCTCACTGATGAAACTTGGTCTGGTTCTCAGCTGGAAGTTTCATTAGTGAGGTTCTACTGTATTCCTATAAATCAGAGCAATACAAAAGTGAATGACTAAGCATTCTAAAAATAATGAACAAGTGTTATCCTAAAAAGTAGGGATGTGCGAACAGTATCCACGAATACTCGAATACCTCGAATACTAGAAAGTATTCGATATTCGAGATCTCGAATAGTTATGCCAAAGATACCGTCTCGAATACCTCGAATACTTTGAATTTCACGTCATGCACTGTCGCACGCACATCGTTGGTAGTTGACGCAGAAAAATTAAGAGAACTCTAGTCGTTTAGTGCATGCAGCGCCGTTTCAGGCAAGCTGACGAACTACCGTATATCTCCGAATATAGTCCCCCCGTTTTTTCCAAAAATGGCCGCGGAAAAGTAAGGGGGGGGGACTATAATCGAGTGTAATCCAGTTTAGCATGCTAAAGGTGACCATAAAGTTATAAATAACGGCATAATGGCTAATGTTCTCGTAGTCTTTCTATTTGAGTATATTTATGAGGATTATAATCGGAGATATTAGTAAATACTGCCACGTTTTACCGGAAATTAAGACAATTTTTACCACAATTGTTGTACAAATACGATTCTTCCGATTCAAATAGCATATCGAATATGCGTTTTCACGGAATCCATCGGGTAGCCGCTAATTTTTCTTGGAAAAGTATTGTTAGAATAATTCAATCGACACTGATCACTTAATGACGCAAAACAGTAAATAATTAAAATGAAAACTAAACACACACTATCATTACATTAATCGAACACTAGAATTGAATCAATAGTATATGTACCCGTCACTCATTTAATAATTACACGATTTAAATAATTGCGAAAAATAAACAGATAAAGTGAACCTTTCGTGACGATTTAGCATTTCATTGCGTCCGTAGCTACTATACGTCCATGTGCCCGTGCGGTTCGTGTTCACAACCACTGCCTTTACCGCCTTCGCAGGACAAGAATGCGCAATAGGTGATGCATTTGTTTCTGAAAAGGCGCAATAATCGACGACTTTAAACCAGAAGCGCCAGCATTACTGTATTTGATCGAAATACAGCGACTCAGCATCGAAAGTGTGATCAATTTATTGAGGAATATCTTCAATTCGCCAGGGTAAGTAGGATCGATAATTTACGTCGCATAACGTTTCGCAATTATTTCCGCGATATTTTCTTTATTAAAAATAATTTTACGTTCAACGCAGTGAGGTGATGGATCCAGTAGAAAGATGAGGATCTATCCTGCGGCAGATTAGAGGCCATCAAAGACGGAGTTTCGATGCCAATTTAAAAATAGCCGTTGCAGAATACGCCGTAAATCATAGTATTCACAGCGCTAATACATCGTGGAAGTCTCGATGCGGCAGATTCAAAGAATTAGAGGAAAATATCGTCGAATTTGTGCGCAAATGCTGAGCAGAAGCTCTTTGTGTAACTTATGCAATGATTCGCGTCGAGGCATTGAAAATTGATATAATTTTTTTTCAGTTTTAATGTATGTTGGAAAAAGTTTATTTCTTAATTTTATTACTTTGATATTTGTAAGTCCTGTAGTTTAATTGTTTTGCTTAGCAGGCATTTGATAGCAATATTTTTATAATATTTATAATTTATTTAACACAATTTTATTTAGATTTCCTAAATTCTTCAGGTCACTTGGATTTGTGATGAGTTGATGGGTGTGTTACACTGGATCTAAGGAAGTTTCAGGGCCAAATGCAATACTGTTTATGGGCTTTAAGTTAAAACTTATACATATATTGACATTGTCTGTAGTCATTTGGAAATCAAAAATATTAATAATTTGTGAAGGTTTAAAAAATACAATAACCTTGGATACTTAAAAAAATTTCTCATTTCTTCATTACATCTGGTTAAGGAACTATAAATTACTGATACATGCAATGGATCACAACATGTTTTAGGTATAGTTATTTTGTTGTGATGGAAAATATGTGAACAGATTTGTTCTTAATCTTCACAGAAAATAATAGTTTTTATCGAATCTAGAATCTTAACTTGCTAACCACAGAAAAATTGCCTTCCTTTACATTTAAAAATTTTTCCCAAAACTGAGGTCTCAAAATTGGGGGGGGGACTATATTCGGAGATATACGGTAAATCAAATTCGAGGGTTAGAGCGGTTAGAGCAGTGAAAAGAGTTCGACTTGGGGAACTGAAATTGATCGGGTGAAAAAAATCCGAAAATCCCAGGTGTCCCCCATCAGGAGAACCTCAATTCCGTGGGATAGCAACATTGGCGCATTTCCCACGATCCGCTATCCCCCTCCATTCAGCATTCACCCCACCCAATCTGACGATTGCCTCTTCTCCGACATCAAACAAAAGGTCCCAGCTCGTGCAGGGATCGTGTTACGAAGACTTTAGCTTCGAAAAAATATCAAGTTACCGGAAAATAATAGAATCGCGTTTCACCCTTCACCCTTCCTCCCCCACTGACCATTTTCCCGCATCCATCTTTTGATAAAAATGAGACGAGGTGTTTACCATGTCCACTTTGTGGCTAATAACGACAGACACTTTTGAATCTTACCCAGGAGATGAAACTACCATAGGGAGAACTCAGGGCCGTGGGATAGTGACATTGGCGCATTTCCCACGATCTGCAATCCCCCTCCATTCAGCGTTCGCCCCACCCCCTCTGACGATTTCCTCTTCTCCGAAATCAAGCAAAAGGTCCCAGCTCGCGCAGGGATCGTATTACGAAGACCTTAGCTTCGAAAAAAATATCAAATTACGCGAGAACAATAAAAACATGTCTCAAGCCCTACCCCTCTCCTCACCCACTGGCCTTTTTTTGCTAAACTGCTTCGAAGTTCCCCATTTCTGGAGGTCAACTGCTGCACGAGTCATCTACTAGCCCAAAAATTGTCTAACAATGACTTTCGGCAATCGATATTACACTTTCATTGGATTGAAATATTAGTAATGTGCGCGTAATTTAAAAAAAATAAGACCAAACACGACATATTTCTTAGTTTATTTAAGCATTTTACACAGGAAAATAAATGCTGGAAAGACAAAGAAATACGACGGAGGCTTAGCATTTTGGCGTAATGCTCAAATAGGGTGGTTTCCTATTATTTTTTTACTGCCTAAATCGAAAGATTATTACTCCTGGAGTACGTATTTAACGCTTTTAGATTTTTATTAGTCGATATCTATTTTTGGCGATTAAATGAAAAGTGAAAAATTTCAAGCGCGCGAAAACGCGACGGGTAAGTATGAATGCCGGGATGCCGCGAGTGAGGTGATCTTGGGGAGAGGTTCTGAGCGCTGATACGACACAGGATGCTAGCAGGTAGCTGAGTACCATGCTAGCTGGTAGCGGTTGGCTTAAATAAGGATTATTAATACCTCATCAAACGAAGGAAACTTTCCGACCTTAGGCAGTGTTAACAGGTGATTATTAAGACCATGTTTCCCTGAGCTCTGTGCCTCATGCATGCATTGCTAATCTCAGACGGTCTAAAACTCCTATCTACTCATATAGAAACTAGGTCACTGTGACGTCCCGTGGAGTGGCATCGCATGGGCGCCAATCTGGCCTTTTTCAAATGAGGATAAAATTGACCATTGCCATTCGTATAAACCGGTATTTCTAAAACCAAATAATTTGTATTTTATGAATACTCTAATGGTGGGTACCGAATCACAATCAATGCCTTTCGTTTCCTTTAATGAAGGAAACTACCCTATTGTTTACATAAAATTAAAAATATTCCATCAATCAGCTAAATTCCTGTTTGAATCCTTTAAAAGAAATCACAATTACTCACCAAAATCTTGGGTTTCCTGCTGCATAGGCGACCTAGTCAAACATTCCTGCATTCATCGTTTAGTATTCGAGGTATTCGAAATTCGAGGTATTCCAATATTCGAGCAATGATTTGATATTCAAATTCGATATTCGAATTCGAGAAATCTGCTATTCGACCCATCCCTACTAAAAAGTATACTCCTCCTCATACCAACTCTTGATTTTACACAGTGCCCATATTTTGGTCCCTCCAACTGCGTAAAATCTAAGTTTTACTGTAGTTACTTTCACTGCCTTACATTTTATTCCCAGCATTTTAGGTTTAAAATCCTTTACCAGAAATCTTATTTCCCAGTAAAAATTTTTCCAGCTGGGGGTAAAACATATCCTTTAGTTCATCCTCACTTTCCCGCATAAAAACTAATTACTGAAATATTGTTAAAATTGCCCTTTACTCTGAAAAAACATACTCTCTTGCATCATGTTTTAAAAACTATCATGGATTCTAATAATTGTCTGTTGATAGAAAAACCTAGTCCGGCATAGTGTTCTTCATCACCATAGCCTCTTTAAAATATTGGGTAACTAGTACAACTGAATTTGCTACTAAATGCTCATGTTGTTTATTGCTTGGCTACCACACTGAGTTGAGCAAGTAAGAATGCATTGCAAATTTTCATCAGATCACTCTTACTTGTTCTGACATTTTACTTTATTGCTTATTTCTCCCATCTACTTTTCTTCTCTTTCGAGCATTTTCTTTCTCTTAATTATACCATGTTCATGTTTTCTCCCCTGCATATACAGCCAAAAATTCAATCCCCCTCACCAATGTAGCATTGATTCCTCAATGTCCAATATCCTTCTGGGGGAAACACAAGCAGCCATTAGCTTCTTAAAAAAATTTATAAGTGGTCTGACTTAACATTGGCAATCACTTGGTGCAGGCTTGTTTTGCAGGTGATATTTTTTCAAAATGGAGGACTTGCAATATCCCAAGAAATCAATCCCAAGGCATTGATTGGTGAAATAACTCGGAACTAAAAAATATCAATTTCTTCAAATAGACAGAGATCCTAATTATTCTTTTATGGAAGTCGGCGATCTAACAATCTTTTCATAGTTTTGCTTAGAAAAGCAAACTAGTGTCTATGACAGTAGAATTTGTAAACATGGCGAGAGCTATGGGGCATGTAATCCATAGTATCATACTGCAACAACAAAGGAAACCAGGAGCATACATAAAAATGTTTAAATACATCATGTTGATATGTGGGCAGAGCATAACTCAAAGACAGCACGGAGCAGGGCCATGTAAACACTTGATATTTCCGCAACGATCCAGTAATTTTGTAACTGTGGTTGGGGAGAAGGGTATTGCAAGGAAATGATAGGGAATAGAAATAGAAACTATAAGACAGCATTTGCTCAAAACTCACCTTAATCGAGAGAAAGCCCAGTCAACAATGGCAGAGCTGGCATCAGGAAAGTGGCTAACAGCCTTAGAGATGATGGATTTGAGAAGCATACCTTGAGAATCTGAATCGAGGGCTAAAATTTCCAATATCTGAACCACGTCCATCACAGACTCAAAGGCAAGCACACACTCTTGCCAGTGGCGCTCCCAAATCATCCAAGCCTCAAGCCATGCTCCCTGAAATGCAAATGGATTCCAAACATGAACTTACACAACAATTGTTCCCACATGATTTCCCGGGCACATTCAACAAAATTATTAGGTGTTATCCTCACTGACAACCTTGACTGGTCATCACATATTGATTATATAATGAATAAACTATCCACTGGCATATTTATTATAAGAAAGCTGGCTGAAGTAACTACCATTGATACTCTGAAGATGATATATTATGCCAAAATATATCCTCACCTAACTTATGGCATCATCTTTTGGGGTAATGCTAGCTGCTGCCACAAAGTTTTCTCTATGCAGAAACGTGCAGTGAAAGCCATGGCCAGAGTTTCTATGCGAGCACCTGGCTTACCTCTTTACAATGATCTGAAAATACTAACATTCCCATCACTGTACATACTCAACTGTGCCTCTTTTGTTAAGAATAACCCTGAATACTTTCCAAAAAATAGTTCTCTCCATAATCACGCTACCAGAACCACCAATGACATTCACCTCAAAGACTACCATAGCACTTTCTGCCAAAATGGACCCCTTTTCTCCCTATCAAAAATATACAACAGGCTACCGTATGATATTAAATGTCTTCCACCTACACCATTCAAGAATGCTTTGAAGAAATATTTAATAGAAAATAACTATTATAGCCTGAAGGATTTTATGTTGGGCTCGGAGTAATCTTTGCCCATCAACCACTAAAATTGTAACTTTTTTTCTTTTATCTGTAAAAATTGTAAATGTTATATCACTTCATTTATTTGTAACTATTACTTTAATTATTTACTTTATTTTGACGACTTCCAATGTCACCGGAACATGTGATCTCTAGGAACAATAAAAATTATTATTATTATTATTATTATTGATCTGCCACAATAATTAGACGACATGACACAAATCCTCCACAAAGGAGGACACAAGGGATGACGGCTAAACCTGCTATGATTCAGCTGATATCAATCACTAATACACAGTGTATCATGAAAATAGATGCTATGCGTTCCCCTGTTAATAATATTCATCTAAACCATCCTCTATGCTTTTAAAGGCACTTCAGCTTATAGCCATTTACACTTAACCACTCAAGACAAGAGACCACATTCACCAGAGTGTAATTGGCAACTATCACGTCAGCAACAAAACAGAACAAATAATGATCTTTTTTTATTTAAAAAAAAAACTAAAATTTGCCACATTCAATAGATTAACACATTGAATTGCCTAAGCTAGAAGATGAAAGATTGCAAAAACTGAAAGTGACATCACCTATGTATTTTTTATCTAGTAGAATCAGGCATGAAGATAAGACAGGACAATAATTGATGGGGAAGCAATGACAGAGGTCAAAGGCAGGTGGGTCCAATAGGGGAACCACAATCTTACCTTGGTCATGCTTTTTTTAAATGTTTCCAGTATGCTGCTTTTAACAAATGAGGTCCATTTCTCATTATCATTTGGCCACAAAATAGAAAAAGTATCCAAAAGATGAAGTCTTTCACTAACACACTTAGCAGCAGCAGTGAATTCACCATTAACCTGGAAAAAATGAAGCAAATGATTGAAAGCAGAAGTTATCCAAATCATCACACTTAGCCCATTTAGATAATGGATTAAAAACCAAAAATTCATTAGTGAAAAGAGGCTGGGTCAACCCGGGCTGCAGTGAAACGCATTAAAACTTAGTGGGAGAATGAGAGAGTTCTGTGGATTGAAGGAAAACCAGCAACTCAAAAAAAAAAAAAAAAAAAAGAATGGACAGACCTATGAGCACACTTTGGCCAAGCAAGCTTTCAAGGGTTGTTGAAATCTTTGCTATGGTGTGGAGATCAAACACAACAGTGAATACCCCCAACAGTATCATCTCACTTGTTACTTTTTAGATGCTAGCTTTTGACACTCACATTACATATATTGCATTCCACATGAGAAAATAGAGAAGTCTTGAATGATTTACTTCGCAAGTGAATACTGCTAAAGAATTGCTTTTCTTAATTCCTCTCCATCCCCATTAACTCATTTCACAGACCAGCAAATAAACATACAGTAAAACCTCTTCATACCATAATGGAGGGGACCAAAATTTGGTCAATTTGATGCATAGAGGTTTGCTATAGAGAGGTTTTAATGATACGCATAATTTGTTCATATCATTTGGAAATAAAAGGCACTAATGTCTTTTAAACCACCATATTTATGTGTTTAAATATACATGCATGCATTAGTGAACATCTATTTGCAATTTAATGATTACAGAAGGGAAAAAAGTGACTTGTTCAAGTGACCTTTTCAGTAATTTGGGTTTGCTTGATTTTTTTTCAAACCATTTTGAAATAATATTTTCAAGACGGTTTGAAAAATTTTTCAAAATATCCTAATGAATACGATCACATCATCATTTTTGCATTCCTTAATACTTAAAAAAAACTTCAATGATGTTCAAAGCTTCCTGAACCTCTTTTATGGTGGAAACTGTAGCTGATTCTTCATTATCAATTTCTTCCTCCACATCCATCTCTTGCAGTAACTCATAATATGCCCTGCCCTGGTCGATGGCTTGGAAGATTGCTAATTTTATGATAATGTCAAGTAGTCGCCTTCTTATATTTGTCCAATCCATCATCAGCATATGATTAACAAAGCAATTTTCCTTGTTTTCATACTTTATGACAAATAATTGAAAATACATGAAATATCCTTTAGAATATTGATTAATCATTTTTATATCATTTGAAATGTTAAAGATATTAAAAAATAAATAAAAAGGTGACTGATGTAAAAATTAGGCCATAAATTGAGCGCTCTTTTAACACTTTGTCAAATTTTCTCTCTCCAAACTACAATGCACGTAGGGATCCGAAGAAAAACTCTGTAAAGGGCACACAGAAACGCTGCGTCTGGTAAATGACGTGATTTACCAGCGAGAATGCTGGGCAACTGTGCAAGGGTAAAAAATTTCATTGCAGTGTATCAGCTACTTAGTTAGTTGTCTACCACACCTAAAATTGTCACGCATGGAGTAATGTTCAGAATTTCTACAAATTGTCTTCCCAAGCTCCCGATGGAAAAGCCAGATTTCACGGCATGAATATGCAGGCCCGACATATGACTGCCACTTAGCGCATTAAATTGTGAACTGTGATCGTTCACGCAAGCATTGAAAAAATTACCAAGGCGGTAGTAAGAATATGATGTATAGGGAAATATGGGAATAAAATAATTGCAAAACTGGATGTTTTATTTGTGTCGCGGTAAATTCATAAACAGAAAGCGAGCACTATCATGCAATTTTTACCATGATTCGAGGAAAAACGACGTGTTCTCTCTTAATTCTACAGTCACTTAAAATGATTGGGATAGTAGGATACCTTTTCCTTATTTACTCTTTGGTATGCTCTCATATGGAGCAAAATGGCCACAGCTAATTGTTACCGTGACAATAACTGCATATTAAAGGTGTATTCGAAAATAAAAATAAGCGTGAAACATTTATCGCTGAAAATGTTATTATGTGTTAAATTATTAAATTTTATGTGATTGCAGCCGCATTAATGGTCATTAATTCTCTCGATATGATTTGAGGAGGTAGTTAGGCCATCTCGGGGGTGCCTCCTGGCTATGATAAGTGGAGATTTTACGAGATAAAGAGGCACAAACCATGAGAGGTTTGCCTATAAATTTACATGTAACTCTGACAGGACCATAGGGATGGTATGAAGTATGAAGGTTTTTCGATGTCAAGAGGTTCAATACAAAGAGGTTTTACTCTACTGTTTTTCCATGCTAGGGATTTCATACTAAACTTATGGTTGTCATACATGTAAAAACCCAAATCCGTTAAATTTAACGTTAACTGGGCCAATTACATTCTTCTGGACTGGTGAGGTATACTATAAACTTAGGTTAAGCTTAAGACACATTTTGTAGCATCATGTCTGTCATCATTCCTGTAAGCAATATGCCACCACTGCTCAGAGCCCTTATATGCTACTACTGAAGATAATAACCAAAGCTTAGGAGTATGCCAGTCCCAAAAGAATTGACCGAATGTGAGATAGAATTTTTTTAAAATCATTTGACAACAGTCATTATTAATAAGAGCCTTACCTGACATAAAGAGTCCAATTTTTCCAGGCAGATGGAGAGTAGTGACTTCAATACCATTAAATGTAATGAGCTCATGCCAAATATTGACTCGATTACAAACTCAATATCATTTATTTTTCCAATCAGGGAAGTTGCATAAGTCAGGTCGAATGTAGCTGCAGAATCTTTATCTTGCATCAACTGAATGTACTGGCGAAACTGGGCTTTGTGTATTTCCTGTGTATCCAAACCATGCTTGGAGGCAAATTCATCAGCCTCCTCAAATAAATTCTTCCTCAATAAGCGGTTGAGGCTGAAAAAATGATCACACAGATGTGCCACAAAGTTTACAATTTGGATAATCATAAGGTTGCAATAATGAAAGGAAATGGAAAACTAAGAATTCACTGAATAAATAGTACAAATAATTGAAATTCAACTATGACCAAAATACACAGTCCCGAACAAAAACTGCATCACTAACTAGTGGAGTTTCTGAGGGATTTATGTGCATCACTGGCAGAATTGTATGCTCGTGTGGCCACCTGAGTCGGGAAGGGAGGAAGTTCGGTAGTGGCAGACACCCAATCCCAACAGCTTGACAAGAGGACAAAGACACATTCTTTCATTATTTTTATTTTGTTGCATGGGTATAGGCATTGTTTAATGAGTCTGGCAGCTAAGAAGGGACAATATAACCCTGTTATAATCATAACTATACCCAGAAGCCTAAGCCTGTAACTTGGTTTTCTCCTGAGTTGGAAGGAAATAGACTCGTGAAGCTACCATCTCATCCAACCCTAATTCTGTAATTCATTTCTCTCGGTAATGGAGAAAACATTCTCCCAGTACCAAAGAAAATTTTTCTCCAGGAGAAAATATTTCTCTCGACTCAAGTCTGTAACGCGATTGGAGAAACCCTGGAGGGGCACTTCGGAGTCACCCGCCAACTAATTTTCAGGGAGAAAGCGAGAAAAATAGCAGAGAAAAATATGGCGGACCATTGTGGATGAGCAAACTGCAGTTCTATTTGTATACTCTTATATATTTTTTACGCATTTGTGACAAAATAGAACATGAAAATCCATTCTTCAAGTAAGGCAGGCAACGTACATAGTGTAATTGTTGACAAGAATTGAAAGTTTTGTATGGATTGTAAAGCTGCATTTGCAAGGAAACTACATGCAGTAAACTTTCATTGTACCTCCCGTGTAAGTGAACACATTTTTTGCCTCTTATGTACCCCTAAGTGAATTGATTGCATATAGACGATGAGGTAAAAAGTGAAGCGACAAGTGAAGTGAGTTGTGGGTGTATATCTTCGGCAAAATAATTTATTTCTTCCACGCAGTTTTAATGAACCGTACACATTTTGATCAAAGGTATCTAACTATTGCAAAGGAGAAATGTTTCATATCTGAACTAGTTCTACTTTAGGGATACATCGAACGCACATTAATTTTCATTTGTTTGTTCACTTATAAGTTCTGTTTGATTTTATTACCTATTGCAACTAATGTCTCTTCATCAAGAGCTTTCGCCAGTGTTTATATTTCATGCATTTTGTTGAGCTGTTGTTTTTGTTTTGGTTTCAGTATGTGTGATAGGATTCAAAGTTTGTTATTGTTGTTGTTTACCCTAGTAACCTTTACCCTTCCTTTACCACGTAATTACTTGCATGCAGAACTGCCAACAGTGAAGTATAAAAAATATATAGTGAGGAATTTACTTAATTGTATGAGGTTGAGAAAAGTTTAAGGTAGAAAAATAAAGTTCAATATATCCACAGCGACAATGTAAAGATATTTTTCAAATTATTTTCTATTTCATTTCGCAAATAGTTTCACTTTATATACACGCTATTGATGAAAGGCTTTGGCCATTAACAAAAAGTCAAGTTCTCGAAAATTACCTGATTATTTTCGTAAATGTATATAGTAGAGTACAGGCATCCCCCGAGTTACGTAAGAGATGCGTTCCGGCAGACTCTGCGTAAGTCGAAATTTACGTAAGTCGAACCTTTGCGTTAGTACTTCAGAGATTGCGATCGGCGCGGTGAAATTCTCAGCGGAGAAATGCGCGGTAAATTCTCGGTGAAGTTTCATTCAATTCACTGCGATATTCATGAACTCTACCACGTATTCTTACGTTATTAGATACAAAATCGATAAACATTAATATAGTCTGGGAGTTGCATCTCGAGCATTGCCAATCCGAATGCGTAATATTATTCTCAGAGTTGACCGATAGCGTGGATTTGGGAAAGTACGGTATCTCAACGCTACATTACTAAACTGAATACTTAAATTGGTTCATAATGTTATACTGCGATCTAAGGGCCCAAAGAATGCACCGTCTACCTACCTATAATCACTATATCTTCTGCCTTTTATATATTACGTTGATCGATGAATCTAGTGGTTTCACTGTCACAGTTAATACACGTAGAAGGGGTGTCGAGGATTACGAGCAAATTACACACAAAAAATACCAGTAACTTACTTTATTCTTAGATACATTCACACGCACATACACTCAATCTTTCACGCACGGAAATATACTTTCATTCTCTCATATCTCAATAAAATAACGTGAAAATATCATCATTTGAACATTTACTTCGCTGGAAACATCGAAGAGTATTTCCAAAGCACGAAGCTAATTAAAATTGAGCTTTTATTCAGTCAACTCCGTCATTAACGTGCAACAAAGTTAGTGGGGAAAAGCTTTCAATGACGCAATATTCATTTACAGTTGCACACAATACGAGAGAACGAGAAAATGCAGCTTAATAAAATTTTCCGCCAGAAACATGTAAACAATTACGCAATTAATAACGTGTGTCAACTTTTTCTATACTTTTTCGCGGCGTTCATTGCCAACACTCAAAATTTCAATGCCGTTACGTGGGTAATAAACAATTATTTTCCGCAATAAAGATTTCTGCTTGAACTTCATTTTATTTTAATTTCACAGATGGAAATGTCCAAACTTAAGGATACAACTTTTAAATAGTTGAAAGTCGGAGTTCGGGTGTGCATGCTGTATAACAAGTTTATCGTACAGGAATGAGCGCAACCACATCCATCGCTAGAACTGCAAATTTTTACGTTGATTGCTGACTTGGGATTTATAAGCGATTTTTCTACAGAAATTAATGAAAATTCCTTCGAGGAATGACAAAAATGGGTCACTTTGTTATTTTTAACACGTAAAAAACTCGATAAGTATTCAATATTTTTTCTACCATAGGTTGTACGAGCGAATATCTGCTTCTTCGCGGTCGCATTCGAAAATTAACGTAATCATTTGAAATACGGTTATCGCTTACGTAAGTACGGATTTACGTAAGTCGAGACATACGTAACTCGGGGGATGCCTGTACTAATTTTTATCGCATTATTATTTTTGCTAAAAATTATAAGAAAGATTGAATTCACATCTTGACGGTTGGCTATTTGATCCTCAACTGCGATCGGCGAATAGTGGACCGTAACTTTGGCTAAGAGTGGACGAATAAACAATGAAGGAGTAACATGAACGCGACTGCAAGTGCCAAAGTATCGTGTCTGGCAATTGTAATTTTTACTATTAAGGAGCATGACGTAAGCTAAACTAAGTTACTTGATATAATGCAGAAAATAGTAAAATTTAATTCAGTGGAAAATTTAACCAGAGAGTAGCATCACCTTTTGTTGTGACGCTATGGTGAGACGATACTTTTTAATAACCTTTATAACTGTAATTTGGTTCCCTCAACCTCTGCTTAAGTATAGCACTCTTTACTTAAGTGATTTCATTGAAAAATTCAGGTGAAAAAAGTTTGGAATAGCAGTTTTTAGGATTTTCGTTTGGGTGAATTTCTTTCCTCGTAATCATGCCCTGGCGAGTTCAGTGTGGAAGCTGTTGTCGCCGAATGCTCAACAGAAGAAAATTAGTTCCAAGTTTAACATTGTTTCTATTTTAACAGAAATCAAATCGGCAATTCCTCTTAAAACATAGCTGTTATTTATTTCGGTCATTTCTCTTCTATCGAGTACGTATGTCCTCATGAATGTAGGTTTATTTTTGTTATTTCTGTTTCACCAAGTGGTTGTTTCCTAATATATATGTAGTATTTGTATATTTAGTAACTTTTTGTTGTTCAATAAACAGTTATTCTTCAATATCAATGTCGATTTCATTCATTATCGTGCAATAATTCCTATAACGTGTAAGTCAATGTACTGTTAGTTCACATTAGCACCAATACAGGGGGTAGCATCATATTTCTTTCAAAGCTCCACAGATGGCTCTGATGTTGCATCTGGAAGTTTTACCCCGGAAAAAGTAAAAATTTAACGCATGTTTTACCACCAAATTACCCAAATTTTACCACTTATATTTACCGACGTTTTACCCGTTAACATGCAGGTTAGCCATCTTTTACCACAATTTTTCCTGTATAAAATAAGGGTAATAATGACATAATTCATCTTTCGTGTTGACTGGGTAGTGATGAATAGGAAGTGAGATGTGAAGAATCCTTTCGAACTTCAACGAGTGCAAATTCTTTTAGTGTGTGCAGAGTGATTGGGAAACGGATTATCATGTTTTATTAGTGTTACATAATAGTGTTTTAAATTGATTGTGAGCAAATTCTTTTGCTGAATTAGTTGATTTGGAATATACTGATTATAAGTATCAAATAGACAGCTCGCGAAATGTTGTGTGTGTTGTATTGCTATTTGTGATGTGATCAGCAATACATACGTACAAGTTAGGTTAATTTTTCTTTGTTTTTTAATATATAAACACCTCTAGTAAACTATATTCCTTATGTTTTCTCACTTCTACGCTGTCAATATTTGAAAGATTTAAATCT
Organism: Ischnura elegans; assembly: GCF_921293095.1. Lineage (NCBI taxonomy): Eukaryota > Metazoa > Arthropoda > Insecta > Odonata > Coenagrionidae > Ischnura > Ischnura elegans. The sequence continues at coordinate 100,954,583 of NC_060259.1, forward strand.
GGCGAGGCAGGTTGTTGCGTTTCCTTAACTATAACATTTTAGGAGTTGCAAACATATGTTAGTTATTTCTCGGATGTAGATATTTGTAGCATAGTTAATGTGTATCATTCTCACATTTAACTTAACATTATTTTCTTTGCGATTCTTTTCAACATTCTATAATTTTTATAATTTTTCAATTCTACTCCAACATAGGTGGTGTATTTATTGCTTTTCGAGTATAAATTTATATAATGCTAAGGTACAGTGGAACCTCAATAAAACGAGACCCCACGGTGCTCAAATAAACACTTGCTATAGCGAATTTTTGCTTTACCAGAGGTGGAGCAAATAATAGCCAATATACCTATAGCGAACAGTTATACAGAAACAGGAGTGGTGCGGTGACAGAGAAATTTCTATCCGATAAACGTAAGCATAAATCCAGACGAAAGGCGATGTTTTCTTTGAATCACTAAATTTCCTTACTTAAACAACAATTTATAAGCACCGTACTGAATAAAAATCATGCAAAGCATTGCTTTGTCAATCATTATGCCAACGCAGAACCGATGAAGCCATTTTTCTAAGTACTTAATTAGTGCATTCACGTGATCATTCTTTTATTTCGGTATTTTCCACTGAAAATTCCAAAAATAACTGATAAAACTATATCACAGTTATTTAATGCCTCAAATGATTCCATTGGTGTATGTTTACTATTCCTGAGCGTTAAGCGGCATTGAAGTGAAATAACGTATTGCATTTGTTTCTGCAGACGAAAACGGTGGAAGGTTGTATAACGATCTTGCCTCGGAAAACTTTTTCTATCATATAATGTTATATCTTCATTATCTACACGAAAAAGTATGCTAAGCATGCAAAATGATGTGATTAAAATTGCCGTTGTTCAAAAAAAGTTCCTTAAGAGTGTTGCACTCGCGACGTATTCGATCAGATGGACCCTAAGGCCAAAAAAACTTACGAGTAGGAATTTATTGATTTAACATTCTCAATAATGAATGCGAAACATGAAAAAGGAATGCAGAATTTTTTAAGTTAAATAAACTAAAAGCGCAGCATCAGCTCTTCACATACGGCATCTGTGGTGGCATCAAGCGAGAGTCAGTTGTTCTGTGAGTTCTTCCAGCTGCCACCAGGGGATGCCCCGTGACGGAAGAGAGTGCCAGTACGACTCCGACCACTGAAGCGAATAGTTCACCCTTATGAATAGTACACTGTGATCGTGACTATTACTTGTAACCGCAACAGAGAATAAATATGTCCATCCGGACAATTCACGCTGAGTATCATTGTATCGTACATCGTTCACCATCGCTAAGGTGCTCTACCTACCTCTAGAAGCATCATTGCAAGTAATACCTTGTACTGCAAGGGTTTTGTTGGGGAGTAGGTTGTAAAAGAGTTCCGTTTCGTCTATGTTTAATCGCGCGGGGAATACTTCTAAAGATACTTAAAAATATAAAAAGGGCCTGGGTGACACAATAATTGTTTTTAGACTGGTTTGAAAATTCGTCCACTGCCGGCAATGCATTATGAACCCCTGAGATAGCAGATGTTAGCCCAACCGCAAGACAAGAGGAAATTTCAAAAGCATGTACAAATTTATTTTTTAACGTGAATAAGTCTTTAAATTCATGCCTACCATCTTTGAAGATATTTTAAATATATATATAAGGTTTTCTAAGGCTATTTATGGGAACATATATGGTTTAGAAGAAATTCCATACCCAACACCTATGCTACCAGGAACGCATCCCGATCTTCCTAATGTTAAAATGCTCTCGTATAGTGCAAATTTGTATAGCGCAAAGACCCCAAAGAAAGCATCCCTTGCACTATATGAGGCATTTGTGTACATCGCTATTTCATAGAGCATGCAAACATTACAGGTTTCCATGAAAAGTTAATGCTGCAATTTCTATTGAAACACATTAGAATTCATTCCCCTTTCCCTTTTTGACTTTGACTGAACTAAGGGGCTGGAGACACTTCCTGTTTTTTTCCTCGATATCTTATGGGCATTAAGTCTCCATAACAGGATTTCTTGCTTAAATTTTCCCTAACCAACGACATGTCAAACTCTCATCTTAAAGGTGGGCTGAATAAGAGGATGACACTTAAATAATATCCATTATGTTTCCATTAAAATAACACTGATTTTAGGGGAAAATAACACCACTTTCGCATTATATAGCACAAATGTTGGCCATAAAGTAACCCCACATTTTGCATGCCTCTACACATGACCAATTTCAGTCCCAGTCCAATGTTTCATGCCAAACACTAAGTTCCATATGGGTCTGCAGCAGAGCCAAGGAAGGAGAGGGGGAAAAGGGAGCAAGGAGACCCAGTGGTTGGCCAATCAAGCATAAGATAAATGCCACTCCACAACAGTGGCTGACAATATAAAACTAAAACTTGCCTACAGAGTGAAAAAACATGTATTTGACTTGTACAACATACCGATCAGTGGGACTTGATTTTGCAATGCAGCTCAGCTTTACATGAGAAACTAATTTTTCTTCCTTTCCTTCAGCAGATACTCCTTCCAGAAAAACAAGATTGTCCCCAAGATATAGAGAGTCAATGAGTGCAGCATGCTTAATTGGCACATTGAGGTGGCAAGTAAAACCTAGAACAGATCAAGGTATAGAATTAAATCATTTTCATGGAGTGTACGGCAAGCATGTAAAAAGAAAAAGAAGCACATTAAAAATAATTATATTATGTGTCAGTTGCCTTGGTATGCCATCAGTGATAAAGTACAAAGAAAAAAGCACAAAAGACTGAAATATTCCATAATAGGGGGACATTCCAATAAAGGGGACATTGCTTTCCCGAATAGATATTTCAAAACGTACCTCTATGACCATTGACTCCCATCATGACCCTCAGAGGTCAAAAAATCAACTATACAGATCTATGAACTGCAAAACCGACCTTGGCACCCCTTACAACCCATGGTTCGACACGTTGGTTGTCACGATGGCCCGACATTTACCTCTATGACCTTTTGACCTCTGTATTACCCTTGGAGGCCATTTAGTGGATAATAAAGGTATTTGGACAATTCCATTGACTAGGGCACACTTTAAAACCCATGGATCGAAACCTTTGTCGGCATGCTATTCTTTTTGCCACACTTATGACCTTGACTGTGACCTTACTGGGTCAACGGTTGAATTTTTATAAATAAAAGTGTCATTTTCGGGTTTCTTGTGTTCGAAAACCTAAGAACTGACATCTTGGTGAATAAAATTCAGGCTTTTTTCTATCTCAATTTTTTTAACATTGAAACCCCATACGGCAAATTCAAATTTTTGGTTTGGACCCACATTGTGAGGTCAAACGGTCAAAATTGTAAAATTTTACTTACACTCAACAAAACTTAGCACCTTTCCCCATAAGTATGCCAATTTGCAAGAATATTGCTCGATGATAAGTTACTAAAATTAGAGGTCAAAAATGACACACAACCTGTGGGAAAGTCTGTATATACAATATATGTACATAATACCTGTAACAGCGAGTGACAAATGAAGAAACATTGATCATACCCCAAACATGCAGTTTGTCGAAGCGTCCTTCACCTGTCACTAACCAAACTCAATTTCTCATTTCAATTCTTTCATTCATCCTCCAACACTCCAAAGTTTTTCATAAATTTGATACAATTTTATTTACATTAACTTTTTCTGAGTGTTGAATGACGCGAATAAGTTAAATGCTAGTAAATGAGCTTCATCCCCTAAAATCCCTGCTAATGTAAATGTAATCACTGTAAATGGCTGCTTTAGAATTTTTTCTAAGGAAATTGATGAGAACTTTTAGTTTTCAAAAATTTACTATCAAGGGCATAGCAAATGTTACACTGGCATTCAAAAAGGGAAAGAGACATAACGCAGGGATCTATAGTTCAATTTCATTAACATCGATTACAGGTAATATACTTGCACACATAGTACGCAATATCATTTCTTTCCTGGACAGTCGTAACTTCCACCATGGTAGTCAGGATGGCATCTCCGTCATGTGGGTTAAACAGTAGTAAACTGGATAAGCAGCTTTCTGAGTATTTGTAAGCAAAAAATTGTTCTTGATGGAATTAGTTCTGACTTATTGTTAGTTAAAGTGACATCAGGTACCCTACAAGGAAGCATAAGCATTTTGTAAACATAAATGACCTATGCTCTCGAACTCACAGAAAAAATGTTTATATGCTGACGACGCCGCCATCTATCGCATCATAAGTGATCGCTCTAACTTTGAAATTCTATCATCAAATTGAAACAATGTTCTCGTGTGGAACCAAGAGTGGGTAACTGGAACTTAATCCGAGCGAGTACACGGTGGTACATTTCTTGCAGAGGTAGTCCAACTATCCCTTTGTATATGCTGTGGATGGCGTTAATGTTGAGGTGACAAATGATGTGAAATACCAAGGGGCCTATTACAAACGGCTCACCGCATGCGGTGAGACTCCGCCTGCGGTGTCATACCGCCCGCAAGGCGCGTCCACCGCCCCGGAGCGATTACAAGTGGCCGCCAGTCGGTGCCACACCACGGCTTAGGGGTCGGTATGATACCACGGCCAGCTACCCCGGTGGTGAGATACCGACCCCTAATGGCGGACGTTTGTGTACCTTTTTCGGGTCGAGCTGGCATTTTTAAAACTAAATATCCGACGATAGAGACTCGGAAGCTATCATATTTTGTGTTATTTTTAATATTAATGTCTGAGTAAGCGTATAAAATATAAAACTGGAGCCGACTGGAGCAGTTGAACAAAAAATTTATAATACCTATATAACATCGTTGTAGCAGTCTGAGCCACAGCCGTAGGAGATGGATACGTTGATTGTAAGTTGACCCTCATTCATTTATTTAATTAGAACAATTTGGATGTTTTTTAATGTCCGCCATGTTTTTATATGCAAAAATTTCTTCAATTTCTTCAAAGGTACCGGAAAATTCGTCGTTAAGCACTGCCTGTGCTTGTATTGTATGGTGAATACAGCTGTTGCTCGCCGCTTGGAGATTTCTACGAACATCTTTTGTGGCAAAATATTATTTTTTCAACGTGACAACTTCTTGTATTGTAAGGTGAATACTACTTTTGCTCGCTGCTTGGAAATTTCTACGAACATCATCTGTGCCAAAATAGTGTTATTTTCAACGTTATAACTGCTTGAATTGTGAGGTGAATGTAACTTTTGCTCACTGCTTGGAGATTTCTACGAACATCTTTTGTTTCAAAATAGTGTTATTTTCAATGTGACAACTACCGTTAATCACAGTGCCAGTGGTTGTAATGCACAAAGTTTGACGAGGTTGACAAATATCTGCCAAGAGCTGTAATTATCAGTGTTCCATTGTGATTGGTTTGTAAACAGTGGTTTTACGCTATCGAGAAGTGTTTGATGGTAATGTAAAAATTGTCAGTGGCGTTTTTACCTGCGTCATTCACCGCAGAGATTACATTTCACGACCAAGCTATCAAGTTCAAAGCTATGTGTGAAATTTGTTTATACTAGTATATCAATCGTACCAAGGAATTGTAGTGAGAAAAGTCACCTGTGCCAATTGCGTGGGATAATGTGAGGCTTAAAATCAGTGATTAAATAGTTGTTTTCATCATAGCGAGCTCTTGATTGTAATGTTTATGTGATGAATATAAGAATGGTGGTGACTTCCAGTTTTTGATGACCGTATTTGCCTATTTATCATTATTTATAATGGTGTGAGCTTGTGTTGATTGTGGATTTTACCTGAAATATTGAAATAAGTTGTAGCCTGTGTGTGTGGTTGCCGCAGAACCGATTCGCGATCCCACATGTTTATTGTGGGCAGACTGTTTTGCTGTGGTTGTGTGCCCGTGAATAAACCAAAAAAATGGTGAAACTCTGTCACGTTATATTGAAATAAAATTTTCCTGTAACCAGAAGCGCATATCTTGTGTTTTTTAATTCTCCAATGCTTTTCATAGATAACAGCCAAAAAGTATTTTTCATTATTTTTAAAAGTGCCTTTCTTGTTCGCTGAATTTGCATTAGGTTTCCAAACCCCGTTACTCACACGAAAGGAATGTAGAGCAACAGATGTTTTGTCATTTCACAGATGTTGAGTGTGATATTGTCTGTGATTAAGGCTCTCCAGCTAAGTATTCGTGGTGGATTTTCATATATTTTTTAAGAATGGGCATTTCGGTCAAAGCTCCGATGGAATTGGTGGTTCACCTTGCCCAGTGGCCCTAAAACTACTTCTATCGTAATTTTTCGATGGTCTACCATGCAATTTGTCACTACCTGCGTCTGCTCATACGTGATTTTTTGTGATTTCTTCCGCAAGTCACTGCTAATTATTGTTTTATTCAACTATTTATCCTATAAGTAAGAATAAAGGATCAAAATTCGTTCATTTTTTAAACTCTTAAGGTGAATTAACGAAGGACACATCCTTATTAATCCATAAATACCACTATTGTCTTTATCGACTGCCAACAACTCTTGCCGAAATATTCGTCTGCTAATTATGGTTGCCGCGGAATTGGAACACCGCAAGCCCTTGCCATTGGCTACACCATTTTCGGGTTGAAGGAGCTCAGAATTTTTCATACAAACGTCACTTCCGCCTCATCGCTCCTCTCCGACCCCCGGAGAAGGTCTCTCCGCCGGGCGGTGACTCTCCGACCGTCCCATTCGTAATCGCAAGTGTCGGTGTGACACCGTATACCGAACGAAAACTCCGCCCGGCGTTGGTGCACCGCCCGCTTGTTCGTAATAGGCCCCCAAGAAGATTGAGAATTCGTGAATGCTAATGCGACAATATCTTCACCAAAATGAACTACATATCTATCAAACAACAGTTTACCAATGAATTTGAGACTGAGCACTCCATGTTAACTTAATTTCTAACATATAGCTTGCAATTACAGAGATTAGGAACTCGGTGAAGGTTTTCCGGCAATGAAAACTGTCGCTATGGCGAGTGCCAACTCCAAAAGGGCCTCATAAAATCAAATTTTTTTACATGGTAATCATAGGGTTAATTGACGGTGCATCTCTCGTAATGGCAGGAGTCTTGCAATAGCCCGTACTCGCTTTAACTAGGTTCCACAGTATGAAGTTACATTACTAATATTCATACCTGACATATCAATAAGTTCTAATGACGTATTCCCATTGTAATCATCCACAACAATAAGAGCCTGTCTCTCCTCCTCTTCACTGACCACCAAGGTAAAGTCCATGACACTCTTCTTATCAAACACCTTCAAGCATAGCATGGTCAAGCAGCAGAAAAACAATAGTTTTCCACTGACCAGGCATACAATTATCCTGAAATCAAGTCATTTTAATAACCTTAGTATACTTATATTCTAGTAACTTAAATCTTTAGAATTCAGAGTCAAACAAAATCTCAAACAAAGCAACAACCTCCAAATTACATATTTTCCTTGAAAGTTTAGGTATCATTCCACATCAGAGCAAACAAATTGCACAAAATCCTGGCTACTACAAACCTGTCATCGGGATAGGAGAGCACTTTCTCAACTTGAACTCCATTATCTTCGGAGCACACGGTTCTCGAGAGCAATAAATCGTTCTGGTAGCAATAAAGATGAGACGATCCCCCAAGAAAAGTATCCATTGATCCATCATAATGCTGGGCAATGCAGGAACTAAATGTCTGTCAAAAAAACAATGTTTATAAAGTGAGTTTCAAAGGAATTTCAAATAAAATACACAGAATTTTCAGTCTGATATAGACATACCTCACTCGTGCTTGTGTAAAAGCACTCCAAGGTTACCTCTCCCCACGCCACATTACAGCTTTGTCTCCTCGCAATGATAGCCCTTAAATGTTAGCAAAATATTTTTTTCTCAGAGAAATAACTTTGAACAAGTATTAATGGTTATCATAGCATAGATCATCATCACACTCATTCACCACTGCCATGGCAGTTTCTTCAGGCTGTTCAAAAATTTCAAAATATTAACCTAATGCAAAATTCCATTGCATTGACAATTGACAAAGCAACAATTGTAGTTCGACATACTCCAAAGTGATATCCTCCCCATTAGTTGGGATACATGGATTTCCATGCTTAAACCAAAATATTATGTGAATAATTAAATAGTAATAAAAATGAGGCACAATCAATTGAATAAATAGTATGTAGTTTGATTGGTAGTATATTTTATATTGGTTTTCAATAAAGCCGAACCAAAAATAGCCTTTCCTCTGGACTACTACATCGTTGCAATGGTAGGACTCGGGCATTCCAGTGACCCTGATGGCAATACTTTAGGGTGTAATTCTCAATTTATCCTGGTAAGGCCATCCAGGTACAACAAACAACTGAACCTAACAAACATGGCGACCATGTGATGATGCTCAGAATCAAAAAAGTAGGGACAGATACAGAATACCCTACCAATCTCTTCCCAAAAAATATGGAGCAGAATTCTGTATTCTTCAGCGATTTATGCAACAGAACCTGGCCCACTACATTAAGTGTCATTCAAGGCAGCAAAGTCATCGACTTGTCCTCGAAGTCTCTACCACACAAATTCATAGCAAGTCATTACCATTACCATACGAGAAAGAAGAAAAGAGGATCCAGAAGAAAGCACCTCATTCTGAAGCTGTCACAAAATTATAGTACAGCAGACTCCTGATTATCCAGCTGCGGTATATCCGTGCATGATTTTCACTCTTGCTCAATATTTTCCAAGATCTCTATAAAAAAATAAAATCGGATGCCACGTCAAAATTACTTCATTAAGGCTAAGATACACCAGGCTTGTTATTTCCGTTAGAATCCCCTTCGTCAAACGGAAGCGATCGCGCACTAGCTGCATTCATGGGAGCACCGTGTTCCTCTTTTCTCGCACTGCACGACAGCACTCCATGATCACGGATACACGTCCCGCAGCAGTTGCAACCCGGTCAACTTGTGCGAGACGCAACTACGTGGCGTGATGCCTGACAGTGAAGTTTCCGACGTTGAGCAGTGGTTTTGAAGCATTTGTGCAAACCACTTTTCTGCATCTGTGATCACTCAGCTACGGATGTGTGGTTTTCGAAACCAGGCCTTACATGGAGCGTTGATAATACGAGTACAACCATGCTATCGCCGCTAAAAAGATCACAAACTGGTGAAGAAAGCTCTCAATGAGTCCGGGAAGCACTCTAAAATAATAGACTAACAGCATAAATAATAATATATTGTTTGTCTTACGTAAATTATGAACATTACGAGACATTAAAGACATTTGGGTTATCCGTGTTTTCCGATTATTTGTGCCGTCTCTCCCCATCATTAGCCCATGTAATTGGGAGTGTACGGTAGTATTAGAAAATTTGAGGTAAATCCACATGAGGTTGTTGTAATCCACCAATGGACAAATGGCATTAGCAGCTGGCACTAATGAAATTCCAACAGGCAATAATAACCACAACACAAAGTAACCCTCCCAAACCCACCGACACTAGTGCAACTTTCCCCTCCGACACTCTAGTGAGCATTCTTTTGAATATTTCAAAGGAATTATGTGCACTACAAATTATGGGACAAACCAATTATAACAGTGCTCTGGGTTGGGGTCTTACTGTTTTGAGGGCTCTAGGCGATGTCTGTTCTGACGGGAATCCGAAGGTTAAAAGCACTTTCACACACCCTTTTTAAAAGTCATAGACTTTTTGCCTAAATGTTAAGCATACCAACAATAATATCAATTTAATTTATCAGAAAAATTTAATTAGCAACATCATAATATAAAAACACATTGAATCAATGCTTTCACATCAGTTTCAAGTGAGCAACTGAGCTCTTTTCTTGTCCACTTATACCAACGGTATTTCGAGAGTGATGTGTATGTACTAGGATTACGGCACTATGTTTGGGGGAGAAAATTCTAGACCTCTGCTCCTGCTTTAACCAAAGCTCTTATTTTGTAAACTCAAGACATTTTATTTGCCTTAACACAAGCTCATCTATGAAAATTAAATATTTTAATAGTTCATTAACAGCCCAGCAATTTGCCCGCCTCTATAGCAGTAGGTTAAAGTACCAAACCGGAGGTGTTACATTTGGAACCGGAGGTCACAGATTTGAGTTCCACCTGTGTATGTTGCCCGTATGCAGGGCATGGGTGTTTTAGGTAGTCCATCATTGTTAATTGTCAGAATCCTTGAATCTAAAGTACTTAAATCTGCTGTTGTAAAACTGACTATAATTTCCCAGAGCTCCAATTTCCACGTGAAATGCACAGGACGACTACTTCAGTAATCATTGATTTCACCATCACCTGTTCATCTCTCACTGATGTAAACATACATAATGTGCAACACCTCAGAATAGTCATAAGAAAAACATTTCTTATAACAACATTCACTTACAGATAGTTTTAATACAGACAGTTGCAGATAGTTTTAATTATATGTACTTACATATTCAATCAAAATAGCTTGGCTTTCTTTCGTCATGAAATAGTAGCTTACCTGTAAATTTTCTTCCCTTTAGCAACTAACAGAAAGGGCTCCTCTACATTAGAACAAAACTCAACCAATGTCTTCCCACCAGCCTCGCCTTCAGCTTTCCTGTTGAGCAAAGGAATGCAAACCTATAAATCACTATTTGAAAAGTTGCTCAGAGAAGGAATCCTTACAAGAGAAAATAATATAAAGGCCTGGTTACACGGAGCATTAACCCATACAGGTTAATGCATGAATGCGTGTCTGTTTGCATGTCTGAATTCATGGACGTTTGCTTGAACGAGAAGCATGAATGAGTGGTTACGCGGTACATGCATTCACACAAGTTTTCACACATTTTCTCGTAACGTGAGGTGTTTAGTTTTTGTTTATTTCCTTTACAGTGCGCAAAATTTAAAAGTGTAAACAGTATCATTAGGTAGGAAGCAGATGATACCTACCAGAAAATAATTTCCGTTTCATTGTTTTCTGTGGGACCACCTGGTGGTATACTACGGAATCTACCTATCCACTTGTTTGGCTCGTGTGATTCGGTTTGTTTACGGTGTTTCTGCTTTTATTTTTCACCTCGCTTTCTTCGGACTCCTGTTTATACTCTCATGATACCGACCCTGGCACCTCATGGACTACCCGTACTGATCGATAATTGACCTTGCACCTTCGTTTGGCCCTACTCTGCCGTTATTGACCTTGGCATCACCTGGACTATGCATACGGAAACTGAAGTTTGGGAGTCAATTTGAATCCAATTTGCAAAGAATATGGATTCAAACAAGGCAGTGACTGCAGCCATAGCAGTCATATCCATTATGCTTGCTGTTGCAGCAGTTATGAGAAGACAAGGGAGGAGGAGGAGATCCGTTTGGACCAGGCAATGGATTCGGAGGAGAGAAGAAGGTCGTGGGTTGTTGGACATGGTGCATCGTGAGCTTGCATCTAAAGACCGTGATGTTTTCCAAAATTTTTTAAGGATGACAGAGGAGCAATTTTTGAAATTCTCCGCATGGTCAAAAATGACAAACAAAGGCATGACACTGAAATGAGAGAGTCGATATCTCCTAAAAAAGGTAAAGTTCTTAAGTTCGTGTTGATGAAAAAGTAATGACTGATATACTGTGCCATTAAACGTGGAATAAAGTAAAATTAATGGAATGAAATAACTGATTCCAGGCTATCACTAACCTTGTGATTCTTGGCTGGCAGAGAGATCTATCCGTCTTTGATGTATTCTACTAGAATACACCACAGTACCATAGGAGGGATTATTCCCGAGGTCTGCAAAAGTATTTACCGAAATCTTAAAGGAAAATACCTCAAGGTAATTATCTTATAATTTGTACCCTTATGAGAATGATAACTTGCACACAAGATCAATTTCTACACAGTTTAAATCTTTCAGGTACCACAAACACGCAAGGAGTGGGAGGATATAGCCAATGAGTTCGAAACAATATGGAACTTCCCAATGTGGCTTGGTGAATTGGACGGGAAGCACATAGCTTTCAGCCCATCAGCCAGCACGGGATCACATTATTTTAATTATAAAGGGAGTCATTCCATTGCACTGCTGGCAGTTGCTGACACAAATTGTAAATTTATTTCCAATTCCAACTCATCATACTATCAATATTCATCACCGATAAAACAGTATCACAATTAATTGAATATAAAAAAGTCTATGAAATATTTTTAGTGATGCATGAAATTTAAATGTTTCATAATACATTCAGATAGAAAAGTAGACTATGCTTTTGATATTTACCTTGCCGGAATCATCCTCGCCGCAATCTCGCCTAACCCGATGAGTCTTTTCCCCTTATATTTATATAAAGAGTTCTTCGGGTCAAAGAGGTAAGGTCTTACGCTGACCAAAATAATTAGCCTCTCCACTTGGCCCCTGGTCCACGAGATCACTTACAAGTCAATAAATAAACAGTGAGAGTCGTCCAAACAATGCCAAGATCAAAATCGGGATAAAGCCGTCGAAAATTACGCTGCTGTATTTACCGTAAAAGCGCGTGTAAGAGGCGCACCTGCTTTCCCAGAATTGCAGCCAAAAATGGGGGTGCGCCTCTTACACAAACTTCTTATCTTCCCCCCCTCCCCATCACCGGTTGCAAGTCCAAGGGGAACTTAGTGGCCTTGGTTTTCAGCGTGAGTCAGTAATCTGAAACCCTGGGTCAAAATCAAGCGGCAGGCAGGGAAGTTTCTCCTTAGTGACGTATTTTTAAAATGCTCCTGTTTGCATTTTTTGTAAGCATCGCGCTGTCACATCGGTACCCCCGAGGTGAACATGGAAAAGATCGCGCAGGGTTTTTCGCTCCGGAGGGCGCGCTAAATTTACTGCCACAAGTGGGCATCCCGCGGCATTTATACTGCACATAGTAATCGCTTATCAAACGTAGAGAAACACGTAGTTTTGAAGGACATAGCTGGTTAATAGTCAACATCTGCCTTGCCGAGCAATTTCCATTACGCTGAGTACCTGATTTTTCAAAAATCATCTTCAGATGCTAATATGAGGATTTTTGCAACTGAAAATTATATTGGGGTCAAAACCTGCGGTTTAAAAATTCTAACAAGTGTGTTCATTGTTGTACTAAATGGTGGATAGAAGAAATTCGAAATGCTTTTAAGTGAAGAGCGCTGAAGGAGAGGTCGAGGGGAAGGAGCGAGCTCTCTCCCATCTGTATTTCAAGCTACGAGGCTATGAACAAAGGAGCAAGGGGAGTACACGTCTGATCTTACATGTGACGTCATTGCTTTCAAAGTGAAGGGGCAAAGGCAATGTGATGTAGGGACAGCAATGTGATGTACGCAGTTTGCGTTGCCTGAAGTTTCCCATCCGTCTCGTCTTGTTTGAATGAACTTATGCTACGCTTGTTTCTTCCAAAATTGTGCTGTTTGGACTACGTTGAATATTAGTAGCCTTGTTTAAACTATAAATCTTTGCGTCAATCAATAAGAGCTTAAAAACTTAAATGCTGTCAGATATACGTCGCATTAGGTCTCATTCTTTTTAGAACCTCATGCGTGTCATACAATTGCTGAAAGATATCGAGATATCTTCGAACTCAGTAGGTGACTCACCTAGCATTTGGCCTCCAGAAACTAGGAGAATTGAACCTGGTAGACCGAAAAAGGTCAGTTGGTGAGATGGGGTAGGGATGAAACACGTTTCCATTGTTCCCCTGTAACTTGATATTTTCCTATTTTCCTGTGAGTTCTCAGAAAGGAAAAAAAATGGCAGAGGCATTGGCTGATGGAGGACCGAGTGTGGTTCCGTTAAATTTACGACGTGGTTATTATCCTACGGCAGTGAGACTCCCCCGATTGTTGTCCAATCTCTTGGGAAGGTTCATGCTATGTGCCTGTCGTGTTTTGCCTTAGAATTTTCCACGGCTGTATTTCTATTGCAATACTCCCGTAAGAGCTTTTAAACAAAATTCTTCGTGAGTAGGACTAGCATCGTAGAGCAACGGCGTATGCAAAGAGAAGATCGGAACTCTTTCTACTCCCTCTTATGCCACTATTACCACAGCAGTTATCAAAATTTCCTCTTTCAATTAGTATTGAAGGAGGAAATTGCAATAACTGTCGAAATTCCAGGCATACGTCTGCAACACCGCACGATAGGATTTAAAAAATGCCGCAAAATTTTTTTTCTTTATAGCTTCGATAGTCAAAATAGGGGTGCGCCTCTTACACACGCTTATATGATAACTTCTGAAAGAGTAGTCCAAGTTGATGCAGGGGTCACACCAGTAGAGTAAGGGCCAAATGAAGCAGAGGTCAAAATCACAAATTTAATCGAACATAAACAAACACCACAACACAGGCTAGGAGACAAATAAATGTGTCGTTTCCTTCGTTTCCCACCAGGTGGCTCTGTTATGAGTTCAACTTGTGCGAATGCATGAACAAAATTAGAACATGTTTTATTTTCCGTTCACGCGTTCATGCATTTGTACATTTTGGGGTGGTTACACAGTGGATTTTTCCGTTCATTCTCGCATTCATACATTTACACATTAACCCATACAGGTTAATGCATCGTGTAACCAGGCCTTAAGAATTCATAGCTGTTCACATATGGTATCATCACAGAGGGCAAGTATTTGCACAAACCAGAGTTACAAAGCTCTGCACCGTTGATCATTAAAGGCGTACAATGATGTCAAAAACTAATACAAAACTGCCTATTCCCTGTGTATAGTACTTGCACCAATTTCCCTGCCCCTCCAACACTTCACCCAGCAAGTTTGTCTCTTTCAGCAGCTCTTCCTCTTCTTCCCACTTGCTATGACCAGGTGACGAGTAGAATTAGCAATTATTAAGCGCTTTATGGCCCTCATTCATCTTAATGTGGCAGTATTACACCCTATTTACTAAATATAATTAAAAGGATATCCAATTCTTAGATAGGAAAAAGAATGTACATTTTTAATTATTTACGGAAAATCATAGAAAATTTCTTCCTCATAGGGAATTTCTTTGCAGTAGAAACAGCAAGTAATGGTTTCGCTAGTAGCAGGGCCCACCGCCTGTGACGGTGCGGGATTCCTTATCCCTTCCCTTCCATCCATATCCACTCCTTGGAGGTGTAGTCTGGGTCATATCACGGCGGCACCCTCATCCTTTTGTCCTTCCACGTCCTCCCCTTTCCACTGTGCAGCAGTGAAAAGCGAAAGACCTGGCCGGCCCAGAAGTGTAACCCAGCTAGCCTGCCCTGGTGTCTCCTTCTCTCTGTACATTTTTAACAACAATAACCTGTCTGAAATGATGCAAAACAGTACAAGGGACCAAAGCCTCCTTTTAAAACTAAACTGAAAAGGTTCTGCTTTTGTTAGAATGAAACCTTTACCAAAATTAGTAATGGAAGTAATTTCCTCGGGAGCTTCACACTGCTCTGAAAGCTAGTCAGAATTCTTCGCCAAGAGAGAAATGCAAAATCACTCATTTCCAAGGCTGGAAATACAACAATAGAAAATAGAAAAGAGCAACATTAAGCTAAAGTCATAATTTAATGCAAAGATAAACATTCTTGTTTCAGTCATTTCCATGCACAGTAAAACCTCTTTACATAGTAATGGAGGGGAGCTAATTTCGGGCAATTTGAGGTATAGAGGTTCACTATAAAGAGGTTTTAGTGATAGGCACGATTTTTTCATACACTTTGGAAATGAAAGGCACTACTGTCTTTTAAACCATTATACTTACGAGTTTAAACAAACATGTATGCACTAGTGAACATATATTTATTATTTAATAAATGCAGAAAGTGAGCGCTATTGCATTTTTACCACGATTCGAGAGAAAACAATGTGATCTCTCTTAATTCAACTGTCACTTAAAATGATTAGGATAGTTGGATACCTTTTTTCTTATTTACAGTTAGGTATGCTCTCATGTGGAACAAAATGGCCATAACTAATGATTAACGTGAAAATTACAGCATGTTTAAAGGTGTATAAAAAAATAAGCGTGAAACATTCATCGCTGAAAATGTCATTCCATGTACGTAATCGCAGCTGCATTAATGGTCTCTAGTTGACTCAGTATGATTTGCGGAGGTAGTTAGGCCGTCTTGGGGGTCTCTCTTCAGTATGATAAGTGGAGGTTTTATGAGATAAAGAGGTTCACTACAAAGAGGTTTGCCTATAAATTTACATGTAAATCTGACAGGACCGTAGGGGTGGTATGAATTATGGAGGTTTATGATGTAAAGAGGTTTACTACATAGAGGTTTTACTGTACTAGAAAATGGCAATTGTGGACCTTTTTTTCTCTCAGGCTAATTGCATAAAACAACAGACAATGACAACAACCCCTTCTTGGATGGAGTAATCCCACCCAAACAGGACTCAATGACCTTCAATTTGGCAGGTGAGGAATTTCTGCCAAAAGCCGCAAAATTTCTTCCTTTTATGACTTGAATGAAGTCCATCCATTGAAAACGGATAATTATACTCCTTAAATATTTTTTTAGAGAAAAAAGAAATTTGACTTGATGACAATGGTATGATTGGAAGGGAATGGAAGATCAACTGGATATAGAATGGCAGGAGCCCTTACTGAGAAACAGAGCCCAGATTGGATTGTAATCTCACACCACACAACCATACATTTCATTGTGTTAACAACCATGCCATGTATGGAGCCAACATAGGAGCCATGAGATTCAGTGGACAAGTTTGAAGTTCATTTGCAGCAAATAAAATAGTAACCATAATTAAATGAAAATTAAATACAGTAGTCTTTAAGTGTGAAACAAAGTTTTATCCTCTGACACACACTTTAATAACAGCAAGCAATTTAAGGTTGATTAATGAATTGCCTGGAGGTGGTTACATGTCTAATTATGGGGAAAAAATATTTATTTTGAGAAGGACAATGTATGTACCTCGTAATGCCCAACATGGGAGAAATTATTACTTATATAGATACAATTAAACATAATTAAGTATTCGAATGGACACTACCCTGGCAGCACAATTTGTTTTCTGCATGTGCTGAGCATATATTTGACATTACTGTAACATATATGTAGTCAACATATTTTGAGCATATGCTACACACGTGTAAATGACCAGGAGGAACAGTGATTTTTAGATCTATGTGATTTTTATTGTCTATCGATTTGTACGATCCATATTGATATCATTAGTAGACTGGATTATCATTATTTTTGTTTGTTTGGAAAGCACAGTTGCTTAATGTAACCATGCCTTTTGTGTGATACATTAAAGTCAGTAACAAACAACAACATGCGTGTTCCTTTCCTATGCTCTGCTTTAACTGTAACTATTTGATTAGCAAGAAATCAGTTATTAATTGCAATTGGTAACGGGGCCAGAACACCCTAACATTGCGTAATTTAAGTGAGAAGCAATAAGACACAGAAATAAAAGGACTCGTAAGAAGAGAACAATTAAGATACAGACAAAAAAATAGATGCCGAAGAGACTAGGGAATGAAATTGCTTTTAAATACTGATGGATCTAACTACTACCCATGGTCAAAGAGACTGGAGGCCAAGCTGATTGAAAAAAAAACTGCTGGAATGCAATAGACCTGGGGTTTGGTGATGCCATCCACAACAACGACAATGAAGATGATGTGGTTGGAGGACTCAATGCTGAACAGCTGAGAATCAACCAAAAGGTGCACAGCAAAATATTTGATTCTCTGAATAGCTGCACAATCTATGATGTTGGCAAATTGAAACGCAGTAAAGAAAGCTTGGGACACACTACGGCAAATGTACGGGGAGTTTGGCAATACAGCATTAAAGAACAGCATTGACACAAGCAAACCACATCTTATCTAACCTGCTACAGTGAAACCTCGATATAACGACACCCCACGGTGCACTTATAAACACTCGCTATAGCGAATTGTCGCTTTACCGGAGGTGGAGCAAATAATAGTCAATATACCTGTTGCGAACAGATATACAGGAACAGGAGTGGTGCGGCGACAGATAAACATCTATCCGATAAACGTAAGCATAAATCCAGACGAAAGGCGATATTTTTTTGCATCACTAAATTTCCTAACTCAAATAACAACTAACTATTCGAACAATTTATAAGCGCCGCACTGAATAAAAATCATGCAAAGCATTGTTTCGTCATCATTATATTTATCGAACGACAGTTTACCACATAAATTTGAGACTGAGCACTCCATTAACTTCATTTCTAACAGATCGCTAGCAATTACAGAGGTTAAGGAGTCTTCATGAAAGTCTTCCGGCGGTGAAACCCTCGCTATGGCGAGAGCCAACACCGAAAGGGTCTCGTAAAAACGAATTTTTTAACACGCTTATTATAGGGTCAATTGACGGTGCATCGGCTATCTCTCGTAATAGCGGGGGTGTCGTTATAGCCCGTACTCGCTTTAACGAGGTTCCACTGTATTTGTTTAAAGAACAGCATTGACACAATGCTGTTCTTTAAACAAATAGCAGGTTAGATAAGATGGCTCGCATGTAAATGTCCAAGTACATTTTGACAAAGCACGAGCTCATTCAAAAGGTGAGAATGGCAGGAATTCCTCTCGACGACCTGAATTTCGATGCATTTCTCCTCATGGGGCTACCGTTGTCCGAAAACGACTCGTTCGTGAGATAAATTGAAGGAAACCTCATCCAATGCGAAAAAATAGCAGGCGAGGCCGTCGCAAGTACAAGTATGACAGTAAAGGTGGCAACTGTTCTCAAAGTAAATGGAAAGGAGAACACAGCCAAATTCAGATGAAGTGCTATTCATGCAAGGGACTTGGTCACATGGCAAGGCATTGTCCAGTGTGGTTTGCTTTCAAGGAGCAACAGGTGAAGAAAGATGCCAATGGCAAAGCATCAGCAGCAAGCTGTACAAGGCATAATAAGCGGGACAAAGAAGTGGAAGCCATACTCCTTTGTGCAGAGAGTGATGCCCATGGATATGTAAGTAGAGAATCAGAGGGAAAATGGTTCGATGACCCTGGAGCTTCTGTACACATGTGTGGCCACATAAATGCATTTGAGGAGCTGAACACATCAAGAGAGGGATCTGTAGAAATTGGTGATGAATTTAAACTAAATGTCGAAGGCGTCGGCACTGTTGAGGTGATATCAGAGGAAAATCATCTTGATGGAAGTAATGTATGTACCTGAGCTCCACTGCAATCTCCTATCTGTGCACCAACTGACGAAGAAAGGTGGAAAAATAATTTTTGAAAGATGAACTATTATAGCACTGATGGAGGGGAAGGCCATATTTTAGGCATTGAAGGATTAGAAAATGTATGTCATGGAAGTGAACATACCAACCAGGCAAGAAAATGCACTCCCTTCTGTTGCAATGCAAGCAAATTCCATGGAAACTTGGCAAAAGAAGCTTGGTTATGCAAGTAAGGACACAATAAGCAAGATCCACGTGCTGAGTGGCATAAAGAAAGAAGACAGCAAAATATGCATTCAGGGGAAGTTGAGAAGGAAGCCTTTCCCTGCTAGCAACTCACGAGCAAGTAGGCCTCTCGAGTTGGTCCACATAGATTTGATGGGAAAGTTTTCCAACCACCATTGTGAGGAGGGGCACAGTATGTAAAAAACAAGGTCATTATAAGGAGGGATGCTGTTCATGAAAAACAATTACCATGGAAGGCAACCCAAGAAAAGACTGCTAAGAGAACCAAATATTGCCCTGAATTGATAATCTCCGACTCTGAAGAAAGTGAATAGGAGAATATATCACCGGGATGACCTGAGAAATGAGTATCCTGTGATTCAAGATATCCCTAAACTACCTGATGAACACCATGAAGTAGAAGTGGAGGAAGTGGCCCCCCAAGTCCTAAGGTGGTCACAAAGAAGGCCAAAATAGAAGAGATGTACAGCAGACTCCTGATTATCCGGCTGTGGTTTATCCGTGTTGCTGATTATCCTTGCACGAGTTCACACTACTTTGACGTTTTCCACGATCTTTACAAAAAAAATAAAATCCGACACAAAAGCACAAAGATATTTGCATTTAAATGTAAGGCTACACCTTCCTATAACTGCTGCTGCACGATGGCTTGATCGTGTGCCTGTTACCTTCACGGGAGTTAGGTGCTCCTTTTTTTAACATTGACGTGCGCGATTGCACTCAGTGATCACGGATCAGCAGTTGCATCCCGGGCAACTTGTGTGAGATACGACTACGCGGCGTGGTGCCTGATGTCTATAGTTTCCGATGTTGCGGAGTGGTTTTGAAGCATTCGTGACTTTTCAGGATCCGCGATCTCGCAATCACGAATGTGTGGTCTTTGGAAACTAAGTACTACACAGAGCAGTAAAAGTATGAGGACAATCGCATTATCGCCACTAAAAAGATCACGGTCGGGAAAGGAAAGCTCGTTATGATTATGGATAGCAATCTAAAATAACAGATAATGCGCGTAAATAATAATAGATTGTTTGAATTGCGTGTATTTTTAAAATTACAAGAATTAAAGTAGAAATTTCGATTATTCGTGTATTCCAATTATTCATACCACCTCTCCCCATCATTAACCGGGATAATCAGAGTATGCTATATGTATATGCATAGGTGATAACTGCAGCAATACATCATGCTTAACCTCTTCAGCATATGCAATAGCATCTGCCTTATGGAATGAGGAAGAACCTTTAGTATGAAGGAAGCCACGGCCAGCCCTAACAAGTCTAAGAGGAAAGAAGCTATGGATGAAGAACACCCTAGACTCAAGGAGCTAATCACTTGGGATATCATACCCAGACCTCAGGGGATGACTGTCGTTGGATCCACTTGGAAATTCAAAATCAAGATCAACTCAAGCTGAAACCCTAAAAATACAAAGCTAGAGTAATGGCTGAAGGGTTCACAAAGAGGAATGATATCGACTACCATGTGGCAAACTCAACCATGGTGAAGTGAAAAAACATAAGGTTAATGTTGGCTTTGTGCACCAAGAAGGGTTGGAGGTGTGAACTCGTTGACATCGTATCAGCCTACATCAACAGTGACAGCAGGGAAGAGATCTATCTACATTGAACAATCACAATAGTTTGATGCAGAAAAGCCATGTTCCTTGGTATGCCAACTGAAGAAATGTTTGTATGGTCTCAAACAATCTGGGATGGAATGGTACAAGAAGATCAGAAGAATTCTAATTGATATGGGATTCAAATCATTGCATGCAGATCCATGTTTATTCATTGACCAAGAAAGAAAGATTTATATGGGATTACATGTGGATGACTTAGCAATTTGGGTGGAGAAAGGATGATCTCAAGATGTTTAAATAAAATCTCAACAACAAGGTAGAAATAAGAGAGCTTGGAGAGATCACAGACTTCCTATCACTCCGCATACTGAGATTTAGTGACCTTTGCGTGAGTATTGACCAATGTGCTAATATTGAAAAGATCCTGGGTAAGTTTGGACTGACTGACTTGCAAGGAACCACCTGTCCATTAAGCGAAAGCCTATTTAATGACAAAGTAGAGGAAGATTGTAATGCTGATCAAGACAAATACCGGAGGGCCATTGGTATGCTGCTGCACGTGGCAAATGGCACCAGACCGGATCTGAGTTTTACTATGAGCTCCCTGAGCCAGTTCCTGTCAGCGCATAAGAAAAGAAATGAGGCGGCAGCCAAGCACCTAATGAGACACCTTAAGCATACCACAGATTACTGCATTTTATTCAGAAAATCAAGGACTAAAATTGTTTTGTACTCTCAGGGTTCCCACTCCAACTACATTATACAATTCACGGTTTTTTCCAGGTTTTCACGGTCTAATTGTCATGAAATTCACAGTATGTAGATAGGGCATTTTAGGCAGAAATATTGATCACGTAACAATCATCGACCGCACGTTAACTAAAACTGTAACAAACGCGACAGATGCCTTGAATGTAAACGCAGCAATGACAGTGCTATCTCTCATGACGTCACCTATCGCTTGCAAAATTCATGTCCGGCTAAAAGGGTGTGAGTGGGAAAATGGAGAGAGCCGGGTGGCAGGGAAGTGAAGAAGTGCCTGATTTTTTGCCAGGATTAACATCTTCCAATCGCAGGCTTAAGGTCAATGTGCTGTCATGGCACACACGGACCAATTAATAGTTGCACTTTCAAATACACGTGTGCAGGTAAATGCGTGGACATTGCCTGCACGTGAATGACCTCGAAATATTGTTTTTTTTTCTTTTAACCCGTCCATCATTGTTCTACAATCAAGTTTGAGAGATAAGACGAAATTCACGGCTATTTCCAGGTTTTTTCACCGTAGACGAAATTCACCGCTTATTCACGGTGTTAAGGTTTTCACGGTTGAGTGGGAACACTGACTCTGATGCTGATAGAAAATCCTTCAGTGGCTTGCTGGTGCTGCTAGCTGGTGGTCCTATTGAGTGGAGGTTCAAAAAAAGTTGTCACCACAGCCACCAAGCATGCAGAGTACGTGGCAATGACTGTGGCTGAAGAATATTCTACACGATGTTGTGTCCCGTGAGATGTGTGGATAGCCCTGCATATTTGCTGACAACATCGGTGCCCAATCTCTGGCTGAAAAAGATAAGGTCGACGAGAGGTCCAAGGCAATTGACATCAAGTACCACTTCATCAAGGACTGCGTCAAGATGGGCCTGATTAAGGTGCACTATGTACTATCTTGAGACAACCTAACTGACCTACTTATCAAGTCCCTGACAGGCAGAAAGAAGAACTATCTGTAGGGATTGGGTTAATTGTTCCCTAACTAAAGTGATTTTTTAGTGTTTTAAGGGTTGTCATGTTACATCACCAATTTGCATGCGCTATTGAAGTTTCATTAAGTGGGGACCATGAACATTAGTTCTGATGTGTTTAATTCAATAAAAATCAAGGGGAAGTATTGGAGTGTGAGGTTTTTATTGTTTATGCATTAATGAAACACTTACTTGCAATTTTCCACAAAAATTTTTGTGGAAAATTGCAAGTAAGTGTTTCATTATGAATCAATTCCACTCCATCTCGCTTGATTCCTCGAATTTTATATGTTTATGCATTTATATGATCCATATTGATACCATTAGTAGACTGTTTCGACTATCATTGTTGTTTTAGTTTGGAAAGCATAGTTGCTTAGTGTAACCATGCCTTTTGTGTGATGCATTAAAGACAGTAACAAAGAACGACTTTCATGTTCCTTTCCTACGCTCTGCTTTAACTGTAACTATTTGATTAGCAAGAAATCAGTTAATAATTGCAATAATAACCTGAAAACGTGTTTTCAACATATGTTCAGCATATTTCTAAAATGCGCTCAGCATATGCTTACCACATATGTTCAGCATGTTTCACAAATGCCTCAGTACAGTAAACCCCCAATTATCTGAAAATGGATTATCCATCTGGCCATGTGTTCTCCACAATCTCTACAAAAAATTGGATTAAAAAACAACAGAACTATCATATTTTATAGCAAAGGCACTCAAGGTGCATAATCTCAATTTGAAATACCTTCACAAAACGGTCATTTTCTTAACTTTCCGGCAAGGAATGTTTCAAAAAGACTAGGGCATTTCCTATAGCATTACAGACAACAAACTACAGAAAAACCTCTTGATTGATTTTAGAAGATGTCTAAGTGATATGCAAAAAGTATTTTCAGCATATGTTGGCCTCTAAAAAAACATTTTCCTGGCACAGCTTGAGCATATGCTCCACATTTCTTATGCTGGTAAGGGATGATTTTCATAATTACCATGCCCATAAAATGTCAATCCTCAGTCCCACTTAAGACTAGGAAGTTAGCATATTAAGGAAAGGAAAAATCAGGTAAAGCATAGTTCTAGTGAAGTAGAATTACAAATCTTACCCTTGGAATAGTTCCAGTCCCTCTTCGATAGTAAGACAATGAACACTTCCATTTCGAAGACTGACAACCAATAAAGATTCACTCTCCACAAGCAAGAAGTCATCAATTTCTGAGTTAAAATCTTTAGAAAACAAAATTTCCCGCGATGCGTTATCGTGCAGAATAATGGTACCGTCCAACGCCACACACGTAAAATTCAAATATCCTTTGCCTCTTATAGCACCACATTCCTTCACCTGTACAATGATTAAAGAAATTATCCATAAAATTAATTAATGCGAATTAAAAATCTAATAAAAAATTAGTAACAATCAAATAATCTGGCAACATTCAATTAACATTCCTCCGCTTCCACATCGAGCAGAAATTGATAAATAACAGAATCAACGGAGACCACAAACCCCTTAACTAATAATCAGACACACACACAGAGTTAGGATGTAAT
This sequence comes from Ischnura elegans, assembly GCF_921293095.1. Classification (NCBI taxonomy): domain Eukaryota; kingdom Metazoa; phylum Arthropoda; class Insecta; order Odonata; family Coenagrionidae; genus Ischnura; species Ischnura elegans. Next base: position 100,978,882 of record NC_060259.1, read on the forward strand.
GTACTACTCTTTACCAAAGTTTCCCTCATTCCTTCATTTCAGAAATCACACATAATCTATAAAAACAAAATCTATAATTGGAAGTTATATGTGCCCCCTACGTTAATTATCAAACCCCAATAACTATAACAATTGAGTCCAAGAAAAAGAAACCAAAAAATCTCTTCCAAATGGTTCGATACAGAAATCCAGACATTTAAATTACAGGCATGCAGTAAAAACGTAACCCCACGACGAGTAAAATAAATAACTAAAAATGCACGTGGTAACCAACAAAAATTCAGAACAATACCACCAAGCATTATTTTACAGTCATCTATGTTGTACGAAATGCGAGAAATTTTCACGATGTTAACAATTACATTACCTCAGTTTCCGGCTTGAACAGAGCAGCAGTAGTAATTTCATAAGCACAATCACTTTTAGAACAACTAATAACTTCTTCATTTATTTCGTTGACATCCGACTTACTTGACCGCCAGATAACCATGTTTCCAAATCAATTGGGTAGATTAAGAATGTTGTCACTTACATTAATAAAATCTTATTACCCCCGAACAATCAGAACAATTCACCATATTTTGACTTTCGTCTGAGGCGGGAAAAGTCTCCTCTAGCTTTCGCACTGCGTTGCGCTCCTGTTTTTATTCGGTAGACATGCCGCAGGCTGCCTCTCCTGTAACCAACGCTGCCAACAATTTCGTCCTTTATTTGACGTCACAATAGGGAACTCGCGGATGAGATGCAATCTGCAATTATAATATCCGTGGCTGCAATGCAGTAAACGAGAGTGAACGCGGTTTCGGCAATTTAATTTGAATTTAGAGGCAGTTAAAGACAAAGGTTTCGTGATAAAGATGCTGAAAACATCGTGTAGTTTCACGGAAGATAATTAATAACAATGGTGGTGACATGGAAGAAGAAGGAGGACTCCTTCCATGGTTGTGACCTGTGTCACCATGAAAGATCTTCCATGGTTTCACAGTCTAAACAGAGATGACACGAGAGATATTTCCATTAACAAAATTGTTTTAGGCGTCTCCACAAATATTTTTCACCCACGTCCGTCTCGTCTTCCCCATTTTATGGCAAATCGTATTTACCATTACTTCTCCGTTTTTGTCCCTCTGGGTATAACATCTTTCCTTAAAGTGGTTCTTCACTATCCGTTAGGCGACCTCTATTATTCCATGCCCAAGATTGTTTTGTATGTATTCGCAGATATTTTTCATCCACGCCTCTCTAGCCTTCCTCGCTTTACGACATATCTTGTTCCTTATTCTCTCGTAACGATCCTACCCTCCCTCTGGTTTCACAGTCTAGTATTTTCTTCTTTTTTCAATAAGATCTAATACTCACGTCTTGACCTTCACCGACGGCGATGCAGTCGCCTAAAATATTAAGATGTACTTCCCCTCTTCCCTGCTTGTTTACTTCCATTATATCTCGGTAAACATCTTCTACCTCATCTTCACAATCTGATGTAGGCATGCAAACCTGCACCACAACAGTAGCTACGGATTTAGTTTCTATCTTCATAATTACTATATATCCTTTCATTAAACTGCAGGTTGCTTTCAACACGCATCGCTGCGCTCTTTCTAAGTATAGGGAACTTGCATACATTTCAGAAACAGTTGTGAGCTCCAAAATCATGTAGAAATACATGTTTGCGTTTCACAGTGAAAAGGTTTTATTACTTTTTGATGTCGTTAGCGATATTTTATTCATTAAAGTTCAAGAGAATTTTCAAATACGAGTGGGACTCGAAAACGCCCGATGATTGGCTAGCGGCAAATTGACGTCATAGTTCAGTACGAGGAAGCGAAGGAAGCACCATAGGCATTTGGACACAAGCGACGGCTTGGTTTTGAGGCATTTCTTAGTTCCAGTACAGTGAGTCCTCGTTTAACGTTCCTGAAAAATGTGACGATAAACGAAATGACGTTAATCGAAACATATATCCCATAAGAAACAATGTTAAAAGTGAATATCGGCTTCTATACGCGAAAAAAATTTAGCGTATCATATCTGGGGCATTTTTTACGATGGGAATTCGATATGGTGGTCGCCCGGGCAACATCGTCGCAATTAAAGGATCCAACCGATGTGCATCTGAAATGTTTTATTGGCAACAGGAATCAAAGTAGCTGACATCTGGTGGCCAATTTCAGAAATGAGACATGGAGGATCGGCCGGTTTGTTTACTAATGCGACAGCCTAGCGGTGTGCGAAACGGATGTGTTTTCAGCAATTTTGTGAAGCGAATACTGATGTATATGGTAAATCTCAGTTGTGAATAATGGATGAAGTAATTTTCTCCACATCTGACGTTTTGGAGTTCAATAGAGACATCAAGAGGTCCCTCGTTGAGGGCTATGAGGTGGAATGCTGTAACCTGTCATGGTTGAAGCACTGTTGGAGTATTTGGTTCTTGCAATGGGCTTTAGCATACAAACAAGCGTTATTAATGGCATGTCACACGAGATACAAGCTTTTCAGAAGAAAATTGGCGCTTCTTTTTCCGTTTTCGTGTGTATTGTTTGACGATTTTATCCACCATCATTACAAGAGATAAATCATTATTAAAATCATCAAACAATATGATAGGCATCTACTCACATAAGCCATCCGTCCTCAATAATCTATTCTTCTTAAGGGAATTCGACGTCGGTGTGGTCGTGAGTGGAATTCCCCTTGCATTGGCGTTTTGACTGCTATGTGGAGTCACTCGACTCTCACCGGCTAGCGAAGATCGATGGGGAAGTGGCGAGACGGGTCGCGCGAGGGTCTCCGTGCCTCGGCCCCGGTATTTTGGCCATTTGGGCTAAGCGACTCGAGAAATCCTTTAACCCAACGAAGCACGCAGGCCTTAGAAACGTCGGGGTTTCGCACCGCATCGTATTCGGAAGAGCAGGGCCTAGTTATTGAATGAGAAAGAGACAGATGTTTTAAGGGCCGACCCGGTTTTGACGGGCCCCCGGGCGGAAGATGTCCCGGCGATCGTGGGGGGGATAGACTGGGAAAAGTTTGTGCGACTTTGGGAGAAATTACTTGTCTCAAGCAGACTTAGTCCCGGCAATTGGTGGGTAGTCGGCCGGGAATATTCATATAATTCTCAGTTGTCGCGATTCGAATCATTTCCCCAACCTTAACTTTCCTGGCTTATTGGATATCTGAAAATTCATTGATAGTTATTGCAAGTTTGTTCAACCTTCTTTCCGTCTGCATCTCATCCTCTGACACCTCCATACTTACGCGAACAATTTTTAAGTAGGCATTAAATGATACAATGAAGGTGTCATGCCTTCATATGTTTCTCTATGACCCATTCTTGTTTTTTTCTTAAATAAAACTAGCATGCTAGCTCACTCTTGCCCATTCTCATGACGTGCTCCCACTTCTATCCCAAATTAGGGGTGTAGCGGAATCTATGTAGAGAGATAGCTTTTGTCTCACACTGGTCGGTGCAATCATAAACACCGCACATTTTGTTGCTCATGAACTTTTCCTTCTAAGTTTTTCATCATAATGCCATTGATATTCGGCTAAACGGTATAGTGCTGGCCGGCTAACGTTTCACACGAACAAGCGTACTAATGCATCCGATCCTCAATATTCGGCCATGACACCTAATTTAGTGCTGTCACCTGGATTCCCTTATAGATGCAATTGTCAATAAGAACAATGACGCTTTCAATAAGAACATAAAACTTGGGTATTCGCAGGTTATCGTTCCACACAAACAAACGTACTAAAGTGGGCGATCCTCCCTATTCGGCCATGACACCTAACTTAGTGCTGCCACCTGGATTTCCTTCCATTTGCCAATAGTTCATAACAAAGCCCAGTGAGAAATGGATCATCGAATCTACGTCGATTCGACGTCGAAGTACTCATCGATAAAACGTCGATGGCAACACATCGATCGATGTCTATATGGTCCGAAAATCGACGTGTTTTCGACGTCGAAGCCATCGACGTGTTTTCGACGTCGACGCCATCGACGTGTTTTCGACGTCGACACCATCGACGAGTTTTCTATGTCGACGAGATATCGTCTTTTTACCTGCGATTCCTACTAATAATTGCGGAAATATACATCTTTTCGGCTAATAAAGAGCATCTATTGCTGCGCCAACGACGTATTTCAATCGAGCACGTAAAGTCTAAACAAATGAAGGCTGAAATAAATTTATAATGGTGATTTGTAATCTTAAGTCCTTCGCATTCATCTTCAATAATAATCAGAAATCCTTGAGAAAAAATATGAGGTGTTGACATCTATGACGCGAGTATAAAGGTATCGAAATGAGGTAAACGTAGTCACAAAGCCAAGCTTGTGCATATCACATACCACGCAGGAAAGAAGTAAGAACTTAGACGCAAATAGAAGGTCCGGCGTAAGTGGCAAATGTGTGAAAATGGAAATCTTGAACACATTAAATAGGGAAAGCTAATCCTACCTGTCATACAGCGGTCCAAAAGCAGACCGATTCCGAAGTATGGAAGACGTAGTGAATCTTGTCTTTACTAAGCGACGGAATGGCATGCCTTTTTTGATGATTAATACGAATCCAAAAGCTCATTAAGTTTCAGAAGGATTTTAAATACCAATAACAGGATTTAGAGCTAGCAAAGTTTGTCGCGCAAAATAAATGCTACAATAAATTTTCTATACGGCGCCGAATGTCTCTGTTCCGAGTTTACTGCGAAGAACTAACAGCATGACGACTAACAGCTCAACTGATATACGCAATCGAACTTCAACGGTCAAGTTACAGAATTAAAAGGAATCAAAGATTGTTCTCGGAGATTAAAACTAATGTTTATGGATAAATAAAATAATTATTTAATTTTATATTTCTTATTTAAGACACATATGTTGTAATAGCGTCTCACCGTTATTTTTAAGACATTAATAAGTCCTCCCCTCAGCCAATCAACACGCTGACCCCGCTGGCCAATGAGAATAACACGTCGAAAAAACGTCGATTGAACAAATAAAATCGACGTCGACCACATATCGATCTATAGTCGTCGAATCGACGAAGATTCGACGTAGATTCGATGATCCATTTCTCACTGGGAAGTGAGACTTGCGTATAACATTGGCGAAAGCGTATACTCATGTGAAATGTGTATTCTTTTGGCAGTCCGGTAGAGATGTCTTAAGCCGATGTCCCACGGTCAAATTTGCGTCAAAATATTTTGATCAAAATTTGATGCAACTGACGCGCACCCTGTCCCACGGTCAAAATTTTGTCCAACTGGCTTTTGGTCCTATCGTTTGTACAAATCACCGATTTGTACAAATGGATAGGACAGGTTCTAAATTTTCATCCAATTGGATGAAACCAACCAATCACAGGGCCTTTGACAAAAAAGCATCGCCAAGCGCTGACACACAGGCCAAATACGTTAAACTTATTTATCGTCTGCATGAGTATTTTAATTAATAATTATGTATATTATGGACACAAAAATAAACTTTGTTGTATTCCACACAGTATGCATTAAAAACCCAACCGGTTTCCACCTTTTCAGGTCGTTATCTTAATCGTAAACCTCTAGATAAGGACCTGAAAAGATCGAAACCGGTTGAGTTTTTTCACCGGTGAACTTATTTCCACCTCGAAGCTGTCGATGATACTTTCAACTTAAAAATACCTTGCCTGGAGGGCGACAGGAAGCTCTGAGGAAGCCAGACTATTAATGTTTCAATTTAGTAGCGATAATATAGACGAACTTCCAACACAATCTACCATCTTGTAACTCAAAACCCCGAAACCACTTCCTATTCTGCAGAAAGAATCGGTCAATCGCATTTCGATTAATATAATAAATACAACGTCTTCAGGTGTTAATAAGTTACTTTTGTAATTAGAAGGCCTTCCTAAAGTAACATTAAAATTTTGATATTTTCCAAACAGAGTTTTTAATACATTTTGGGAGCTTTTCTCACGATATATCTGAAACCTACTCTAAAGGCGAGCTCATCGTCATTGCGATCGGTTGTCACTTAAAAGTTCCGTATCGGAAATCCTAGAGGGATGACCTTCGACGATGACCATGATCACCTGCACTCTCACTATCACTGGAACCCGTGGTGAAAATATCATCCCAATCCAATTTCCATTTGGTTTTAACTGGGAAAGAGCAACATAGAACTGCACATTCTTTGGACAACTTTGGGTTTGACTTTCCCTCAAACATCCCATTTCCCCTGTGATGCACATCAGTCCTATCTTTATACGATAGCCTAACAACCTTTACTTAAATGGATCCTTGGTTTATCCTGACAACCAACTAAATGGAAATTGCTGATCCACACGTCTTCCTCTATCTCCACAGTTTCCAATTCAAGGGCCGCGGAACATTCCTCATTGTGACTCAACTTTTTCTGAAAAGCAAGCCGGCGTAGAATAAAATCAAAGAATGCTGCGATTCATTTTTTGTGACCACCTCTGGATTCCATTCTTTTTCCATCTACAACTTCCTTTATCTTTGGGACAAGACGATGTTTAAATATTTTCATTAATTTAAAACAAAATATAAGTTCTAAAAATACCAAAAAGCCATTTTATTAATCCGCACTGACGAGTGTAAATTAATGTGGAAGGTGAATGCTGTAGACGTAGTAGTTTTCCTTAGGTTGAGTTGAAAAGTTCATGAAGTTGACAAAACGGCTAATTTTTCGGTGCGCGGAGTCATTTATATTGCACTGGCCGTGTCTATACATTTTTCAATTTTTTTGTAATAAAATAAATCAGAATTTAGGATAAAATGTCCTTTAAAATGACATATAGTTCATTATTATAGCATGCAGTGAAGCCAGGGTATAAATTTGCAAAGTACTGCGGCACATCATTTTGACGCCGACAGTAGAAGAAAACGCTGTCTTCTTGGCTGGCACTCGAATGCATGAGGATCAACGTTGCTCTGTATTTTCATATTTCCTCTCTTGATTTTAAACATCATGGAATTTTCTATGTCCTTCCGTAACTGAAATTGAACAAGTGCCATAAATAATTTGAGTCCATCATAACCATCGAGAAACACCTATCTCGATTTTTGTTGTGAAGTTGAGTTTTTATTCTACGTCGGCCGAATTATCGAAAAATCTCAGTTTCAAGTTATTCAGTCAATGAAATATGGATATATTATTAATATTAAAGTTATATTCGCTCACATAGCACACGGGTTTATCATTCCGTTTATTATACTCTTATTTTTCCGTAACGCTCATCCCGACAGACGGCATATGCATATGCATCGAGGCTTTTCTTCTAATTTCCTCCGTGGGAATGCAGACGAAAATTTTTTCTGGGGTGTTATTGCACAGAGGAACAATGCACCACTTGTAATTTTTCCTTATTTCAGCCATGTTCTCCTTTAAACGCAACGTGGCTCTTCCAAACCTGCAGTTTGGGCTTGGATCTTGGACTCCTACTGAACTATGACGTCACGGCCAAAGATTAGTGGGGGCGGTATTTTTTAGCCCGCGAAACTCGGGAGACTTTTGGGAGTCATTTTCTAGGGTAAAAACTGAATTTTAAGCGGAAAAAAGTATATTGCGGTACTAAGTGTTTACTGTAGTATATCAGCATACTGTTTATAAAAAGTATGCAATTTCCCTATTATACCTACTTCAGCATTACCATTTAGCGATCCTGTGTGTATAATTCTGTATCTTCTACCCCAACAGTCTGCTTCCTGGGGCCACTTCATTTTGCTCATGCCTAATATGTTGAGTTTTATTCTTCCCATCTCCACCTTCAAGTTTTCTAATCTACCACCGGTAGGAAGGAATCTAAAGTTCCTATCCTTAATATTCCATCACACTTGACCAATATACCCCCTTGAGTAGTCCTCACCTGGAAATCTGAATGGGGGACTAGTTTACCTCCGGAATATTCTACTTGAGAGAATTCCATCATGTCATGATATAAAGTGAGTGGAGTATCTGTCACTCTTCTGTTAAAGTAAATGTTACCATGCACGTAGTGAAATGTGCGTTGCAGTACTGACCTAAATGGTCTCCAAATTCATACATATGAAGAGGAGCTGCTGCCATCTCCCGTGAGTGATGAGAGGCATAATTGTTGGAGGCCTCCAGTCAACAAGTTACGGCATCTTCTCAGGTTTGGGTATCATTTAACCCTTCCGCTGCAGGCCACCCTTCTGAAACCTACCCGTCACATGCAGTGAAAGCGCTGAATGCACGGCAGGGAGGATGTAAAGCTATATTCACAGCAGTCTGCTATGCGAGCATACTGGGTAGGTTCACAGCAGCGAAAGGGTTAAATGGCCTATCTAACCCTAAGATAGGCCAATACCCCCTCACTCCACTATCGCTTTTTGTCCACAACTGCTTATTCAACAAGTGGACTCGCTTATCTTGCAGCTAACCTCTATACCTAGAGGTTGACCCACTATCTGCAACCTGGTGGATGCACTCGGTGGCTTTAAGCTCAGCCGCAAGGTTGCATTCACGTCAACATTAAATCCAGCTGAGCACATATGTATAATATAGTATTCTGGGCCTTATGGGCTTCAGCAACTTTAGATCACCACATTTTTCCTAACAATCCATAAGTCCCTTGTCTACCCTGACTTAAAAGATGCCTAAGGCCTAATTAGGAAAAGTACCTACAGAAAGTGCATCAACGATGCTATGGGGTAGATTATGACTATGAATACTCGAGAATACTAAATTTTACTGAGCCAACCTGGCCATGGGAATGCTCAGGCTCAGGTCATATTATCTCCCTTTCTGATGACAAAAATTTGAAACATCAGTCAGAGTTAAAGATGCTAATAAACAACAATACTTCCACTCTAATTGTTGCTATCCACTTCACATCCAATGTTCTATCCCCATTTTTTTACATCTGCTGACATAGTGTGCAACAACTAAGATGATCTACAGAATTGCCTGTCCAAATTACACACTGCCCCTGCCCACCAAGGATACCCTGAAAAACCTCTACTTACAGGAGAAGGAATTTTGGGTATCATTCCTGTTTTTATGTCTCATACTTTGTGACAAACATTTTATATTACAATGGTAAGCTTGGTACAGCAAGTCTTTTTGTCTCATCCTCAGATGTCCCCTGTCCCATGATCCATCATCATACTGCACAGGCCCAGCTTACAATGAGCGACCACTTTATCACATGTGTGAATTTTGACTGTCTTAGTGTATTTAGTCTCATGGATGAGGATATAAAAAGGGTCTGGTGTGAGGCAACCATAGTAAATACTGGTGCAAAGTCCTGATGAGGCAGTCACACTCGTGAGTCCTGAGAATAAGGACAAACAGAGAGGTGCAATGCTGGCGTGAGGTCCTTAGTTCAAAGGAAAGCAGAGCATTGGGAGTGAGAGGTAGAGAATAGGCTAAGGGTGCAGATGAAGTGCTGAGAGTATTCTCATCATGTCAAGCCACCACATAGATCATCTAGTAAGCCAAGGGCAACAAATTCCTATGTGGTGACATCGTATAGAGCGGTGTTCCGGCTAGGAGCTACATCTTGACACTCAAGTAGGTACTCTATAAAACCTCTCCTTGTTTAGTGAATCATCCAAAGCACCGCAGAAACTAGTGACTTTGTATGCAGACAAGCGCACGAGTGCAATGCTAAATACACCAAGGATGAAGTTCGCCATGAAAAAATACTTGGCTTAGCCGGGATTCGAACCCGGATCTCCTGATTACCGGTCAGGTGTGTTAGCCAGTTACACCACCAAGCCATTTTCTGAGAACAAACTTGAGATGGGTCTTACAGGTAAGAGCCATACAAATAATTCTGACCCCAAGAAAATCATAAATGAAACTAGTTCATCATATAGCTCTTATGAAATAAAATACATCACAGATTACAATTTATTTTTCAATTATATTTATTGGTTTAAAAATAGAACACTTAACCATTATTGTTCATTCATTTCAACAACTTTATTCAACAATGAATACGGTTATTTCATTAACCAACAGTCAACGACAATTTCCATTTTAATGATACATGTCCAAAACCATGCCAACATACCTTGGCCATTGCCCTTAAAATTTTAGCAACTTAACTTTGGTCAACCATGACATTTATCCCCAGAACAGCATATCACCACTAATAATACAATAGACTACCTATAACAATAACTCAAAAAACAACACCAAATACTACAAAATGAACAAAGGAATAACATTTTGGCTTATGACAGAGTTCTCTCCAGTTGAGACAAACAACCCCTCAATTAGGGATAAAAAACAACTGTTAAAATTGCTTCATGGAATACACCTTGTGGAGCAAACTACTATCTACAAACTTGTGGAGCAACTGGAACTCTCATTTCTTAAAGATCATAAACACAATCACTAAAGATGAGTGAAAACATAACAATTTAAAAAAAACAAATAATTCAAGCAAGGCTGTAGTCAGGAGGGGAGACTATGGGGGTTCAAACCTCCATAAATGAATGGGGGATATTCTTTAAGTGTGACCCCTCCAGATAAACCCTCTCAAATATTCCCACTTGGGCCTTCAATTTAGGAGTGTAATGACCTTTCCTTGTTATGCATTATAAGTTCATGTGAACAGAGAGCATTGATAGCCTGTCAATATGAACAGTGCTAATCACAGACTATAAGAGGCCCATTAGACAAATAAGAGAGAAACATTTTGATGAGAGAAGTTAAAACACTCATAAGGCTGATCAAGCACACAGCCATGAGCGTTTCAAAGTTAATACCACTCTGATGCAATGGTGGCTCATGCTATAAAGCACTAGTATCTTCACATAAAGCAACAATTAGGAAATCAATATCAAGGAATAACTCATCAGCATGTGACAATTGAGAATTAATATTTTGCAACGAATTATGGAATAAATTCACAATGGATGCTGCCAAAATGATGTGTCACATAAAGTAAGATAACCTGACTGACCAATTTATTTAACCTATCAATGTATAGCCCAAATTATTTGAGCAATGAGTGAAATTTTCACAATATATTTTCATTGCAACATACAAAGCTAAGAAAAGATATTTCAATTAATTTTTTGGGGTGTATTTGTCCCACTAACGTTTACTTTAAGAATGAATATTAAACCATTGGAATTAAACCATGCAGTTCAAAATGATATCCATAGAGTCATTGACAGGCAATGTACTAGATATACAGATATGATATTTTCAGATTACATCTCAAATTTGATGCACGCATAAGCATAGCTTTAAATGGAGGTAATTTTCTTATTTATACTATGTTTCTGAGAAATATTTCACTTTAATCTCAGTAAACACCAAGCTGAAAATATCATTTTCACAGTACTAAAATAAGAGCTTGATGAGAAGCTCAAAAACCTAGGAAGAATAATAAAAATTTTTATTTGAAAGGAAACATGCAGCTGGCACAGATAGAGACAACAATCTCACTGACTGGATACTAGGGAGTGGTGGAATGACTAACATTGCACACTATGGAGTAGAAATGGGAACCCTAAGAAATTAAGACGAGACTAGTCAAACAGGATCTGGGCTGGATAAGGAAGAAAACAACTAAACCACTTGAAATAGTTTGCCAGGAGAGAATACTGTTGGAAGAGATAAGGAGCACAAAGAGTAAGAGGTTGAAGCATAATTATAGACGATTGAATGATTCCCAAGATGCTGGAGAAGAAAGAGGTCCCGGATGACTTGGAAAGATGGATAGGATATTTTCCATGGCAAAGAATTTCTTCAATATCCTACCACGCACATAGTGGAAAAATCTTACTTCAGTGACATCTGAGTTAAAAAATTTCATTAATATTAATAGCTGCTAATAACATAAAAAATTAAGCACAAATATAATTTCAGCCTTGTTTAAGCTTTCGGTTCCCTTGCATTTCAAAACGATGCTTCTGCCAGTCTCTTTGCACAAAGTCTACTCTTTTGACTCACTCACTCATCAATCATACCTCTTAACTTCTGCTGAAACAACCATGAAATTTTCACAATTTACTGCATGATATATGAGCACTAAGAAAGGTTTTAGGCAAAGGCCAAAAAATAATCTTTGAGGCTGTCACTGAAGTTAAACTATACATGGCACGAGAAAAGCAAATTGTAGTTTGCTTTTCTCATCCCATGAATAAACACATTAGATGACTGCTGTCAGGCATAGAAAAATTTCAGAGGAATCTACGACAAACGAAGTGAAACCTAATTGATTGGATACTGAAATAATACTGACCTTAAAGGTCGTGCTGTATTAGAAATAAGAACTGAGGGGTGGCAAAAAATGTTGATTTGGAGGAGAATATGTGAGGACACAAAGGAACATGATTAACAAGGAGTGTTGGAAATCTTTAGCAAGAAGGAGAGCAAGTTATTGAATCAATAAGAGGAAGCGATTCCCAAGATCTGCTCTACAGGATGGGTTCCGGCCGATAGGAGAAAGAAGAGAACACCATTGTGAAGGAGTCTCATAAAGAGAGTAAAAATATTTGCCATGATATGGATTGAAAGCACATACATGCACACAAAGGGAGAAAAATCCCACTTCCAACTAAACTTGCCATAAACAGTGAAAAACTGAGAACAATAGCTTCAAAATAGATATTTTTTTTTCTTTTCCCTTCCCTTGTATTTCCATGTGTCGCTAGCCCTAATTTTACAAAGTTTCAACTATATTGAAGAAAATATAACATATAAGTGTTTCATAATAACAAAATTGAAATCCAATTCAAAGTAGCTGCCATACATTTAAAATCATAATTAACTACCGGATGAAATGGAATGACAGTAAGATATCCCCACTCATCTAGAAGGCCCTAACTTAAATCAATGCATTTTTTTAAGATTTCTCCATAGAATAGGATATGAACAGTCTTGAACTGCAACTAAAATGATATACATATGTAAGCCACCAAAAATCACTGGGTGGAGTCACCAGATATTTTTTAATTCCCAATAAACAGAATGCATGGAGAAAAAAAGAGCCGTGACAGGATTTCATTAACTTTACATAGCCAAACATTCATGGAATGAGTAAAGTGTCACCATGACCATATGCAGACAAGAATTATTATTCCCTACGAGAAAAGCTTTTGATTGGGATATGAAAATTTTTGAAAGTTGATGACGAGGCAGATATTAATAGTAATACTACCAGAAATGGTCTTTGTCTAGACAAATCAGAACACATGCTAACAATGAGCATCTAGAGTGACCACATTTCATGAGAATAAAAAAGGAGAGGAAACTTCAAAATGGGCAAAAATAATGGGTAAAATTAAATACTTCACAAAGGAGGAACTAACTCTGAATCTAAAGTTGTTGGTTCCAAAACTGCAAAGAACGCAAACAATTAGAACTTCAATGATACTATTTAAAGGACAGAACTCTGAAATATGATAGTTAATCCATTTATATGAAAATGGAGGACATTTAATAACAATTCACTTTTCCTTCTTGACATGGCGGTCATATTCTGATGGAAAAGTGTTCACATAGCCAGCCCACTTGCAACTGCAATTGAAAGTCTCTCACTCAAGAAATATTCACTTAGATAACAAGTAACTAATAGGGCATTATATACGAAGATCAATTTGACATAAAACTCACAGCTCGAGCAGAACATAGTGTCACCTCACAACTAAACGTGAGCAATGGTAAGTCACACTGCGAATATATTTGGACCACCACAGGAGACATACTTCCCCTCACCAACCCACTTGGCTCAAGGAATTACAGCTCATTTGGGTCCTTTACAAATGCTATTGGTAATTTTGGAAAAGGTTGGGGAAAATATTTATAATTGCACACAAAACTTTTCTTCATAAATCCTGAAGCCACTAATAAATAGTAATTACCAAATAACTACCCATTAACTACACCAAACTCCAACACTAATCACTTGAAAAGTGCTGATGTGAATCTCATATTGAATTCAGCAACTTGAGAATTATAGATGAAACACAGTAATAGGCTTAGAATCAATAAAAGTTAGTAGGGAATTTTTCTGGAAACTGACAGGCATGAAGAGGAATTCAAATTTAGCTTACATGAATTGCACCATTTAGCAATCAAACGCAAAGCACCCCAATGTCATGGCAGTCTAATGTGAAATAAATTTTTACAAAGACGGTTACTGTACCAGAGCTTAGGAGGGTGAAACAGGGGAGGCAAGAGATCCCAATTGCAAAGAGATTGCTTACAATGGAGATGAATGGGAGCTAAGGGCAAGGAAACCAGCAAGATATATATCAATGGCTGTTAGAGGAGATTCCTCTCATAGGATTGAATGGCTAACAGGTGGTGTGTCTCAGAAAGAGGGTAGTGCCTGAGCACCAGACAAAAAAGGAATTGGCTCAGCTCATGGGAGCATCACAACAGATGGTTCACTCTTGATTGGAAGTAATGGAATAAGCAAGTGTATTGTCTGGCCAGAGAAAGGCTCATGTGCAGACAACACGTTTCATTTTGGTTTACACGGATGTACGAGGTGCTGATGTAGAGGGACATCTAGCCTTCACATCAGCAAAGATAAAATGGCTTGGATGACACAGACATTGCCCAAAGGGGCTGCAGAGGTGAGCAAGAGTTTAGCAAACATAGTGCTCATTATTAAGTACATACTACATTATAAGAAGTTTATTAATGTAATTATTAAGTTTGCAAATAGTGGTCACTTTCAAGGGGCCAAGTCTCAGACTTGCGCTAGCATATTGATTTAAAGAAGTAAAACACAGTGCGTTGTTTCCATTTTGCTACAAAGATTTTCTTCAGAGGAACAGCGAATCTCTTCATTTTCAACTGTGGAGGGTAAGTAATAATAATTATGAGGAAATGAGGACCATTAACTTGAATTTATGCATTCCCAGACTGGAAATGTAGGTAGATCTCATTTAACCAAAAACTGAGATAGTTGGACACTCAAATGTAGTACAGTACATAGTTTTTAAAGCTGGAATCACAAGCCATTATTGTGAAGCTGAAAATAATAATTTCAAATTATGTAAGATATTCTTAACAAAAAAGTCTTGTAATTAGATAAAGTTTTACCTAATGCTATACACTCAAAGGAAAAAAAATCAAAATAACTAAAAATAGCCAAACTTCAGAAAATCAATCACATGCATTCGTGATGAATAAGGGTTGAATTGGGAAAGTATGAGCATAAATGATAATGAATACCATTAAGACATGACTTCAGCCCTATTCTTTGCTCAAGCACCACGCATGATAGAGTTTTTCATCTCTCACATCAAGCGAGGTACTTCTTTCTTGGTTACTCAACAATAAAAGACCTAACATGAAACATTTCATGTCCTGCACAGACACTTGATATGCACAATCAAACTCCATTACCCTTTTGTGAAAGTTCATAAAAAAAAATATGTGCTGAAAAATGTGCTTTTCTACAGTGGTTTCATTTACTTAAAGAAATGTTCTAATACTTCCATTTCAATACATGAATTTCTGCTATCATAACTTTCTTGTCAACTTTTCCATCACAAATGAGTTCAATGATATGGACATAATATCCCTTAAAAAACTTGGCAACAAAAATAACCGAACTTGGATTTTCTCAGGAACTCATTTGATACCCAGATCTTCCTTTCCATTGGTACTCATAACTTTGCAGAATTATTTGCTGCCAATGTTTACATATGAACATTTTACGAAGAACTAAGAGGATAATTCCACTGAAGAAAAGTGGTAGGAATTTTTTCAAGAGGACACCAGTCGAGCACTTTGGCTCAGGCAAAAATGTTTCGTGTGGCTCAAGGGAGCGCAAAACAAATCAAGAGAGCAGGGTGGGGAAGGAGGGGAGGGACGTCAAGTCACCAACAAAGGGCAATGCACTTGATGTTGCCAGAAATATGCAGAGAAGAGTCTCTTGGGTAACCTCCCGCATCAGTTGCTCCACCTTCTTGGGCAACCAAAACTGTTGCTGTCCTCATTGTGTCATGCAAGAAACACAGAGAAGCAAGTGAGTATAGTTGGAAGGAGATGGATCAAGTGAGTGCGGAGGTACCTTTGTCTACAGAGTGTTCGAGTCACTCTTCAAAATATGAGAGCGCTTGATGTGATAAGGCACTATGGGGACCAAAACATTCTTCTTCATCTTTCTCATGCTGCGCAACCACATCCATCCACGTCAATGACATACAACAGAGCCCATATGAATGGGAAGACTTCCCATCATAAATTACATTGATAATAATTACATCTGATACTGTGCTAAAATATTAGGAAGAAAAACTTTACAGTTGTTTTCACTCTTGAAGATACATTCATTAAAAAAAATACCAAAAATGCAATGGGAAACATCACCATGGTGGTATTTTTAGTTCTAACACTCAAATATCACTCTCACAATAGTTTTAGACTTGGCTGCAAGTTATATAAATATTAAATCATAATTATCATCATTAACTGATTTGAAATAACCCTGTAAATTATTTTTGGTATTGTCAGATTAATGAAATTCAGGATAATCACTAAAAATCATTGCAGACTACATATACATACATCAAAATGATATCACATAACAATTTGAGAAAAATCATCCATTATCTTGGAACACCAAATAACGGTAAACAATGACCATTCAAAAAAACTATCACTTTCCATAAGGTACTGATGCATCTCACCTTTACTCTTTGGCTATCTTTTCTGTGATACACTGCAGAACGTTGACTTCCCAAAAATGCTGCTCATGCACATTATCCACCACTATGGCAGCAAATGCACATCCTAATTGTCTATGTAACAATCAGAAAATTAAATCTTGAGGAACTTATGACGGGTAACAGTACCCATAAATGCATGAAATATTGGGAAACATGCCAAACTGTTAAAAGCACTAGAAAAATGGTAATTGGCTTCCCCCTCAATTTGTTGAGGATTCAAGTTGGCATGGAATAAGCCTCTTGCACTCAATTATAATCCTGCCTCCATTACCTCTCATCTGAAGAGAATGAGCAAAGAAAGAGGGAAGCCATTTAGTCATTAGAGATACCAAAGATGGAAAATTATCAACCTCAATGACGAGATACAAAGTTTGAAAATAAATTAGGACATAGGAGTTAAATTATATGTACTTGATAATCTCCAACACAATCTCATTAAATATGTAATGTGTATCTATGCCTCCATACTCATGGAGCAAAAATGCAAAAACCAAACCCTATGGAGATCATGAGGCAAATAAAACTGATAAACACGATAACAGGAACAAAATTATTGGTTGAATTCCTAAACAATAAAATTTTATGGCACTCCAGAGCATTGGTTGAAATGAGTCAAAAGCTATTACTCTAGCTTGATATACATTTTGGCAAGTGACTTGGCAACTTTGATTTTATTCTGAGTACTAGCCAATTCTTTCTCTTCTCAGTATTAATTTGAGATTATAGTCAATTGGATATGCACCAAATATAAACATAAACAGTCATCTTAACGGCTATTTCTTGGTTGTACCAAAAATAAATCAACAAAGTAAGTACAATGAAAAATTTTCATGGACCATGAAAAAATACTGGTCAGTACTAAAAGCAAATAATACAAGAGAGTTAACTACAAAGTAGACATTTCAGTAGCAGCAGCTTCATTTATAACTTTGCGATCACTCTGAAGTTCCAAGAGAGCAGAATGGATCTTAAAATGGAGCCGTGATTCCAAAGAATACCCTGTGTATATCCTCCTGAAAAGGAAGGAATTAAATAACTCTCAATGAAAATATTTATATGCTTCATACAGTGCTAGAACCAAATTGAATATGATGAATAATAAAGCCAGACGAGGGCTGCCAAAATAATTTTACACAGCTCATATATATATGTACGAGCGTGATGCGCTTCTCCCGCTCTTTTCAATGCAGGTCCACAGAGGGATAGGCGCGTTTCTAATTTTAAAATGTAGAAAAAAGGCAGGGTCTTACGTACAAATTTAATTGGAATGCTCATGTACAAATTGAGGACCTCTTTAAACACAACATTGTAAGTGATTACACTATCCTCTGTTAAATGCACATGATGACTCATACTTACGTATCAACAGGAGACTTGAATGTGGAATCAGCAGCATTTTGATAAAAGTTATTTAAAGGGTGCGAGATATTGTTTCAAATGAACAAATGTATCAGTTTGTGCGCCGTTAACGTCAAGAATATTTAGTTTTTTTTTGTTTTTTTTTGTTTGTTTTTTTTTAAATTATTTAAAAACCAATTTTAGGAAACAATAGCAATATTTAGGAAGTAAGATATACCGTTGCATTTTGTTTGATAAATTCTGTGCATTTTGGTACCTCATTTGTAGAGTTTGGTTGCATACAAGTTGAGAAAAAGGTATCTTTACAGTAGAAATAATATAGAAGATATAATTACACACCATAAATCTGAGGAAAAAATAATATCTGAAATCAATAAGGTTTCCAATTATTGCACATATTAATTAATATTATATTAAAATTAGAGATGGGTCGAATAGCAGATTTTTCGAAGTCGAATATCGAATTCGAATATTAAATAATTGCTCGAATATTCGATACCTCAAATTACGAATAACTCGAATACTAAACGATGAATGCAGGAATGTTTGACTAGGTTGCCCATGCATCAGGAAACCCAAGATTTTGGTAAGTAATTGTGATTTCCTTTCAAGGATTCAAGTATTTAGCTGATTAATGGAATATTTTAATTTTATGGAAACGATTTGGGCATATTGTTGATTCAACTAACATCTCTTTCAAATATTCTAAGGGGACGCACCACCTTGTAAAAAAATGATTGCATGCCGTCTCGGCATTACACTACTACGACAGATTTCTGTCTGATGCATACATTCTTATCTACCAAACACCATTTCAGCGGCTCGCCCATCTGACACTTGGCTTCATCCAACTTCTTATTTTGAAAAGGTAGCTCGCTTTACCCCCACTCCTACAGTCAAGCGCTAGTGGACAATCCGAGGCGTTTTGCAAAATACACTCCCTTCTCCACCGGATTTTCTTCTTCTTTAATTATTTTCAGTCCATCTTTGGAATTTCTCACGAGATAAGCAGATGAATTCGAATTGCTATCAGGGAGAAACCAAATATCCTGATAAAATATCCCTTCGTCTGTAACTGTAACAATAGAGATTTATAGCATAACTCATAAATAGTAACTTGATATATGTTTTCGGAAAAAATACCACATCAACTTCCAAGAAGCTCAGCTACAAGGATATCGAGTTTCGACAGAATGCTAAGTCTCCATAGTATTTTGACATTTATTTCCTGCATAAAATGCTTAAATGAAGTCAGAAATACGTCGTGTTTGGTCTTATTCTTTTTTAAATTACCCGCACATTACTAATATTTCAATCCACTAAAGGTGTAATATCAATTGTCAAAAGTCATTGTCAGACACCTTTTGGGCTAATAGATGACTCATGCAGCAGTTGACCTCCAGAAATGGGGAACTTAGAAGCAGGTAGGCAGAAAAAGGTCAGTGGGAGAGAAAGAGGGTAGGGTGAAACACCATTCTATTTTTCTCATGTAACTTGATATTTTCTTTTGAAGGTTTTGATTTATGGTCTTAGTAATACGAACCCTGCCCCAGCTGGGGCCTTTTCTTTGATTTCGGAGAGGAGGAAAGCGTCAGAGGAGGGGCCGAGGGCTGATTGATGGAGGGGGTAGCGGATTTTGGGAATTGTGCTACGTAGTTACTATCTCACGGCACTGAGGTTCTCCTGGTGGGGGAAACCGGGGATTTACGGATTTTTTCACCCAATAATTTTTGGTTCCCCATGTTGAACTCTTTTCACCGCTCTAATCCACGAATTTGATGTAGTTTGTCAACTTGCCTAAAACGGCGCTGCATGCACTAAAAGACTACAGTTCTCTACATTTTTCCGAGTCAACTACCAACGACGTGCGTGCGACAGTGTATGACGCAAAATTCAAAGTATTCGAGGTATTCGAGACGGTACTTTTAGCATAATTATTCGAGATCTCGAATATTGAATACTTTCTAGTATTCAAGTATTCGCGGATACTATTCGCTCATCTCTAATTAAAATCATTATGTAACTCTTAAAATGCTAGCCAATGTATTCGCCTGTTGATGGATATCCAAACTATGCCACTCAAATCATATGCATGGCAAAGAGCTTCTAGCAACTGCATCTGGAGTGAGAGAGCCTTCATGACAATAAAACAGAATCACTCATTCTTCCTAAGCCCTCTCACAATTACATGAGTATAATGTAAAGGCACTTTTAAGCCGAGGCAAAACGTCGCTACCAATGATGCTGCACGGGGCTTGCCTAATTCTGTTGCCTTGATGAGGCATCTGCAACACCACATGCTGCAAAAGAAAACCCATGGCCTCCATTTATCACACTTCCCACCTGAAGTGGGAGACACATCTGGCTGCCTGTTTTCAATTTTGCCAAGAGTTAAAATACGTAGCAGACCAAAACACCAACGTGTGCAAAAAAAATTCAAACTTTCAGACTGCTTCCTACTTGTTAGCTGAAAGTCTTTAAGGATGAGGACTATCCGAGGTCTGGGAGCAGCTTGATGAAAAATCTGATTATCGAGTACAGAAAATTTTCTTTCTTTGGTAACTGTTCCCAGAGTCCTAATGCAATGAATCATGATGTATATGGTTACACTTTTCAGTTCAGATAATGAAAATTCGATAAAAATGCAGATTTATTTAAATCATAATAATGACTTTGGCAAGATTTTATTCTCAGAGATAAAGTATTCTTTAAATTCATCTTTAAACAATTTTGCTTCTTCCGAGGGTCACCAGGCCAAGTGATTCAAGTTAACCCCTCCACCCACATGGCAAGAAGCACATGATCATAGTGACATAGCAACCTAAAGAGTTCAAATACAGAGTTAAGCAAACCAAAGCCATTTCCCACCTCTTTCTTGGCATGGGAAAGTTAATGGAGACAAAGTATAAGATGAATCATAATGTTGAAATCGCTCATAAAGATATATGAGTTGGAATAGAAGTTGAAGCTTGAATCAGAGGAATCACTTTGAATATCAATCAAAAGCCGTGAACAAGTAGCATAGAATATATCATCGTATTATCTGCATGTTAGCAGAACCAATCACAAACATGATATAGCATAATGGTGAGAAATATCCTTGTTTTACAATTGATAATTGGGCAGAGTAATTGCTAAATTAAGAACTAATACCAATAACTGGTATCAAAGAAACCTCATTTTTAAACAAAAATATTATCTAGGGAGACACAAGAGCCAATGACTGAGTTACTTACTTGGCATCCTCCAAGAGCTGTATAGCTTTGTCATCAAAACCTTGTTCCTTTTGTAACAAAGCCAATTCTACGACACCATAAGGAATCAAATAATTATCTTCCTTTATGGACTTCTCCAAAGCAAGTAAACTTTGAATGCATTCTTCAGCTTGAAGTGGTGAGCCCATCGCCCTCAGACATGCTGCTTTTAGCAAGAGCAGCAAACCTTTGTTGTCAGCATTGTATTCATTTGCTGTACAAAAAATAAATAATTAATAGCAAGTTAAAAGGAAAATCGTACGGAAAAGTATATGAATAATGATTATTACCAGGCTTGTTATTGAGTAGTTTCAATTCTTCTTCAACAAGCTTGTACACGCCTTCCACAAGCTGCCATTTCTTCCCAAGAACTTTGAACAAATTCCAAACATAGAGAAGTTCAAATGCTGGAAGCAATAAGGTTTTCCCTTGAGCAAAATATCTCTCTGTTTTTTTCACAGCAAATTTTTCCATGGGTAAGGATTTTCCAGCAATCCTCTGTTTCCACTGAGGAGCATTTCTGTAATAGTGACACAGCAGAGAATTTAATGAAGGAGGATACTAACTAGAACCTTGAGAGTTCTTTGAGAGCATTTATATTTTCTATACCAATAAAAATCCATTCACCTGTTTTCAAACAGATTGACGATAGTGAAATGACAACATGGCAGTACATAATGCTATGTATGCACCCACACAACAAATACGGGAGATGTGCCAATGGCACGAATGGCATTCAGGGTGATTCACAAATTTCCATGCGAGATTTTCCATCTAGTGCATACTATCAAACAGAAGAGCACTATGGATGCCTAATTCATTGAAATATAAGAAGGATGTAGGAAATTTCAAAGATATCCTATGTCATGGCCTAAAGGTAAAATTTTCTATTCTTTTGGTCAGTATTAAAGTGGAATGACTGATGCTTTGAATTCTCTACTTATTATTCAAAGCTACTTTTTCTGAATCTACCATTATTTCTTCTCAAAATAAGATTGATTTGACTTGCTCAGCTTGGTATGAATACAGTGGCCTGAGCCTATACCCAGCAGAAGTCATCCAAGTTGGTGGAAGCCCATCATCCTTCTCCTTTTCACTTTTCATATCTGATCAATATGACTTACAAACAAATCTAGAATGAGGATTAAATGATTCCAAGTGCATACTATGGGTTCTAAATTGTGAAATGTGCCTTCAAAGTTTTAATGTGTATGTATTTCATAAGCTCAGCTAACAAATTGCCAACAGGTTTCCAATGCTAACAGGAGTGGCTAAATCTCAACACTTCTGAACTGTGCTGTCACTTGAGCCAATCTGAGCCAGCTCACCTGAGATATTGGCTAGAGTTCCAATTGTTCAAAGTTTGACTTTATGCAACATTGAGTATACAGTAAAATCTATCAATAGCAAGCCTCCACATGATGAAATTTTATGATAACTTCCTCATAACAAAGTCATAGTCACATTCCCAGGCCCTTCCCATGTTCAGTACAGAGAGAAAAACCTCCTGTAATGAAACTCTATCATTCCAAAATATCCCCATTATAAGGCTGAATGTGGGCTAAAGTTAGGAAAATTACCTCTCTTCAGCACAAGTTCTCACTTATAAATTATTTTACTGTGTGTTTATGCTCAATTTCACTTCCAAATTTCATTAAATCGTTCCAATGGCTTGTTTTTAAATATTTGATAAGACATTGTCACATGCTTTGCATGTTATCTTAAGTAAGAACATGGCCTACAATGCCTTCTAATTCACAGTCTTCCAGCTTATCTTAAACACAGAATCTGGTAACAGTGTGTTATCAGGCTATTAATAATTCTTTATCCCCCAAAATTCCTAATTTAGGGGCTGATGGTGCATAATCCAAAGATTCCAGCATGATCAGTGAGGAAAGTTTGTTGCCCTAAGGTACCCTAATGAAAAAGGAATTCCCAAAGCCTGATCTTGTGCTAACTTTTCACTGTTTGAGGCTGTCTATAGGAGGTAAAGTGTGAAAATATGTCAGTGAAAATAAATTGGACAAACATTTTTAAGGAATTCAGTTTAGAATATACCTACAGTTAACACCCGTTCATACATTTTTCTCAAAATCTGAGACTCTTAAGTGTTGTTGACTTGAGACGAAGGACCCAAATTAATTCACTGGTTTCACCTCACTGAAAGATGGTAGATTTAATAATAAATTTTAATAATTAATGAAGACATACTTCATCAGGCTTTCTATTTCCTTCACTTCTTCTGCAGTCGGGTCTTTTATCATAAGAAGCATAGCACCTTTTTGGTAACTGTAGATTGTCCTTGACCATCTACTTTCACAGATAAGTTTATCTGCAAACTGACTTGCTTCCCTCCAATTTTGGCAGACACTGTAATAAAAGAATGAGAGCAGTATATTGTTGCTCTAAGGACTAGAGATACGCTCAGGGGCAGATCGGAAAAATCAAATTTTCAGTGAAACTTGGCTCAGTGAAAAAAGCTGTGAAAAGGGCCCAAAATAAGGCGTAAACAACTTATGACTTTCAGTTAAACCCATGACCCTCGCATGCAGTCCACTTAGGAAGGGGATGGGAGGGAATAAAATTAGTATTGTATGGCCATTCCTCGTATATTTTGTCAAGTAATGACACTTTCATTCAAAAAAGAGGTCACAATTTTAGTAAAGGTCATAATTCACTTTTCCAACAGTGCTGTGGCTCAACATAGGAGCTAATAGAGCAAACTGAATCTGTTGCATCACCAAGAGAGATTCTCAAGTTGATGCGGAATGGAATTTCAAGGCAACATTGCTAGGAAAGGGCTGAAGTAAGAAACTAAGAGGGTTGATGTAAATGTTACCAACACATGCCAGTCTGCATCACCCTTAGGATTGACAGATTCATACTTCTGAGGAGAGCAAAAATGGGCAAAATCGTACGTGAAGGGTATGGTTGAGATTGAGCAAGCAACAAAAGGAAAAGAAGAAGCTGGTGAGAAGATTCCAACTAGCTGGCAACTAGCGACAGGAGATGGGTTCCTTTCATGCATATATTCGACAATCCAAGAAACACTTATTTTCAAAACTTCTTAATAATCATCAAAAGAATCTCTCATGCCAATTTTATTAATTTGGAGGAAACTACAGCTGTAATTCGAGGTCCAGTGAGAATGAGAGCTCATTTTGCATCTGTGATTGATTATTGCAATCTGAACGTAGGCTTTCGCAGCGAGAGGCATCGTTGCAAACGGCTTCCGGGTGCAGCTGCGTCAGTGTTGCGCTTTGTCGTGCAAGCTTTCGCAACCGTTGCAGGACGCATCATCAGGCGATGAATGAAATTACGGAAATTGGTGGTCAATTAATATACTCGTCCAACCTCCCCCATCCACCGGAGGAGTGGGGGAGGAGGGCGGAGTTGACGTCAGCAGAACTCTCACCCCTGTCCTTGAGCGGCAAGCGGACTCTTCTTATCTAGCGAATAACCTTGTTGGTAACATATTCGCCGTCTTCTCTTTCGGAAAATCGTTTTCCACGTCTGACTGAGTTTAACGCCGTCCACTCTGTTGAAATTTTGGGGGCATTTTTCAATTTCAATAGCCTCCCGAATTAGTCGTCGATGATAGAATTTTTCTCGGGCTAACACCTGCGTCTCGTCGATTAAAATTCGATGTCCATCTTCCGAGTAAGCATGCTCCGCTATTGCAGACTTCTCCGTGTCATGATGTAATATCGCTCGTCTGTGTTCTTTGAGACGAGAAGTCACGGAGCGCCCTGTCTGCCCAACGTAAGATTTCCTGCATGAGCACGGGATTCTATAAACGCCTTCCACGTTGAGGGGATGTAGTCAGTCCTTGGCAGATGGAAACAAGTCGCTCATCTTCTTTAATGCTCTGTGGCGCGTCACGATGCCTGCCCTCCAGGTATTCCAGGTATCTTACTTTGAGCATAATTATTCAAGATCTCGAATACTTTCTAGTAGGGATGGTCGGATCTGATACCTAGGATCCAAATATCCGCGGATATTGCCCTTCATCAGATACATCGGATCCAAAGTCGAGGAAGACATCGGATCTGGATCTGAAAGTTTAAAATTATAGCTTCAGTGAATGGAACGCCCCATAAAGGTGGAAAGAGTTCCGATTGTTTCTTCGAATGCGCCGTCGTATGCGATTCTTTTCCTACTCATCAACCGTTTTGTTTGAAAGCTCTCGCAGAGGTAACCTAGCAGAATTTCAGCCATGGAAAATAAAAAAGGCAAAATATGACTGGCACATAGTGTGACTCTTCCCAAGAGATTGAACAATCATCAGGTGAATCTCAGCGTCGTAGGATAATAACTACGTCAAAAGTAACTATGTCACAAATTTCTGAAAACCACCCTTGGCCGTCCATCAGCCCGTGCCTCTGTTGTATTTTTTTTGTTTCCGAAATCACACAGACCATAAATCATTATCTTCTAAGGAAAATATCAAATTACATGAGAACAATTGAAGCATGTTTCATTCCTACCCCATCTCACCAACTGACCTTTTTTTAGCCCACCTGCTTCAATTCTCTGTTTCTAGATGACAAATGCTAGTTGAGTGGCTTTCTGGGCCCAAAGATGTCTTGATAGCTTCGAAAATTAGATGACATGCTCGAGATTTAAAAAAGAATTAAACCAAACACAACGCATTCCTGACGATATATCTGTTTATTTTTCAGCTCCAATTGATTGCCACTAAGTTTTCTATTCACAATTAGACTATACTAATATGCAGCATTGTCCAAACAGCACAATTTTCAAAGAAACAAGGGCAGCATTAACCCCTCCAAAAAGTAGAGACGGATTGGAAACGCCAGCTGCATATATCACGTAGCTCGCCCGGCTTTGCTTTGAAGGCAATGACATCACTGAAGCAAGATCTGACTTGTTCGTCTTTGACTCCCTCGTTTGTAGCCTCGTTGCTTGAAATACGGAGGGAGCACGCTCCTTCGCCTCTACCTCTCCTTTACGCGCTTCTGCTGCCCACCCCTTCCTCATGCTGAGCGGTCGAGCACCTCCTCACACGGATGCTAATGCTATTTTAAATACTGTTAATCGTGTTGCTGATTGTGCAGTTGCAATTTAATTTAATGATACACTGATAAAATGTCTTTCATTGCGTAGAAACATTTCTACTGAGATAAGGAGAACCAATTTATGCCGTGTGTGTGCACTGTGGTGTGAAATTATCCCAAGGAAGAGCTAAATCCACCTCACCATACAGAAGCATTTTCGGGTGAAACACAAGTCAGTATGCGATGAGAAAGTGACAAAATTTGGGGGAAACGTGCATGAGGAAAATTCTAATTCAGTCGATGGCAGTGGGGTAGCCAGGAATTTTGTTAGGGGGGGGATTTTTAAACAACAGGGTACAAAGTAGAGGGTTTCAAACTAATTCTAACACCATTCATAATAAAAAAAACTTCATTTTCCAAAGAAATATATTGTAAATTCATGATTTTTCAATATTTTGTTTCCTTTTATGAAGGAAAGTAATTGTGTTTTTATATTTTGGGGGGTCCGGACCCCCCAGACTTCCCCCTCTCGCTACACCACTGTTTGGTCAGTGGTTTATACTAAGATTTTTCCTATTTTCATTTCCAAACCCAAGCGTAACAGTTTAGGTCCTGAGCATGTAAAGATTAAAAAAAAAAAAAACAACTTGAAAGCCTATAAAACTGATTTTAAATTTATAAAAATATTAAAATGTGTATGAAAATCAAAAAAGCATTCCTTTGATTGTACGTACCCAGAATAAACTTGAATAATTACTTTATTTAATGGCAGGAATTTGAAAATGCTTTTGGATCAGAAAATATCCAATCCGAAAGATCCGGCTCCAAAAATCAAGGATCTGATCCGAATCTGAAAAATCCTGGATCCTTCCATCCCTACTTTCTAGGATTCGAGATACGTATTCGAGTATTCGCGGATACTATTCACGCATCTCTAATTTATAGCAATATTTACAGTTGCTTTTTTATCAGGGGTTTTTAAATTAATGAGCAAGGGTGAGTGGTGGCTACTGGGCATAATGCATGTAAAGATGTATCCGAAAACATAATGAAGGGTATGTGAGGAAAATGGGGGAGTGATGCCACATCATCAAACATCAATTTGAAAATTTGAATTTATCAATTTATCCACATAATGAAGTTGTTTTTTTTTTTCGAAAAGTCACATGCCAACTAGATGTTAGTTACCCCAATTTCATCACACTACGTATCATTTCAACTCCCTTCTCTGAATGCTACCCCCTTTATCGCTATCAATTTACATGCATTATCTTGTTTATTTTTTGTTTAACCATAGTAAAAATGGTCATTTTGATTTCTCCAACCCAAGATTATGCATGATTTTCTTCAAATTCAACCTCAAGCCCTCTTTCCTTGCATCATTTCGAAACAAAACCTACTTGTTCCTACATTGCCCTCGACCTAAGATACTCTTGCCTTTTCATATGTTACGCAAACCCATTTCTTGCAATATGTGTGTCTTTGATACAAAGGACACTTGTGCCCATGAGGAGATTGGAAACTTTAGAAGGGGGAGGAATGTGAAGGGAAATATCAGTGTCTCGGACTTTGCAAATACATAAAGATAAAATGAAGAGCAGGTCGGCAGGGCCAACAAGTCAGGGTTTCTGCCTCTTTGCAAGATTTCTGGGGAAGTCCTTCCCTGCCTCAAGTTTTTGGAAGTGCTAAAAAGCCTGCAATTCGACGTATTTCCTGAATTCACTAATATCAATCGTCATCCTTTATTATATAGTTTCATAATTAATTCCACTTAAGGCTACTGGACAGACAGAGTTTCCATCACCCAAACTGAAATGATTTTGAACCATCACCCTTGGAGAACAAATGCAATTAGTTCTACAAGGCGGTAGGTAACTCATACATGAGCAAAATTCACTAAGAAATACACTACTAGTAGCATTGCATAACATGACACATGTCAAGAAATATACCCATATGCAAAAAATTTACTAACCAGTTTGTCCACATTAACTCCCAAAAACATAAATGGTGAAATTGAGGCCAAAGATTCTGGGATTTCCATGACTTCTCATACCATCCAATTGCTTCAGAAATATTTCCTTTCATGAATTCAAGACGGCCTTTGAAAAATAGGAACCAAACACCATCAGGATATATCTAAAAACATAACAGGAGAGAAAATTAAGTAAATGAAGTAATACAGACTGTTTCATTAATCCTGTCATTTTTTACCTCTAATTTTAGACACTTAAAATTGCGGGAGTTTGATAAAATTTGGCACATGCATCAGAAAAGTTTGTGATTTTTTTTTGCTGTCAACAAAATTTTATGATTTGCACCTTCTGACTTCATAACGTGCGTCCTTGTTAAAGAGCCTAAAATTTCAGATCAAAGATCAGACACAATTTAATGGAATATTCCATGTCCTTTAAGATATAAAATTTTTTTTCAGTGGTATAAAAATGACTTACCTTTAATTCTTTCTTCAAGATTTCCTCACAAAAATTCAAATCTCCATCTGTATGACTCAAAACAACCACCACAATGAGGTGGTATGCAAGTAAAACCATGACACAGAGTACTTGACGGAGGCTGTTAAATAAATTATAGCCCAGTGCCAGCTCCTTCAAGCCAACCTCCTGAAAGAGAAGAAATCAACTCGATGAGAAAAATTTAACATCCAGCTAAACAACATAGCTATCCTCTTGATACTTATTTTCACACAAATCATTAATGTACATTCTCAAAAGTTAATTAGAACAGCAAGGAGCTAAACAGTTTTGACTTCAGTTAAAAAAAACTCAGTCACTTTTTCATTGCACATTAGTTTTTACACCAGGAGTAGACAATACGTTTCTTGCTGTGTTTACCACAAACAGGCCTATGAAATTTACGACAAGGTTGCTTATGCACTCTCCGTTTAGCTGCTGGACTCATGAAACATCTTTTCCTCTCCTTGGAATTTCTTGTTGAATAAAATATTTTCACACCTCTCTATGAAAAACTGCAATCGCTGCTTGTGTTGGTCACGTAAGACCTTTCAATGATTTAGATAGGATTTGTACCTTGATGAGCCCTTCTGCAAAGCTAAAGGCAAATTTTCACCTCTTATTTTCATCCTAGTCCAGATTCAGTGAGCACCAGACTACGTATGATGCAATTCTGCAAATATCTATCCCATTCATTAGGCAGGCGAATCCCCACAGTTTTTCTAGTGCATGTATATTAGTGAACAAGTTGATCTCAGGAATCAACTCTTTCCTTAGTTTCATTGCAGCATGTAATTATTTCTGGTTTAATACTCATACCAATCTCATTAGAATGGAGAAAGGAAAAAGTGTGGAGAGGTTGCAACTGGATGAATGACTCAAGTCGAAGATTACTAATATTACCTGTCATGTTTGAGGATGGCACTTCATTTTGATAGTAAAGAACGGATGCACCAACACAAGAACAATCATGTTCAGCTTCTATGAAGGCATCATCATCTACTATTGCCACTGGGAACTCAGTGGATGGTAACTCAGGGCAACCAACACACCCCATCTAACTTCTACTGTGATGTTATCCATATCTTGTAAAATGTGGTCATGAACATGGAGATAATAAACAAGTATTTCTATGGGATTCAAATGACTCATTTCATTTCAATTCACTAAAGAATAATATATGCTCTTTCACGCAAAATTGCAGCAGAAAACCACCAGTATGATACAAGCAACTGGAATTTACTTTAATTATTGCACTCCAAGATTAAAATCAAATCAAGAGAAAAATTATGAAGCACTTGCAATAGATGCAATCTACAGGCATCAATTATTGTGGTCCTTTAATTTCACACCCTAACTAAGCATGCACTTGAATTGATGAGGAAAGCAACAATATAAAACTAGGAAGAAGTAGATTGAAAATGATGCAATGATAGCAAATGCGGTATTTGATAGTAATTAATACGTAAAAATTTTTATCATCACAATAGGAAATATTTTTATGGTGAATGAAACAAGATTTAGGAATTTACTTGGCTTGCATCATTTTACATTAGGAATACTTGCAGCCCCAACCAAAACGCAACCTGTACAAAAAATTACAACAAAATATGTTGTGTGGGTTGCACGACAACCCCAACAGCAAAGACATGGTTTTTCCAGTCCCAGAAAATTTGTTGTATGGAGGTTTCTCCAAGTTTTTAAGAAATGATGAAAGAGATGTTTAAGTAGCTTGTTCATGCTTATAAATGGTCAGAAAATAAAAAATGGCAAGCAGGCAGCCAGTAACAGTATGTATATCCAGCAAGAGACCTAACTATTTCAAATACCTTGAAAATTTGTTACCATGACTTCTATGGCTTTAACTGAGAAACATCCTGATCAGGTTATGTACCATAGGAAACAGAGAAAAGGTATGAGCCCTGAGTGGACCTATACTCAAGACTAGAGATGTGGGAATAGTATCCGCGAACACTCAAATACTAGAAAGTATTTGATACTCGAGATCTCGAATAATTATGCTAAAGCTACCGTCTCGAATACTTTGAGTATCACGCCATACACTGTCGCATGCACGTCATTGGTAGTTGACTCGAAAAAAATGTAGAGAACTGTAGTCGTTTAGTGCATGCAGCGCCGTTTTAGGCAAGTTGACAAACTACATCAAATTCGTGGATTAGAGCGGTGAAAAGAGTTCAACGTGGGGAACCATAAATTATCGGGTGAAAAAAATCAGAAAATCCCCGGTTTCCCCCACCAGGAGAACCTCAGTGCCGTGGAATAGTAACAGCGTAGCACAATTCCCAAAATCCGCTACCCCCTCCATCCATCAGCCCTCTGCCCCTCCTCTGACGCTTTCCTCTGCTCCGAAATCAAACAAAAGGCCCCAGCTGGAGCAGGGTTCGTATTACGAAGACCATAAATCAAAAGCTTGCAAAGAAAATATCAAGTTACAGGAGAATAATAGAATTGTGTTTCACTCTTTCTCCCCCACTGACCTTTTTCTGCCTACCTGCTTCAAAGTTCCCCATTTCTGGAGGTCAACTGCTGCATGAGTCATCTATTAGCCCAAAAGGTGTCTGACAATGACTTTTGGTAATTGATATTACACCTTCTTTGCATTGAAATATTAGTAATCTGCGCATAATTTAAAAAAGAGTAAGACTAAACACGGCATATCAAAAATTCGATATGTCGTGTTTGGTCTTCGATCGAAAAAAAATTTGAATTCATCTGCTATCTCGTGAGAACTTCCAAAGATGGACTGAAAATAACTGAAGAAAATTCGGTGGAGAAGCGCGTGTATTTTTGCAAAACGCCTCGGATTGTCCGCTAGCACTTGAGAGCAGGAGTGGGGGTAAAGCGAGCTACCTGTTGAAAATAAGAAGTTGGATGAAGCTGAGTATCAGATGGGCGTGCCGCTTAAATGGCATTTGGTAGATAAGAATGTACACATCAGACAGTGTTGGGATCCAGGTGCCGGCCAAGACAGTCTACTGAGGCGGCTGACTAACGCAGAGCCTGTGCGTCATCACCTGCCGTTCGCATAAAAGGCCGTGGCCCGGCATGACGGGGAGCAGTCTACAACTCAACGTCTTCCCTCGATGTAACTCAGTGACAATAAATTGTTAAACCCGGAGTAGGTGTTTTTATAATTAAGAGAACGCTACATGGTAGCATCGGTGCCAGGAGCGAGATCCACATGGCGGAAGGCAACAGCACACTCGTGCTAACAGCAGGCGTGACGGCGCCCTCCCAATTTTCTTTCGTGGCGGAGGATTGGCCGCGATGGGTGCAAGGTTGGGAGAGATACTGGGTTGCGTCTGGGCTGAAGAAGCAGAGCGACGAGGAGCAACTCAACATGCTGGTGTACGTGATGGGCGAAAAGGCGAAAGATGTACTACTTAGCCTACAGCTGTCAGCAGCGGATAAGAAGAAGTATAAGAAGGTATATGAAGAATTCAAGAATCACTACATGGGACGGGTTAACATCGTGTACATGAGGGCGAAGTTTAACCAACGGTGACAGAAGGAGGGAGAGCCAGTGGATGAATTCATCGCAGACGTATATCGCCTCATACAATATTGCGAATATGGGTCACTCCAGGACGATCTTCTCCGAGATCGAATTGTGGTCGGAGTCTACGACGCGAAGCTGTCGCAAGCGTTGCAGATGGATCTGGGCCTAACATTGGAGGTGGCTCGATGGAAGGCACGTCAGGCGGAAGAGGCGCAGCGCCAACAGGGGGTGCTGAGAGGCACCCAAGGGTCAACGCATCGCAGAGTGGCATCAGACTATGAGGTTAGTGAAGTAAAGAAGAGGACTAAACCAATTAGCGGCAAGCGAGCATCACCAGGGGGATGCAGCGGACAGAGCCAGCACCAGAGATGCGGGCGTAGTCCTCAACACGCGTTCGCAACCTTACCCGCGAGACAGTCAACGTGCCACGCGTGCAGTAAGAAGGGTCATTGGAAAAAATGTGTAGATTGCGGAAATCCGTGGGGACCGTCGTAGTCCGGGAAGAAGACGACGAAGAAGATATTTATTACTTGGGAATTGTAGATACTAATGTAGAGCCATGGTGGGTCACAGTCACGCTGAGTGGTGTCGATATTAGATTCACAATAGACACGGGGGCAGACGTAACAGTGATAGGGTCCCTCGTGGTTGAAGATTAATTGCAAGGAATTAAATTAACCCCAACGTCTAAACGACTGGCAGGCATGGGAGGGACGAACTTTAGTGCGAAGGGAAGTTTCGAGGCTAAGCTACAGTGGAAGGAAAAATAGTGTGATGAAACAATTTACGTAACTCCCGGGGGCAGAAAGGTATTGCTAGGGAGGCCAGCTATTCAGAAGTTAGGAATATTAAAAGGGGTCGGGGTGACTTCCTTGCGTAACAGGGCACCGGATAAAACATTCCCTGCGTTATTTAATGGACTGGGAAAAATGGAGAAGCGGTATGAAATTCAATTGGAAGATAATGCAAGACCATTTGCAGTGACTACTCCGAGAAGAGTGCCAATTCAGCTATGGGAAAAGGTAAAGGAAGAGCTGAAACAAATGGAAGAAGAAGGCGGCATATCCCCGGTTGATGAACCAACAGAGTGGTGTGCACCGATGGTCGTCGTTCCCAAGTCAGATGGAAAAGTAAGGATATGTGTCGATTACACGAAGTTAAATGAAGGACTACGCCGAGAACGACACATGCCACCAGCAGTGGATGAAATTTTAGCCCGTCTAGATCAAGCTAAAGTAATGAGTAAACTCGACGCCTGCAGAGGGTATTTTCAAATACCGTTAGAAGAAAAAAGGAAAAAAATGACGACATTCATCACGCCATTCGGAAGATATTTCTTCAACCGCGTCCCAATGGGGTTGGCGTCATCGGGAGAACATTTCCAGAAACGAATGTTGGAAACATTAGCAGGTTTAGAAGGTGTTGCCAATTTGCTCGATGATGTCCTAGTGTTTGGTGAAACGAGGGAGCAGCACGACGAGCACCTGGAAGCCGTGTTAAGAAGGCTTCAGGAAGCAGGAATCACCCTGAATTATAATAAATGCAAATGGAGAGTAAACAAATGTCGATTTTTAGGACATATAATCTCGGCAGAAGAAGGATTACTTCCTGACCCGGAGAAGATAGAAGCCATCCGCAAGATGGAAAGACCCAAGACAACAGAAGCGGTGCGGCGTTTTCTGGGTATGGTTCATTACCACTTAAAATTTTTGGATCACCTGGCAGACATGACACAACCATTACGAGAGTCATTATCTTGCAAGGGGAAACTTCCTTGGACTGAAGTTCACGATAAGGCGTTTGCAGCAATCAAGAAGAGGCTCACTGAAGCGCCCGCATTGGGGATTTATGATCCAAACAGAAAATGCAGAGTGTCGGCAGATTCGTCATCGTATGGTTTGGGGGCCATTCTACAGCAGAACCAAAACGGGGTGTGGAAAGCCGTAAGTTTTGCATCCCGATCCCTAACGGACACGGAACAAAGGTACGTGCAGATAGAAAAAGAAGCGTTGGCTTTGACTTGGGCGTGTGAGGAATTCACCTCATACATCCAAGGATCCCATTTCATTTTAAGGACGGATCATAAACCATTAGTGCCCTTATTGAGTACCAAACCATTAAGTGATTTATCCGCGAGATTGCAATGATATCTCATGAGACTTCTAGGCTACCAGTACACTATTGAGCACGTTCCTGAGGAATTGTTTTATACCCCAGATATGCTTTCCAGAGCACCACTGGCCAGGAGACCACGGGATGAGGACATAATTATGGCAGAAAAGGATGAAGCGATGGTGAAAGAAGTAATAAAAGCTCTACCAATGTCAGACACCAGGCTGGAAGAAGTCAGAGAAAAGCAAGAAAGAGACGACGTCTTAAAAGAGATAAAGCAATACGTTCGTCATGGCTGGCCTGCGCACAAAGAAGACCTTGAGCTGCCGCTGCGGAGATATTATGAAGAAAGAGGATATCTCAATGAGGGAGAAGGATTGCTTATGCATGTGTGAGAGATAAGAGGCAAACACTTTCCTTTCTTGCAGAGAAGGGAGGGTGTTGGGATCCAGGTGCCGGCCGAGACAGTCGACTGAGGCGGCTGACGAACTGCTGAGCCTGTGCGTCATCGCCAACCGTTCGTATAAAAGGCCGTGGCCCAGCATGACGGGGAGCAGTCTACAACTCAACGTCTTCTCTCGATGTAACTCAGTGACAATAAATTGTTAAACCCGGAGTAGGTGTTTTTATAATTAAGAGAACGCTACAGACAGAAATCCATCATAGCAGTGTACATGCCGAGACGGCATGCAATCATTTTTTCATGAGGTGGTGTGTCCCCTTAGAATATTTGAAAGAGATGTTAGTTGAATCAACTATATGCCCAAATTGTTTCCATAAAATTAAAATATTCCATTAATCAGCTAAATTACTACTTGAATCCTTTAAAGGAAATCACAATTACTTGCCAAAATCTTGGGTTTCCTGATGCATGGGCAACCGAGTCAAACATTCCACCAATTATTGTTTAGTATTCGAGGTATTTGAATATTCAAGCAATTATTTAATATTCAAATTCGATATTAGAGTTCGAGAAATCTGCTAATTGACCCATCTAAACTGAAGACCTTGTAAAATATTGCATTGAATCAATGAAAAATCTGTAGGTAGGTACATAATAGGGTTGTTGAGGTTATAATATGTACTATGCATTATTCATTACAGCTGATGTCTCCCAAACTTAAAATATGGTCAATCTGGCCAAAAAATAACATATTAATTATTTTTTTCAATACTTCCATACTTCAACATAAGAATTCTGACAGAAAACATAAATCAATCAGGAAATAAAATAATGCATGTAAGAAGAGCATGAGTGGACAATTCTAGCTGGGTATTCCAAAGGGCAAAATGAAGAGCCTAATGCACGGCTGGTATACTAAATATGAAATAGCATTAACTGGGCTGAGGATGATTTTGAGGGGGATATCCAATCCAGCAAAAACAAGATAATAAGGATCAAAAAGAGCCATTTGCATCACATCACATTGCTTTCCCATCAGGTAATATGTAGCTTTCTTGATGGCAGAGTAAAAACTATCCTCAAGAAGTATTCAAAGGGGGGAACTAAGTCTCTACATTCCAATATTAGCTACACAAAAGGAGTACTTACTTTATATCTAATGAAAATAAACTTTAAAATTCCATGAGCATACTTACTTTGCTGCCTGAGAAGCCAATAAATTCTAGTAGTTTAATCACTCGTGCTGGCAGAAGTGAGATCATCTGAAATCATTAAGATCAACTTCTCTGAGATTTATGGTAAAATAGCAACCATAACAATAAAAAAATTCTATGCCTTATTTGACACACTTAGTATTTAATATGTACACTGTGATGGCTCATTCTTTTTTCCCAATGTCCCTTTGCTTGCCATCACAAAGTTTTTGCAATCGCTACTTGAAAGATGGGAGCGATAGCAGGCATTTAAGAGTGGGATGATAATATTTCATTATATGTACTTGTTTTGTTTCAGAAGTGTATCATTTTTTGTTTTAAGAAGTTTATTATTAATGCTTGTATTTGAGTGAAGTGAGAAAACCGGTGAAAAGAAATAGACTAGATTAGTACAACCGTTCGAATCGCCCCGCTTGACAAAATGGATCACGATATAGCAGACGATCAAGGAAGTAGTGCACTGTGGGTAGGGAAAAAGGTTCTATAACCCTCGCTTCAGGGTATCTTTCTCTCATGTCATCATTTTTACTATGCTGTCGGCCACCTAAGCCTATACGAGTGATCTGCGGTGCTGTCCGCCATACCACTCGTAGCCCATACTTGGCCAACCCCCATTTGCAAGCAAAGAAAGCACGGTGAAATCAACTGCTCGTCCTACGAGAAGGAAAAAAGGAGGAGCTGGGATAAGAGAGTCCACGATGCCAGGAAAACGAGGCCTGACATTCAGGGGTGCTTCCAACAATCAACGAGGTGCTGATGGGCTGGCGTGAGTTTCAGAAATTTGCCCTCAATTTCACCTTCCTCTGCATCCGGAATTATATTCCTTGGAAGAGACTTCACCTGGAGAATGCTCGTAAGAATCCTTGACACCACGTGTTTCTCTTTTCCCCCCATATTTCCTGTGTCGAACGAAGTTGATCAGAAACTCTGAGCTATCCTGTTTTGTGGTTATTGCCAATTCTGCTGAAACAGTGGGACTAATTATTGAAGTCACAGTATTGTTCTTGTTTACTTCACCAATAATTACTATTTGCTCAATTTTTTCCTATGAACATTTAATGAAATCAGAATCAAACCAGTAAATTTCCCAATTGTATTTTGAGGTGAAGCCATTGGTGAAAAAGGGCATTTATAGGAGACGGCATGTGACTTAAAGTGTATTGTGTTTAGGAGACAGCGTGTGTTTTAAAAGGGTATTTATAGGAGATGACGCGCGATTTTGAGGGTATTTGAGGAGAAGCTGTGAGTGTGTGTGAAGTGAGTGTTGTAGTTGACGACGTTGGATCATAAATGTCTGTCTAGTTGAAGTCTATTAAATGTTATCGCAGATTTCACAATATTTTTCATGATTCAAAAGCCAACATCGTTAATTTCCCATCCTTCAAGCGCATTACTTAAGATGTCGATGCGATAATTGCGGAACATGGGTCAACCCTGTCCATACCCTTTTGATTCAATTAAAATACTGATTCCAGGGGCATCACCCGTTATTCGACGGCCCGGTCACTTAAAGCCATGTCGCCCGACTAACAAACTCAGGTGTGTACTGGGAATCCAGATCATTCATCCCAAAAGAAATACCGGGGAAATCCAGCATGTTGGGAGGGATCGTGTGATGGGACCAGTACAATACAGAGAATAATTGTAATCTGGAACTATTCTATAATGAAAAATGTGATATGACAGAACTACACTTTATTAGACTAGTATTCTGTAGTTTAAAAACTGATTCATTTCAATAGAGTACTCACCAAATTGAAAGCTCCAATGCCCATTCGAACTCCACTTTCAAAATGAATTTTATAGCTCTCTTTCTCCCAGTTTCGATTCCTTAATATATTCCCACATTCTCTGAAAAAAAATGAAACTTAATTTACCATTTAGAATGTATTTTAGGCATTCTAATGATGACTTTAATCCTACACTAACTGTGGGTTGCATGCAATAATGGATTAGTAGTCGCGGACCCATCACCTGTATTGTGCGAGAGGGCAAGAGGGGAGTGGATCTCAATGCGATGTCAACACATCCCTCAACCAAGTCGGGGTGCGTGCACTCCAAGCAAGGGAACATCCGAGAAAGCACAGCAATGCATCACTAGGCTATACTGCTGCACTTATGTCATGCAAACCACATTTCAAGAAACACTCTATGTCTTCCATTGGCGGTGAAATAGCAGACAAGAAGTAGGACCAGAGTGTGCAAACCACCCAGCACTCAACTAATCAACTCCACTACATGCCCATTGAAGGTTTCATGCAGTCACCTCCAGCCATGGTGCCTCGTGGGTGCGTTGCCTGCTCTCCCTCTTACCACACATGCAATGTGTGCCCTCCCTGCATTGGATGGCGTGGCAGCGGGACACAAAACACGACTCTTTCTAATGGCTGCTGCTTTGAAATCAATGGATTAAAATGAAATGAACTTAAAGCTGAGACATTAAGACTGAATTGAGCAAAATCATATGAAAATATGAAGACATAGAGGACAAGAAGGTAATACTTCAGAATTATGGCTTAAAACAGATAGATTTAAATTACTTCCTCATGATTACATTTGAGAACTGTCTGCAAAGAAATACAACAAATAAAATTTACAAACATGCGTGCAATCAAATCACTTTCAGTTCACAACATAATGAAAATTCAAATAAAAAATTAAGAAACAATTATTGAGAGAGATAAAAAGGTTCCTAGTATCCTTATAATTATTAACATATGAGAAAGAGGCATAGCTGAGGGGCCTTGACAAAAACATTTCTTGACTATTCCTTCGGATCAAATAGATTCAGTGACCACTCCTTGAAATAGTTCTTATATGCTCCATCTCATTATTAGTGCCTTTTGTTATAGGGTGATACACTTCCTGATAGGAGGAGCCACTTGAGATGTTATACCCACTTCCTAACTCCTACACACACAGAACTATTGTTAATCATTTGGGATTACTTCTGGCATAGATGATATTCCTAATTTTTTGGCAACCTCTTTAAGCAATATAATTATGCCATTTACTTAATACATAATGAATGCATCTCCTAAACTTGGCATTTCCTGATAGATCACAAACATCAAAAATAATTCCAATGTTGAAGTCCAAGAGTAACGCATGAGACGTCAATTCATACCATATAATTGCATGCCAATTACAAAGAAACCTCGATCTATCGTTTTTCAAGGGGATGGATGAGAAAAACGATGAATGCGGGAATGTCAGACAGGTTTGCCTATGTAACAGGAAACTCAGTGTTGGTTGCCTATGTAGCAGGATTTTGGCGAGTAATTGTGATATGTATTCTTTAAAGAATTCATTCAGGAATTTACCTGTTTTTAGGAATATTTAGATTTTATGGAAACTCTTCGGGCATATTGATGATTTGACTAATATCTCTTTCAAATATCCTTAAGGAACACGTCACCTCGCGAAAATATGTTTGCACTCCGTCTCAGTATTTACAATGCTTCAATGGATTTCTGTCTGATGTAAAAATTCTTATCTATCTAACTTCATTTCAAGTACACATAAGTACGAGAGCAATGTGCATGTTATGCCGAAAACAACCGTTTTTGCCACCACAATTATTGGCTGTGAGATGCATAACATGGGCCACAAACAGTCTACCGTCTGAAATGTTCCTTTCTAATAGGTATATTTTTAATATAATTGAGGCAATTGAGTAAAGCGTGAACAATTTGGTGTTAATCGGCAGCAGCATGGTCACCTAATTCTCGGCTTCCTCCGACTTCATGTTTTCATCAAGTAACTCACTCTTCCCCCACCCCTACCATAATGTGCTAGGGGACAACCCGAGTCCGCTTGCAATATCCATGTCCTTCTTAAGAATGACAAATGATGGGCTCACTACGACCAATCCACATTACGTACACCACCCTTTCATATTCACTTCCACTGAAATTGTGTATCTTTAAACTTATTTAGATTTATCCATTTGAATTTTTTTATTGTATCAGATTTACCTATAGGCACACATTAGAAATGCGGGCCAAACAGCAACAGTTCTCCATTGTTTCTTTTAAGAGTGTACCCAGGAACTTGGGCACATAAGAACTGTACATTTTCCTAACCTTATTATTAAGATACAATAGAAGATCAATCATCCAGAATGCTTGGGACCAGACGCATTCTGGATTAATGATATTTCCAGTGATCTGTTACCTGGATGTAGGCAACACTGCAATACAAAAAAAGATTTTATTTTTTTTAGCACGCGTTCATGTCACCTGGCATATGCACTGCAAGTAAGGGGGGGGAAACCAATCCAATTCATCAAATTTATGATTTTAGAAATGATTAAAAGAAGATTCAAAACATTGTAAAAAGTCCTTCGTCCGTAAATCGCGAGTGTAGGTAAGCCGTGAAAATTATCTAGATGATACCACCTATAAATGGAAGGAAAATGGCACAATATTTTTGCAATCCGACTAGAACTTCAATATTTTGTCCTTCCATATTTGTCAACATGCACTTGTTGTAAATTCCTGTCATTTTCATGACTGCTCACATAAACTTATTAGTAATTATAAAATCTTCTGATCGGAGGTAATTCCACTTTGAACATGTTACAATAACCAATAGGGTGGTTTCCTTCATCAAAGAAAATGAAAGGAATTGATTGCGATTCGTTACCCACCATTAGTGTATTCATAATATATAAATTATTTGGTTTTAGAAATCCCAATAGGGTAGTTTCCTTCATCAAAGAAAACAAAAGGCATTGATGGCGATTCGTTACCCACCATTAGTGTATTCATAATACACAAATTATTTGGTTTTTGAAATACCGGTTTAGACGAATGGCAAGGGTCAAATTTGATCCTCATTTGAAAAAGGCCAGATTGGCGCCCATGCGATGCCACTCCACGTGACGTCACAGGGACCTAGTTTCTACACGAGAGGATAGGAGTTATGCATCGTCAGAGGCTACCAATGCATGCATGAGTCACAGAGCTCAGGGAAACATGTCTTAATAATCACCTATTAAAACTGGCTAAGGTCGGAAAGTTTTCTTCGCTTGATAAGGTATTAATAAATCTTTTTTAAGCCATGCGCTACCAGACAGGAAGGTACTCAGCTACCCGTTAGCATCCTGCGTCCTATCAGCGCTCAGAGCCTTGATCAAGGTCACCTACCAGGCGGGAGGGGGAACCAGAAATGCGTCGTACGGACTTTTTCCCTTCATTCCTACTTACGCGTCACGTTTTCGCGCGCTTGAAATTTTTCACTTTTCATTTGATCGCGAAAAATAGATATCGTCATTTAAAAATCTAAAAGCGTGAAATACATACTCCAGGAGTAATAATCTTTCGATTTAGGCAATAAAAAAATAATAGGAAACCACCCTATTCAGACCAATGTTAATGGTCAATTTTAACCTCATTTGAAAAACACCAGATTGGCGTGCATGAGGTGCTACTCCACGTGACGTCACAGGGACCTAGTTTCTATACGAGTAGTCAGGAGTTTTACATCGTTTGAGATTACCAATGCATGAATATGGCACAGACCTCAGGGAAACATGTCTTAAGAATCGCCTATTAAAATTTGAAAAAGGATTAGCATGAAGACAGCCAGTAATGGCAATTAAACTATGTACAGCAGACTCCCGATTATTCGGGTGTGGTATATCCGTGCATAAGTTCACACTGAGTGTCTTCGGCAATCTTTTTTAAAAAAAATAAATAAAATCAGACTCAAAAGCAGCAGGATATTCACAGTTTAATGCATGGCTACACAGGACCCATTATTTCCATTAGAATTCCCCTCCCAAAATGAAATTATTTTATCTAAGGGTTTTTATATTTTGGCTGACAAG
The DNA here is from genome assembly GCF_921293095.1 of Ischnura elegans. Taxonomy (NCBI): domain Eukaryota; kingdom Metazoa; phylum Arthropoda; class Insecta; order Odonata; family Coenagrionidae; genus Ischnura; species Ischnura elegans. The sequence goes on from NC_060259.1 coordinate 101,020,749, forward strand.
GGATGTTTCAAGTTTACTTGGACGTCTAATCTAGCATTGCAGACGACGATCTATGGCGGGAAAACTTGAGTCTTTTTAGAAGATCCTTCAATGGTTAACCAATCGTAAATTTCTGAAATTTTATCTACGATCATGAAATTTATATTCCATCTCACAAAAGCACAATTATTTCCTTGAATTCGTATGCAGTTGAATACGGCCCTAAGGGAGCCGGAAATTTTGCCGCTCTCGGGCATGTTTATGCCGTGACTAGTCAAGGTCAAACTGGAGAGGAACGGAATAGTGGAAGCAGATGAGTGAAAGTGAGGGCAATGGGGGAGGTGGAAATAGAGATATCATGAGTTATAGCTATGCACTTGCTTGTGTTGACAGTTTGCCGTAAGTCCTGGTTTCCCATAACCACTGCTGGGCGATGGGGTGATCACATGCCTGTAGCCATCACGGGAGTTTCGTGTTCCTATTTTTCAAGCATCCCAGTGCGCCATCGTGCTTGGTGATCACAGATGCGCATCCCTTAGCAGCTGCATCGCAGGCAACTTGTGTGAGACTTCGCGTGGTGCCTGGCAGTATTGTTTCCGACATTGCGCAGTGATTTTGAAGCATTTGTGTAAACCACGTTTCCAAATCTGTGATCTTGCGGCCATGAACGCGTGGTTTTCGGAAACCAGGTATTATACGGAGCAGTAAGAATACAGGTGCAATCACATCATCGCCGCTAAAAAGATCGCAGTCGCGAAAAGAAAGATCTTAATAATTCCTGAGAGGAATAAAAAAATGTGCGTAGATAATAATAGACTGATTGATTTACGTAAATGATGAAAGTAACATAAATTCAAGTGAAAGTTTAGATTATCCGTGTTTTCTGATTATTTGTGTCACTTCTCCCTATCATTAGCCCGGATAATAGGGTAGTTTCCTTCATCAAAGAAAACGATAGGCATTGATTGCGATTCGTTACCCACCATTAGTGTATTCATAATACACAAATTATTTGGTTTTTGAAATACCGGTTTAGACGAATGGCAAGGGTCAAATTTTATCCTCATTTGAAAAAGGCCAGATTGGCGCCCATGCGATTCCACTCCACGTGACGTCACAGGGACCTAGTTTCTACAGGAGAGGATAGGAGTTATACATCGTCTGAGGTTACCAATGCATGCATGAGGCACAGAGCTCAGGGAAACATGTCTTAATAATCACCTACTAAAACTGGCTAAGGTCGGAAAGTTTTCTTCGTTTGATAAGGTATAAATAAACCTTTGTTAAGCCAAGCGCTACCATTCAGCAAGGTACTCAGCTATCCGCTAGCATCCTGCGTCCTATCAGCGCTCAGAGCCTCGATCAAGGTCACTTCACAAGGCGGGAGGGGGAACCAGAAATGCGTCGCACGGACTTTCCTACTTATGCGTCGCGTTTTTGCGCGCTTTAAATTTTTCACTTTTCATTTAATCGCGAAAAATAGATATCGTCATTTAAAAATCTAAAAGCGCGAAATACGTACTCCAGGAGTAATAATCTTTCGATTTAGGCAATAAAAAAATAATAGGAAACCACCCTATTGCGAGTGTACTGTACTTAGATAGCCGTATTTTCAGGAATGCAACTTTTAAAAAAATTCTGAAAAACCCCGGAAAACTTTCTATTGTTTAGATCATTCTGTTATTAAGAATTCCAAATTATCAATCTTCTACTGTACATACTTTTCTGCAAGGCAAAAATTACTGAACCATGAAATAGTTTAAACATTAATTTAACAGCCAAATTCATTGCACATGAGCATGTGAAGAAGATAGCAGCAAACCCAACCCTATTGTTTGTTATGCAATCTTCAACATGAAGATGGAAATCTGCATGAACTATAGTGATTATAGTGCATACTTAATAAAGAGTTGAAACATCGAACTAAGAATTCTTAGTATCTAGTGAGTTAAGATTCCTATGACTACATGCACAATGTAATGATCATGCAGAGTCAAAATTACATTCATCTGGGTAAAGAACCTTAACCCTTTCGAGACGGCAGAGTTTTCGTCTTAGCATGACTGCTGTACTGAGCCCCAAGAGACTCTTCTTTCTCGTGGTACGGAGCATTTTTGGAGGACATTCGTTAAGAAGGGTCTCGCTGAACCTTTTTCGACCCCTCCACGCTGGGACTTCGTATTATCTCCGACTCCGAGAGTAGTTGTGCTCCCTCCTTTCCAGGTTTATGACCATACCTGCAGCATTGGTTCGCGGTCAGTTTATGTATTGCTTATATGTACACCCATGTCTCGTATAGCGCAAGGGATGCGTTCCTCGGGGTCTTTGCGCTATACGAATTTGCGTTATACGAGAGCGTTTTAACATAGGGAAGATAGGGATGCGTTCCTGGTAGCATAGGTCTTGGGTATTGAATTTCCTCTAAAACATCTATATTCCCATAAAAAGCCTTAGAAAACATTATTTCTATAAATATTTATAGTTTAAAACATCTTTAAAGATAGTATTCACGCATTCAAAGACTTTTATTCACGTTAAAAAAAATTCTTACGTGATTTCGAAATTCCATCCTGTCGTGCGGGTGGGCTAACATCTGCTATCTCAGGGGATCGTAATGCGTTGCTGGCAGTTGATGATTTTTCAAACTAGTCTAAAAACAACTATTGTGTCACCCAGGCCCTTTTGTTGCTCATCGAAATGACAGGAAAATGCTACTTTAAATGCCATTTCATAGCTAGCGGAGTTTATGGATGAGAAATCATTTTCATTTGAAGTCCTCCGAGTCATTAGCAGCTACGTGAAACAGTCTTTAAATGCCTTGAAACCTGACCCAGGTTTTCCTTCCCTGAAAATGAATGAACGAGAATGCATTCTTTTCCAAAAGAATATCGTCTCATCAACACTAAAAACTAGTTGAGGGGGAAAGGAGCCACTTTCAATAACAGCTTGGAGTTCATTAGAAAATGTTGTGGTGGCTGCGCTATCAACACTTGCAGATTCACCTGATATCGCCGCACTGAAAATACCTGCTTGCCGTTTAAATTCTGGAACCAACCGGAGCTTTCACTTAATGTCTCGGAGCGATTACCACTCTCGTCTTTTTGTACTGATTCACCATGAACTTTTCGTATGTGTAGACCGCTTGGTTGAAGTTGAAGCTGAGGTCACTGATATTTTAGCTTCGTCTTTATTCAGAATAAGGCATCGTGAGTTTAAACTTCCGCGCAATATCGCTTTGACGCTCTCCATTTTCAAAGCAATTGACCTCTCTCAAGTACTCTTCTAGGTTTATAGTTTTTATTGATAAATTCTTGATTTTTCTACACGCATTCCTATTTTTTGCCATATTCTCTTGGTTTTTACTCTGTATGGCTCTATCTAAATCACCTTCCACTGCTGAACTGTATTCCTGAGACGCAGAAGGCCTAAGACTGCGGGAAGGGAACGAAGCCATTGTGTTTGAGACTCTATAGCGGACCCTTTTATGTGTTGATGCTATTCATGCTCAACTCGGCCACCGCTCCATTTCTCCCCCGTGAATACCGATGACCTTGAAGGCTTTAGCGTAGACTCTCTACCTGGAAGTCAATCGCCCGGTAACCTACGACGGCAAAAATACGTCTCAAACCGTATTGCTGAAAAAAACTCATTTCCACTAGCCCCACGCTTAATTAACGATCTAAATTATTTATTATTATTCTGTTAAGAAGACGAGATAAATCTTCGGTAGGCCGGCTATCTAGACCCAATGACGAGTAATACTTTAGGCCTTTGCATAGCAATGAATTTCGATTAATATATAAACAAAAAAGAAGATTTGAGGCAAGAAATAATATTACTATGCGTAAATTGATAGAAATTTCGTGTGTACTTAGCGCAAGTTCACGTTTTATCACGAGAGCGTTTAAGATTTTTGATTAGGCTACACTGCCTTGCAATGTTTCCCCGAGGAACGAATTTGCGCTATATCGAAATTGCGCTAATCGAAATTGCGCTATACGAGACATGGGTGTATTTAGCAAATGGATAATTGTTGCTTGCACGTAAATTGCAGACTTTGAATTGAATTCCTCATTATTTTCTGAGCATTGCCAAATTTTAAACAAAGTTCTAAGGCCAATATTAACGCATTTAATGCAGCAACAATTTCCATGTTGATATTTATTTAGAACTTGAGATATTAAGTTAATATTTATCATAGAATTTCGTTTAAAAATTGTAAACGCTGCTCAAAAGACAAATAATTCAATTCTTAGTTTATTTTTCTTGATAAATGAACAAATATTTATTTCGAAACCTGACGGGATAAACAATCGTATGACCGCTGTCCCTTACCACTAAGAGGGGTTATCAAAGACGAGGGGTTCGGGTACCTGCTCCCGGATTCCGAGGGTAAATCCTAAACCCCACAGGGTTGGGTCCCAAGACAAAGACGACGTAAACCCGCGACCGTCATAAAAGGGGGAGAGCTAGAAAACAAATATATGGCTAGGAAAATCTCACACGTGAATATACGGCCGTCGTCTCCTGGGTCAGGAAATGTCCACACGTATGTATACGTGTATAGTAGGGAAAAGGTTAAGGGCTTATGCAGTGTCACCATTCAATATGAAAACATTTATCAACTTAAGACCTTTGAAAGCCAAATACATACTTACTTATAGGAGCCATAGCATGATCGAATCTTAAGACCAGCTTTAATAAAACTGACCAAAGTTTCATCCTCAATGAAAGTCAGCATTGATTTCAGCAGTAATGATTCAGCATAACACAATTCTGCATGAATTTCCACTGAAAATAAGAAATAGGTATCATGTAGATGGTCAAAGTTCTTATTTCACTCAATCAAAAGCAAAACATAATGATGCAACTTGAGTAGAAAAATGTATGAAGAAACAATTTCAAAATTATAAATCTAAAGTCAAACCATCGTAAAATCATAGAGAATACTAATGCATATTACCCTATGTAAAATACCGTATAAGCGTGTGTAAGAGGCGCACCCGTATTTTGAGCATCGAAGCTAAAGAAAATAATTTTGCAGCATTTTTTTAATCCTATCGCGTGGTGTTGCAGACGTATGCCTAGACTTTCCACAGTTATCAAAATTTCCGCTTTCAATATTAAAAATTTACGCTGCATTTTTTCAGCTAAATTTATACTATATGTATGGTGCTCGGAGATATGTAGTTATTCACTTGTAGTCTTAACCTTATGATGCTTACTAGGCATGGTCGGATCAGATACCTCGGATCCAAATTGCTATATCCACGGATAATGCCGTTCACCTTAGACCCCCGATCCAAATCCGTCGAAGAAATTGAATCTGAATCCGAAATTTTAAATCAATGCTTTTGTGAATGCAACATCCCATAAGAGGGAGTAGAAAGAGTTCCAATCCTCTCTTCGCATATGCTGTTGCTCTACGATGCTTGTCCTACTCACGAACAATTTTATTTAAAAGCTTTTAAACAAAATTGAAAAAAAAATTAACCAGGTATTGTCCTTCAAAACTATGCGTTTCTCTGAGTTTGATATGCCACTACTATTTGCAGTATAAATGCCGTGGAAGGCCCACTTGTGGCAGTAAATTTAGTGCACCCTATGGAGCGAAAAACCCCCATGCAATCTTTTCCACGTTCACCTCTGAGGTACAGACGTGGTGGCGCGATGCTTACTAGTAAGAAAAGCAAACAGGAGCATTTTAAAAATGTGTCACTAAGGGGGAAACTCCCCTGCCTATTGCTTCTTTTTGACCTAGGGCTTCAGATGACTGACTCACGCTGAAAACCAAGGCCACTCAGTTCCCCTTGGACTTGCGACCGGTGAAGGGGAGGGGGGAAGATAAGAAGTTTGTGTAAGAGACGCACCCCCATTTTCGGCTGCAATTTCTGGGAAAAAAGGTGCAACCCTTACACGCGCTTATACGGTAATGGAAAGTAACAAAACTTTTTTTATGGAGGTTTTCCTCCTATAGAGTTTTATTTTCTACTTCCAATAGTAGTTCATTAATCCCTCAAGCATGGCGGGCATTTAATTAAATCCCATCCCAGCGGCCAGATGAGATTTAAATGACTTCACCTCTTTGGCATACTATCATTCAATAATTTATAACTTTCATAATATACTATCAGTATCGTTGAAAATTTTTGTAAACTTCCATAGTATAATAAATTTACTATAATAATGTTTCAAGCGATTTGAATAAATATTTATTGTTTTATACATCTCGTTCCATTGTTTTATATATCTCGTTCTATGAACTAATGAATAAATTTTCAGTTTTCAAAGATTTAAATTTCGTTTCGAATAAGCTGCGAGATCTCTAAAATTCCACGCATTTTTTTAAATGCAATTACATGGTGCGTTTTAGTTATTTGGGGTTGAAAATTTCATAACAGATTGGATACATTCGATAGGATCATCCATTTCCCCTACTTGAAAATGCATCAATTCGCCCATTTCTCTGACTTAGTTCTATTATTACTGTATCATTTCATATACGTAATCACGTGCTAATGTTTCAAACGTCAATATGTGAATATTCAAATGATTTTACCTTAGTAATTCTGCTTAGTGTGACACCTCTTTCGAGACTTTGATTTCTTCCCTGCTGCAGGAATTGTCCTTAGAAAATGTATTACTGTGAGCCTTGGTACTCAATTGTCTAAGGAGTGACGGCCATATCCAAACAGTCCGTGTGAAGTTGGATATTTCAAATTAATTACCTCGACCAATTGCACCCAAAATGATAAGAGTAAATTTTTTATATGTGTTTTTCCTGTGAACAACATATGAATTTAGGACTGCGGCATTCAATAGTCTCCTAATTAGCTTCATACACCACTTTTAATAGCATTTTGTTTCCATTTGGTACGAATGCAATAACAGGTTCTTGAAATTCACCCCACCGATGAATTTATTATAACCTAACACACAAACAGACTACTGAGTCTCTTTTTTGCGTTTCAATATTATTCCCATTTCGTAGGATCCCCAATTATAAATAAAAATAGACAAAGGAAGTACACACGATAAGAATTTCAACACACTGCCTGAAAGAACACCACACAGCACGAATGACTCTAGCAGACTGAAGCGCGTAGTTTTGAAGCTCCATCAAGAGATGAGAAAATATCTCGAAGGCATCCTGGTATATGTTGAATGTTTAGAAGGAATCTTATCTTCGTTAATTACTGTCCAGAAAAGAAGAAAATAATAAATGCAGAGCGAAGCACATGGCCCCTTTGCTTTGGAAGCTTAGGACTAACGAGGCGAACCAAACACACTTGGGGCTCGAGGTAATGACACACAAGGAGAAGACAGAGAGAAGGCAGTGAGCTTATAAGGAAGATATCGTATCTCAAGGTAAAGTAGCTGACCCTTCTTGACGTCTCACAAACAATAGGCGGCAGTTTTCAAGATGGTACAGGTGAAGGAAGACATTGAGTTTTTAGACCGAATTCGTCAACTCGCTGGTTTAAAACAGAATTTCATCGAAACATTAAAAAAAATCCTGAAGGCATGAAGTCGCTATGAATATTTCATTGGAAAGGAAAAACATTCCTACAATAGGTGGAGTAATTAACTTAAATTTAAAATACAACATCTGACCGAGAAAAAATATTATATACAGAAGTTCAGGAATTGTGCTGGGTACGCATGATGGCAGCATACGAAATTTAAAGGGTGCGTACTAGGTACACATGACGGCATTGAGGGGTTAAAGACCAAAGAATAGTAATCAAATGAGAGAACTGTAAGGACTGAGACAAGCATTTTATGGGTATAAATGGGAAGAAGAGATTTGTGTAATTTTAACTAATATAAAGCTTTTTTGACCTTGCCTATGATTTTCCCCTTTCCTGGCAAACAGAATATTTAAACTTTTCTCGTGTTTCCGAGTGGGTAAGACATTCGAAGAGCGCTGATGTTTCGTGAGCGCCTTGAGAATGGGTGATGAGTCAGAACGTGAAACGTCGGCACTCTTCGAATATCTTACCCATTCAGAATTCAGAGAAAAGTTTAAATATTTGTTGACCTCATTTGAGAGATTTCATGTACATAATTCATGTTTCCATGAAATGTTATTAGTTAACATAATGAATAGGTTTCTAACAGTGTCTCCAACTACAATATTGGTTTCACCCCTTTAATGTAAGAAAGAATAGAAATTTTAATTTCGCTAAGAATTTTAGAATTACCAAACATAATTTTTGTTTTGCATGAATTTAAGAACAAGTTAAGATTAAATTTTCAAAGGGCCAAGCAAAATGACAATGCAGACATATTTTCATTGACAAAGGAGATCACACTGGCCAATTATTTAAGTTAGCATGAAAATAAATTAAATTCATCAACATAAAGCAGGCATATCCAATCATAGCAGCAGCCATCATGAGACAGAATTGCATCGACCTTTAGAAGGTCATGTAGTGGACAGTAGCAACTGACTGGGCCTGGGAGGATATTGAAAGTAGACTAGCGAGTGCACTGGACCTTACATTCTTCAATCCTGAATAGTGGCTGAGAATTTCTGTGGATGCATCAGCTTATGGGGGCAGTATTGGTACAATGTTATGAGACTTTAGAAGGTGAGACTGATGTCTGAAGACTGGTCTACCATGCATCTTGGTTGGTTAATGTGACAGCACAGTGGTATGCCCAGATCAAAGAGGAGGCATTGCCACTCAGATGGCCAGGTAAAAAATATTTGCAATGGATTATCTGATTTGAAGCTTCGTTCAAACCAAAAACTTCTAGTTGAGCTGCCAGAAAATAAACTTATCCGCAAACTGTCTCCGTGCTTACAATGGTTGCACATTCATTTTATGCAATTTTCTCATAAGATTGAACATGTTGCATGAATCACCATGACATTAGCAAACACCCTGTTAAAAGCACCATTGCAGACCAATGCATCTAGCGATGGAGGGAAAAGATGCTCTACATGACAATGATGTGGATTTCTACGCCAGGTAGGTGGACCAAGAAATTCCAGAAACTGACATCACGTTACAGAGGTTGCAAGATGCCCAGAGAGGTGACAAGATGAAGGCTTTGCTGCAGTTTGTCAGGCATGGATGTCCATGAATATAGGTTATCACCACAAGTCTACAGCCATTCAAATACAAACAAGGCATCTTCATGGAAAACAATGAAGAACTTCTTTTCACACCTATACTCCAAGGAGCATGCAGAAGGATATCCTAAGTCACCGTCATCCAGGGCGACTGGGGCAAACCAAATGCTAATGAAGAGCCAAAGGAAGTATGTGGTTGCTGGGAGTTGAGATTGGCATTAGGAAATTCTGTATCAACTTCCAGGTGCGCAGCAAGTATCAGCCACAACCTGTGGAACCTTTGATGTCCGCCCTTCTGCCGGAGAGCCCTTGGCAGAGGTGGCTGCAGACCTCTCTGAGAACATCACTACTTGGTGGTGATGGATGCCTTCTCTTATTACTAGGGATGGTCAGATCGCATACCTCAGATCCAAATATCTGCGGATATTACTCCGGTGAATTTTGTATACTTTGGATTCAAATTCACTGCACGCATCAGATCTGTATTCAAAATTTTAAATTTAAACTCCAGTGAATGCAGCATCCCATACAAGAGAGTGGAAAGAGTTCCGATCCTATGTTCGCATGCACTGTTGCACTGTGATGCTTGTCCTACTCATGAACCATTTTGTTTAAAAGCTCTCGTAGCGGTTATGCAAGAGAATTTCATCCGTGGAAATTTTTAAAGCAAAATAAGACAGGCACATAGTGTGTCTCTCACAAAGAGATTGAACAACTATCGGGAGAATCTCAACACCATAGGATAACAACCACATCAAAAGTGACTACGTCGCAGATTTAAAAAAAACTCCCTCAGCCCTCCATCACCCCATGCCTGATACTTTTTTTCTTTCCGAGACCACACAGTCCATGAATCATTATCTTCGAAGGAAAATATCAAGTTACACGAGAACGATGGAAGCATGTTTCATCCCTGCCCCATCTCACCCACTGACCTTTTTCATCTTACCAGCTTCAATTCTCCGTTTCTTGAAAACAAATGCTTGGTGAGTGACTTACTAGACATGAAGATGTCTCGATAGTTTTCGGCAACTGGATGACATGCATGAGATTCAAAAAGTAATGAGACCAAATGTGTCACATTTCTAACATATTTAGGTTTATTTAAGCTCAAATTGATTGAAACAAAGTTTTTTAGTTATAACAAGACGATACCAATATTCAAAATTGTCCAAACAGCAAAATTTTCAAAAAAACAGGCATGGCATCAGTACCATCAAACAAGAAGACACGGCCTGGAAACGCCAACTGTATTTCACAAAATAGCAAGATCTGACATGTTCGCGATGAAATCATCCTGATGAAGTGCAAAATCCACCTCACCACAAATGAAGGATTTGGGGGTGAAACACAGATCAGTATGTAATGAGAAAGTGACAACATTTGGGGGAAACTTATGCGAGGAATATTAAAGTTCAGTCAATGGTTTATCCGTACATTGAAACCTATTTTCATTTCCAAATGCAAGCATAACAGTTTAGATCCTGATTGTGTAAAGATTTTATCAATAAAAAAAATAATGTGAAAGCTTATAAAAATGATTTTTAATCCGTAAAAATATTAAAATGAGTATGTAAATTTAAAAAGCATTCCTTAGATTGTATGTGCCCAGAAGAAACTTGAATAATTACTTCGTTTTATAGCAGGAATTTGAAAATGCATTAGGATCTGAAAATACCCAAAGATCCAGCTCTGAAAATCAAGGATCCAATCCGGATCGGGGTCCGAAATAATCATGGATCCGTCCATCCCTACTTATTACGCAAAGGTTGCAAGATTAGATAGCACCACTTTTGCAGCTGTTATGAAGGAGATGAAGAAAATAGTCACGAGAGAAAGAATTCCTCAAGATGTGAGAAGTGATGATATCCTTCTGTTTTTCACAGTGGAGTTTCTTGAGTTTTTAATGGATTCAGCCACATCATCAGCAGCCCAGGGTTCCTGCATATCGATGGACAAGCAGAGGTAAGATGAAAATTGTGAGTGCAATACTGGAGAAGGAGACCGATCCCAACCTCAATTTGCTCAAGAAAGGAATCAATCCTGCCGAACTTCTAATGGTTCGCAACACTATGCACCACTGCATCACATGTATCACAGTCATTGGAACCCAAGTTGTCAGACCTGCAAATCCATCGCCAGAACCTGTGTCAGGACAAAGCTAACTTTACTGTGCCCACTGTGCTGAATACAGGTAAACCCAAGGAATAAGTGTGGATCGGAGACAAAAACACATATGGCACCATCATCATTAAGTGATCCAAGCCCAGATGGTATGAGGTACAATGGATGAAGAGAGAATTCTTTGCCGTAAACGTGCCATCCTCATCCCTGCATAGATGCCATGGATGGACACTGACTGGGATCCTTTGCTGGAGGACTGCTTAGACTCTTCAAAACAATAGAGTGCTGTATCTTGGAGATACAGCAGGCAACATTTGAGTCAGACACATCAGAGCAGTCGTCTTGTAAGACCACCGAGAAGATCGACATGAAATCGAAACTTGAAGCTTTTACGTGGTGGAAGGGCTCCATATTAATAATGAAATATACTTTGTTACTTCCACAAAATTCTTGTTACTTCCACAGAATTTTGTGGAAGTAACAAGGTGTATTTCATTATTAATAAAGATCGACATGATTTCTTTTAAACTTGCCTTTTATAAAGCATTGGTTTTGTCTTCAAACCATAGTATAATTCATGTGAGCAGTTTTATTTTACTTTGAATGATCTTGTAGTGCTGTATGCTGGATTGAGATTTACAGGTGATAACCTTTTGTTTATGGCCACATGAAGACCAAGCTGCATCATCTACATCAGGACTAACAGATTAATCTGATCATCTCGACCCACAAGCCAAAAAAGAGCAGATGTTGCCTTTGAAGAGGCAATCATGAAATTCAGTACAGTCATTCCGAAGATGAAAATAAGAAAAGTCCCGAATATAATTATAAAAGTAATGTAAAACCCAGTTACCATGATGTATCTAGCACAACTGTGCAAGCAGCAAAGCCACAACCAGAAAGATCTGCCTTAATAGCGTACTGAATCAACATACATATTTTAATTAAATTATTAGCTAAAATTAAAAAATTTGAAACTGGCATTCATCCAGCCTACCTATCTAGTGGGGCCATAACATTTCATCAATGGTGTCTATGACATAGCTATTTTGTTTTTACTCAAAAATTAATAGCCTCAAAAAATATAAAAAGCCATTACTAAAACTACGTATGGTAGTTTTCTTTACATGAAAATACGTTACTCACAGCTGAAAACTGAACTTCATATATGTTTGTGGACCAACAACGAGAAATCGGGAAGGATAGGATAAACTATCAAGGGGATTTTTGACTGAATCATCGATATGGGGATAGAGAGCAATGCATGGGGAAGAATTAAGGAGGAGAATAGGTGGCCTCACACCAACAGTCACTCCATAGGGATGGCACAAATGCACAGGGAAACTTCTCCCACCGTGGGAAGACTAGAAATACTGTTTCCAAACTACACGACATTCAGTTTTCAGAATTTCCTGAATTTTGGTGGCCTCAATTTTATTAGAAAGCTATTAACTCACTATTTCTCCATTACAAATTCAGTACCTGGTGAATAATTGTCATAATTAGTCCTCTTCACCATTTTCCCGAGAGAGTCAGTTAAAGTTGACTTCTTCCGGTGCCTGTTACAAACGGCCATGCACTGTTTCAAAGCTTCAGATGCAACTTCAATGTGCCTCTAGAACAATAAGAAGAGAAGAATATATTTAATTTGCAAGTTAATAGATGCTGCTAATTTAGAGATGAAAGTAGATGCCAGAGTCATATCATCAATATGATATAGTTAAATTTTTTTAAGTATTAGGCTCAAGGTTAGTAAAATGGCTACTGGAGAAGATGAGAGTCGAGGACATCACAGAGGCATTGGAAGGAAGAATCAATGTACTTTCTGTTTGCACCAAAATTATGTACACTAAGTTTGGGCATAAGTAACTGTAAGTGCACAGGATCCACTTCATGCATGGGAACGGTCGATGTGGCTGCCATACTCTTCCACCTCCCAGTACAGTTAAGTGTTATGATATGTAGCTGCTGATGCACAGGAAGGGAGATAGAAACAGAAGGGGAAAATGGGGAGAGAACCATCATTGAGGCGTCGAGAATGAGGCATGAGGAGACATGTACTACAGAGGAGTTATGCAAAATAAACGGACAGAATTGAACGTGACTTTTCAATCAGCAACTTCCTCAATCTCATTGATTACAGTTCTCTCCATAGTTTCCCAGCTAGTTGCATCAAGTTGTTTTTCAAGATGACGATTCATGGCCAAACATAAGTGTTACTTAAACACACATCTTTGCTACAACTGCTCCAAGTTTAAGTCATGTATCTTAAATGGTAAAGAATGGTTGTGTTTTTACTGAAATTCACTGCTCCACTACTCTATATGTAGTACAGCCTCAGTCATATTTTTTGTGAGATATTTTAATGTGCATAAGAACACTCTGTAAAATTTTTACTTGCTTTCATTTAGTCCCTTTTTAGATATTGACCTGCAAAAATCTACGTTAAAAGGCTTTCGGCATTGACAAGCTCTAGAAAAAAAGAGGGCATTCTCAGTACTAAAACTCATATTGCAAGTAGTTTTTTAAGTATTCAACTTGGAAATGAGATTTTATTTGGGAGTCACGTTTCCTTCATAAAAATCTATGGTGTTAAAAAGTTAGAATTGACAAATTGTTCCTGAGTTTTTAAGGAAAGATTTTGACTGACTGTCTTTTATGATAGAAAAATTTGAAAAATGGTTTCCTAAAGTTCTTTTCAACCTGAATACACAGGTTACTGCATTATTCTGATATCTTTTAAAATAGCTTCGAAATTTAACTTTATGCAAATCACTTCAAAATTTGCCCAGCCACCCTTTTAAAAATGGCTGCCAAAAAAAGTATGGCTTGTAAAATTATTTCAAATAGTGCATTGTGATTGTCTACTTGTATGTAACCAGAATAAAAAATCAGGATAATTAAACATGTTGAGCAACATTGCCTGGGTGATTTGAAATGGATTGACCGTTAGGCACACATGAATATTCGCAACTGACTAGAGAGCACAAGCAAGACATTGCACATATAGAGCTTTTGGACCAAGCTCATCAACCTTGGGTTTCAAGTCATTGAGTTGTCCCAACATAACTGCTGCCTCATCCTGTGTCTATAAACTCATTTTTTCGGTCAAAATAACAAATTGCATGTTTTTCATGAATAAATAAACCATTGGCAGACCTGTCAGCACTCACACCATTAAATGAAACAAATTGTTCAGAGACTTCATAAGGTTAGCTGTTGACAGACTTAAAAGTTGTGGATAGCTTTGATTCATTGCTTATGCTACAAATTTTGCGTTATTTATTTCTTTCCTTACTTTATTTCCTAAAACTATTCCGATAGATGCAATCAAATCATTTTTAATACGATCTGACATTCCTCTGAAAGTAGTAACTGTCTCGAGATGATGCCATAAGGATGGACCATATTTACCCTGACAATTTAAAATTGCAACATACATTCCTTGTTCAACCTTTGATAAGTCCTTAACCCTTTTGCTGCCACCGGGCTGATACATCAGCCTCCGCTGGTTGAACGAAAACTGCCAGGGGGCGATTTATCAGCCCGACTTCTTTCACTTATTTTTCGTCATTGTGGCCTTTTCAACGGCTGAAATTTAAGTAAACCCCCATAATCTATCTATGGTTATAAGATATAAATATATCTTAAGAATTGGGAAAAAATGTAGATGTATAAAATAAAATAAAGTAGCTGAAAATTTTTAAAATCTGAAATATTGCAAATTCCGGAAAAGGGTTAAAATAGAAGCTCTGGTGCAGCAAACAGGCAAGAAGTCTCTTCACAATTTCTCTGGATTTGGCCACTGCTTCAGTAGGTATGTCGCACATTATTTGTATCATTAAGCCAATTTCAATTGCTTTACCATACATGATTACCAAAGGACCTGTGGTCCTAGGACAATAAAGCTTAGGGCAGTTTGGGTACTATGACCTTTCCTGAATCCAGACTGAAATTTATCTAGTAGGTTGTTTCTTGATAAGGAGTCAGTTTTTGAGTTGTATACAAACCCCTAAAGTGGTTTCCACAAGGTACAAAATAATGAAATGTGGTGATGATGTTAGAGTTCAGTTGGAATTCAGGTTTTCTTATAGGGGAATGCTATTCCCCATTAACAAGAAAAAGCGAGAAATCATAATTATTTATAAATAGGGGAGAGTGGGCCACAATGAGATAATAATCACTTTATCATTTCTCATATTTTTTCCAATTGATAAAATGTATTAATATCTTGTCAGCTGATAACTTCACTATTTACTACACTTTATTCTCTGCTTATGATGATGTAATATAAAATTTGAATGGCTTAAAGTTATTTTACAAAAATCCTAGCAAGCATCAACCAATGTCGGGTGACAATGAGGCATGGTAATTCACACTAAAATAAAACATTTTAGTGACTTTTTATTGTCAATTTGACTTACGAAGGAAGTTTATTTTACAAATAAACCTCTTTTACATTTAAAATCCTAGTGATAAGGCTATAATACTTTAGTTTAAAGTTATCCATTTAAAGTTATCAGCAAACTTGCTGTGTTACCTATTGACAAAATTATTATCACAAAAAGTCTAATCAATGAAACATCTAAGATAAGAGGAAAACAAAAATAACCTTCATTTTATTCCAGTATAATCTTCATTTTTTGAAGCCAGCCTTAGTGTGAGCTGGAGTCATAGCTTTTTCGTAAGCAATTCCAATACAATGTGCAACTTGAGAGATGGTTATTGCTTTGCCTGAATGGTGAAAAATAACCTTCAAGAAGCTGATCAATTTTTGCAAATTTTCATCTACGAAAAGATTAGTTAGGTACTTACAACTTCAATAGATCTTGTAAACACTAAGAATTTTCCAAGTTGAGCAATGTTTTTTTGTTTTATTTATTAACTTTTATCTGTAAGTTTTGAATTTTCAATACAGTACAATTCCATGGGTCACATTGAGACACCTGAAATCTGTATCATTGTGGCCCAAGCCAAAGTGTCTCATTGTTGCACAATGTGTAGCCTTTGATTGTTTGGATCATATAACTTGCTTCAACAGTGATGACGTTAATGTAAATATATTGAAATGTCACATTTGAAACACTATGTATTGCTTTACCATGAAAAATCAAAACATCAATCTTACTTGAGTATTAATTGGCAACAAAAAACTGGAGTATCCCAACTTTGGTGCTATAAAAACAATGATAGTGCATCAATCTGCAATAGAGTGATGGCAGCCATATGCAAAGTGAATAATGAGTATTGCGCTATTCCCTAAAGATAATAGCACCTGTCACACAACTCCAAAGCTATATATGCTCACTGTCTCAAAGTGGCCCATGTCTCATTGTTGCCCATTATCCCCTACCTAGCAGCACAGGAAATATTGCATAATTATACTTGATATTTTCTTACTTATCCCATCGATGCCATCAGCAATGTGCTTAATACTGCAAAAACCTTATGAATTAACTCTGGAGTGAAATATGTATCATAGAATGCATTATTACCAAAATCACTTTTATTGAATGAGTTTTCTCCATTTTCTGCTTTACAGCACCATAGTGATTCTTGGATTGAGTCAGTATTAATTTAAAGAGATGATGGGAAAATGCATTCATTAAATTCATCAGCAGAAGCGTTAAATTTGAGATTATCATATCGAGACTTAACAAGACCTAATTGCTGAACCCCATTCAATGTTTTTAATATCCCATTTGTCAGAAAAACAGATACCATATTACATACAGTAATTTTTCATGAACTTTTGAGTTTCATACCTTAACATTTTATATTCCTGGAATAGCTACTGGGATTTACATCTTTTAAATTTTTGATGCATTTCATCTCTCAAGTGAATATTTGAAATGAAAATATAGACTTGAAGAGTAAAAAGAGTTTGTCGAGATGTAATCCTCATATTGCATTTAATCAAATTTTACGTAAATCTTTCAAGATTGAATATGCTTATATTAGAGATGGGTCGAATAGCAGATTTCTCAAACTCGAATATCGAATTTGAATATTAAATCATTGCTCGAATATCTGAATACCTCGAATTTCGAATACCTTGAATACTAAACGATGAATGCAGGAATGTTTGACTCGGTTGCCTATGCAGCAGGAAACACAAGATTTTAGGGAGTAATTTTGATTTCCTTTAAAGGATTCAAACAGGAATTTAGCTGATTAATGGAATATTTTAATTTTATGGAAACAATTTGGGCATATAGTTGATTCAACTAACATCTCTTTCAAATATTCTACGGGGACACACCACCTCGCGAAAAATGATTGCATGCCGTCTCCACATTTACACTGCTGCGATGGATTTCTGTCTGATGTATACATTATTATCTACCAAACGCCATTTCAGCGGCACGCCCATCTGATACTCGGCTTCATCCAACTTCTTGTTTTCAACAGGTAGCTCGCTTTACCCCCACTCCTGCTGTCAAGTGCTAGCGGACAATCCGAGGCGTTTTGCAAAATACACGCGCTTCTCCACCGGATTTTCTTCAATTATTTTCAGTCCATTTTCGGAAGTTCTCACGAGATATGAAGATGAATTCGAATTGCTATCAGGGAGAAACCAAATATCCTGAGAAAATATCCCTATGTCTGTGACTGTAACGATAGAGATTTATAGCACAACTCATAATTGTAACTTGATATATGTTTTCGGAAAAAAATACTGCATCTACTTCCAAGAAGCTCTGCTGTTCATATCGAGTCTCGCCTGAATGCTAAGTCTCCGTCGTATTTTCACATTTATTTCCTTGCGTAAAATGCTTAAAAGTTAGAAATTCTCTTATTCATTTTTAAATTATGCGCACATTACTAATATTTCAATCCAATAAAGGTGTAATATCAATTGCCGAAAGTCATTGTTAGACACCTTTTGGGGTAAAAGGTGACTCATGCAGCAGTTGACCTCCAGAAATGGGGAACTTTGAAGCAGGTAGGCTGAAAAAGGTCAGTGGGTGAGACAAGGGGGGGCGCGAAACACATTTCTATTGTTCTCGTGTAACTTGATATTTCTTTCGAAGCTAAGGTCTTTGTAATATGATCCCTGCGCGAACTGGGACCTTTTTTTAATTTCGGAGAAGAGGAAAGCTTCAGAGGACGGGGTAGTGCCAAATGGAGGGGGATAGCAGATCTTGGAAAATGCGCTAATGTAACTATCCCACAGTACTCATGTAGCAGTTGACCACCAGAAATGGGGAACTTCGAAGCAGGTAGGCAGAAAAAGGTCAGTGGGGGAGAAAGAGGGACGGGTGAAACACGATTCTATTACTCTCCTGTAACTTGAGATTTTCTTTTGAAGCTTTTCGTTAATGGTCTTCATACTACGAATCCTGAGCAAGCTGGGACCTTTTCCCCTTTTGTTTGATTTCGGAGAGGAGGAAAGCGTCGGAGGCCGAGGGCTGATGGATGGAAGGGGTAGCGGATTTTGAGAATTGTGCCACATAGTTACTATCCCACGGCACTGAGGTTCTCCTGGTGGGGGAAACCGGGGATTTTCGGATTTTTTTCACCCAATCATTTTCGGTTCCCCATGTCGAACTCTTTTCACCGCTCTTATCAGCAAATTTGATGTAGTTCGTCAACTTGCCTATAACAGCGCTGCATGCACTAAACGACTAGAGTTCTTTACAATTTTCCGAGTCAACTACCAACGACAGTGTGTGACAGTGTACGGCGCGAAATTCAAAGTATTCGGATTATTCGAGAGCGTACCTTCAGCATAATTATGCGAGACCTCGAATATCGAATACTTTCTAGTATTCGAAGTATTAGAGTATTCGCGGATACTATTCGCACATCTCTAGCTTATATGTGTCATGATAACAAATACTATATGGTCCACAGTTGGGAATTTTGTGGTTGACTTTTAAAAATATAAGGCCATAATCAGATGGAAATGAAACATTATGTTACAAATATGGCCGACTAGGCCAACCTGAAAAATCCGCTGTGGCAGAGCATAGCATAGATAACAACCACCTTTTGACAATGCCAAATTACTTGACCGATATGATTATGATTATGATCTTGTTCTTCCCGGCATATGATGCTTGTGAAGTCTTCTTCGGTTTTCCATTAGGTGAGTTGATTATAGACCGACGTTTCAATAGCTGCTTCTGCCGTCATCTTCAGGGCATAATAATTTAAGAACGGTGCCTTCCTATATAGCAGTCAGTTTCGTACCAAAATTGTCAGGTTACTTCTGATTAGCTCATACTAGATTTTGCCATTCCTCAGTCTCAAAACTCCAAGGTTTACCAAATTCCATGCAAATGCAGTGAAGCCTATACCTGAGAGACAGGCCACACTATCGAGAGACAGAAGAAGGAGCATACGAGGAGCATCCGACTAGGCCAACCTGAAAAATCCGCTGTGGCAGAGCATAGCATAGATAACAACCACCTTTTGACAATGCCAAATTACTTGACCGATCAAACGACTACTGGGACTATATAACGAAGGAGGCGATCGAGATCCAAATGGAGTGCAAAAACTTCAGTCGTGACACAGGCTATGCTCTGCCACAGCGGATGCAGGAAAGGCAAAAAACTAGTGCAAGCCAGTCAGAAGTAACCCGACGATTTTGGTGGAAAACTGACGGCTATTTAGGATGGCAGTAATCTCAAATCGTCATGCCCTGAAGACAATGGCAGAGGCATCCATTGAAATTTCGGCTGACAATCAACTCACATAGTGGAAAACCCAAGAAGACTTCACGAACACAATGTTTTCCAGGGTCATTAATTTATAAAATGTCATCCACAATAATCAGATGTAGTAGTGTGCTGGATTTGGCTAACTGATGAGTAGGGAGAGATCGGACTGATGACAAAATAAACCAATATCACATTCTCCTCATATGGTGACTATCAAGCATTTCCATTTAAAAAATCTTAAATAAAGTCTCGATGTACAGCTACATTCATATAAGAAGAGTAGCTTTGCGAGGGTGGACTCAAAGCATTTGTTCAAATAACTGATCTTTGGAGTCCTGTAAACAATGGCTAGAGAATTTTTCTGAATTTACAAGAGATTTCTGCAAAGATGACCTCCAGTTTCAGTTGTTTACTGTAATGTGAAAGTATTTTATAGTTTACACATAGAAGAGACAAAAAGTTACACAATACCATAACAGATATAAAGATTATAACTAATTTCAAAGCTGTACATAACTATCAAATGGAATGAATATCATGTATATATTTATTTAGATATTGTAGTGTTTTCTTTCACAAAGATCTACAGAATATTCCAGACAGACTCTATAACCAATTCAACATAGAATGTATTATATTTTGTCCAAAACATTCAACATCAACATCCACTAAACTGTACATATATATATTAAGAACAAATATTTCACTGATCTTAGAGAATTTTTCATTTTGTAAAAACTGGATCATCATAATAAATAAAGATTAATTTACTTATAAGAACTGGCCGAACAGTAATCACATAATTAGAGCATAATGCAATGAATCATGACTAGAATCATCACACTTGCATAGAAATAGACTAGGTACTCACCTGTTCAAAAGTCAATAAAGCCTCCAGAAACTTGAACACACAACTGCCTAATGAATGGTACATGCTGCTGTTTGCCCTGAAACATTATGATCAATGGTTTATTTATATCAATCTGATTACCCATGCACTACGATAAAAAATTATATTTCCTGACAAAAAATCATCATATATTTACATTCAGCATCCATTTTAATTAGGTACTAAAATCTTGATTATTAACCACTTAATATAGAAAAAGGGAATTTTATGAATCAAATAAAACATTTTTTATCAATAAAATATCTTAATACCATGAGAAGGATTTAATGGAAGAAAACTTAGGACACAGCATCAACTGACTATCTTGTTTCCAGTGTTATTTCATTCGTGTAGTCTTAATTATGACTTCTCCTATACATGAGCATTACCAAAGTTTGGATCGGTCATAAGCATTGAATTTGAAGTTTTTCATCCACTGGCCAGCAGTATGGGCATGGGGTGCAGTAGGACAACACTTGCCTGGAAGGGGGAAAGTTCTCAGCAGACTCGTCCATTGCATTTGTTAAATGTATCCAAAAGGAAGTGTGATCCATTAGGAGCATGAGCAGAGTACTCTTTCCCCTGAGGGTTACCGTCCCTCATCCAGCAATTGGATATACTACTCCAGCCCATTAATCATCCACACAATGCTAAAGGTTACTCTGCCTTTCAACAACACCTTTCTCACAGTATTATTGGTGTAGCATAGCATTATCTTTCTCATAGCATCATCATTTGTCAGATTGGTGTTGTCACCCATATTTTTAGGTATGTATTATTTTGATGCCATATACCACCATATTAAAAAAAAACCCTTTAGCTGGATCTGTTCCTGCTGATCATCATCACCATGAGTCGGCAAACTGAAGATTGGTTTGATGCAACTCTTCATTTAATCCTTCAATTGGCTAACCTTTTGACACTAGCACAATTCTGCTGTACATCCTTCATAACCTGCTCCCAGGCCTCTAGGCTCTAGGATGACTCTAGGTTTTTCACGTTGTGACATGTTATGCATTACATGATGACCACTTAGCTTAATTGCACATAAATACACCTAAAAGCGTTAACTCTTCCTTTGTTTTCCATGTTTAATGCTTACATATGTTACACCTCATGCGGATTCACATTTCGATCGAGGAAATACTTTTTTTGATTTAGTATAAAAATAAAAGGCAAAGTGGAATGTGGAAAAATAATATTTAATTAATAGCAGGATGCTGCACGTGAATAAAGTCAACTTGAGAAGAAGTTTACCTTTTGCTTCTTAAAATACTGATAGAGAACAGTTTGCCATATATAAAATTCTAAGTTGGTCATAAGAGGAGCATTTAAAAACCTTTCTGGTGCTAAATACACAAATAACATCAGATGCTGAGTTGATAAATAGTAATTCTGGCTTGTTCTACAAAGGGACAGCAGATATTTTCTTGCACACGTATAACCAATTAAAGGTCCAGGATAGACTTTGGTCCAAATTACATGCTGCATGTAGCGTTCATATCATCGCGCGCTACCACCGAAAGGCAGCACCGCCTGGAAGGTGACAGGCGGAGGACCCTTGGCGCCGGCAGGGTAACGGTACCCTGAGGATTTGGCGCCCTTCTCCATAGAGTAGCGTCCCTGAGCCCACGCGAGAGAGACCTGCGAAGCCGTAGTGCGGAACTGTATCTGAATCCGCGGACATCGCTGTTCACTGATTCCCGGAGTGCGACTCGAGTGTATCCGTGACAATATAAATTTACATATATGTATACTGTTCATTGTTACTTGGGGCTTAGTTATTTTACACAAAATAACCCTTAGAGACCCTAAACTGCACAAATCTAAGTTTTCGTATACTCTAAATGCTTGATATACAATATTTTCTAACTGAATGACCCTTACTGTTTTCCAGGAACAGATATTTTGAACCATTCTTTTTACTGAACAGGATCAAAGTGAACGGTTCCACAAAATGAACTGTTTCACCCTGGTCTCCTGTCTTACAAGGCCACCTGTCCGAGCAGTTGCATTGAAATGTTCATTTTTACCATTTAAATAATAGCTAACTACAACAAAACAAGGACTATTTAAACTCCATCTTTGACAGGGAAATTTGGTGGAATTCAGACAATGATTATAACTTATCGAGTTTCAGAAAAAACCTTGAGAACTCATGATAAATGCCAGAAATGGTTGAAACCAGTTGAGCAGAAGGTATTGAGGAGTTGAACAACTTTTATTTTTTTCCTTAAAAGGGGCTGCCAAGACATTACTACAGCCTGCAGACAAACATTATGGGTTTTCAATGATGGACCCTAGGGCAGTACAACACCTCAAAGACATTACACCTCATGTCCTTGGCAAACTTGATGACTTCAAAGACATCAAGAAGCAGAGGAGCCAAAGCAATTAAATCAAATGGTTTTTATTGGAAGAGGCTTTCTTTATTATTACTTCCCAGTTAATATATAGTGCTTGAAAGAGAACACGTTATGACCAGAAGATCTATTACCTTGGATCCAAAATATTCTTTGCCTCAATGAACTTATTGTTAAAAAAATAATGGACAGCCGTTTTTGCTTCTTCCATGGCAACTTCCAAGTCAATGGGTGATGATCTGGAACATCAGTTGAGATGAATTAAGTATCATGATTTACTGTGACATGAAATCACACAATAAGGAATGCCTCAATGTACTACTTACTCTGGTATGAATTCATTAGCATCTTGGAACTGAAAAGAAAAGATTGACATCACTCAACGTTTTATACAATTGCCAATTACAGGTATATACCATTTACGTATAAATCTCATGTATAGTATACAAGCAAAAGATCAAAATTCAAAGGGTATTGAAAACTAAAATGTGGCTTTACCATTATTAAATGAGTGATTTGAAATAAAAAGTAGGTTTAGGCATAAGCACAATCATCCCACTGGATCAGTCTGTCACAGTTGTGAGTTAACACATTGTAACGCAGTGCTGCATTCTTTAGGATACCACCCTTTTAGATGCCTTGCACAGGTTTATACTCTTATAGTTTCATTATAGTCATAATTACTTTCAATGGTTTTAGGACAAAGTTAGTGGCACCACTTCTGTTTCTTGAGGAATCAGCTTCCCTTACTCTTTTTGTTTCCCTTGGTCACTCACCAAAAATATTTTGTTTTAGGGTGAAGATATATGCACTCAAAGGGAGATGTTACTTGCAAATTGATCATTCTGTTTCGATTCATGTCGGATTTAATGATTATTTAGTGTGCACTAACTGGGCACTTGTCCCGGTTTTCGCTGTTGGTTTGTATTTTATGTATAATAACACTTGTACTGTACGCAGATGCGGTGGTCTAGTGGAGTAAGCATGGGAATGCAATGGTGGCGATTGTGAGATCAAATCCCCGATGTTGAAAGCAATGCTCATATTTTTTTAAGTCGTTCACTCATTTTGAAATTTTTTATTTACTTCAAATCATTTTAAATTCACTGCAACAGCTTTGTATGCATTGCACAATAATGAGTCCTATAAAAGTTAGGAACTAGGCAAGTGTGATTTTAACCTTTTAAGAATGGCTACATTTAAAAGGCCAGGGATTCAGAAAAGAGGATCAGTTGGTAGTGAGGGGCGTATAAAAATCCAGCGTTAGCATTATTGAACAGTTTAAAAACCGGTGAAAAGAGTCACAAATTTCATTTTATTACAAGAAACTCATTACTCTTTTTCGATTGATATTGATCTTGATTATTTGCTAGAATTCATTTACTTTGCACTCTCCTCGGTTTTCTCTGTTGTGCTGTCAGATTTGACAATTTATTTGCACTTATGTGAGGTGAGTGCATTTTGTGATCATCAATATTGGTTAATAAGTATTACTTTTTGTACGTTATTATATGATGTCTTAGTTGAGTTAAATAGCCTTCATAATCATCACATACTACATACTTCACTATGGTTCCGGGTCAAATATGTTCTCTGTATCTCAATTAATGCAATGATCCAACTAATCTCTCAGAACGGATTTGTCCAATTAATCAGTAGGCTGAAAAAGAAAATTCTGTTTCAATAATTCGAATTTCGAATTTCGTAATGATCTGTCGCTGATAGACAGGCGAAGGAGCGGCACAAGTTCGAGGGCATTAGGATTTGACATTTGATCGAAGATAATCATTATTTGCCGGTAGAGTAATTGCCTTATCCGGAGAGGTGCAATTTGGATGTAGCTATGCAACAGTTAGTATAAGGTGGGTGATGGAGCATAGTATTCAACTCCACAAACCTGCTCTCAACCCATTCTTAATAGACCAACAAAAGCATTTGAGGCTGTTATTCAGCGGGAACAATTTAGTTACGAAATAGGCTTTTTTGCTGACTTCACCATTTTTGCTGATGAGAAAAAAATTCGCAGCATATAACAAGGAAGAATACAAGAGTGGAGGATGAGGGATACATAGTATGAAACAAATTCTTTCATTTCGCAAATTGATAAGCATTTTGAGCATTGTTTTTGTCAATTATGAAACAAGGTGATTCGTAAGTGTATTTGATCACATTGGATATATCTGTGAATGACAGCCGGTGACCGAATGCATAGTGAAATTGAATAATACATATTTAATATATTATATTACCAAATTAGGAAATTATACTTCCAGTTAAAATTAATGAAAGGAAAAGAGTGGCTCTTTCCCACCGGCCTATCGCGAGTATGTTACCACCGAGGTCAGATTATTATCCAATCTCTCGTGTTAATTACAGAAAATTTTAAAAACCAAAAGCAATCGAAACCAATTGATAAATTTTCAAAAATCAGCTGATGGTATGACCCTTTGTTGCCAGTCTCAATCAATTATGTTAACACCGATGCAGGGTTTTTATGTGCCCTTCACCACCATGTTACGGTTACCTTCTTTTGCTAATCCCTCGCCTCCAAAATGTATTAGCCATTCATAGAAATTATGCGTCAAACCCTACCGAATTCCTAACTTTTATAGGACTCATTATCATAAAAAGTAAATAAAGCTGTTGCAGCAAATTTAAAATGATTTGAAATAAATAAATAAATAAAAACAAGTGAATGACCACCCCATCTGCTTATGGTACAAGTGTTATAATGCGTAGAATACAAACCCACAGCAAAAACCAGGACAATTAAATGCACATGAAATAATCACTACATACAACATAAATCTAAACAGAATGATCAATTTGCAAATAACATCTCCCTTTGAGTGCATACATCTTAACCCACCACTCTACATCCACACCATCAAGTATGCCCACAAATGAAATATTTTCAGTGAGTGACCAAGGAAAACAAAAAGAGTAAGGGAAACTAAAATTCCTCGAGAAGCAAAAGTGGTGCCACAAACTTTATCCTAAAATTTTTGAAGTACATACTGTTTAGTTATTTTATGAATGATATGTGATAAACGGTTTTCCTGTCCCTTGAACTTTGCAATAACGAGTCTACTGTAATCATCTTGATACTCATTGGGCCCTGAGTTACATTATTATCATGATGAGCCCACAAACGTCACAAAACAAAGAGACAACATTAAAATCAAAATAATGAACATAAGTTTTATCAATTTAGTCATGAAAATAGAGCAGACATACAGATCAATACTAGGACATAATTGGTGCATTAGATAAAGGAAACCTGGGTAAGGATTTCTCAGAATAGTGGCTCTTGGCCTATTTAAAGCAGACCAAGGAAAAGCCAACATCGCGCATTAGAATATCAGGAATTAAGGTAAGATAACACTATAAGGCATGCATATGATACGCTAATAATACAATCTGATTTATTTGCTTTTCTGACAAAACAAAGACTATTAAAATATAGACCTTGAATATGCACTAGAAAATGAATAAGAAGAAAATAAATAATGCATCATAAGAGCAGAAGATGAGAGAAAATAACAGTTGGTGTGAGAGAGTAAGGTAGCAAAGAAATTATCTTCCACTGACTATGGAGGGAGACAGATGCATTTAAAAAGTGACTTGAGCACTGCATTGTTCTAAGCCTTATAAAAAAACCGTTTTTACTAACCTCATCATCTACATCAAAATCATCCATGCTTCAGGCTATATTGTTACTCAGCTGGCTGAAGTCTGAAAATAAGGAAACAAGGAAGTTCCAAATTATTGAACCAGAATAAAACATTCCAATGTTTTCCAAACAGCTGCCAAAGAACACACCAAATCACAAATTATCACAGAAAAAAAATGATAATTTTAAATGATGAACATACATATATTTTCTAATGAATATTGCGTTACATGTCAATCTATTCTAAGCATAACCCTTTTTCATAGTACTACGAGCAAAAGAACTTGAGAAATAAAATCAAGGAGTTAATATGTGCCACTGCTGAGTTACTCTAGCAAATGAACATGGACTAGCCTTAAAGAATGTAATAGGGTGGTTTCCTTCATCAGAGAAAACTAAACCCATTGATTGCGATTCGTTACTCAACATTAATGTATTCATAATATAAAAATTATTTGGTTTTAGAAATCTCAGTTTAAGTGAATGTTTATGGTCAATTTTAACCTCATTTGAAAAGGCCAGATTGGCGCCGATGCGATGCCACTCCAGGTGACGTCACAGGGACCTAGATTCTATACGAGTAGATAGGAGTTTTACATCGTCTGAGATTACCAATGCATGCACGTGGCACAGAGCTCAGGGAAACATTTCTTAATAATCACCTATTAAAGTTGCCTATGGTTGGATTGTTTCCTGTTTTTTAGGGTATTAATAATCCTTATTTAAGCAAAGCGCTACCTCCTAGCAGCCTGCATCATAGCGGTGTTCATAGCCTACCTCCAAGGTGGCCTCACACGGCAGCAGCCGGAACCAGAATGACGTTACACGGGCTTTTCCCAGCATTCATTCTCAGCCATCGTGTTTTCATATGCATGAAAATTTTCATTTTTCATTTAACCGGGAAAAATAGATATCGTCATTTAAAAATCTAAAAGCACGAAATACATACTCCAGGAGTAGTAATCTTTTGATTTAGGAAATTTAAAAAAATAGGAAACCACTGTACTTCTTTCAAAAAGAAAAATTTCCTGTTTAACAGTTTGATTCTTCATTTGACATTGTTTGACACACCCACTTGTTCGGTATTAGAATGCCGGACAATTTTATTGGGGTTTAGCTTGAATAAATAGCAAATAGATTAAGTTAACTTTTCCAATGTAATGATTTAAGCACCTTTATTTGTGCTGGATATAGTTTATATAGTCTCTGTTATACTTATTGCCTCGACACCCAAACTGGTCCTAATAATAATGGCAATAGCTTCATGAAAACAGCATAAATATTTGTATCTTTCTCAAGGACAAAGGGTGCTTACCATAATAAAATGTTTGCATAAAAATTATCTGAAAACACCCTTGCATAGACAATATCAGAATGATAAACTAAGAAGCAACACGAATTTTTCTACAAAAAGTGAAAGAAGAAACCCTGTAGAGAGTGTGGAAGAAACATAAAAAAAGCACCTTCGTTGGTCTCTGACTAAAATCAATGCTTTTCCCATGGTATTGTTCCTATGCTTTTTCTAAACTACATGCCTATCTACTACCACGCCACCTGTCATTGCTCAGGAAGGATAGTACCCAGAGAGGTGGGAAACTTGGAATTCATGATCACATGGCAGGACTTTTAGGCAAAGGAATAAAGTAGGTATGATGATGGTACACACATGTTAGAGCAAACAAAAGAAAAAAAAAATGATTTCCATATAACACATACAGGATCAGCTTATACCTCTTATATCCTCAATGTTGATCATTAAGTGTGTTTGTACGTGCTGGACCAAAAACGTTGAGTGAACACATACGCCAGAAAAAAGGTTTGAATCAAAGAGGATTGATATCAAAGCGTACTATCCTTGGAGTTATGTTTTTCATTCGAGAGTGTCAAGGGGTGTGCCTACCCGGCAGGATGTCCAATTACAAAAGTTGTACCACGTGACGTGACAACAAATGGTAATGAGAAAATGACGTAAAGGACATGTCGGACGCAACTTAAAGCAGCTTTACGGGCTTTTGGAGCATAAGATGCAACTCTGTACAAACTTTGGTAGCAGCCCGTAAAGAAATGCATTGCAGAAAAACTATAGGTGTATGGATAGTGATACATCAAGATTTATCATTTGATGGAATTATGATTTATTCACCTTCACATGTACGTCAAGAAACATGGGTAAAATGTTGGTGATATATCACATTGCAAACTCACCCACCAATTTTAACCAGATTCACTATTCATTTTCATAACCATTGTTATCATTGAATATATAATATTGATGATTTTAGTGAGAAATGTGGCATTTTCCAGCTATAACATGATTTTTTTGAAAAACATAAAGCTTAGAAGAACAGTGATTGAAGCAATTAGATACTCCATTCATTCAACTATCTTATAAAATAAATCGTACGTGTCTATCTAGAATGAAAGCACTTTTAAAGGCAAAAAATGAA
Organism: Ischnura elegans; assembly: GCF_921293095.1. NCBI lineage: Eukaryota > Metazoa > Arthropoda > Insecta > Odonata > Coenagrionidae > Ischnura > Ischnura elegans. Next base: position 101,049,975 of record NC_060259.1, read on the forward strand.
ACTACAGTACAAACCTAATGGACCACAAGGAGAGCCAGGCCTTTGATGGCCAGTTACAACAAAAAAGATGAATAAAATCTTCTCGGGTTAAGCACCGGGTCAGGCTTTTTGGCCTCAAAAAGCCTGACCCGGTGCTTAACCCGAGAAGATTTTATTCATTCGATTCGCCGGGAAAAACTACGATCATTTATTAACAAAAAAGATATTTGAAGAGGAATTAGTTCACTCCAAAACAACAAAGTACTTCGATAATTGCCAGGTTTCATTCAAATCTCTCATGAGGGCCACCTTAATGTTTTTAGCATTCTAGTACATTAAATGGTTTGCGCCCAAACACCACCTGCTATGCACCTATTGAGGCAACTCACGAGGTAACAAATACATGTAGATTATGCAGTGATTTAAAAAGATAATGCAACAAATCAAGGCCAGCATCAGACCCCTAACCACTACTATTCCCATTACATACCAGAGTCATAATCGTGCAATCTCTCAATCAGGGCCAAACTTCCCCCACTCACTGTTTGCTGGGGCACAGTGTGCAATGATTGTAACACATTATAGATGGGGTGAATCTTTTTGTGTTACAGGCAGAAAATTGGAGTTTCCTGCCTGGAAATAAGTCCAATGAAATGTATGTGGAAGATATGGAGTTGGCTTGGGAGGTTGGTTTTCTATTGACTTCGAAAGTCATTTCACACATCTATGGTGTATAATGACAAATACATATAAACTTATTTTTTACTATGCACTCAAGCTCCGTCAAGGAGGGGTAGAAATTTATGAGAGAGGGGTTTGTGATGCGCAAGTTGGGTGTCAGGAAGATGAGCGAAAGGCGTAAGGAGAGAGTAAACAAAGGTTTTGGAGGGAAAGATCTCTTGGAATGTTGGAACGAGGAGGAGTGCTAGCAGAAAGCTCATGGTTAGAGTTGGAAGTTCCTCTTCATTATTAGTAGCCTGCAAAATGATTTGGTGGTAAATAGAGCCCAATATTTAAGATACTCCTCCTCACTTTCATCTTTTTGGTCACTGCTGTTGTGTCTAGTCCCGGCCGCTGCTTTTTCTCTACTGTTTGTTGCTTAGACACTCCCTAGGCACCGACTGAAGTCCTTCGCATATTCTCTCATGAATTTAGTACAAGCCCATTCCTTACGATTCAGCGCTTCGAGGACGAAAGACAGCCAGACGCCGCCTCCCTCTTGGATAGGTAGCAAGGTAATTACGCAAAAACTTTATGCACAGAATCATCAAATCTCCGTTGAAATTGGCAATGGAGTAGCCATTTCCCCGTCAATATGGGTTCGTGTATTAAGTATTATATCATCGGTGACATCCTCACCACCTCTTCCCACCTCTCGTCGTCGACAACCACAGTATTTTCCCAGACCCTTCCCCCCTCCGAAATCTGAATCCGTGGGACATTTCTTGCAATTACTCCGAAAAAGTAGGAGCGAAAGAAATACCCCGCACAACTTATTTCACATGTTAACTACGAAGTATATGCGACACGTTGTTTACGAGTAGGCACGTAAATAGAGGCATTGTGTCAGCTGCGATATTATTACTGAATTCTTACTTCCCCTCCAATCCCACCGTAAGTTTTTAGGCAAACACTTGCCCTCTAAAGTTGCGCTATCATTTACGATATTCTACGCAACCTTTTCATATGTTTAACTAAGAAGTATATTCGACGCGATGTTTACGAGTAAATAGTTAGTAAATAGTAAGTAAATAGGGGTATTGTGTCAACCACGATATTTTTACCGAACTCCTACTTCCCCTCGAATCCCACCATAAGTTTTTAGGCGAACTCTTTCCCGTCCTTACGAGTCCCATTATTTACGAGTTATCACTTTTGATGGGCCATGGTCGGAAACGCTGATTTTTAAGCTACTTACGCCGACAGTTTTGTTGACAAAATTTTCGCCGTAGTTCGTATAAACGAATTCAATTTGCTCTTAGGGACCGAGCTCGATGTTCATAATTTAAAAAAATCGTATTTTCAAAACTTTTTATGATCGAGTAGCGCCATGTACTTACCATAGGCTTTTCGCCGGGACCTCAATTTCACTACGAATTATCGAAAAATTCGTAATATCCTGCTTCGTATAATCAAGAGTTTACTGGTTATGGTCACATGTAACTGCACCCTATATTCTGTACTTCGGTTCGAACAAATCTTTATTAACGGGAATAATGCAGTATATATCAGATGAATGGATGTATGATGTTTAAAAATTGGCACCCACGTAGATCTTGATTCCATTATGATCTGGATTAAAGTTTATGCAAATTTTTTTAGAACATTTACCTTGGAAAGTTGAGGGTCATTCGTTTACTCTGATGTAACTTCCAGAATAAAGTCATCACACACAGTTGTCCCCAAATATATCATCAATCACCTGGCAGCTTAATTTAACAGTACCTACAATGACATGTAACCGTGGAGGAGTATGACTGATACATTTTGGGAGAGGAGCTGGGGTGCAGAAAGCCCTAGTGTCACATTGAGTCAACCTATTCCTCTATTTGATTTTCAGCCAGAAAATATTTATGGAAACAACCTCCATCCACCTAACCCTGCCATTGAAAAGACAGGAACTGAAAAACTATATATATTGTAACCGATGCCGCTTGGCACGGTTCATGGGCGTCTAAATCGGCATTTACGAGGTAGGGAAGGTTTATGTAATTTTGTGTGAATGTGTGCGTGTGTATGTGAAGTGAAGCGTGAATGACCCAGGTGCCATATTTTTCCATCCCCGGATCTTCCGCCTAGTTCAAGAGTGGAAATTTCCTATGTGTACGTGACTAGCAGCAAGTTTACCCCTCGAGAGAAGAAAACCTGCCATCCCAAATCTCCCTTCCTTACCCCAACCCCCAGAAAGTGACCCACGGGGCTATAAAAGCTGAGTACAGCAGGCGAAAAAGAGACTATTCGGCATGGAGATGCAGCCGGAGGCTCTGGCGGTCATCTGAGGCATTCCCTTAAACCTGTGGACGAGAGCGAGAGAGACGCAGCAAGACGTGGAAGTTGACTTTGAATTTAATCACGGCGGTAGCAAGGAAAGAGGACACGAGTGGAAGATTTCCAGCACGCAAAATAGAGAAACGTCACTCCACGACGCCCAGTGAAGAGATTCTCTCATCCTACAGCGAGAGGAGACACAGCAACGTTGACCGGAGCCAGCCAAGGAAGCCATATCCATCCACAACTCAGAGAGAGCGATAAGTACTCTTGTCACCTATATCCCCACCCCTGAATTCTGAAGATCTCCGAAGAGCCCCACTTCCCCCCACTATTCAAGACAGAAAGAACTGTGAAACATTCCCGTGTATTTTTTTAATACATTTTTTTCTGCCCTCCCCTTTTTCCCCGCGTGTGTGTGAATGGTTAATTATAGTAATTAGGACAAAATGTGATAATTTGATATTGGCGTTTGTCATTATTCAACTATTCAGTTTTCTTTCATTTACGCCAACATTTGTTAAAAACAGAGTGTCTTTTCTTTTATTGCTTGATAATTGTTGTCACTTTGTATTTAACTCGCCAGTAGCAGTAGTTTTATTTTTTTGATGCAGAAGAATAATCCATTCATGTGCTTTGTTGTTCATTTCAAAGTTAAACTGTGTATTAAAAGTTTTGTTGAAATTGTAAATTGTCACGTAAGCCTTCGTTATTTCGTGCACGCCAGCCTCCATTCAGCAATTGAAACCCACCCCACACCCACTTTCCTTTTTTGTTTCCCCCACCTCCCCTTACTCCCGAACCACTCGTCTTGAGTGAGCCCTCCAACGAATCCTCCCCCACCCCCAAAACCCGACGAGACGGGTTACAATATATTACTGATTGGTTGCACAAAAGACTTTAGTGAAAGTGCACACAATTATGAAGAAAGAAAACCTTATGACATTTTGGCAGAAGGAAGATACTGTGACAAAGAAAACCTACTGGTGACTACAGACAATTGAAAACTTCTAACGAGAATGGAGCAAAGTATGAAATGGGTGCTGAATTTATGTAAAATTTTGTAAAAATAGTTTTCTGGTTATTTGTCATCAATTTAAGCACGAAAAATTTGAGCACTTTGATTTTTTTGGACCACCCCACTGTTCTACCCTAAGAACATGAAGATCTTAAATCATTTGAAGAATAAGTCCTGAAGTATATGCCAGAAACCCTAAACCAGAGAGGCATACAAAAGAATAGAATGCACTTTGCAAAGAAAAGTTGTTGGATGACAATATATTTGGTTTCAGGGGAGTTAAAATAGGAGCAAATCCTGGGCTAAGAGTTCTCAGAGAGGTGGAATGAAATAGAAATAATTCCCATTTGAGATGGGCATTTTATTGTTAATCAAAAGGGGTTATTAAAAGGCTCCCAATGCTGAATGACCAATAATGGCAATTATCTTAAAACTCCTTTTCATTTCATGAATTTGAATAATGGCACTGTTTTTATGGATAAATGTTGTGCTAATATCAACCCATCCTCCTTTCTTCCCATTTCATTCCTTGGCTCTCCTTTCCCTTGAGATGAGGGAAGGTCTCTCAGAACGTATTGACTCCATTTGTCTCTCATTTGCTTTTTCTCAGCATATTAAAAAAAACATTATATGTAATACCCTTCTTTTGACCCTTGGGCTATGGGAGTTTATGATTTTGGCTGGAGCAATCCTTATGGTGAGGGACAATGCCCAAGTGCAAGATATGTGTCCAGGTAGCAATAAAAATTTTGGGTAAGTGCCGCAGTCAGTGTGCAAAACATATAAAAATGTTGCCGCACTCAAGGGTTAAATAATTCCCATAACTACTCTTTCCAGATCAGAAAAATCAATTTGGAGAAACTTGTCCCATTGTAGTAAATGTGTAACTGACTCAAAATAAGAACCAAAAACCTCCAAACCCTTGAAGAGCTCAAGTCTTTAAAAGAACAATTTTATCATCTCTTTGACCACTAGACCACATACTGACTGAGTGTGGGTGGAGCTCCCTGTGCCCAATGCTGTGTGTCAGCATAGGGTGAGGGCCAGCACAATGATCTCACCTGCTCACACAACGAAACTCATGCTGTGCATGTCTTTTGCCATGGATATAACTTAGTTCTCAATAATGAATGAATCTACATATCTGTTGCTGCCGGCCCCTGGCTTACAAAACGCCCTCAGAGACTTTTGAAATGCTGAGCGATTGCCTTGTGGCCAACAAGTTTAACAACAGCAAAAGTTATTAATTTTCAAATTGTGCAACTACAATTGTCATCTTTCTTGCACCACCTTGATGGAAAGTGATCTATGTGCACACTAGGCTATACAGCAGCCATGGTATTGCGATGCTTCCAAAGCTCCACTGGAACACGGGGACGAAAACTCCATTGGGAAACCTGGCAGACATTCAGTGGTCAACCAACATCTCTGATTTCAAGGAAACTATGTTGAAAGATCTTCTAGTACAAGTGAATCTCTGCAGCATATTCTGAGTGAATTCAAACAAAAGTTCAAAAAATTTGTGGTCGATTAGATTCTGTGACTGATGAAAACTTAACCTTAAGGGCACATGTGGATTCTCCTTCCTTGATTCTCAATTGAATCAAATGGATCAAGATTCCTTGAGAAATGATATAGAAATTCATGGCATTCCTCATAAAAATGGCAAAGCACTGGTTTGTCAGGCAGGGCATGTGCTTGAGGTCAAACTAGAGACACATGATATTCATGACTGTTTTAGACGTAAAACTAGGTCATCAGCTACCACTAAAGTTACACTGTCTACTAAAAAGGTCTGCTTTACATGCAGTACTTTGGCTAAGGAGCTTCTGGAGGCTTATCATGTTTAAAAAGACCTAACCATGACCTAGAATGTGATGATGTATTGCCCATACAGTTCATATAAACAATAATTGGTATGTTCGCTGGGTATTATGTAGTTGTTGACATGTATGAAGGTGCCAAGAGAAAATATTGAAAATTTCCTATCTCCAGTCCACAGACTTGTGACTCTAGCAAATGACAAAATACAACCCGTGCTTAAATCATTTTTCATGGCTTTCTCATTCACCTTCACAGGATGTTCATTGGTCAGATTTGTCTTTGAATATGGGTTAAATATACCATAAACCTACAGGAACTACAATGAGATCTGTAGAATACTGGCAGGGTTCCCACTCTAACTAAATTATAAAATTTTTGGACAGTGCAGTGGGTGACAACACATTATTCGGCCAACTTGAGGATCCTCTTTTGTAATATCCATGAGAGGAGGATTCCACTAACAATTGTGTTTGGGGGATGAAGACCTGGAACCAATTACAATTGTAAAAAGGTCAATTTTAAATATGTAAGATATCACCCTGTCATGGTATACAATTTCGCATCATCTCAATTAAATACATTATGCGTTTCGAATAAATGATATTTTTACATAGAATTTTAATTCTGCTATCCATACAGTACAATGGGAGCCACCATAAACATGTTTTCAGTCGTCCATGCCCATACTGAAGCAAAATTGAGACTGAGCCTAGAGCTGATTATAGAACCTTGAAAGGTAATATTTTTCTTATACTACAGAATGCCACTGTGGTAAAATAAGATGTATTTTGCACATCATTTCCGCTCCCATTTAGACGGTGAAAAAATAAATTATGGTGGTGGGTGAAAACATTACCTTTCCTTTAGCCTGCAAATAATTAGATTAATCTGTAGCTGAGAAAATGTCTCCATTTCAAGTACTGGAATATTCTGGTCCATTTCTTATCATTCTTAGAAGTTAGTGCAATTCATACCTAAGGTCCTTCCATATTCTATGATTTATGTTTGCTTTTAAATGATTCTACAAAAACACTTATTAGACAAGTAAAATGATCATTCCTTACCTTTTCATGAGTAATATCAACTCCTTCAAACTCTGTACGGGCATGGGATGGTACATAAAAATGCTACTTAAGGTCTCTATAAAATACACAGGAAGCTTGTTTTAGAGTGTACAACGTACACGCAGAATCGTGTTGTAATAAGTGATTGGCAGGGTATCCTCAAAAGGCCTATTAACATATTATAAAATACGTGTACTGCTAGGCCAAGAAGTCTTCCACGTAAATGTAATGAACAGCCCAAGCATCATCTTTGTATAAAGAACTTGTTTAAGTCTTGCCGCCAACTACAAGTTTGCTCATCGGTGTGACTGTCACAGCATTATTATATTCACATTCAGGCTGTGATCCTCGCTATGTCATCTCTTCACTTGATCATTAGTTCTGTTTTCCACTTCTAATTTCTTAACTCAAGTTCTTGTTTTTAAATCATTTATTTGGGGGGTATAAATCAATATTGTTACCAAAGGTCAGGTCAGATTCAAAAATATGTCAAGACCCATAGGCAATTCCCTCACCGCATATTTATACCCTTCCCTGGAATATTTTTCATGAGATTGCAGTGTTTTGTAATTCTCTTTCTCGTTACCTGATAATGAAAAGTTGGAAGTCTAATTGTTCTATGTATTTTTTTCAGGGAAAAACTTAAATCACATTAAATCTTTCTTCGCGAATAGATCTGTATTTACTAGTTTCATTGCATTACGATGAAAGAATCTTAACCCAAATGCAGAGAGCATATGGCAGAGAGGCATCTAGCCAATTGGAAGACATTGGAGAACAAGCGTTAAAGAACACATTTAACTGGGATTTGAAACAGGTGCGCATGGTGCAGTAGGCCATGACTTTTTTCAAAATGATCTGATTTAAGAATTTGTGGTCTAAAAATGAGTGAAATGGAGAGAAAAAAATTAAGAAAAAGTTTCAGATTTGTGCGACGTCAGATAGCCTTGCCCGAGGGGCCTGTAGGGCCTTAATGCAGTTATTTTGAACCTTGAGTTTTTCGACCTGGATAAAACGTTTTCCTAGGTAAACATGTTATTTAAGAGTCATTGGGCCAAAAATGTCAACCGTTTACTGGTATCTTGATTCCTTCATGCTGAAACGCTGCCTCTAAGGTGCCCACCGCATGCCTCCCTGCCACCAGGCGAGCCATGCGATATCTTGATTTGCCCAACACTCCTTAGTCATTAGGAGAATAGTCCTCAGTTTATGTCATCATATAAAGAAACCACAGTAGCATCCTATCCAAGATACATATTAGGTCTTCAGACTGTAACCATGTTTAAATTAAAATAAGAGGGCAAAAGCGATGCCTTTAAATATTGATTCCAGAAGGTATTTCCATACTATATTGTCAAGGTCATCTCAAAGAGCAAAAAAGGAAAGTCAAGTAACTGACAATGAGCAAGGCCAACCTTACTAACAAAAATAAATGGGGGGCCCATTGGGGAGTATCCAAGAACCATGCATCTGTGGCCACATGATGCACCATCACACATTTTTTGAATTCAGAAGAGCTCTATATTCTGTTTCCAAGTGTTATGGATGGTGCAATTGCATCGCATGCTCACAGAACCTTGTCCTGCTACATTTAACGTAACTTGGTGTGATTCAATAGTGCAATGCGACAGTCTGGAGTATGGCTACTGCCATCACACAGTGCTTTCTTATGCATAGCACCTTACCGATCCCAGATCAGTGATCATGCTGCTACACATCATGCAATACACAGCTTGGGATGTGTGGATATTCAGAAACAAGTATCAATATCTGTTTTACGATATCACATGTAAAAAATTATGTACAAATATGGGAGTTAAGGCAACCATAGAAGTTACCCCTCGATGAAATATCATTCATTCATCCTTCACCTTCGTATATAATGACCTCTTGAAATAAGAGTGATTTTCTGGGGATTAAGAGCACTTGTAAAACCTGGCTCTCCTTATACCACCTTGTGGTAGAATCGTTTATACTGATTACATTTTCACTTATTATTGAATTGCCGAGGTACATTTTACCCAAGAAGTAAAAAAAATCTCGCCTCAAAATAGATATTGAGAACTCATTCCACATCACCATTCTGAGTGATTAAATATCTCTTTTCTTTCCTTTTTGCAAATTGGTGGCTACACACTAGCTTCCTGGTACAGCAATAAAAATCATTTCTATATATGTATATGAATTTGAACCCAATCCCGATAGTGAATTGTGGGTTGACCTCTTTCTATGGAGGTTAGCAGTGAAAAAAGTGATGTAACTCATTTAATAAGAACCTCTTTGCAAAAAGCGACAGCATTCTGAAAGGGCACTGGCTTTTCTTTGAGTAAGGAGACCCATTTAAATGATATCGAAACCCTTGAAGTGGCCGTGAAAAGGCAACAAGAGGCCACCTATGTTTTCCAGCACCTGGAGCAATTGGCAGTAGCTCTTCTTTATATGTGTTAAGGTGGAGACCATATTGATCAGTACAGTGATACATATCTACTTAAACAGCTGAAGTACTGTGATGTCGAAGGCTTGAGTAAATCACCGTATTATCATTCTGAGAGTCACAACTACTCCACTAATTTTTATACAATGACATGAAGGAATTCTCTCAAGTAAAATATTGCGGAGGTAAACCAGCCTATTTGGATCTTTGAGTGTGGACTATTTGAGGGTAAACAGTCAAAATTGATGGAGTGTAAAGGATAGAGGCATATATTGGAATATTAGAATACTTTGTATCGCCTGGATGGGGATAACTTAATAAGCATTCAAGATACAAAAAAGTCAATTTCTTCCTTTGTTTCATTTATCCTGGGAATGACTCCACTCAACATGTCTTAGTGAGACCAGACAGAATAGCATTAATTCTTCCTTGCAGAATACTCGAGGACCCCAAAATCACAAAATGTGATAAAAAAGATTTATTTTTAACCACAAGTTTCTCATTTCATACATTAATGAATTAAATTTTCTATGGTATAATGACATTGAAAGGCCTTCGCTTCAAAGACTTTTTCAATAAAATATCAATAGCTTTTCAATGAAGTACCGAACCCCTCAGAGACATTTTGCCTTTGATAATTACATACCACATCTTGTCGTGGCAACTCAGTCCTCCATTCCAACAGAATTTTAAATTCTTTATTGTGTTAACCACAATTATTTCACATTATTATACCAAATCCTTCAAAAAAAGGAAGTGGTTGCAAATGCCTTGGAGGGCATCCAAGATCTGAGGTGAGCTGATTTGAGAAGAGATAACTGTGAGGGAAATGAATGCCATTATGGTGATAATACTTACAAGAGGAAACAGTCGTGGAAGGAAGCTTCATTCGAATAAAATGAGGTGTTAGCCATTGGTTCGGTAAGTCATTTTACACATCTATGATGTATACAGACAAATTGATGAAAATAATTAGTTTCATGACTGATCTGCAAAAACTAACCAAATGAATGATTCTAATAGTGAATTAGAAGCCCAATAAGGTCATTTGACGATAAATTCGTGGACAAAAGTGGAAAATGGGGTTGAGTGCATAATATAAATATTCACTTGTCCATCAAAGCAGTAATATTATTTTTTTATAAAAGAAAGAAATATATTTGATAGTAAATAGAATGTTATCCAGGCAATATTACCAAAAATCTTCAGCCACTTTTTTCCATGAAATCAAGACAAAAAAGTATAAGGTATATTTTGCAGTCAAACCATTTGTCCTTCGTACAAATGGGTCATTCCACCTCAATCCAAGAAACGCTTGGTCTCAAATTCAGATAAAAAATTCTAAATGCGTGTATATTCACCTCCAACTAAATGCACCAATTAATAATAATGTTTTAACTAATACTGACGCATTGGATGGTTAATCATGGAATTTATAGGTCAATTTACCACAGTCTAGAACAATTAGAGAAGATTCATAGACTTACATTATAAGCCTGCTGTATACAGTTCTGATGGAGAAGCTGAAGCGCCGCATGGAAGAAAAATATCAATGTTCAAATATTTTTATTGAATACATACATGGATTTACCAGAAAATTTTGTCTTGGAATTTTATGGTAGATATGCCTAGCTAATAAGAAATGATAGTTTTGGTACCTTCTAAGGAACATTAATTGAGAAAAGCAAATTAAATATTTGTTATACATTAGAAGTAAACAATAAAAGGAAATTGCATAAAATCATTTTTGACATTTAATTTTCAAGTTATATCTTAGCTTAAATTGAGACGGAAAATCATGGCTCCACAATAATTGGTTGGAGGAATATTAGAAAGTCTAGGATTTGAGACGTATCTCAAGCAAAAATAAGAACAAATTAAATTTGCATAAATGCCATAAAAATTGTCTGGCTCTGGTTTGTTCGGTTTGAAGTTAATGAAAACGATCCAGAATTTTTTGTCAAAATCCAAGACTTAGAGAGTTAAACAATAGTTGACTTGAGGTAGAATAACCCACATGCAAATTGAAACAACTTTGTAGCAAGGAGTATGCTTAAAAAATGAAATATCAGTCACATAATGTAACAACTGTATTGAGTATGTATAATTAAAGACTTAGCAAAATAAAAACAAAAAAGAAAAATAAATCAAGAAAAAAGCATTGAGGTGCCTGAATACCTCACACATCAGTAGCATTATAAATGCATGTACTTTTGTTGCCTAAGATGAAAACTTGAATACAGGAATGAAAATACACCCTAATGATGAATGTGAAATTTAATGTCGTGATACTTTTTGGCTGAATTAGGCCTGTCCTAATCTTCCATGGCACCGCTTTTTCTGCCACTCTTTAACCCTTTCGCGCCGAATGCCTCACCTGTGTGGCAAGGATTTTCTTCCCTAAACAACGAATGCCACACCAGTGCGTCCTGAATGTTCTTACCCTAACCAACGAATGCCGCGCCTGTGCGGCACAGGTCGAAAAATGTGACCGTCGCGGACACAATAGACCCAAGGACGCGGTCGCCCCTCACGATCCGCCTTAGCGCGAGCCCAGTCCCATCTTCGGCCGCTCAGGTCGACCCTTTCCTATCCTCTCCACGTGGTCAACTACTGTTACTTGCAGTGTGTTTTCCAAAAAAATATTTGTTGCTTACTTTTGAAATTCAATGCTAGAAATGAATTCATATTTTTTTGCTGACCACATGGAAATTTCAAACAAAATTCTAACGTTAATCTCAACGGAGTTATAGAACAACTAGTAAATACATTAAATCCGTCTAAATCAACGTTAGAACTTCATTTAAAATTTCTGCATGCTCAGAAAAAAACACAAAATTCATTTTGAATGTAAAAAAATCGGTGCGAGCAACAAATATTTTCATATATTTTGCACTAACATTTTAGCCAGTTGACCGCGAGCTCGTGCTAGGAAGGGGCTTTTAATCCTTCTAGGGTCTGGGACAGAGGCCGAGGAAAGGGATCAGCGCCCTCTGAGTTGGGTCCAAAAATGGTTAGGGAGGAAACCACTGCCTTCAGTTGATGCAAAAACGCTTCGTACGAGGGAGTAAAGAAAACTTTCAAGAGACTCGTATTGAGGAAGAATTTCCCTGAACCAAGGTCCGGCGCGAAAGGGTTAATACAATGACTTAGCTAGAATCCAATTCGTACAACCCCAACTACAGGCAATAGCTAAAAACAATTAAGCCCTCAAGAAAGCAGGATGGTGAGGGCATAAAACTCATTAACTCCTTACAGTGGTTCGCTGGTTGGAGGAGACCAATACAATACTTCGTCAAAGTAAAAGTCAGAGGCAGGTCACTTGAGGATTGGACATTGGCCAACATATAGGTGACCGCACAAGAGGTGTACACTGAAAATAGGTAGACCTCAAATTGCTTTACAGGATAATGGCTTATGGAAATGTACAGTGAATAGTTGACTGTTTGCACAGGTATCACAGTACTCCAATTTATCATTTATCAATGATTGTCATCCTTGTAAATAGCTTCAGCAAGCATTATATTCCCATTTCTGCAAGAGGTGCAGGGTCACATTGCGGAAATTTCTCAAAAAAAGAATATTATAGACCCAAGAATGATTTACAAATTGGCCACTTTTAACTTAATCTAAGATGATTTTAGTTAAACCAATTAAAAAACAGCCATAAGGTTCATTCTGGCAAGCACAGGGAAAACAGCCAATTTTCAAACAACTACAAATTGGACACTAATGAGAATAGAATCTTGAAAATTTCTTTATTCGGGAGTGATTTATGACTTTCACCGATTAAAAAGGACCCAAGTAGCAAAAGAATATTGAAAAATGATTTTAAAATTATTTCACATGATTTTAAAATCAAAATATCATAAGATGGCTAAATTCATGACTTTTTCAAGATTTTAAAATAATTTTAAAATAATGTATTAGGCGTTGCTCTTTTTAAGTCTTGTACCATTTGATCTCATTTTGTTGATAGTATATTCTTGGATATGCAGGAAGTAATGGCTTATTTTTGCCAAAAATGTTCGTTTTTTAATTTCACAGAAAAATAATTATGTGAACATTATTTTAAAACAATTTCAAAATTATTTTACACACATTTTTAAATAATTTTGAAATAATTTGATAATTATTTTCTAATCATTGTAACATAATGTTAAAATCATTTTAACATAATTTTGAAATAATTAAGGTCATTATTAAGTAATTAGGTCATTTCAATCTTAGTCATACCAGTGTGATAAAATAAACTAGTATAAACATTCTCATTCCTTGGAGGTGATTGTGGTAACTGACAAGTAGCTTTACATAAAACTAGTAATACAGATGATTTTGGAGACTTTGTCTACCAAAAATGAATCCCTTTTTTCAAAAGTGAGTTTGAATTTCGCCATCTTGAAATCCACAAAACAGTATTTTTTGGCTGTTTTGCATAATATTTCTAGAAATTTAAAATAATGAATTTCTGGGAAAATTATCCCAAAATGAAGGCATATCATCAAAAAATGGACAGTGAACGATCCGAGAATGCAATCAAGGAACACCTGAATACACTCTCAATATGTGCTTTATTGCATACTAAAAAGGGATAAGGACTGAGTATACATATTTCTTGAATGAATGTGTTTCAAATCCAAACTCTGACATCTGATTTCCAAGATGTCAAGATGTGTATGGTAATGGTGGGATTTTCGTGAAAGCACGCGGAGAAGGAGGTTCTGTAATTGTCACGATGCATGTACCATTTCCTTCAAAACATTCATGTCTGTTGACGCTAGGATAAATGTTAGGTGGGAAATTTTTTTTTCGAAATTTTCAGTTCGAAATTTCAAACATGTGTTTACTTATATCATTTTAACATAGCAATTAATCATTTTTAAAAGAGGCTGAATTAGTTACAACATATTTTAAAACTATTTTAAAATCTATATTTCATAGCTTATACAAGAGTAGGACATATTTTAAACTTATGTTAAAATCATTTTGAAATGGTGAAAAAAAGATTTGTAACGTTGAAACAGAGAAAGCTAATATGTTTTCAAAATGATGTTAAAATCATTTTAAAATGCTCTCGCAATATATTTTAAAATAATTTTTACATAAGATTTTGCTACTTGGGCGAAATTATTGAAGGAAGTTGAACGGGAGCACAATAAATATATCTAAATTGTTTAAAAATAAAAAATTGTGTCAAATTTGATTCCTTTATTCAGGCGTGGAAATTTAAACAGGAAATCATGTATGAAGACATACTCATGATTAAGGCAAGGCAACTCCTTATTACCTCCAATGTTGCATTTATATTGTATATGACTCTGAACTAAGATAAAATTGCAATTTTTCCCATAGACAAAATAACATCACAAAAAAATCCGTCCAAAGATTGGCTTCATCAAATATAACAGCAACAGTCGACATTAAAGACAAGTAAACAGAGTGGGACATATTATTTTTGCTTATATTTTATCGATTATTTGAAGTTAACATGTATTTTCAACTTTCTAGTCTCACCATTTTTCAAATTATTGACATTTGAAAATTGATTATTTACTCAGGGGCTCCACAGAATGGCTAATTCAGGTGTTTTTAAAATGGCTAAAACTCTTGAAAAATTAACTTGGAAAGTTAAAAGTGGCAAATTTGGAAATCATTCATTAAATCCACAACATTATTTTTTTTAGAAATAACTCCTCAGCTCACCCCTCAGTTTCCATAGGAGCGTGTTTAAGAGTAGTTATGGGAGCATGCATGAACAAGGATGAAATGACTAATGCTTATTCCTGTTACATAACAAAAAATATCGGCATACACGTAGTTAGCTACGGAAGCGTCAAGGATTGGCATGATAAAATCTTAAGTCATACAGGTGGAAAGTTATTACGGTGGAAAATGTAGGCAAAGTCCTAATTAAAATACGCATTATAACCTTAATTCCATTGTTACCTGAAATACATATCTACTTCCACTCAATCTAGATGCACTACAAATTAGAACACCTCTGAAAATAAATTCCAAGAGCTTCATAGATTCCTTCCATTGTGTGCCCGAACTTAAATTATTAGAAATTATAATATCCGTGCTTTCCACCCTCCGATTTTGGAAAAAGCTCACGATTACTAAGTCGTCCATACATACATTACATAAGAGAATTAAATAGTACGCTGGATTCTGCGTTCTCAGACATTCATCACGGGCAGCAACGTCAAATTAGGCGGATAAAAAATCATCAGCACGTAGAAAATCATACCAATTGAAATTTATAATAGAGGGAAAACCTTAACTGTACAAATAATTATCACGAGTTTCGATTGCAAGTACCTACATACTAGCTTTGTAAATTTTATAATTGAACAAAACAATGTACTAAATACATTGTTACCTCTACATTAAACACGAACGAGGCCATTGATATGACAACCAGCACTTACCTATGCTATAGGACCTAATAATTTGTAAGAATCACAGATTAGCGAGAATGCACAGTCGAAACGATTCTCTGACTGAATTTGTAATCCACTATCAGAGAAATCTTCCACCTACATGCCTATTTCTGACGCAAAATCCTGTTATTACTTTCTGGGTCAAAGTTGTCGCATGGTAGAGTTAACCCTTCAGACGGAGAGATGCAAAGATAATCACTAATCAGTGCACTTCAGAGCGCACTGTGACGCAAGCATTCCACAAGTCACAACAACACCACAACGACCACAACTAACCGCAACGACTAGCGGCCATGAGCAGCTGATGAGCAGCGAACTCCCGCTATCCCCGCGATCCCCGCTATGTTAGCTTTTAGCATGTTATAAAATATTCCCACGATGCTAGCGGCAACTTGCCCGGGTAGGCGGTGCAAGTACTACGCGGTGCTACGATTAGTTCAGGAATTTAGCCCGCCTCCATCCCTCAGAGCCTCGAGTGCCTACGTCAGAGGATAATATCGAGTGGTGGGAATTTTGAAACGGAAATGAAAAAGACCTTTGCATTTTTCTTTATGACATGAAAGCGGAAAGAACCTTAGAATGTCCAAAGAGGCCTGTAAAACAATTATTTAGTCTACCTTCTTAAACCAAAATAACTTCACGGAAATTTTCACCTCAAAACTATTAAGTTAAGTTGAACATGCGTAAAATTTTTAAGAGATAAACAAATAAAATGATCAAATTAGAGCTCTGGCCAGATGGAAATAAAAACCTAAAAGCCTGAAATTTTTTTTAGCCATTTCCATAAGTCCCAAGAGAAAATATTGGGCCTACCTTCAATCAGAAAACCAACTCAAGATAAAAATTATGCCATCAATAAGAATTTCAGCACAAAATATACTACAGATGGTTCGATCTGACAAATAAAAGCCTGAATACTGAGTGAGTACAACATCTTCCACACTTTTGGAAATGGTCTTGGAATTAAGGAGGTGCATGCACCTGCTTTGAAACAAAAATCTAGAGGTGCAACAAATGGGGTGATTGGGTTATGTCCTGTGATCATAAAATGAAACACAATTCGTTCAATTGTATTAGGCTCAACTATGTGGAAGTTAATATACGAAAATCAAAAGGAGACTTTGTTGATTTCCACTAATTTATTTTGTCTTTACGACATGTTTCGAACCATAGAGGTCATTATCAAGTCTTGATAAATAAACGCTCACTGTGAGGATGGACGGCAGCATCAGTGGCACAGCTAGGGGGGGGTTTTGGGGGATAAAACCCCCCTCAGAGAATTTTAAAAATTTAATCCATTTTACTTAATTCGACTAATATTACATGTATAATAATGTAAGGATTATAAAAATATCCCTCAGAAAGCCGTAAAACTTACCATTTTGAACCATTTACCGTAAGTTTTTCTGGGGGAGGGCCCCCGCACCTCCCGCTTCCCCTGGTGGGTATTCCATACCCCCTAACTCCCCAGTATTAGTTGTGCCTAAAACCCCCCCTAGCCTCAATTCCTAGCTGCACCCCTGTGCAGCATAATATATCCTCTGCCTCCCTGAATGGAAAAAGTTGAATGAGCACTACGTAGCTACGGAGCCTTTTAATAATCCAACAACACACCATTGGCCAACTATACAGGCAACATATGAGCTTCTGCCAATCAGTGACGAGTGCTCAGCCAGCCAAAAAGACTGCTTGGAGAAATGATTGAGTGCTAACATCCAAGATTCTACATGAGGCAGTTGTATTCAGAGGGAAACTCACAGCTATTGTGGCAGCACTCTGAGCACTTATTCACCCTATATGCTCCTATTGATGTTATTAAAGTAGATACAAGAGCTTGTTCACAGGGGCACATCTAGGAATCAAGGCTAGGGGGGGTTTAGGTGCAACTAATGCCGGGGTGTGTGAGGGTATGGAATACCCTCCAGGATAAGGCGTAGGTGCGAGATTAATTAATTGCAGAAATGTAATAAAAATGATTCAAAATGGTGAGATTTACGGCTTTCTGGGGGATATTTTATTAATCCATACACTATTCTAGTAATAATATCAATCCAATTAAGTAAAATGGATTAAACTTAAAAATTTCTCTGGGCTCTGGGGGGGATTTTATCCCCTAAATTCCCCCCCTCGCTGTGCCACTGCTTGTTCATACCTACATAGTTTTAAACCCTAGTCAATAAGTCAGATTTTATGGTTTCACGTTCATAATGATTCTTTTTAGCTGTCCAAAGCTTTATTTACCAATCTGCTTTCAAATATTCCTGTAGTTTAAAACTGTCAGTGCATAAAAACTATTTCCCTGATGAGATGCCACCATTAGATCACAGTGAAAAATTGCTACTTTCATATCTTATAATATAGAGACAAATAGTGAGACCAAGTTTAGTGGCAACAAGCAGTCCTATTTTCTTCTTCCCTAAAACCAGTGAAAAGTTATCATCATAATCAACCCCAAAATGTTGTGGAAATCCTCTATAACAACAAGTCTACCTCAACATCTGTTAGGTTTACTACATGCACCATATTTCAATTTGAATATCCATTTACACTGAACTATTCTTCGGTTTACTGCTTGATGAAAAATGGCACAATTTTTCTTCAGTGCACATTTTACTGCACTAAATTCATAGCATGCATGCATTAATCAGCATCTTTTCTAGTCCAGGCATCCTACACACTTACAGGATATAAATACTTGCCAGAAGTAACTTCACACACTACACAGTCAGGATATTGTTTAGCTCCTCAAAGGGACTCCCGCCTCTCTACGTCATTATATAGGCTGCTGCCTCATCAGCAACTTATGATATGCAGCTTTGGTCTAGTATGAGAATGCTTGGTTCTATAATTGCATTAAGTACAGAGTCAGATTTCACGCTTTCACTAAGTAAGAACAAGGGATATCTTAATCTTCATAGCTTTCCATTAATGGTTAAATTGAACCATAAGAAAACCATTTATTTTCTAAAAAGACACAACATCCCTTGCTAGGGCAATTTTTTCTGTTGTTTGCACACCCAATAAACCTTGGAATCACCGTAATAACCTATCATTGTATACAACTCTTCTTTCACATCACACTTTTCTTTCAGTCTTTTGTCAGATGTCATAGATGCATACACTACAAATCCAAGTACAAACGGATATGACAATAGCAGCATCACAGGGGTCAAAATGGCACCTATCCATTTCCACATATTTTTTTAAACGCATGTTTGCCAAATTTGCAGTTGACGATTTTTTAAATTTTCATGATATGTGACTAAGTCTATTTACCAATATATAATTTTATTCTTGATAGGCAACTGATTCTTTTATTTAATTAAATTACAAATCCACATTTTCACATCCAATTTTTACAATACAACTGCCCCTTTGATTTTTCTCATATTATTATATATTGCAGAGACTACTTTCCTCTATAAGTTAAAAAAAATGGTGGGGGCAATAATTCATTAAATATAGTAAATTTTTCTCAGTGAACGCATTACCCTAGATTCCCACCCAGGGGCAGCTGGCTCTCACGTGGAGCGTTCAGTAACGGGCCATCCAGATGTCATCAACATGTTCCCTTTCCCTGCTTTGCACTAAATTTTACCGGCTCACTGACCTCATGATTCCCTTGAACCATGAACTTAGCCACTTGCATCCCAGTATAGGGACTGGCACTTTAGAATCCAGGATTTGACACATTCTACCCTTCCTATACCCTTCAGCAAGGGTAGACAAAGGGTATTTTAGAACATTGGTGGGTAGGCTCTCTCCTTCCTGGAGTGTAGGGGAAGGGTTGGGCCAGCCTCAATGAAGGGTAGAGGAAGGATAGGTCTACCCTTCAGCAAGGGTAGAGGAAGGGTATTTTAGAACTTTGGTGGGTAGGCCCTCTCCTTCCTGGAGTATACGGGAAGGGTTGGGCCAGCCTCAATGAAGGGTAGAAGGATAGGTCTAATATAAAAACTAAAAATCCATAAATTAACATGAAAATTAAAAAAATCGCTAACAACTAAATTAAACGAATGGGGATGAGTTGTAACAGTGATTTCTAAAATTATAAGACAAAAAAAAATCAGCCTTCACATGGTCTTGAACCCCAAACTTACATATTGGAGGATGAAGAAGTAGCACCTTAACAACCTCGGCTATCGAGGTACTTATATAATGCTTCTCAATGGGACTTATACTACAAAATCTTTAGATGAGATTCACACCCGGGCCTATGTGGAAGAAAGCTGTGACTTTTTTCTACCATACCTATTTCGTTTCAGAAAATAAGATCGGCATTCAAATACCGAACATCACTCTCACAATATCTCATTGTCAGCCACACAAATAGGTTACATCCTAAAAATGTGAAATTAAGAACTTCTAAATGAGCTAAAAATAAGTCACATACGGGTGTATGCCGCGTGTCGTGATGGAGATAGCCCCAACGTTTCGCGACCGACTGCTGCTCACTTTTTCAAGGGAATAATGTCTCCCTACGAGCCTTCCTCCCCTACGTGAAAGGAACGACGGATAAGATCGGTAACATCCTCCGGAAATTTGACATTAAAGCCATTTTTAAACCACACGCCCAAGTACGACACCTCCTCGGAAATACCAAGGATAGGACGCCACTTCAAATTGAAGGAGTATACGAAATCCCCTGCCGATCGTGTGAGAAGAAATACATCGGGGTAACCGGTCGAACAGTCAAAACTCGGATAGAACAACACAAGCGGGCCATTCGACTGGGTTATCCTTCAAAGTCAGCCGTAGCAGAGCACGAAGCCACCGGACATGCGATCGACTTCGAAAAATCAAGAGTCATCGTGAGGATAAAACATTTTAAAACCAGACTCATCCGCAAGGCCATAGAAATAAAGAAAAACAAGAACAACTACAATAGAGATACCAGATTAAGAATCAGCAATACTTGGAACCCAGTCATCCACAACATTTCGTTTTCTTCCCCCTCCAGTCCTAACTCCCCACACCCTCCGCCCACCCCTCCCACCTGAAATATAAAAAGGTAGCAAAAACCCAATCCTAACATTATTCCCTTGAAAAAGTGACCAGCAGTCGGTCGCGAAACGTCGGGGCTATCTCCATCACGACACACCCGTATGTGACTTATTTTTAATCATCATGAGCCGCGAAAGCTTCAATCAAGAAATTCTAAATGAGCTTTTTCACACGACTATTGTGTACAGTGGCGTAGCCAGGAATTTTTTTCTGGGGGAGGGGGGGTCCAAAACTAGGTGGGGAAATTTTTGAAAAACAGGATACTAAGTAATGGGCTTTAAACTGATTCAAACACTTTTCATAATCGAAAAAACTTCAATAGTTCAAGAAATATTTTTTAAATTCATTATTTTTCAATATTTTGTTTTCTTTTATGAAGGAAAATGATTGCTTTTTATATTTTGGAGGGGTTCTGGACCCCCCGGGACCCCACCCCTCGCTACGCCACTGAATATGTATATTATTGCTTTCCTTAGGGGAATTTTAAAGATTAGTTGCGCAGCCCATCTATCTTTGCTTTCAAAGACTACTTATGTTCATGTACAGAACTCAATACTCTTTAGCAGGTGAAAGTCGCTGAGGAGACACTTTCAGGATATGTTTTCCTCAGTAATATATGCTAAGTCCCAAGGAAGGGTAGACGAAAGATATTCCTACACTTCTCTTACCCTAAATGGTGGGTAGAGGAAGGGTAGATGGATGGTAAGGGAAGGAGTTCCAAGGAAGGGTAGACGAAGGATATTCCTACCCTTCACTTACCCTCCTTGGAGTGTAGGGCGTGGGTTGTTCAAGGGTAACTACCCACCATGAAGGCTACTACCCTTCCTTTACCCACCATGGAGGAGTTTATGTTATTCATGGTGATGACCCCAAACTAGATGCCTGCATGAAACAATGCACAGAGGTAAAATAAAAAACCAAGAGTTAATGATTTTTAAAACATTTTAAGTTTATCCATAGGTACAAGCAAACACAACAAATTTTGCATTGTCTTATAGATCATAGCAAATTAAGATTCAACCAGTCACTCAATAATAATACAATAATAATTACAAAAACATACAGAGCAGCTAGTCTGCAGACAACAGCAAATTACAGTTTTCATTATTTTTCCTATTTAGTGCATATGTTGTCCCAGGAATAGTGTTCACTTTATAAATAGACTTCCTTAATTTGTGCTTGCTGCCTATAATTCTTTCCACTTTGTGAGTATTAAGCCTGAAATAAAAAGAAAAAACATAATTAAAATCATCCCGATAACAAGAGAAAACATTTTCCTTACTTCACATAAATTCAAGCTACATAATAGCTAATGACACATAATGCAATTGGTGTATTTTACTCATTTTAGCCCATATAGAAATGGATATGACATATCCCGACTTAATTTAATCACTATACTACTTATTTGTTGGGAGATGAAGCTGCTACAAATATTCCAGTTGATACAAGATGCATCGAATTACAAAAATAAGGAATAAATACAATGGACACAAATCACATAACATACATCAGGGATCATTCGGGCATCATGGAAAACAATTCGGGTGTCAATTAAAACAATTTTGATCTAAAGTAACCGAGCAAATGAACTCTATATGCAGCCATATATTTGTGCATCTTGAGCTCTGCTGGGAGATTGTTATAAACTGAAGGCCCATAAAATGAGGACCAGCAGCCATAATTCTTGAGCGAGAATATGCAACATGAAACTGATTATTTTACATAGCGGAACATTTGTGCACCTCATTGATTCTTTTATAATCAGTTACCATCAGAATGACAATGAGGACGGGACCTGGAAGTCTACCCTGCTGTTAACCTGAACACCACAAAAACCTACATCAGAAATGCAACATTTAAGTTTTGGTTATACCATTACAATCAATATCAGTTGCTCAGCTGTAGCAAAGGCTTATTGAATTTCATCAGTAACCTTTCAAGTCATGCCGGGCATAGCTCTAAGCAGTGTAAGATGTGTACTATACTGTTCTGCTGCCTTTGGCTCTCATTCAACATCAGCAGCTTACGTTAAAATGATATTTAACAGCATTCTTTCCTTATTCTTTCCCAAAATCTGCCCCTAGTCTTAGGAAAGGAAACCAATAAGAAACAAATAAGACTCTTACTTTGTGCTGGCTGAGTTCACACAAACACTTGGCCCTTAGGGTGCGATTCATAGACGGCACTTTAGGCTAAAGTATACTTTAGCCGGGCTAAAGTCTGCTTTTTCTATTTCATAAACGCCACTTAAGAAGAAAAATGGCCGAATCGTCACTTTACTGTAAAGTGCCCAACCGGAGCTCACTTTAGGGCTAAAGTGTCCTTTACGGATGAATAAATATGGCTGCACCGGCTGTTAATGAAGTTGAAATATGAAGATATTTGGGTTACAGAAATGAATAGGAACTAATTTTTTGGTGAGAACACAGCAGCAGACTGGCGCGTATCAAGAAATAACCAGACACGTAATATATGTCTTTTCCCTGAAAATATATCGAGTTGGTATTGATGAAAATGACCCATTAATTATATTTTGAAGTTTAACTCTATCCGTCGTGTGATAATTACAACACAGTAAGTGGTTGAACAGGTTGGCATAATTTATATTGATTTTATATACTAGCAAATTGTTAAGTTCTTAGGTTATTTATGCGTTTATATTCTAGAATTTTCCTTAAAGATACTTGAATATGATAGCAAAATTCTGTTTACATTGGCGTCAATAGCCTTCGTAAGCAAAGACTTGATTTTCATGTCGTTTGGCCAGCCAAATGCTAGTTTCTATACCTTGCATTGCATTTTAAGCGTTTTCGTTCAATATTTGCTTAATGTACTCTTTCCATATGCCTCCAAATCACATTTAACATGTTTCTGTGATTTTGAAACTAGAGTCGAATTTCTGCTTCGTTTTTCGACTATGCATTTGAAAGTTTACAATGATGATATAAGATCTCGTCATGAAAGGCAGCAATAAAAAGTAAAACATACTTTCCTTCATAGTCATATTATCAGCAGCAAAGCAATGTTTTCTCGAGGTTGTAGGATTGTTATGAAATTTTGTTTACACAGCATCACAGACTTATTGACATTTTTTACTACAAAATTCGTGAATGGATACTCGGGTTAGGTATTCACATATGTCGAGGCATCTTTTAAAATAGACAAAGAGATTTTTATTGATATAAGTCCATTCTCACATTCAACATGTTTCATTGCGTGGCCATTCATTCATTGGTTTTGATGGTATAGATATTCTTGAATGTACATTCTCGTCCATTTCTCTAGAATATATTACCCCTTAGGTCAACATTCCAAGAATTAAAATATTGGTAAGCACAAAAGAATTCAACAAACACCCATACCTCATTCAAAATATGCGTCCAACTGAGACAACCACTGATCGGTAAATCTTCAAATTACTTGGTTACAGTTTCAAGTTAACGCGAGAGAATTTCACTATTTCACCCACCTTCAATGAAAGTACACCATCAAACTTCGACTAACATGTATACATAGGACTATAGTCCAAACAACCGTATGCAGTTAATCATACAAAATAGAGATGTGCGAATAGTATCCGCGAATACTCGAATACCTCGAATATTAGAAAGTATTCGATATTCGAGGTTTCGAATAGTTATGCGAAAAGTACCGCCTCGAATACCTCGAATACTTTTAATTTCGCGTCATACACTGTCGCACGTACGTCGTTGGTAGTTGACTCGGAAAAATGTAGAGATCTGTAGTCATTTAGTGCTCGCAGCGCCGTTTTACGCAAGTTGACGAATTACATCTAATTCGTGGATTTTAGCGGTGAAAAGAGTTCGACGAGGGGAACCGAAAATGGTCGGGTGAAAAAATCCGAAAATCCCCGATTCCCCCCACCAGGAGAACCTCAGTGCCGTGGGATAGCAACCTTAGGGCATTTCCCACGATCCGCTATCCCCCTCCATTCAGCACTTGCCCCAACCACTCTGACGCTTTCCTCTTCTCCGAAATCAAACAAAAGGTCCCAGCTCGCGCAGGGATCGCATTACGAAGACCCATGCTCCGAAAAAAATATCGAGTTACGAGAACAATAACAACGTGTTTCACGCTCTCCCCCCTTTTCTCACCCACTGACCTTTTTCTGGCTACCTGCTTCGAAGTTCCCCATTTCTGGAGGTCAACTGCTGTGTGAGTACCGTGGGATACCTACATTAGCGCATTTCCCAAGATCCGGTATCCCTCTCTATTCCGCACCAGCCCCCCTCTGAGGCTTTCCTCTTCTTCGAAAAAAAAAGGTCACAGCTCGCGCAGGGATCATATTACGAAGACCTTGGCTTCGAAAAAAAATACCAAGTTACACGAGAACAATAGAAACGTGTTTCGGGCCCTCCCTTTTCTCCCCCACTGACCTTTTTTTTCCTACCAGCTTCGAAGTTCCCCATTTCTGTGGAGGTCAACCGCTGCATGAGTCATCTATTAGCACAAAAGGTGTCTAAGAATGACTTTCGTCAACTGATGTTACACCTTTATTGAATTGGAATATTAGTAATGTGCGCGTAATTTCAAAAAGAATAAGACCAAACACGACGTATTTCTGAGTTTATTTAAGCATTTTACGCAAAGAAATAAATGTCAAAATACGACGGAGAGTTAGCATTCTGGCGAAACTCGATATGAGCAGCAGAGCTTCTCCGAAGTTGATGAGGTATTTTTTTCCGAAAACATATATCAATTTACAATGTATGAGTGGTGCTATAAATCTTTATTTTTACAGTCACAGACGAAGGGATATTTTCTCAGAATATTTGTTTTCTCCCTGATAGCAATTCCAATTCATCTTCTTATCTCGTGAGAACTCCGAAAGATGGACTGAAAATAATTGAAGAAAATCCGGTGGAAAAGAGCTTGTATTTTGCAAAATGCCTCAGATTGTCAGCTAGCACTTGGCAGCAGGAGTGGGGGCAAAGCGATGTTAGTTGAATTAATTATATGCCCAATTGTTTCCATAAAATTAAAATATTCATTAATCAGCTAAATTCCTGTTGGAATCATTTAAAGGAAATCAAAATTACTCCCCAAAATCTTGTGTTGCCTGCTGCATAGGCAACCGAGTCAAATAATCCAGCATTCATCATTTAGTATTCGAGGTATTCGAAATTCGAGGTATTCGAATATTCGAGCAATGATTTAATATTCGAATTCGATATTCGAATTCGAGAAATCTGCTATTCGACCCATCTCTAATACAAAATGATCATAAAATGACGTGAAAATTTCAGCATTTGAATATTTACTTTGCTGGAAACATCGAAGGGCATTACCAATGCACGAAGCCGATTAAAAGTGAGCTTTTATTCAGCCAACTCGGTCATTAACGTACAAAAAAGCTAGTGGGGAAAAGCTTTCAATGATGCAGTATTAATTTACATTTGCACATAATATGAGAAAACGAGAAAATGCAGCTTAATAAATCTTAGCAAAATACAACACGATACGCACGAAACCCAGTCGCCAGAAACATGTACGCATTTAATATTGCGTGTCATCTTTTTCTTCACTTTTTTGCAGCGTCCATTGCCAACACTCAAAAATTTCAATGCATTAGGAGCTAAAGTGCCACTTTATAAAGTGAGGTCCTTGGGACGACTCTGAAACGAACTTTAGCTAAAGTCTCACTTTACCGTAAAGAGAAACTTTGTAAAGTGAGCAATTTCAGTGTCGTCTATGAATCGCACCCTTAGTTGATATCGCATTGTACCGATTAGGCTACATCTCCATGCACTTGGGAAAGTAACTTCTTTCTTTCTCACTGTTGAATGATAAATTTGTATTCATTGCAATTTCGAGTCCAAATTACAATTTGTCATCACCTTTAAAAACCATTTTTCAAAATTTCATTATCTGTAGCCATTTTGGACTAATAGACTTTTGAATGCTATAAATCTGCACTCTTCCAAAAAATATCTCTGTTGTCTATTAAAAGGAGATATTTTAAGCACAAAATCAGGACTAATTAGTTTAGGGACCTGAGGCATGTCTCTCTCCTTGGTTCTCATTGTTCAAATCCTTTCATTAACGCTCACTTTGTTTACTGCTTTAACTCTTTCACGGCTGCTCACTCTCCAGAAACTTACCCGTCACATGCAGCGAGAGCGCTGAGCACAAGTCAGGGATAAAGCAAAAGTAAATTCACAGCAGTGTGTTGTGCAAACATACCAGGTACGTTCAGAGCAGCTAAAGGGTTAATACTCATATTTTAACACCAATTTTCTGAACCTTTATAATTACTAGGTGTGGAGCTAAGAATAAAAATAATCAATATCTTCTTGACAGAAATACTATTCATCAAATTGAGTATTATTCACATAACAAATAGTTTTTTTTAATGATATTACCTACTGAGACTCTCTCTAAAATTCCTTATGATAACTTTCAAGGTATGAACTTGCATTTCAAAGGTCGCACTAAAAATATAATCTGAATTTCATATTTTGAGAGTACCTAAGACTTTGTGAGCGACTTTCTTTTCCAAGAGGCAGGGTGGAGAAAAATTGTGCCACGAAATTTTAACCCTGGAGAGCTGATACCATTGCGAACCAAAATTGCTAACAATGTTTAGGTTGAAAACGCACTATTTTTACACTACAGAAACTTAGAGTCCAGCGCTCCAATTGGCTGTGAGTTTGCATTGTTGCTGGACGCTCTGGACAATTCATGACCTCAAATGCTTTCACACAATTCAAACGTGATGTATCTAAGGCATCTGGCAACAGGGCAAACTCGAGGCCAATTGGAGGAGCTTGGCTCAAAGTTTCTGTAGTTTAAAACTGGTGCATTTTCGACCTAAAAATCATTGGTAATTTTGGTTCCTACTGGCATCAGCTATTCAAGGTTAAAATATTGTGAAACAATCTTTCTCCACCCAATTTAAGTAACTTCAAGGACTTTTTTGATCAATTTTGATTTAAGAACATTAACCACTATCATTGGCATCACCATTACTATGATTATTATTTCCATACTTTTTGAAAGGCTGCAAATCGTTTGCTAACCCAATCGTTATTTCACTGCTAAATACAGACCAATAAAGCACTCCTTACAGAGACAGACCTCCGGAAACACTCCTATTATGTCTCCTATTCTTATAGTAAACTAATGACCTTTCAAACTATACGTCCCATATGAAAACAAATCTATAAAAGACAATAAACCCTCCATCATCTTTGCCATCAGTCTCTAAAATGTAGGTATTTAATCTTAGCAATATCATGGGTGCTACAGTAAAGCATCAATAATAACCTCTGGTTCAATGAAGAAAAACCTGTTTTTCTGGTCTCTTACTTACCTGATGATCACATCCGGTTGCTTCAATTGAAGGCAGAGCAATGTATTACCGGAAAAGTCCAGATTAGAGATTAGGTTGAGCTGAGCTTCAGTTGAAAGAGATGTTTCAATATGACTACGAACAAAGGATGAGTCAACTTTCAAAAGACCCTGCATGGAGACACCACCACTGAAAGGCATAAAAAATGGATTTGTAATCTTGTGCATGAAGAGTAAGCCTCAAACAGCTTATAATCAGGTCAATACAAACAAATTCAAAGTCCAAAAGTGAGCAGAGTGGGCCACGTGAGGAGAAATGACACATTCTGTTCCACAAGCATTCTGGCATTAGCGTTAATTTAATATCTTCAAATAAAGGTGCTTTGAAACACATAGGGATGCCTCCCTAGACTATGGTTTTAATTCCCATTTCAAAAGAATTGTTTGGTCTAGGTACAGGTTAAACCAGTTTTAAAAACAAGCCAGAATATAGATACAATTCTGCCCTCAAATGAAGTGGAATTCAGGGGGTGATGCACTAATACACAGCTGCTCTTAAGGAAATCATTCATGATTAACACATATAAAATGAAGTATAGTTATCAAAAGGTGAAAATGGTGACCAATACAAAAAAAGCAAAATTTAGCCCTGTTTTCCTAGAAATACTGTATAATGCAAAACGACGTGACGATACGCCAGCAGCTTTTATGGGAGCTCCATGTTCCAGGTTTCCAAGCATCGCAGTGCATGATCACGTTCTGTGATCAGAGATGCTCATCCTGCAACAGTTTTCTCTCAGGCAACTTGTGCACGACATTGACTGCATGACATGTTGCCTGACAATGTAGTTTCCAACACTACACAGTGGTTTTGACACATCCTTAAAAACAACTTTTCTGGATCTATAATCACGCAGTCCCGCAACACACATGGATGAGTGGTTATTAGAAATCAGAGCTTTACATATTTAAGCTGATAAAAATTTTAAAATATGCTAATCAACCGACCAACAGGTTTCAAAAAAATTACAAATTGCTAGAGATTCATGAAATTCGCGAGACGCAATATCACGAAATAATGCGAAATAACGCGAAATCAGTACATAATAAAAAATGAAATTTTGCATTTTTTCGTGATTTTAGGTGAATTCGTGAAAAAATCACATGTAATGTGTCATAATCTATGGAAGCCTAAGCCACAAGCTGCTGACATTCATTCAATCTATTTCACTACGATTCCAAGGCCAATTGTCTTGTTTTGTCCTGTGCATATTGAATTTGCGTAATACCGCGCACTGTAGTGATGTCTCTGCCGGAATTTGCCGTTAAATTAATCACAGCCTCTCTCTTCGCCTGATCCTGAAATTCTCGGAAATGTGTAGAATGACATGCTCTCTCTCCTGAAGAATTAGATATCCTAGTTGAAGTTATAATGTTGAATTCACAGTTTATAGTTTGATCCAGAGATGGCACTGCGATGCCAATTTTGTAGTTATGAACGTTACTAACAGAGGGAACCTAGAAAAGGAAAAAACTAGTATCAGCAGCTAAAACAGAGTTATTGTAATGTTTCTTTAATAAATTAATGTGCTCAAGAATATAAATTTCAATAGGTTATGGACGCAGAACGTCCAGCTCACCCTAGTTGCTTTTAATTAGGTAGGGAGTAGCAAGCAAGATTGTGATAGTTACGTCGCGTTAAAGTTTGCTGTGAAGTCTCGTTAATTCAGCGTTCTTCATGAATGGATTTGGCAAAGCACATCAAATCCCTGGCTGGAGAGGCTGACAGGTCATTTTGGAAGAGGGAATTGTGGGACTTGTTACATTACCATGAAGGAGCCATAGATGCAATTGATGGAAAATTAGTGAAACCCAAGCCTCTGTCGCCTAATGCTATGGAAGATGAAATCAAAGAGCACAAGGTCAGCAATTTATTCAATAAGGCAAATAGTTACTCAAAGTCGATCATTTCAAGTTCGGTGACAGACGTAATTTATGAGAAAATCATGGATAACGAAACAGTGCGAGAGGCGTGAGAGGCATTAAAGTCAAATTTCGAGGCGTCGTCCAAAGACCAGCTGTTCAAAATATGTACCGAGTTTTTTGCATTTACCTGGATTAATGCAGAGGATGTTTTGACTCATGCCGCGAGATTAAAAAATTTGTGGTTCGAGCTAAATAACGGCTTGAAAGCCAAAAATAAAAATGCGCTGCCAGACCTGATTTTAGTCAGTGAAGTCTTGCAAATTTTACCAGGTGAATACAAGAATTTCAGATCCAGCTGGATGTCATTGTCGAAAGATGAAGAAAAGACTTTTAAAAGCTGAAATTTTAGGAAGAGCACTAGCACAGAGGGAGACACTGCAGGAGAAGCATTATTTGTGAAGAGAGGAAAAACAAGGTCAAGTCAAGGCTTAAAGAGGTCAAAAGAAAATGACACTTGTAACTACTGCAAGAAGAAAGGGCATTGGGTAATTTCATGCAAGAAGTACATTGCTGATGAACGACCAAAGAAGAGCACTCCTCAGAGCAATGCCGTGAACACCAATGTAGCCCTCGGTGTTATTAGTGAAGATATGTTTAAAGTCGAGATGGTTTCATCAGGGTGGTGGATCAACAATGAAGCGACGAAGCATGTGATGCATTTTCCTGAACTGTTTGTCAAGTTCCAGGAATTTCAAAGTCCCTGCCTCATCAAGGCTTCTGGAAATGAAGTTCTCAAGGCCATCGGGAAAGGCACCGTTGAAATTTTATCTTTCACTGAAGAAAAGACCTTGAAGATGACTCTAGGAGACACTTGGTACAATCCAAATATTTCTAGAAACCTGTTTTCAGTTTTAGCTGCCCAAGATAGGAATGAAAAAGTTCATTCCACCACAACTAAGTGCTGGTTGGAAGTTAATGGAAACGTAGTACTGTGCGGAAGTCGCATAAGAAGAAAGGCTGAACTATGTACAAGGCAGCCATTGAACCAGTTGTTCCCGAGAAAAAAGAATGGGTCACAGTTGTTCAAGCAGAAAATTTGACACTGTAGCTGTATCATGAGAGATGGGGACACCAAGACAAGTGACATGTGAGACAGATGCTCAAGAGAGAGTTGGGTATCACTGTGAAGGTGACGAAAGAATGTTGTGAGCCCTGCATTTTTGGCAAGTCACATCGTGTACTGTTTGGCACTAGGAGAAAGGAAACAAGACCTGGAGAACTTTTTTCTTCTGATGTTTTAGGCCCATTTGGCGAATCTTTTAGCAAAAAATGATGTCTAGTTGTGTTCAAGGATAGCTACACAGAGTTTTGTTATGGCTTCATAATTAAACAAAAGTCATATGTCAAAATTGTGTTAAAACAGGTCTTAGCACATGCAAAGACACTTGGGCATAACATTAAAGAGCTACTCAGTGACAATGGAGGAGAATTTGATTGTGAAGGAATTAAGCGCATCTAGCAGAAAGCGGAATCACACAGAGACTGACAGCACCATACACACCTCAGCAGAATGGCGGCAGTGAGCGTGAGAATAGAATAATCGTCAAGATGGCAAGGACCTTCAAGCACTCAAACAGTGAAGTTGATTGGGCAGAGCTAGTGACAACAGCCACTTACATTCTAAACAGAATAGGAAAATCGTCAGAAGATGGAGTCAGTCCTTATGAACTGTGGATGGGAAAGAAACCGAGAATCAAACATCTGCGTATTATTGGATCTTCCTGCTACGTTAACATTCCATCCTAAAAGAGGAGAAAGATGGACAAGAAGGTAGTGAAAGGATTCCTAATAGGATATGACGGAGATGAGTGATACAGAGTGTATGTTCCAACTAACCACAGAGTTATCCTGACCAGAGATGTTCAATTCCATGAGAGAATTAAAGACTAAGGATGATGTCAAGCTACCATTGAAAGATATTGGGCCTAGAGACGAGTTGGAGGAAAATAAGGAAGAAGGGGCACAGATTGGCATCAAGAAAGAATCATCAATGAGTGATGTAGAATCACTTGGTGAAGGTGAGTCAGATACAGATAAGGAAGAGAACTCCGAGCACTTATCTGGAAGACAAGCTTGAAGAGACCAAAACATCTTGAAGATTACACCATGAGAGTGGCGAAGTTCGTCACTCAAGTGATGGAGGATCCTGAGACCTTTGAAGATGCGCTAAGAAGGGAGGATTCAGTCAAGAGGAAGAAAGCCATGAAATCGGCACACTGTCGTGCCGGTGACCACGGCGGCCATTGATTGTTATTTGAAAGCATGAAGCGCTAGCAGTAAGGGGGAAGGGAGGGAAGAAACAGAATGGATTGGAGGAGAGGTGGTGCTAATTATTAGCGGACGGATCTCCGGATATTAGGTGCTCCACTGAGCTTTAATGGAAAAAAAAATCATTTCAACACACCTCCAGTTCAAGTTTAGTTGAATCCAATTGTTTTTAGTTATGCGTGCTTCTTTCACGACCTTTCTTGACCAATTGGCAACAGTTGTAATCAATACTAAGCGAATTTGTTGAACCTACCTTCCCTAGGCACCTAGATGAGGGCTATCAAAAGGGAGCCCACGACATGAAAAATTTTGGTCAAAATGTAAGTTATATATTTCTCATGGTTATACCAGCACTCGGTTTGAAAACACTGACATGATTGGTCGTGATTTGCGTTAATCGGGTTAAGCAAGGAAATATGTAGTTGGAAAAATACAATGGAGACTTAGCTTTCAGGCAAAACTCGATAACATTGCAGCTGAGCTTCTTGGCAGATGATGCATAATTTTTTCCAAAAAAAAGGATATCAGGTTACAATTTAAGAGTTATACTGTAAGTCTTGCTTGTCAGAGTTACTGAGGAATGGATATCTTCCCAGGATATTTCGTTTCTCCTTACTAGCACTTCGAATTCATCTGCTTATCTGGTGCTATGCCACTTAGAAATGAGTGGGTAAGTTTCCTTCTCTTTAGAGCAAAAAATTTCATGGCGCAGTCATATGGTCATGCTTAACCCCTCTGCAGTCTGTTCTGCATGTGCCATACTCAATAGTGTCAGTTCCAAACTTCACCTCGTAGGAGTGGTAGCGTACTTTCCAGGGTGGGTTGACTTCAAACCAGCGAGTATTTTCAGTGTGGGTTTAATAAATTCAGGTTTCATTTTAATTACCGTATAAGCTTGTGTAAGAGGCGCACACGTGTAAGAGGCGCACCCCTATTTTGAGGATCGAAGCTGTAAAGAAAAAATTTTGCGGCATTTTTTTTAAATCCTATCATGCGGTGTTGCAGATGTATGCCTGGAATTTCGACAGTAATCGAAATTTCCTCTTTCAGTACTATTTGAACCTTCCCAAGGTTCGATTCGGTTCGAGGATTCCCAAGGTTCGGCCGATATTTTACCGGCTTTCCAAAATCGGTGTGCGTGCAAGGGGCCTAACGGAACTACACTCGGCCCTCCATCAGCCAATGCCTCTGCCGTTTTTTTCCTTTCCGAGACTCCACAGGAAAATAGGAAAATTTCAAGTTACAGGGGAACAATTGAAACGTGTTTCATCCCTACCCCATCTCACCAACTGACCTTTTTCGGTCTACCAGGTTCAATTTTCCGAGTTTCTGGAGGTCAAATGCTAGGTGAGTCACCTTCTGAGCTCGGAGATATCTCGATATCTTTCAGCAATCGTAAGACACGCACGAGGTTCTAAAAAGAATTTGACCGAACGCGATGTATATCTGACAGCATTTAAGTTGTTTGAGCTCTAATTGATTGACACAAAGATTTATTGCTAAAACAAGGCTACTAAAATTCAACATAGTCCAAACAGCACAATTTCGGAAGAAACAAGCGTAGCATAAGCGCATTCAAACAAGACGAGACGGACTGGAAACTTCAGGCAACGCAAACTGCGAATATCACATTGCTGTGCCTTCGCCCCTTCGCATTAAAGGCAACGACGTCACATGCAAGATCGGACGTGTTCTTCCCTTGCTCCTTCGCTCATAGCCTCGTAGCTTGAAGTACGGAGGGGAGGGAGCGCGCTCCTTCCCCTCGACCTCGCCTTCAGCGCTCTTCACTTATAAGCATTTCCGATTTCTTCTATCCACCATTTAGTCCAACAATGAACACACTCGTTCGAATTTTTTAAACCGCAGGTTTAGACACCAATATAATTTTCAGTTGCAAAAATCCTCATATTAGCGTCTGAAGATGATTTTTGAAAAATCAGGTGCTCAACGTAATGGAAATTGCTCGGCAAGACAGATGTTGACTATTAACCAGGTATGTCCTTCAAAACGACGCGTTTCTATACGTTTGATAAGCGATTACACTATGCAGTATAAATGCCGCGGGATGCCCACTCGTGGCAGTAAATTTAGCGCGCGCTCCGGAGCGAATCACCCCGCGCGATCTTTTCAATGGGTGCATTCAGGGGGAGTGATCGCTCCTTGATCAGTGAGCGGACTGTGACGTCAGCGCTCACTGAGCGATCACATTCCTCCCTGGATGGTGAATGCTCAGTGAGCGCTTTGGTGGGGAACTTGAAAAGCAAAACATTCAATGTGGCGCCCAGCGCTTGTGTTTACTTTCCTGTAGCGGCTGCGAAATATCCTTTAATTCCTGTGATAAGTTCATACCTTGTGACTCTGTCCCGAATATATATCACTCTTAATGTACGGGCCTTAAGGATTTATCGCTAACAGTTCTTTACGAGTCCCGTGATATTTATTGGAAATGCCTTTTGTGTCAATCGTCCAAATATTTCGTTGGGAATCTGGCGCCTGACATTGAAGTCTTGAAAAAAGAGGTCTTTGTACTAAAATGGACGTCTTTCCCATGTTTAGAAAGCAATAGTTTCACATTTGCTAATTCCGTGAAATCCGCTTCGTCTTATAGTTTCTTGAATGAGATTTAATAATTGATCAAGGACAGCAGTAGACGTTATTATTATCACAACAAACTGTTTGTGAACATCGGGTGACTAATGATGAAGTTATATCTCAGCATTACGGGACGTAGGGTGGCGGATGTTTTGAGGAAGTGCTGGTAAACCGGTCAAATTAAAAAAATGCTGGTGTTATCGTACTAACCAAATCTGACATTACTTTTGAAGTGAGCTATGTGCCACATGAGCTTCTAATTGAGGAATGGACTTTGAATGTGCTCGGGTTAATGTTCATGTTCCTGCTGATGACAACCAAATTTTTGTTATATCTTCTTGTCGTTCGCCAGCTAGTAGTTTTAAGGGTTTTTAAAATCGCTGAACAACTTGCTTGATGCCAACTTTTTATTGACATAATAGATTTAGCCTCTAACCTTCAACATTTCTAGTTCTGTCTACTTTATGTATGCCACTCACTTTGTCAAAGGTCACATGAAAGGTTGTACTCTTAACCCTGATATCACTGTAATATGTTTCTCTACCAGAAGACCAATGTTTATAAAGGTACCTTAATTATGTACGATCATTCTCGCGTGTGTTATAGAAATTCACCGCTTTACACGATGCAATTTTGATTTTAACTTCATACATACTTCAGGTATTGCGCAATGACGTCCCCCGCGTAAAACGGCCTGAAGGCAATGTTGAAGCAATTACTTAGTTAAACCGGGAGAAAAATTACTCACGCCTAATTTTTTGACTAAGCGGACAAGTAATACCCCGCGATTTACGTATATAGATATATTTTAATTTATCTGAAGCCTATGAAATATTAATAAAGAATTAAAAACACATTTCAACTCGAAAATCCATTTTTCAGCGAAGGCTACATCTGAACTTTACCTGGCTTACGACAAAATTCCACCGCAGAATAATATTTTGGCTACCTAATTTAGTAAATAAATAAGTAACAAAAGGCCTTCTGCCAATCGCATTTAATATGCCTACATTACGTATAAGTCATCCAGCGTTCGATACGTTACAATGTATAATTAATACGGCTGCTCGACTCGACAGTTCTTCGGCACCATTTTGAACTCGCGCCGCCGCTCACTGGTCGGTGAGCGAGGTGATCATACCCGCAGTACGCTCACAAATATGGCGGCCGCTCACTAGTGATCGGGTGGTGAGCGGTCGCATCCAGGGGGAGAGCGGTGGTTTGCTCACCTTCCTTTTGCTTTGTTTGCTCAGTGAGCGGAGCTCCCCCTGGATGCACCCAATGTTCACCTCTGGGGTACCGACGTGACGGCGCGATGCTTGCAAGAAATTCAAACAGGAGCATTTTAAAAATACGTCACTAAGGGATAAACTCCCCTGCCTGCCGTTTGATTTTGACCCAGGGTTTCAGATGAGACTCACGCTGAAAACCAAGGCCACTCAGTTCCCCTTGGACTTGCGACCGGTGAAGGGGAGGGGAGGAGATAAGAAGTTTGTGTAAGAGGCGCACCCCCATTTTCGGGTGCAATGTCTGGGAAAAAAGGTGCGCCTCTTACACAAGCTTATACGGTAGTTTTATTTTTATTTGTCTTCAGATCAAGGCCCTTCCGAAGAAACAAATTAGAAATTTAAAAGATTGACTGAAAATAATTGAAGAAGAAGGAAAAAATGCAGGGGAGAAGCGCCTGAGTGTTGTCAAACACCTCAGGTTGTCTGCTAGCACTTGACGGTAGGGGTTGGGGTAGAGCTATCTACCTGGTGAAAACAAGAAGAGGGATGAAGCCGAGGATCAGGAGGGCATGCTGCTGTTGATAATGCAACATTTTTCGGTTATACGGTTGCCTCAATTACATCAAAAATATTCTTACTAGAAAGAAACATTTCAGATAATAGACTATTTTTGGACTTTTTGATACATCACACAACCAATCACTTTGCCGGCAAACTCAGATGTTCCAGACAAAACATGCACATTGCTCTCATAAATAGGTGTATTTGAAATGGCATTTGTTGGATAAGAATTTTTATATCAGACAGAAATCCATTGTAGCAGTGCAAATGCCGAGACAGATTGCCAATATTTTTTAGCAAGGTTGCATGTTCCTATAGGATAATTGAAAGAGATATTAGTAAAATCAACAAAATGCCCTAAATGTTTCCATGTTATACCAATATTCCTGTAAATAGCTAAAATCTTGTTATAATCCCTAAATTAATATCATAATTACACACCAAAATCATGTGTTTCCTGGGACATAGGCAACCTAGACAAACATTCCCGCATTGACCAATTTTCTGTATTCATCATTTTTTTCGTCCATCCCCTTGAAAAATGATAGATCAAGGTTCCATGGTAGTGATCTTACATCGCCACTTTAATTCACCTATCTTTATTGATGCAATTATTATTATTATATTATTTTATTTTTATTATTATTATTATTCTTATTATTTTAAATACCTCTGTAACTTTTACAGAAATTTTTTTTTTAATTGATCGAGACCTCTGAAAAATGGAATAATTAACATCCATATTAATATTCTGGGAATACTTTTATGCTTATGTATATTGTAATTTGCTTAAAATATCATCCAGTCATTGCTTAATTCAACTGCCTATCTTTTAGCTGTTTTATTAATCAATTAATTATTAATTTTAAAAGCATTATATCAGGATTCTACTGCTATCGATGATGAGATCAAAAATTTAATTGATGAAGATGACACAAAAAATGATAGTTTTGTACACCAAAATCCTGCCCAAAAATGTTGGGCAGCACCTTTGCATGTACATATAAGTATGTGGCTGGTCAATAAACATAAAAGGATTGTGGAATGAAGGTAACACTTAACATAGAGATAACTTAAAGTTAGAAATTCAATTCATTTAACAGTTTTAATTATTTACAACTTACTTTTTCTCAACCACTGATTGGGCATTCCTGTTCCACATACTCAGCTGAATTTGTCCAGCCAAGTCAAACGAAACAGCACCCTGAATATTTATTGAAGCAATAAATCCATTCTGAAGTGGGATGCTTTCATAGTGATCCTGAATCAGCACTATCATCTAATTAAAGAAAAAAAAGCCATTGAAAAAAAATTTAAAGAATAGGAGTACACCACCTATAAAACCCTCCAACAATCAACATTCAAATGACTTCTCTCTCACTATGAACTGGCCCGAGGGACATATACCACTCACATTTTGACAACAGACATCGGCTAGCTGACTGAGCCAATATGATGGGGTCATGGGCTGCTAATCATAGCAGTGAGACAAATAAAAATGAGGGTTTTCTGGCTGCATACAGATTTGACATTCAACTAACAGAGAGGAAGAGATTAACCTCTTCTTTTTCCCATTCACCACATCAAGAGTATATTCAAGCAGATATCAATAATGCTGTGCAAAAGGTTGCATAAAAGGTGACAATATCTGAAATAAATTTCATATCTGAACATCATTTATGCCAGTTGCCACTCAACTATTGTTTTGAAATGGCTTCCTCCAAGGCTCAAAACTTTTGTACATACGAGTACATAAAATTTTAGCTAATTAAATAAAAATCACTACCTTTGAAGCTCCAATTTAGTGGTGAGCACAGAGCAAATGTTTACCTCGTTTTCAATCAGAGCTACCAATTACTCACGACTGATGCGGGATTTTCAAACTGTCCTTTTTTCTTACCATGTCAGCTATGAACCATATAATCCATTAGAACCATCATTCACTTGAGAACAATAATAAATAGGCTAAAGCTTATGCAAACGCCAAAAAGAAGACCTGCTATGATCCGACACCTTGAACACGTATAAATAAAAAATGCAAAATAAGAATTCAAAGGAAAATTTCCACACCATCGATATTTGAACCCTGATGAAATAGGGTAGTTTCCTTCATCAAAGAAAACGAAAGGCATTGATTGCGATTCGTTACCCACCAATAGTGTATTCATAATATACAAATTATTTCGTTTTAGAAATACCGGTTTAGACGAATGGCAATGGTCAATTTTATCCTCATTTGAAAAAGGCCAGATTGGCGCCCATGTGATGCCACTCCACGTGACGTCACAGGGACCTAGTTTCTATATGAGTAGATAGGAATTTAACATCGTCTGAGGTTACCTATGCATGCATGAGGCACAGAGCTCAGGGAAACATGTCTCAATAATCACCTAATAAAACTGGCTAAGGTCAGAAAGTTTTCCTCGCTTGATAAGGTATTAATAATCCTTATTTAACCCAAGTGCTACCAGCTAGCATGGTACTCTGCTACCTGCTAGCATCCTGCATCGTATCAGTGCTCAGAGCCTCGCCCCAAGGTCACCTCACTTGCAGCAGCGGGAACCAGAACAACGTCACACGGGAGTTTTCCCGGCATTCATACTTGCCCGTCGCGTTTTCACGTGCTGAAAATTTTCACTTGTCATTTAATCACAAAAAATAGATATCGTCATTTAAAAATCTAAAAGTGTAAAATATGTACTCCAGGAGTAATAATCTTTTGATTTAGGCAATAAAAAAATAACAGGAAACCACCCTATTACTCAGCTGGCAGTGTAAAATTAAGGTAAAATCAAAGAAGTTGGCTCAAAGATAAGGTTTTGCTTTTTTTAAAAGAACAATTTTTCAGGAGATGTATAACACTAATTACTTGAGGTTACCAGTAAATATAAATAATATAAGCTATCCATGGTGAAAGATTTAAATTATTAGCTATTCAGTTGTATGATGCAAGTCATTATATGAACCACTGCACTTGTTACAGATAGATGTGAAATGAAAATTGAGAAAAATGAAAGAAAAATGATAGAGCTATTTCTTAGTTTGTATTTTAGCTAAGGTTAAATGAAGAAAGGGAGAAATTATAAGTAGAAATAAGTTTTAATAAATCATTGATGTAGGTGGTGGTTACCATCCAGTGGCTGCCAGCCAGTGCAGAGGAGAAGAGAATTCCCCCAGCCATGAGGGCTGGTGCAGTAGCATTAAGCCCCTTAGCGTTCCTTACGGTGAGGGAAAGTGCCCAAGTGCAAGATATCCATGTCGCAATAAAAATTAGGGTAAATTCACATTGAGCGTGCAAAACGTATAAAAATGTTGCGCACTCTAAGGGTTAATCATCGTCTCAGAGCCTGAATGTCTTCATGCTATTCTCACGAGAGCTGTCTACTACCGTATTTCTCCGAATATAGTCCCCCCCCAAACTTTGACGCTTCAGTTTCGGGAAAAGTTAAAAAAATGTGTTTGAAGTCCCCACCTTTACTTTTACCACTGGCATTTTTGGAAAAAAAAGGGGGGACTATATTCAGACATGTACGGTAATATACTGTTTTCTTCTATAAAATATTTTATTTCTTGACTTGGGATATCTAGATGTGGTGATTTCGCAGAACAGAATTCATGGCATCAACATGCCATGTCTATTCCTTAAACTATCCAGACTTAATTGGGAGAAGAATGGAAGTTTATGTTGTGTGTGCTGTATGCCCAAAATTGCTTAAAAATCTATTGCAGAAGGGTCACAGTTTTATGAAAAACGTGTGGCACACGAATGATAATTGAATGTTTTCTTTCTAGCAATACAATTGCCAACTTTTTATTATTCAAAGAGCTCCAACAACCATGAAGAGAAATTATTTCGACATCAACACTTTACATCCACTCATTTTTCAGCGGTGAGAATCACTTGTTGCTTAAAACACAAGTTTCTTCAATGGCTCTTTTCCCAGGTGAAAGCACTCTTTTACGATCATTCTTCCAATGATAGGGAGATGCACCAACAACTCAGTGTGCATTGTGTAGCGGCCACAGATACTGTGTGTCACTCCACCCATGGCAAATAAATATCGATTGGACATCATGGTATGAAATTATTTCAATTTTTAGGGATGCTTCAGGAACAAGTTGTTTATGACATTAATGCCACATAGTTTTTCCAAAATACTTTTCTACATTTTCTGCACCTGTAAGATAATCTGCAACTACTGATATTAAATTGAAGAGTTAGAATTCACAATCAGTAGGTATTTATGGTAGCACATTTGAAGTAATATTACCTCCCATCAGAGGATTTTATAATTACCAATATACTTACACCAGTAATCATGAAAAAACATGGCATCACAAACAGTGGCAATTTTAAAAAGTATAAAAAGTAAAATTTTGATGTTCTAGTTGGATTGTAAAACATTTATACGCCATTTTCATTCCTTCTACAGATTTATCTACTTTTGTGATTTACAGACGATGAACTTTTTCGAAAATGTTTGAATCCTTTATAATTGTGCCTTTAACAATAAATTTTACGATTTTAATTTTGTTTTTCTCATTACTTTACCCCTAACTCAACAAAGCTAACAAACAATTGAAAAAAATTGACCCAAACCATCACTACTGAAAGAGTTCCGTTTCACAACAACCAGTCTCTCAGTAGGATCTGTTAGTGAATATTCTGTCAGTGTCACTTGAAATTCATAACCTATTTTTGAATCGGGTTGTACACGCAATGCCATATTGAGGATGCATTCTGCATTTGCATTTACCTCATTATCTGTGAACTCATAATGATCTCCTACGGCCGTATTCATAGTTTCCTTAGTAAGCTACTAATGCCTGAGTAGCGTT
This sequence comes from Ischnura elegans, assembly GCF_921293095.1. NCBI lineage: Eukaryota > Metazoa > Arthropoda > Insecta > Odonata > Coenagrionidae > Ischnura > Ischnura elegans. The sequence goes on from NC_060259.1 coordinate 101,091,515, forward strand.
CTAAGTAGTAGCATACTATGAAAATGGTATTAATAGGTCGTTAGTTAGGGCTACTAAGCTTAGTATGCTACTATCTCAGTAGCCGGCTCTTAGTCGCCCTCCATCCTTGTCTAAGGGAGCTACTAAATATGGCGGACCGTTGCGGATGATCGAACTCTGGTTTTATTTATATATTGGTATAGATTTTTTACGCATTTGTGCCAAAATGGAATAAGAGAATCCATTCTTCAAGTAAGGCAGGCAACGTATGTAGTGTAATTGTTGACAGGAATTGTAAGTTTTTTGTAGCTGCAAAGAAGCTACAACGTGCAGTGAACTTGTGCCTCTAGTGCAAGTGAACACAATTTGTGCATTTAGTGAACCCCTAAGTGAATTGATTGCATATAGACGATGAAGTACAGAGTGAAGCGACAAGTGAAGTGTTTTGTGAGTGTATGAGCTTCGGCAAAATTATTTATTACTTCCATACTGGTTTTATCAACCGTATACATTTCCATCAAAGGTATCTAACTGTTATGAAGGGGATATGTTTCATATTTGAAATAGTTGTTATTTAGGAATACAGCGAACGCACATTAATTTTCATTTGTTTGCACGCTTACAAGTTCTGTTAGATTTTATTTTTTATTCTGGTCACTTCATTGTGAGCTATCACCAGTGTTTACATTTCATGCATTTCGTTGCGCTGTTGTTTTTATTTTGGTTACAGTACGAGTGATGGTGAGATTGGAAGTTTGTTGATGTTACAATAACTGGTTTAGCAATTTGTTTCAGCCTATTCATTTCATTGTCTACGTAATGGTAATGTGAAATGACATGAAGTGATTCTAAATCGCGAGTGATGAGTGGGAAGTGAGATGTGAAGAATCCTTTCGAACTTCAAGAAGTGCAAATTCTTTTAGTGGGTGCAGAGTGATTGGAAAACTGATTATCATGCTTTATTAGTGTTACGTTATAGTGTTTTAAATTAATTATGAGCCAAGTTTTTCTTTGAATCAGTTGATTCGGAATGTACTGATTATAAGTATCATAAAGACAGCTATATGGTTGGAAGAAAATTACTTTGCTTTTCCACAAAACACACACTTTATTGCCGACTAGTTTCGGTACACTGTACCATTTTCAAGACTAGTGATACACATAAGATTTTGCCGGGATATATACTCTGTGGTCGGGTGATTGGAGGGGAAGGGGAGGGGGGAGGTAAGTGACGGGAAGGGTGAAGGTGGGAAGGGATAGGGGAAAACCAGAGGTAGTAAAGGCCTCAACAATTCAGTGCATAAAGACAGCTCGTGAAATGTATAGTGAAATGTTGTGTGCATTGCAGTGCTATTTGTGATATTATCAGCAATAAATAAGTAAAACAAGTTAGATTAATTATGGTTTTTTTTTACATTAACCACCTCTAGTAAACTATATGTCCTATGTTTCCGCACTTTCACGCTGTCAGTATTTAAAAAATTTATATGTGGCGAGGCAGATTGTTGTTTCCTTAACTATAACATTTTAGCAGTTGCAAACATATGTTACTAATTGCTTGCACCTAAGTATTTGTAATGTAATAAATGTGTGTCGATCACACATTTACCTTAACGTTATTTTCTTTACGATTCATTTCTGCATTGTAAAATATTTTGTTTCAACTCTGACATTGAGGTGTATTTCTGCTTTTCGAATATAAATGTGCATAATATTGACGTTGCTAGTCATGTTTTTCCATACTCATAACGCATACACTAATGAAAACAAATATCCAAGGTCATTTGTACAAGAATAACTGCGTCTCAAACATACAAATGCTCCGGTAGTAATCATTAATCTATCCTTTCCCAATGGTATAGCATAATTTGTGGGCACAGTAATAAAAAAATATATCTGCGATGCGATATCACATCAAATTATCCATTATGAAGTAGAAATTTCGATGCATTTTGCTAAATCAATTTCTTTTGCTTGATGGTTTTACGAATTTTCCGCACCGTGGAGGAGTCGGATGCAGTGTTGTCAAGCATAGCCTAGCGGGTTGAACACAAAGCGCTACCAAGTATCGGCTGCCGAGCTGGCTAGTAGCATACTAAGTTAGTAGCTCACTTAAAAGAATCCATGAATACCATATCTTAGTAGCCGACTAAGTTAGTTGCCCTACTAGCGTGTTTTAGCGGAAATCTATGAATATGAACGCTACGGTTTAATCTACAGCTAGGCCTTTCTAATTTATTTTTTCCTTTCCTATTACATATTTAGTGACTTCTTGCTTAATTTTTACCAATGTTATGTGTGGTAAAAGGCCTTTGGTTGTTACTGTTATTATTTGGCCTGATAATCTTTGTTCTGTGACATTGATATGGCAGAATTTATCTCTGAAAGCTTTATGAAGCATTTGTTGGGGAAATGTCATATCCTTATCTGGGTTAAGTTAACTTGAAGTACGTTTGTGTAGTAAATCAATTCAGCTCAGTAATCCATTTCATGCATTGACATACTTTTCTTTCCTTAGCTAGCTTCTTAGGTAGCTGCTTTGGATACCCCGATGGGTGACCGCCCTAGTCCACACTATCAGCTAACATGGTGCCTCTCTCAGCAAGGGCTCCAAGAGCATCCTGGCAATCCCCATTATTACTATTATTACTCAACCTTCATCTTCGTTTATAGCCGAGAGTCCGATGTAGTAATTTTCCAGGGATTAGGAGCACTAATCAAATGGAAATTCCACAGAACAAATGATGCTACGAAAATGGCTTGACACACATTTTCCACCTTGTTCAGAAATTGTGCTTAAAACATTTTTATGATACATGCTCTCCTCAAGAGGATGCAGAAATTTTCTAACCTGAAGAGCAGGTGTCCTTTCTGATGCTGTGCCAGACCACACGTGACCCATCAGTTCCCCTTGCCCAGAGAAGAACATAAAGGGCCTAAGCTGCACGCCCATGACACCAAGTTCCATGCCAGCATTAGCATATTCTTCCTCTTCACCCTCATCACCATCATCACCATCTTCTGTGGAAATGAATGCCCCCAAGCCACCAGCAAACAATCCCAGCTGCAATATGAGCAAAAACTTAAATTAGAAAATGAGGGCTATTTCATAGCAGCATGAAAGTGTCTCCAAAAGCTATACACAAAATAAATATAGATGAATAAATGCAAATATTAGCGAAGTTGAGAATTTTAAATTTGAAGTAAAAAATTGAAATGAGGCAATTACAGGTTTGGCTACGACCTTGCTACAGTGGAGACAGAGTTGTAGATTCAAATTGCCCCTAGAGCTGCATATAGAGGACTAATTTTCAGGGTAGGAGTGAAGTCATCCACAAAATACATGCAGAGGGTTAGGGAGTAAAGGAACGTGGAGGCCAAATACATTTCTGAATAGAAGAGAAAATTACTCTTCAAAAGGATATGAGAAATTATCAATCTCTTCCCCAAAAATAAGGAACCAAATATAGAAATAGTGATTGTCATAAATGTATGTAACAGGCCCTGATCAAGGCAAGGGTTATCCCAGGTGGTGTTGGTGGCAAAGCTCATGGGGTCTCTCTGATGCAAATTCCTTGCAAGTTCTCATCAGCAGCATCCGAGAAAAAGAGAAGATCAAGAAGATTGAGATAAATAAGGTAACAGTGATTCTAGAAACATGGAACATTAGAACAATAATGGCAAGTAAAGAAGAGAATAAAAAACAGCATGAAGGGCGAACAGATTCTGTAGAGGATCAATTAGGTGAGACGAATGAAGTGTATGGATGATGCAGTGATGTACACAGAGTGGAATGGGAGAAAAATGCATGTGGGTCAGCTTTGGTTTTGTCAAAGAAACTGGCAGATGGGGTCGTGGACATACCTCAGCAACAGGAAAATTACAGTAGAAATAATAGTAAGCCTAACTAAGTTCCGGGTGGTTTAGATGTACATTAGGGCAGATTGGAATAATTGACTTTTTTGAAATCCATCTGATCCAATGAAAAAGTTGTGGGGCTGATCAAAAATAAGGCCTAAGAAATTTGAGACCTCTAGGTGAACCTGACCCTTGCTCAAAGCCATTTATGGGAGGGAGGGTCACAAATCAAAAATTTTAATATTTTATGGTCATTCCCTATAGATTTTCCAAGTTACATCCCTTTAGGATGGTTTCTGGTCTGTTTAATTGTCTTCAGATGTATCGCTCAAGAATATTTTTCCCCTACAAGAACTGACGATATTAACTCAACTCAGCTCTCTGACGATTCCCTTTTTAATTTTTCCTCAATCGTCGTGTTTCTGTTGGATTCAATCCAGCAGCCATAATCTTTCGTTTCGTTTACTGGTCTCTCAAAAATGCATCTCCATTAAGGGTAACTTTATGCTGCATCTTGCAACTTATTACACGTCGACAACAGTGGTTCGTTGGAAACAGTCTGAATAAAACACATGATCTAAAAAGAGAGTACCAACTCAAGATTTCTGCACACCTGTTCACCCCATTCCCTTGATGGACTTCAGATGGACCCATTGACTGATCAGGTGATTGATAGACAACTGGTGTCAGAAGTGGGATGAAGATATTGATCAATTGGAGAACATTAATATTGTAGGGAAACCATAAGAAACGGAATGGCGGGCCATGTGAGCACCATGGGAAGGTAGGAGTTGGAGTTACAACAAGTGGTTGATGAGACTAGTGAGAAACAGGAGTACCTTTTGTGAGAAACTGGAGTACCTCACTGATGAAAATAAAAGATTAAAGTCAAGACTATTGGCAGAGAGCAGGGCAGAACCACCTTCCCAAAAATGGAGATTTGAGCTGACAATGACTATCGAGGCTTTTTTGGGGTGGCCTAGGGAGAGCATAGAAGACTTCTTTGATCACATTGATCAAGTTGCTCGTGGCCAGAAGAGGAGAGACTCAATGCCTCGAGGATACAACTGCGTGGCAATGCCACAGAGTTTTGCTGGGCCAAGGAAGAATGCCAGGTTGCCAAGACATACTCCAGCTTCAAGCATTGCATGATGGGGAGGTACAAATCCAAATGTGCTGCCCAATTTTACAATAAATTTCTATCAACTATCAGCATGAGGTTGAATGAGGACATGGAGGCCTTAAGAGACCAGGTAAAAGTCACCAATTCTCACACCTCCATCGAGAGAGGAGATGCCAGTCAATGGGAGGCTATGTGATATGAGACAAACCAGAGGGGGTTGGACACCTTTCTTATGGAACTGTCATGGGAGTTGGGCCAGCTCTGCCAAATGGTCATGCCTGACATCCTGGATGCAGCTGTAGAGACGGCTGTCAGTATTAGGGAGATGGAGGGGATGCCAAAGCCACCATAACTTTGCCTAGGGATTGCCAATATTTTCTATTAAACATATTCCATTTGGTCAAGTAGCCTAGATGAAGTGAAATTATTGATTATTTTCCATGAGTTAGTATGCATGTAACTAGCAAGACATCCCTATTATCACACATTGCTAGGGACCTCAGATACCCATTTTCGACTCATTGCTGAAGATATTTGCCAGGGAACTTTCTTAGCATTCTTTCCACTATCTCTTTGCTTTTTTCTGCTTCCCTCACCCTGCTTTTGGATCACTAGTTGTACGAGGGAGAAGGCAATGCTATAGCAGGATGGATTTCTGAAACTGCCTTAATTTTCTCCTGGGTCTCACCATGCTCAGTGGAGGAATGGAAACTGCCCGATTTTCAGTCAACACCTGATATGTCTCTACTTATTTCCTCACCTTATAGGGGGAATGCTCAATGAATTACAGGAGGACAAGAGCACTTTCTCAAATTTTAACACCCAATAAAGGTATCATAACCCCACACCTTAGGCAAGGATAGATAAATTTTGCCTTTAGGTTGATGGATGCCACAAGTACACACAGAAATTACTCTCATTGTATGCATATCAGGAGCATTGCTTGCCTCAAATCTTCTTATTTGTTCATATATTCGTTGAAATCCATTGCTGCACAATGACCAATAACATTACTCATCATGCTGTCTGGATAGTCGACCTACCGAAGTAATTTATCTCATCTCCGTATCTGAAAGACATTACTTAATTTGGATTATTAATTGAGTTTGAAGCTGGTGGAAACGAGTTTTTTGAAAGAAATACCGTTGGAGATGTAATTTTGGCTATCATAGGCTATTGGGCAAATTTACTTCCACATTCAGGATCAACCCAACAGCCTTCAAGGCATCGATGATCATGGGGGAGAAATGCAGTGGTGGCTGAATTGTGGGAGTTGTGCATGAATAGCGTTAACATGTAAAAGGATTCAAAAGAGAGTTCCAAACACATTGGCTTCAATCCCTGCTAGCAGTCGTAGGCCGTATGCATCTCAACAAAGTAAAAAACAAGTGAACAATGACAAAATAGGAACGCAGGTTGAAAAATAAGGATGTTATTAAGGAAAAGCATAAACCAAAATGAGGAATTGAAAGTGGTCAATTGCTTGGAAAATGGAGAGCATCAAAGAAATGTTGCACAAAAGTTTAAACTCACAACGTCAACAGTCAGCACTATAATTCTGAATGACGACACAATTAAAACGTCAGTGACATCAGCCACAACTACTTCAGCCAAGTGGTCAACACCTATGTGAAGTTCATAGCTGGAAAAAACGGAAAGACCTTGATTAATCATAATCCTGGTTCTAATTATGTACCTGGATTGTTCAAATACGGTCAAATGATGCTCCTCTATCACAGGCACTTATTTGAGCAAAAGATGGGGCTTTATTGAATCTCTAAAAGATGATGAGGGTGGTGATTGCTCTGAGACATATATTGAAAGCTCTGGTTGGTTCCACAATTTAAACATCAAGCAGGTATATTCAGTGCTGCGATATCAGGTGAATCTGCCAGTGCTGATAGCACAGTTGCCACAACTGTTCCTGATGATTTCTATGCTGTGGTTGAGTAGCTCCTTTCCCTCTCAACTAGTTTCTAATGTTGACAAGATGGCATTGTTTTGGAAGAGAATGACATCTCTTTCATCATTTTCAGGGAAGGAAAACATGCATCAGGTTTCAAGGCATTTAAGGACCATTTTGGTACTTGGTGCTAATGCCTTTAAAAACTTAAAATTAAAGCCAGTTACGATTTATCATTCACAATAAAAGCAGCATTTGCCTTTCATTTGGGTGAGTAACAAAATAGCCTAGGTGATACAAGAATTGTTTTTAGACTGGTTTGAAAATTCATAAACTGCCGGCAATGCATTACCAACCCCTGAGATAGAATGCATTTTTCCCCAAATGTTAGCTCACCCACAGGAAAGGAGGGGATTTCAAAAGCACATACATACTAAGAAAGAAATATGACCAGAAATTCCACAGAAATCTAGTATACACACACATTATTCAACATCACTAACATGGAAGTTCCACTTCCTTAGCCTGGCAGCCCATTAATAGACAAAAGCAGCAAACATTTTAAAAATTAGATTAAAAAGGCAAACTGATTACTGATTCATGATAACCTTACTGCCTAATGCCATCATTATCATCACTTAAATTAATTAATCAAGCCAAACTTACAGTGAACATTTTCTTCACTTCTTCCTCTCGTTCAAGGACAATGTCAATGGCACCTTGCTTCAGAATTCCACTAGCTATTTCCAGGATAGAAATAAGACTTCCATTTGAGCTTGCAGACTCTAGAAAGGGCCATGAAAGAGCTGAAGCCAATCCCTTGTGACTCAAAGCATGGTAGTTGAAAAGTTGTAATTCCTTGATGGCAGAGTCATGAGCACTTCTAAATGCACTACCAAAAGACCCTGGAGAATCATAGAGCTGCTTCATGCGTTGTAATGCATAATGGCATGCCTAAAGACAAAATGGCACATCTAAATTATAATCAACTTCATGTATTACAGATGGGAGACATGCTTAAAGAATGATTTATACAAATAGGAGAGCCAATAATAGTGCTCCAATTGATAAATGTTAAATGCTAATGACAGGCTATTTCGGGGGTTGTGGGCAAATAAAGAGAAAATAAAGCCCTTATTTCACTTCTGTATCCTTTGCTATACATTTTTCAGAACTTTTGATTGCAATAATGTTAATAGATTGGAGATAATTGAAATTCGCCCATCACCCCCAAAATGATCGAAGAAAATCGGCACAGCAATAATATCTTTTTAAGCTTTTAACTTCCAAATACAATCTTGATCAAAAATTAGCAGATAACCTTACTGTACCCAATAATCCATATCAATATATAATATTAATATGAATATCAATGTGCAAAAAATGTAAAACTGAGAATTATGGAGGATATTTGAAGTTACTATAACTCACATTTATGTATAAAAAAAATAAGTCCCACCTTTTCAACCACTGAAATATTTTTTTAAATTTCATCATTTGTACTAAAATTTATTCATCATGAATAGAGTAGTTACCTCAGTAGCAGAACCACGTCGATTCTCAACATTGGCTATAAACCAAAATAATCTTGCCATTGTGCTTTTGGATGGGCCAGATTCCAGAATTATGTCAACTGCCATTGTTCTAGAGCTGGAGTCATATTTCTTGTCCACCTAATCACAAAGAGCCAAGGAAGAAGGAACATGAAACAGAGGAGAGAGAAGAGCAGCAGCTAAAGATGTAAACTCAAGTGAAAATATCCAGCCACTGGGGTAATCATATACAACATAACACTTTAAAACAGGAGACACCAAATTCTCCACCCCACTATCCATCAATTGTGCGTAGAACGATATTAACATTGACAGTGCCTGCACCCTGGGGGTTGGAAAGAGCACGTGGGGTTGGAAAGACTCGAGGAATGACTAAGGGGGACAGGAAAGAGCATGGGGCCATGGAAAATACCACGGGGCTAGGAAAGACCGAGGCCGACTGTAAAGATTATTGAGGGACTGGGAAGATCAACTCTTGAGTTGTACCCTTATGTTTAATGCAGTAATTTTTGAAATTGGTTGGGTTTGATAAATGTTATGCAGATAATTAGCAATTTTTTTTGCTTCCATTATCAAGAAAAAATTCCACCAAGTTGATCCAGCAATATTTAAATTTCTATATAAATATTTTCTACATTTGGTCTGCTTTTCCGAACAGGCTAGAGGAGATTGCAACGGGATGAATGGAGAAAATTGATTGGGCTCATTTACTGTGGCTGTTGATTAATTTTCGCATTGAATTGGAAACAAGTTAAGTTGCTGCGTAAATTTTTGATAACATAAATGCCTTTCAATTGCCAATCAATTGCCTGCAAATGCTTGAAGGGGTAGCATTGTGTGAGAGGGCAGTGCGTGTTCAGAGACCTCATTGGAGTGAAAATGGAGCATACCATCAAGCAACGTGTTAACATCAAATTTTGAGTCAAACTCAAGAGAACGCCTAAGGAAACTCTTCAAATGATATATGAGGATAACGGTGAAGATGCTGTATCCAGAACTCAAGTCTTCCAGTGGCACAAGAATTTCTGAGAGGGCCATAATGATGTCCACGACTAACAGCACGCCGGACATCTAAAAACCAGTCACATGGACTCAAATGTTCAAAAAGTGCATGATGAGTTGAACACTGACCATCGTCTGAGTATCCGAGCAATCGCAGAAGAGGTTGGAATTTATAAGATGACCATTCATGATATTGTTAAGAACGATCTGGGCATGAGGAAGATCTGTGCAAAGCTGGTGCCAAAACACCTGACGGACGAGGAAAAGAAGCGTTAAGTTGCTGTCGCTTCGGAAATCCTTGATTGCCTGCAAACCAAACTGGATATTTTTGACAGCCCGGATACTTCTTCCTATTCCCCAAGATCAAGAAAGTACTGAAGGGGATGCAGTTCAGGACCCTAGAAGCCGTTCAACCCCCTACAACGAGGGCTCTACATGCCTTACAGGTTGTCGACTCCCAGGGGGCGTTTGAGCACTGGAAAATCCGGTGCTAAAGGGATATTGACTCCGATGGGGACTACTTCGAAGATTTCTAGAGGAAAAGTGTAAAAAATTTGCCTTTAAATATGTTTTCTGAGCTCAGTCCTGTTACTTTTTATACAAACCCTGTATGTGCTGGTGAGAAATTCAATGCTTCCATTATTATTCCATTTCTACGAGGGTTATTCAGAAAGTAAGTTACGTTTTTGTCTAGCATCGCAAGGGGCGGGGCGATCGTGGCCATCTTGGTGTGTGAGCGTTCGGCAGCTCAGTGGGCATCTATTCGTGCAAAGGGGAAGGTCGTAGTGTCGCTTGTTTCATTGCTGCAGGCTTTTGTAATGTGCGCCGCCATTGAAAACCCCGCCAGTTGTGAGGTGCGGTCAGTTATAAGGTTTTTGTGGGCAAAAAAACTTAAACCCATAGAAATTTATCGGCAACTGTGTGAAGTTTACGGGAACAAGGTGATCAGTGAAGGTGGCAATGCGACAATGCGCGACCTCACACGGCAAATGTCACACACAATCTCCTTCAGACCTTCAAGTGGGAGATTTTTCCTCATCCGCCGTACAGCCCAGATCTTGCACCAAGTGACTTCCACTTGTTTCCGAAGATGAAGACCTGGCTTGCAACGCAGCGTTTTGATGACGACGACGATCTCCGCGCGGGCGTGACTGACTGGCTCAACAATCAGGCGGCGGATTTCTATGAGGAAGGAATTTCGAAGCTCGTTCATCGCTACGATAAATGTCTCAACTTGTTTGGTGATTATGTTGAAAAATAGTATTTTAGTTGCTCTTTCAAATGTATATAATAAAAATATTTTCCTATGCATAGTTTTTTCTTAATTCCAAAACGTAATCTACTTTCTGAACAACCCTCGTATGATTAATATCCTTTTCTCATGTTTTCAACATGCCATGGTGTCTTGTATTCCTTAAGTTATAATATGTTCTTCATTCCATTTTCTGATATATTCCAGTGTTCAAACTACTCATGAATCAACTCTGTACTATGCTTTAGTCCTTTAATGCTAATCATTTTGTTGGTTATATATTTAATTTGATATTCCTACTCTGTCCTTGCAACAGTTAAATTTTCATCAATTCAGCATGGATTATTAAGTGATATCAAAATATTTGCATTTCTTAAAATTTTCACTTTCATTTTGCAGTATAAACTTAATTTCAACTGCAATGGCATAAAAATTTATTTCTTTTCTCTTTGCATAGTTTTGGACTGAAATACTTCCTTTCATAAAGTTATGGATATTAACTTCTAATAAGCTTTCATAGTACAACACCGCTCCCCAGGTATGTTATAATAAGTGGTACTCATCATGAACCAATTCCTCAGAAATGATGTTCTTCTCCTTCAGTTATGAAATATCTTCCATAGAGTTTTTGTTAGGATGGCCAGACATCCATATTAATTGGGACATGTCCCCCTTTTTAGATGTTCGTTTGGTATCTGGGCAAATTTTTTAAGTATCGGAAAACGCCCTCCTTCCTAATCATTACACTTCTATACATACATAGTAAATATGTTGATAACCACTTGGAACTTCTCAAAATTTCCACATAATTCTTTAACATACCAGGTCACAATGCAAATGCAGAAAGGGTATTTTCTCTTTATTTCTTCTCAGTGGACTGATGAGAGAAATTTAACATTGCCTCAGTAAAGGGTCTCCTAACGGTCAATTACAATTTCAAACATATTCTTGAATGGAATTTTATATTTTTCAGTTAAAAATGCTGATATTGATAGGAAAATTTTGGTTCAGAGAAAAATATATTAACATATAGTGCCAATCAATTTTTATTATATTAATCATTAAATAGGGTGGTTTCCTATTATTTTTTTATTGCTTAGATCGAGAGATTATTACTTCTGGAGTATGCATTTCACGATTTTAGATTTTTAAATGACGATATCTATTTTTCGCGATTAAATGAAAAGTGAAAATTTTCAAGCGCGCGAAAACGCGACGGCTGAGCATGAATGATTGGGAAAGCCCATGTGACGTCATTCTGGTCCCCACTGCAGCCGAGTGAGGTGACCTTGGGGCGAGAATATGTGCGCCGCTGATATGCAGGCTGCTAGCAGACAGCAGAGTACCTTGCTAGCAGGTAGCGCTTGGCTTAACAAAGGATTATTAATACCTTATCAAACTCAGGAAACTTTCCTACCATAGGCCGTTTTAATTTGTGATCACTAACAGATGTTTCCCTGAAGTCTGTGCCTCGTGCATGCATAGGTAACCTCAGACGATGTAAAACTCCTCATATAGAAACTAGGTCCCTGTGACGTCACGTGGAGTGGCATCGCATGGGCGCAAAACTGACCTTTTTCAAATGCGGTTAAAATTGACCATTGCCATTCGTCTAAACTGGGATTTCTAAAAACCAAATAACTTGTATATTATGAAAACACTATTGGTCGGTAACGAATCACAATCAATGCCTTTCGTTTTCTTTGATGAAGGAAACTACCCTATTGTAGTTATTTTTCAAGTGTCTTCCTTTCTCCCCCTCTGTCCCTCCCCTTTCTTCGCCATTTGGGTGCTCTCCTCTTATTCATCTCTTGGTCACCCTAGTGCTTCTCCATCCAATGATACCAAAACTTCCATGTTTATTTCTAGTAAAATGGTTTCATGGTTTATTTTTTTCCAGATTATCATCAAATCCTGGTCTCATAGCTGTTGTGAAATACAGCTACCTAACGGGAAATCAGGTTACCCTTTTTGTTTAAACATGTGGCATGTTTACTTAATTGTTAACTTCTACAGATTTCATTTCCAGTATGTCATATTTAGATTGTTATTGTCGTATTTATTTTTCCAGCTGTTGTATCAATAAATACCCATTTCCACTGAAATCAGTTTCCAATACCATTATTCTTACCCACTACCCGATCGACAGTTGACTAATGTACTTTTTAATGATTACTTTTTAATAACCAGGGGAAGGTCATAATAAAGATTTTTCTACATTCAATATTTAAGATTCTCGCAATTGCAGTAGAATTATAAAGCCTGAATAGCACGCCCAATCGTGATGCATAAGAACAGTCTGAAACACGAGCCGAGATATGCATTCAAACTTTGCAGCCGCCTTGGGCCAATGAGTAGATGGCACAATATTTGTGCTCAAGAATACAATGGGAAATGGCCTGCAATGCTCCTCATCAATTGTATTATCTCAAAATCAGTTTCCCACTGGATCTCAATTTTTCATGGCAACAACATATGTACTCCCAATTTACATAAATGCCTGTAGGTTAACTAGAAGCAGGAACAAATTTGCATGAAATAAATTAAAATTAATAAATGTCATAGAAATTATGGCCACCATAGGCATATGTAAGGTGGGAGCAGCTGACTCCCATACAAATGGATGGTATTGATACACACTCCAAATCTGCTTAACTACAGTGTCATATACATGCTGCATATCCCCATGATAGTCATCTGTCACATCACACACAAAGGGACAAACAGTTCAAAGATTGCTATTTGACCATCTTCTATCAAACTAAAAGTAATACCTGATAAAATATTTTTTCGGCAGCTTTAATGACATCCTCGTTCCAAAATTCCTTGGGCATATCTCTGAGAGCCTTCATTGCAGCGACAGAAGTGACTTTGGTTCCAGTACAAGCATAGTCCATAATGATGGGTACAGTAGACTTTAATTTCAAGTTCTTCAATGCACGTAAATGTTTGACCCTGCATTGATCATTTTCACAGTCTGATAAACCATCCACAATGAATGCTTTTATCTTCTCAATGACCTAAGTCAAAATAAGTAAAAGAGTTAAAAAAGTAAACATCACCTTAAAATAAATGTGAAGATCAAAATTTCAAAAATAAACACTTACTTCATTCTTTTCGTTCAGATGGCGCTTGGAGAACTGTTTTGCCATGGCTGCCATTGTCAGAGTAAGAGTTTCTACCAACTTTGGATTCTCAATGTTTCTGTTTGCCCTTTTCAATAAATCTGCAAAATTTTCTCTGTTATTTTCCAAATGGAAACCAGACTCCTACATTTACAGATAAAAAATAGCAAAAATTTCAACAGTTTACCAAGGATTACCGCTTCCTGAGGGTTGGATCCAACAGATAATGTCCATAAATATCTTTCAGCCAAATCCAAGCTATCCTCCGACTCAAAATGAATGGCCTTCATTGCTGCTTCATGAGATTCCATTGTCTGAGTGGCAGCTACCAAATCAATCAACTGGGGCCTAAGGAAAAAAATACTCTATTAATAAAACCAGTTAACTAAAGCATAAAAAATTGGGAATTTTTTTGAGTATATGCGTACATGTGAGACACCTCCTATAATTATACATAACCCCTTGACTCTCACAAAAATTTCTGTTTTCACTCCCAGAAAGCTGAAGCCTGATTTCTGTTTTTTGTTTTTTCAAAGTTTTTTCTTGAAAGAGAAAGCTGAAATTTTGACTTGATATTTAGAACATTTAAACGATTTTGACGAAAATAAATTTGAAATATTAAATAGTAATATATTTATACAGAAAATACTAGATGCACTTTTTGAGCAAGTACTGATTTGAAACATAAGAAACCCAGCGAAGTTTTTGTGACAATTTTATTTTTACACAAAAGCCCACACTTGAAACTAATTTTCCACATAATTTATGTTAATATTAAGGCACTTATCAAATCGAACAGCAAGCTACTGTACCCTGTCATCATTGACAATGCCCACCTGTGTTGACAGCCACAGCAAAACTGTTGTTTTTAAAGTCTCTTGGGCGATGACGAATGCCACCATTCCACATATTGCAGTTTCGATGAGGTGTAATGCAGGCTACCAATTTCTCAATGCCTGTGATTATTTGGCTTAAAAAAATCCTGACCTTTGGCATAATAATGTTGAAAGAATGTCAAAACATGCATGACAATGCCCGTCCACATGCAGCCAATTGATATTAAGATCTCATTGCATCATTTGATTGGGAACAATTTGATCATCCTCCATATTGTCCCTACCTAGCACCGAATGACTGCCATGTTTTTTTCCATCTCAAGAAACACCTATGAAGCCAGCATCATGATGTAGATGAAAGTGTAAAAACTACAGTTTTGCAGTGGCCGTCAACTCAGGTGGGCATTATCTATGACGACGGCATACATAAGCTTGTTGATCGATATGATTAGTGCCTTAATGTTAATGGAAATTACATGGAGAAGTATTTTCAAGTGTGGACTTTTATGTAAAAAATAAAATTTTTACCAAAATTTCACTGGTTTTTTAATATTTCAAAATGGTACTTAAAGAAACATGCCTCGAAATTGAACAAATATTTTTTTATGGGGCTGATGTATCAGCAACTTGATCATTTTTTGGCGAAAACCCTTAGCCAATATATCAGCACCTTGAGCGTCTCAGGAATAAGATATTGAATTCTTTTGAAGGTTATCCCAATCTCTCTCCCCCACCACAAAGTGCTTCAATTGAAATGTGTGACACAGCTGGGCACAGAGACTTAAGTGAATAATGGTCAAAAACTCATTATGAATGGCTCATCCATCTCTCTTGATTATCTGTTTTGGGTCCACATGGAATGCTTGGATGTTCAAATGTTTAGTGACTCCTTTGTATCACACAACTGTACCATCTAATAGAAGAGCTTGAAAAATGCTAAGCACTCATTTTATAAAGGTCGCGGGGCAAGAGGACTCCCATAAGGTCTAATTCATTGTAAAGGAATGGGGATTGTGCTGAGGTTTTTAATTTGTGTTTTAAAATTACTATAATCAGGGATATTCATGGTGGCTACCTAGAAACTAGAAAACTAAGTCCAACTAGAAAAATGCAAGTAGAAATTTTTGAAACATGCAACTTGTAAATACATCCATGTCATTTTACCACAGTATATTAGATTATATTAGTTTATATAAGCAATAGCACAAAACCTCCACACTTTGGATGGTACATGAAAAGTCATAAGGATAAAATAATAAGGTTTCTTAAACTTGCATTCCATTAAACTCTTCCACAACTTAAATTTTGTAAATGTAAAAGTAATGTTAATGCTAAATTCACTCATTTTTGTAAAAAAAACAACAGTATATTTACTTGGTAATTATTAGATAGCATAGGATAGGGTTTGGGAACCTCCGCTGCCAATGTGTAATAGAAAACCCCTAAAAAATTTTGAATTTCAGTCTACAGAGAATTCACTATTTTAGACCTAACCAATCAAGTTCTTCATTCAAAAATAATGAAAAGGAAATAATTAAGAAAATATTTAGCAATTACGTGCTCTAAACTATCCTATTCATTATTTTGGTATGATTTTGGCTTGTGTAATGGCTGACAAATGCGCAGCAGCCTGCTTAATGAACCTAATGAATTTTACTGCTTTTTACCTCGTTAACCCTTTCAACGCTAAGGCTATTTATTGTATGGCTTTTCTCTGACTGAATGCATTTTTTTGGGTTTTTCAGTAATACTTTACCTGAGAAACAATTGTTCTTCAGTAATTAAAAAAAAAATTTTAATGCTAAAAATTTAAATTTTTTTATGCACGTGACTTCACATCCTCAGTCATATGTTAGAGGCCACTTTGAGTTAGGAAGGGTAGTATCAATGCCCCTTTTACGACCATGTATCTCTCATAAGTTTTTAGTTACCCCAAGTGCTGGGAAAAATCCAAAGCCTTTCAAATATAGCAATGCAATCTAAAGTATTATTTTTATTTAAAATATTATAGAATCATACTTTATCAATTTTGCAATTATTTTGCTTATGTTGATATTTTTTTATAAATCACGATCTGCTAAAACTATAACGGCTAAATAGCTATTTCCCGCACTCTTTCTTATGTTCTGTGAAATAATCGATTGAAATATGCTGTACCCTATTTTGACATTTGAATCCAATATTTCAAAAAGTTTTGTTACAACATTTTACAGAACGAACTAACACCATTTCTAGCAGGAGTTATAAATGAAAAATAAAACTTTGAAACAAGTATAATTTATTTGTATATAAAACTAAACATAAATAATATACCTTGCAATCACACAAATTCCAAATGAACACAAAATCCTTTTACAAAACTATTTTACAAATAAGAAAACGTGAAAATAGAATAGAAATTACAACTACATCAGCGTTAAAAGCAAGAAAACATATTAATTATAGACAAATAAAAAAATACATTTACCATCATTGAAATTATTATATCTATACATATAATAATTACAATTTCATGCTTTCATGGAAGGCCAAGAAATATGTGTCGAAGCAGAGGGGAGGGTGTCCCTCCCAGCAGAGCAAAAAAATGTAGTGTCTTTTGTTATTCCCTACTTCTGGCATTCCCAGCACCTTCTTTGCACCGTTCTGTTCCTCTTGCTTTTTTCGTCAATTGGAAGGGTGTGAGGGAAATGCCTTGATAAACCTATGCATCTGGAAGGGACTGAAGGTGAAGGGTCTTAAGGGTAAGTGAAAGCAGGTGAAAGTAAAGATTTGATTACAGAAAGCCGAAAGTCACAAAATGAATATCTCGGATGCAATTTCTTATATAAATAATAGCTGTTGAGGAGGAGAAGGTGGAAGATGTGAATGCCCAACTCCTTATACCACTTGAGGGTTTTTCATTCAATTGGATAATAGGATTAGTGTGATCAATGCCCCCCATTGCCTCATTGTATCTTGCAATTGCCTCAGGTTTGGGTATAGTTCCCCCTCCCCTTCGGCGGGGGACATCGATCATTTCGCCGCCATACTGCGAACTGGTCATCAGTACTTCTAGCTTGTCTTTCCACTTCATGACGCAGACACCGTCTTCAGTGTAGGCATTCACAACTTCTTTAATTTTTTTGAATTAATTTGGGGAGGATTACCCTTCCGGTCAGTTCTCAAAGTTCCGGCACAATTTGATGCGTAGTTTTCCGCGACGTTGCTTAGATGATGTCTCCATGCTTCTGGGTTTCACCACGTGGATTTTCTTTGTGACTACAGTTTCTCCGGTATTCCAACCGGCGTCTTCAGGTCGACCTAGAGATGCTAGTTGGAATACCAGAGAAACTGTCGTCGCAAAGAAAATCCACTCGGTGAAACCCAGAAGCATGGAGACATCTTTGGGTACAATAGGTCTTCCGCTCCAGGAGTTGGTGGGCCAAATTGACACTGTTGTAATAGTTATCCATAAATAATGAATGGCCAGCATCAGGGTGACCCTCCATTAGCTTATTTACAACAATGTCAACGTGGCCTCGGCCTCCTACATCAACGTCACTAGATCCTGAGTAAACGATAAATCTGAGAACTAAACCGGAAGGTTCCGTTACCATGTAAATTTTGATTCCATATTTATGTTTCTTGCCCTTCAAAAACATTCGGAAAACAAGTCGCCCCCTCCAGAGAAGCATAGACTCATCAATGCAGAGTTTTTGCGTCGGAGTCACGGCATTAGTTATTGAGTCATGAAAGAGGTCAATTAGGGGGCGAATTTTACATAGTCGGTCATTTGGCTGAGGCTGACCAGGTTCTGGGTTTTTCGCAAAGTGCAAGCATTGCAAAATACCAGAGAGCCTGTCACGGCTCATGCATCCCTGAAAGCAGGGAAAGTTAAATAGGAAGTCCTTGCTCCAGAGGTCTGATATTCTGTTTAATCGGATTGTTCCCATGTGGTACAGGATGCTTAAGAATACAAGGAACTCCTCTTTCGTCAAGGACTTCCATTTAACAATCCTTGCTTTCGGGGCTACATTCTGTGCCTTCAGCTCGTCGGCAAATCCATTTTGTCTCTCTCACTGTCAATTCGAGGATACTGTCAGTCAGTAAAACCTTAAAAAAGTCTCCTTGAGGTGAAGCAGTCATACCAGGGGTCTGGGTAAATGGAATGGGGTCTATTGTCGGTCTATCAGAAGTCCAGGTGTAGGTGGTCTCTCTCAGTCTGGCAGTGGTGGCTTGCGAAGAGGTGCTCGGGAGGCCTGATTCTGGGGATAGAAACTCATTACCCTCCGAGAGATCCCCTTCCTCCCCCGACTCATCGTCATCGCTCCCGCTATATATAGTTTCACCGCAGAAGGTACTGACATCATCCTCGTCAGTCCCACTACCATCATCTTCCTCTTCTAGGAGCCTGCGGAGTTCCTCCATGGAGGTTATTACTCCCGAAGTTACCATTCTCCTCGACTTTGGTGGAGGAATGTCCTCCGTAATATCCTGAGGATCAGGAGTTCACGGGGGACTGACTTGGGACGCCGAGGGTTGAGGACTCTCCCCTAAGGGTGGATTGCTCCACTCCTCTTTTTTTCCTCCCCGTGTTTTAACCATTCTGAAATATGATAAATGGAAGCATAGTACGTTGGCATACTTTAATGGATTGTAAAAAACATTATGGACAATAATTTTCCACTATTTATAAGATCTCGATAAAAAACAAAGACCTGATTTAAGCAGCATATTGGTTCAATGATGAATAAATAAATTAGCGAATGCAGCATAATGATCTTTTTTTATTTTTATAAAACTATGGCGAGTTTGGTGCTGTTTCCATAATTTAAAAAAACGTTTCTGAATATGGTATGTATCGCATTCATCAGTAAAAATTTAGCCTGTATCGCTATGCTATTAAATGCCAAAGAATAACTCCGATCTATTCCACTCCCATTGTCATAGGCCGAGGTAGGGTGGTTGCCTGCGGAGGAATATAAGGGTCTGACCAGCAGCCTTCCCGTTTCTAAAGAGCATGGGCAGAGTTAGCTATTTACCGCCAGGAGATGACATACATCTCGAAATGTTCTCAGAGGTAATCCCCGAGCCAGTCGGTAGACCATTGAACTCTGCTTCATACTAAGAAAATATCCTTTGACGCTGTCCTGCTTGAGGGTTCTTCTGCCCCAACACCCTCATCCCTAATGCTCTTCACGTTGCAATAAACCCTCTTTATGTCTGCAAAACTTCCGAAAGCAGGGCCAAGAAGGTCGCACGACACCCTGGCAATTGATCAAACAAAAGAATTTCCGGAGAGGGTGAACGGTATCTGAAAAGAGTGCAATGTGGAAGACTACCAAAGATATTGCTAGCGACCACTTCAACTTCAACTTTCAAAACATCCTTTCCTGAACGGTCAAATGTCTAGCGGAAATGACAACACTTCCACAGACAATTCTTTTTCTTGATTTCCTGATGATGCAGATACCAAGAACACAAAGTGATTTTCATTAGCAAAGAACAAAGATATTTTGTTACGCAGCAAGCGAGTACCACAAAATTTTTACAAGAATACCAAAATGTTCTTTGATATCATGTGTTATTTTTGATGTTTCCAGCATTATGCTAGTGGTAATTAATCACAAATAACAGCAACAGCACTTTCAATCTTCAGTAATGAAGGCATTATATGCTGATACTAACTAGTGATAGGTATGAATTTACGAAGAAAAATTAACAATTTATGCATGCATTTGTAATGCACTGATCCGAGGATTAAATATAAAAATGTAGGAGCGCATAACTGTTATTTGAAAAATAAAATAAATGAAAATGTTATTTGAGCAATAAAAAAGAAAATAGCTACATTTCACAAAAAATATTTTGAAGCAAAAAAAGTATAACATAATTACTCGTTAACTCACCCAAATTGAAGGGAGACGAAGGAAACAAAGAAGATCAAAACACAGGATCGGGATATTTACAGCTCCTGAATTCTGCAATCCATTCTCTGCTGCTGGAGTATCTTGTGTAGGGAGTAATTAGAAGAATAAATGAATACATGGTACATGGGTGTTTTAAATGGCAAACAGGATCTATGCGCAATAAATGATAAAAAATACATTCAATACTTCATCGCCGTATTTCATCGCTAGTTAGTGAAGAATATTTTGGATAACGACCATTTATCGCCGTAAAAGTTGAAAAAAAAAATTAACTCTGAAAATTTTCATTTTCTTTTAACTTGTAAACCATAAACCTAATTATCAACATATATATAGCATATATATATCAACACATCAAAAGCTAAATAAAAGACAAATAACTCATATTTACAACAGAAAATGAAATATTACAAGGAAAAAAAAAATGTTTACGTACCTCCAAGTACAAGCGTCTTCGTTCGTAAGATTCACCGAAGCAAGAAAAACTGACCTTCCCCAAGCGATGGTAGGAGTGTAACTGACAGCTGTAAGCCTGCTAGAGCCTCTCCGAACGACTCGGACACAGTGGTGCCGCTGTTAAAGTTAAAGGGTAGGGGAGGTGAATTCACGTCGGGACACCATTAGCTAGGAATTCCAGGACGTGAATTCACGTCCAGCCGTGCGGAAAGGGTTAAACTGATTAATTGCTCTTCAGACATGAATTTTTAGGCGCATGTTTTCGTCACAACTTCCAAGAAAATATCTTGCAATATTGCTGGAAGCTTGAAAATATTTTACACACTTAGTGAGAACTTATGGCGCATTAAAGTTAAGGTAAAACTAATATGGTAAATGCATTGTCAGAAAATATTAATGACAAAACTTCTTTTAGTTTTAGCAACTTATTCTTGCACTTAAATGGCTAACCATAAAATTTATGTATTTTTTTTAACTCACTGAACTTCATATATATGGAATTTTAAGAAAAAAGTTGTGTGAATGTTTTTTTATAAAGGTGAATATGAAAGATTACATCAGGGATTCCATTAGCACTTTTCCATTTAAAATTTTTTCTTGTCCTTCTCATGATTTTTCATTACCAAACCCAAGACAACAAAGGAGGAGGAGTTCAGAAAGAAACAGTGGCCTTAAAGGGACAATAAGACTTCAGCATTGAAATTAATTCCAGAACTCTGGATACTGAGATAAACAATCATGAAGGCTTTTCTTGAGGCATTTATATGGAAAATTATTATGAAAAGAGTTATTTTCTTCTAAAAATGGAAGTAATGGTGAAGGGGAAGAGTCTTTTCATGTTGAAAACTAAATATATTAACTACAGTTTCATCGCACTTATACAACTTTCAGGGGACCACCAAAAACGTTTCATAAGTGAGGCAAGGGCATGTGAAAATATAATTAGGTCTGCTTTGTTTCCAGGTTGCAATTACTCATTTTGAGTGAAGAAAATGAAGCCTAATAAGCTTAAATACTTACAAGCAACACCACTAATGTTAATGCTACCAAAAGAGAAACATTAATTTGTATTCCCAAAGAATTTTTTCAAGGTTGGATCTCTTGGTTTAAATGTTAGCACTATGCCTCAGGGCTGAAGTTCCAATTCACTCTAGGGCGATTTTGTTATGACGGAGCTAAATGATTACACAGAAGCTAATTTTCGAAAGCATTTAGGTCATGAACAGCTGCTCATGACGGCAATTCATTATATTACTGAAACAGACCAAGATTAGGGATTTAAGAAATGAGAAATCTGAGGAAAGTCATGCACATTAACCTCATAAATGGGAGCAAATTCTCACAAATGCATAACCAGGTGGGATTATGTTAATAATTGAATAGGCCATACAGCATATGATTAATAAGTTAGAACAAAAAGGACCAAGGAATATCCAGAATTAACATTTTTTGAGTGTTTGGATAACCTTCTTTAAAGTGAGAAATGTAACTAACCCCGCAACTGCCATTATAACTGGAGTTTTGAATTAACAAAATTGCTTAGAGCCTATTTATTATTCTCTGAGAGAGTTTTTCTATAAAGGAAGCCATTAAAATGGTTTTTATGGGAATGTTTTCCATTGATGGCATACCTACTCCCCTTTTTTACTCTACTCTCAGTGAGCAGTCCATTGTTGGCCCAATATTTACCCAGCCCACTACTATCTCTTTTCAAAAGAGGAAGGCTAATATTTATTGCGCAGTTCAGTTCATTCCATATTTTAGTATAGCTGATTAATGGTCTTCTCCTATATTTCATTCTACAGGAGCAAATTTCAGCACACACACACAAGCTCATGTGATTAAAATTGGTGTGCCTGCTGGAAGGTACACGTCATCTTTCCATAGGACAGCTCTCTGACAAGTCATATGTGTGAGGTACTTCATGTCGTGGGATCAGAAAAATGTTTCATAACCAAGGTTGCCGTATAAATGAAAATTTTCATGAGAAAGCATGGGTTCTTATGGGGTTATTCATTTTCAATTTCTCGAGTGTGAGTGTATTACAGTTAAAGATGAATGCTAGCTCTTTATCATGAGAATTAGTTGATATCTAATTTAGCCTCCCTTTCAAGTATGGTGTTCCTTTTCCAAGTTGGCCATGACCAGGGAAAACGTGGTCCCAGGAAAAGTCAGACTAATAGTACATGAATGCAACAGTACACGTCGTTGAAACTGAAGATTATGTTGAATCTGGTTGAGAGGTCAATTTATTTAAGTGGACACACATGATATCTTTTGGTACCATTATGACCAAAATATCTTGCATAAAACTGTTGATTTCATTCAGCAGCAAAGCTAGGGTTAGGACCCATATTCTAAAAGCAAACCTGAACAGATATTTCATCTTCAATCAATCCAAACTTACAATATCCTTTTATTCTTCTCTGATTTAAGCACTTTGGACATTTGATCCTTGGTAGATTGCCTAGCAATATTTAACAACTTTATGAAGCTGCTTGCAGAACGTATTCTCCCAATATTTTCAGTTTCAAGGCTTTTTCTGTGTTCATTCACCATTTTGGGCAACTAGAAATGGAAAAAAGTGATTTTAATCTGATTTATATGTTTTACTCTTCAGATTGTTACTAACATTGAATACTCACAGTAGGACAATTATCCACACAAGTTGGATTCTCCGGAACAACTTCGAGGGAACTTTTCATGAAATTTATCTGCTGATTTCTTCCCAATTCTAATACAGCTACGGAAATATCACCTGCTTTGACTAAATTAGCACTGGAATCACTCTGACCTATAAAATCCATACACCAAAAATTAGCAAAATGGCTGAATAGATTATTAAAATGAAATCATGCATCAAAACATAGGGTGGTTGTCAATCTTGCGTTTCCTCTGCACTTGGCTCTTTGGAAACATGTTCTCTCTTGTTTGGCAGGGAGCAGCCGCCAGGAGCAGGGTCAGTTTGCGTTTGATTCTAAGGAAATCTCTCAGTCATTCCAACTCCTAATCGCTGGAATTACTGAAGCTCTTCAAATCTACCTGATGTTTGCAATGAAGATTGAAAATCTTTTCCAAAAGGTTTTGCTGGCTATTGTTTCCATTGTGTTCCTTGGCAAGTTTGAGGTTTCATTTTGCCCTTTTTGTTTTTCCCTCAAGAAAGGGCTTGCCCTATGCACAACAGCACCCTTCCCCATATTTTGCTCCTCTTTCCTCTTCATGACTTAGCAATTACCTCTCCTCCCCCATATCCCACCCATTTCCAGCAGCAGTGCTCCTGCCGCCTGACCATGTATGCTTTGACACACTTTGTAGCCTAAGGAGTCTTGGGACAATGATCACACACACAGCAAAGGGGCTGCTGCCAGAGCACCACTGTATTTTTGATGTGGCATGCATGCCAGCAGTTAGATACATGACGTACATGAAGTAAGATAATAAATGTGAGCAAGCCACGACTTCCTGCTCATTCGCTTCCCTCCCTCGGCAGACTGATGCTACGAGTGCAAAAACGACCTACATCTCTTCTTTATTCCCGCTCTGTGGATTGCTCTAAGATGTAGTGCATCTCTTCGTCCTGATGCAGTCATATACAGTAAAACTTTGATTTTACGCAGTTGGAGGGACCGAAATATGGACACTGTGTAAAATCAAAGTGTGTAAAATCAAGAGTTGGTATTGAGGAGAAGTATAGTTTTCAGGATAACTCTTGCTCATTATTTTTAGAACCCCTTTTAGAAATTTTTAGAACACTTTTGTATGGTTCTGATTTGAGCCGGAACCGGATCCAGAAAAAGTCTCATTATGTGTGGCTTTATGGTAAAAGAGCATGAATTCCTTTTCAGTCGTATCAGATATATGTTTCCTGGATTAAATTATACTCATTTGGAGGCAAGAAAATGAAGCCTAATAATCTTATTTACTCACAAGCAACACCACAGATGACGTGTTACCTTGAGAAAAACAACGTTGCATTCCTGAACAATGTTTCCCATGGTTGAATAACATGGTAGAATTTCTAGAATTTCTGGCGCTAAGATTACATCTGTTACCCAGGAGAAATGTCGCAATGGTGATACTAAATGCTCGCAGAGAAGCTAATTTTCGAAAATATTCTCATTAAAAGCAGTTTTCAGGAAATCCATTTAACCACCTGCAGACAAACAAAGATTGGAGATTGAAGAAATGAGATATCTGAGGATAGTTATCCAAATTAACCCCAGTAACAGAGAGCAAAATTGTGCTAATACATCACAAAGGCTTTACACCCTGTGGGCCTGGGTTCAAGTCCTGGCAGTAGCAGAAACTTATCAGAGATGGCCCTATCCCTACTTGAGAGTAATGTGGAGGGCACTTCCAGTGCACCACTCTGTCCAGCGAGACGTTAAGCCCTCGTCCCTTTAAGGCCTATCATTACAACCTGGCTAATGCCAATATAGGGTTCCTATCCCCCCAGCCCTTACTTCATGGCTCTAATGACCCCAGCTATCAGTTACCTCCTTCCAAATAGCATACCAAAGATAATACGTAGCACATAGGACCCGGGATATTAGGAAAATCAGATTTTTCCGGTGTTTAGATCACTTTTTTAAAGTGAGCTATTTAAATAACCGCGCAACTACCGTCATGCCGCCAGTGATGAATAAAAAAATTATTAATAGTCCGGAACAATCTTCCTTCTTTATAATTTTTACGTATTAAAAAACCATTTTCCCATGAAAATTTAGTATAAGTAGATAGAATCTACCGGGTATAGCTCCTCTGTCGGCATTCTTCCGCGAATTCAGCGCCGGGACCTTCGGCTCACAAGCCGTGTGACTCATCTTAACGTAATATTTTGCTTCCCCATAGCTGATAACAACACCGGACACTTTTTGTATTTCGATTTAATGGTACTAAGCCATTCCTGAGTTTAAAGGGACTGCCTTATCACTCACGTCTTGATTTGACTTCAATGATTGCATGACGATTGTCGACGCGAGTTATTCTCCGAGGGCATAAACTCCCGTTCCGTTAAAAATAAACGCTTGCCACCTAGCGGAGTTAAGCTAATATATATTGAAGTTCCAACAATGTTTCATTTAAACCCACTGAAAATGAGATACAAGTTGAATCAGCTCTAATAAGCACGCCGCGCAATCAACTTTCCCTCGCCTCCATTCGTCCCGCAGATGTGGGGTTAGCCCGCGGAATGAGACGTATGCTTTTACCATCGTGTTGAAACACCATCGACTTACGTCCATACTAGAAGTACGACTATCTTTTTTGGATCACCTTGGAAGCCAAAATGTTGGCACGGGAGGATTTTTAACGGCTAATTTCGCCGTTATATTTCGCTGGGGCGAAGGAAAACATCCCGGTCAAGGCGAATGATTTTTTCTCTGTGGAGTTATCGCACAATTTGTGCATTGCGGGTGACTCACGTAAAGTTATTACCGTGGCTAGTCCCGGTATACTTAAATTCGTTCTTGTATTCATTTTTGTAACTCATTTAGACGAATAAATAACCTAACTTCATATTGCTCTAGTCGGGTTTTTCAAAACAAGTCGAAAGACAACTGCGTAAAATCAAGATTAGCGGCCTCTTTGGGGCTGGGGTTATGCTGCGCAAAATCGAAAAAACTGCGTAAAATCAAGAAAAGATGTAAAATCGAAGTTTCGCCATTGGAATTCCCTATGCTTTCCGGCCGGACTTGAGTGTCGCTGCGTAAAAACGAGACTTGATGTAAAATCAAAGTGCGTAAAATCGAAGTTTTACTGTATATCAAAATATACTTTTGTATGAGTCACTAGAGTAAATTGCAAATGGTTGATTGTCAGTTACGGAAAGTGTTGGTCACCACCAATGTCAATTGCAATTGATGTTGCTCAAAGCTCAAAATACATGGCTGATCAGTTGCTTGCAATTCAAATAACGGGATGTTCAGTCATGACTGAAACCAATCACAAATAGTACAATGCAAATCCACAAATTCAGTTGGATCAAAGAGCTGCTGCATAGTACACCTAAAAAACAGTGGCTTTAATCTTTGATCTTGTGGATTGAAAAACATTACCATCTGACTTAATGGAGGAGTCATATATTGGAAAAACACCTTTTGAACCAAAGCTTTGAAGTAATTAATGTTATAAATAAGTAGTGGCATAAGTTTAGAAGGAAAATATAGATTTAAAATTGATTGATACTTCGATTAGAAATACCATGACGTAAGAGGAAATATATGTAAGCCCATCATTATTTTTCAATATTGTAAGACATGGCCGATATATTCTCTCCCTCACCCCTCTCCACAATAGCCAAGGTGATAAGCACCTTCATCCTCCCAGCACCTACCACCTCCCACCAGCGGCCATGCTTGCATATCCAAGTAAGGGAAAAGTACTTAGCACCCTGAGCATATGATGGCATGCAGGCCAATAGCAAGTGAGACGATTCTCATGGCAAAATATGGGAATATAAGAGAATATTAGTATATCAGAATTTGAGACTTTTTTAAATATTAGGGATAGAATATATTTTCCTGAAAATTATTTTTTAAAGGATTATTCAGCAATATAGTATTTAAATAATCTAAATGGCATTGTGTTTGGAGGAGGTGACTGATAGCAGATGTTATTTGCATCATGAGGAAGGGTAGGGAAGGAAGAGTGGAGTAGGTTTGCCATTCACTCTCAACAAATAGTGCCACAGCTTAGCGTCCACTCCGACATACAAGGCCATCTTATTAGAAATTGGATGCTAGTAATTTTGCTGGTTAGTTTTATTTTTGCTGTAAAAAAATATCAAAAGTGTTGCTGAATCGCTGTTATTTAATGAACCTGTATGGGTGAGGGTGGGGAGTTGGGGAATACTACCACCAAGAGTTCAGCCAGAACTTAATCTCCATCAGAGGCCACAAGTCGCCACCAGTACATTTAATGGAAGTAATGGCTTTCTAGAAGAAACACTGACAATGAAAACGAAGATGGGTGGGTGGCAAGACCATTGCCAGAAAATTTTTTGGAGATGCGCTAGTAGAGGGAATATACTATTTGTGGGTTTTGGGGGTTGGAGAGTGTGCACCGTATCTCACAAACAAGTCCTGCCACTCTCTATGGCCTAGGTGATCAGGTTGCCACACACCCTCTAAACTTGTGAACAATCATCGCCAATGCCTCTCCACTCGAACAGACACTAAGAGCATTGCTGCCCCAGGCTAAACTGCAAATGCTGAGCCTCAGCAATTGGGTGAAGCGATCTAGCCATTTGAAAGTGTCAGTGGGTGGGCATGGTCAAAATGACTTTTCAACGGCTAATTGACAAAACTCTCAACGTGCAACCAAATAGGGACATGACTCCCATAATTTTAAGGTTAATCGTGTGACTCCACCCTCATCAAATCCAGAAAAAAATATAATGTTTCAAAATGTACGTGCAAACAAATATATTACCTGAGAGTTTCATTGATTGTTTTGAAATAACTTTCCCACCAACATCTTGCATCAGTCTTGATTTCACTTCAACAACTTCACTGGTACCAACTTTACTTAATATTCTGTCTTCAGTTCCAGCAAAAGAAAACCTGGATTCTCTTTTAGAGAATACATCAACACCAGTGATCTAAAATATTGCAAAATTTGAATTTAAAAATTTCTATTATGATGAGTCACCTATAAATACAGTCAATAATGATTGAAAAACACTTACATTATCAGGATTCTTGATTGAAAAATCTCTGGCTATGACACAGCTTGATTTATTCTTTTCAAAAATGTTGCTGTCATCAGTCTTATAAGACACTAAGCACTGACCTGAAGCATCATTCTCAACAGACTCCACATTGCTAGGTCGAGCCTGTAAAAAAATGACAACCATGATGGTAAAACATCTCAAATAGTTTAATCTGAGACCTGATATGAAGAGAGGCTTAGGCAGCCCCTTGAACAAAAAGAAAACATAGCCTCTACAATTTACTTTGATAAGGTTGAATTATTGGCAAAAGAAAAATATTATTTCCTTCACCTGATAAAGGAGGAAATGAAAATCACAAATTTTAATAGCACTAACAATCTCAATTGAGAGTAACTGCCCTCAGTGTGAAGATGAGCAACCTATTGGAGAGCTGGCAGAGTTTCTGTGCATCAGAGAGTTTTCCCGAGCCCAATTCCCTGACCACAATGTGACTAGAAGATCTGGCTAAAAATAAACCATCCCTAACAACTCAAGTGCTCTTCCCAGTCCCCAAAATGCTCAACCTTTGGCCTTAACATCATCTATCTCAACATTCAGTGCTTATGGCAGAAAGGCTTCCTGCTAGATCTGCTAATGCAGGAGAATGACAGTTATGTTCTTTTACTAGCTGAACACTGGCTAACAAACCATGAAATATCAACCTTTAGTGTTAGAGGCTACAATCTTATTTCCTCCTCCTGCTGTCAAAGAATGAAGTGTGGTGGCATGCCTGTTTATTGTAAACCTCACATAGGCCTAAAAAGTTCAAGACTAATAAAATTTGTAGAATCTGTGTTTGAGTGTGCAGCATCCATTCTAGCAGTGAATTCATGAAAATACATTATTTACTTGATATAACGTTCACCAAGTGGTTAAGTTTGTGACTTCTTAGACCTCTTCTCAGAAACTGTTAATTTCCTCATCTCCAAACACATGGATGGCATAATAATTTTTGGTGATTTTACTATTGATCTATCAAGCAACTACCCTTATAAGTCATCCTTTCAATGTGTTAACATCTTTTGGTTTAAATGTCATAAATAGTGAACCAACCCGATTAACTTCCCACTTCGAAACCCTCATTGACCTGATAATTAGCAATCTCCCTAAGTCGTGCTTCTCCTGTACTGCTTTTGATTCTCTCACATCAGATCACCCTGCAATTAATATCAGCATAAAAATTGAAACCCCCACCCCACCTCCTCTTGTACCCATGTCACAGCTGCTATGGAAAAATTCCTTCATGATCTATCCATCCTGATCAAGAGGACCAACCATGGATATTTCAGTGTTTACACGTATGATAATATAATTTATTCTGCTTCTTTTAATATATTAGTTACCTATGTTCCCATTTGCTACTGGTGTATTTGAGAATGTGCTTTGAATGATTTACATTAGTTTTATACCATTCAAATTATGAATTTCTAAGTATTTTTTAAATGAACGTAATTCACTTTTCAAGAATACTAATGTATAGGAATAAAATTTCAATAAGCTGTAAAATGTGAAAAAACTCAATTAAATATTAATTAAAAAATAATATCTCTCAACTCTATAAATTCAGTGCGAGTGTTCTGAAATTACGAATTACAATATTTTAGCCAATGAGGAAGAGATCTAATGTTTGGTTCTTTCCCAGTGAACAATAGAAGATTTCTCAGGTTTTGCACCAGGTCAGGTCCTCCATGTCTCCTTCCAATGTTTCGATAAGCAACTCGCCCATAGTTTTCAGGGATTCAGGAATTCAATGATTGGAGGACCTGACCCGGTGCAAAAACCAAGAAATCTTTACTTCTAATGAGGAAGAGCTTTAGTAAGATTTTCTCGTTTTTTTTCCTTTGCTATTCAGTTAGTTCTCACACAAAATCTATTCTCTCACCTGTAGGGATAAATAGAAATCATTTACAGCTGTAGCCATTATTATTCAGCCAGGTAATCAGGAATATCTGGTCACTTCTTAGGCTGTATAAAGGATTGGTCTTATCCATTTTACAGTATGTGTCACCTATTTGGAGACCTTATGCAAAGTA
The DNA here is from genome assembly GCF_921293095.1 of Ischnura elegans. Taxonomy (NCBI): domain Eukaryota; kingdom Metazoa; phylum Arthropoda; class Insecta; order Odonata; family Coenagrionidae; genus Ischnura; species Ischnura elegans. Next base: position 101,122,255 of record NC_060259.1, read on the forward strand.
AGCTAAGTTAAAATTAGTGGGCGTTCAACATAATTTTTTAGATTTGCTTCTTATAAATTGGGTATGCCAAAGTTGATAACTGACCATAATTATTTTTGGATCTCAAATGATTTGTACATTCCTTCCATAGAAAATGCTCATAGATTTAATAATGCCTGCATTTAATATTTCTAAGGGTTTTATAAACTGTGAGCATCTCTCTATCCAGAGATTTTCAATTCAATCTTTGTGCTCAGATGTTGCTCAAGGAATTTAATTTATTGTCTTATTTTGACTTTTTAACCCATCCAACCGGCTGCACAGATTGTGGAACACTTTGCCTCCAACTATCCAAGATGTCACATCTTTTTGTCTCATGCAATTCAAACACAAAGCCAAATTTTTGTAAAAAAAGTTTTGGATCGTTTACTGTTTCAAAAGCTTATGATGATATCTATCTTATGATATTCAAATGCGATAATAAATGACATATGCTATGAAAATTCATTAAGTATCCAATAAATGCATGTTAGAGATGCACCTTTTTTCCCAGAAATTGCAGCCAAGAATGGAGGTGCGTGTCTCTTACACGAATGTCTTATCTCCCCCCCACCCTCTTCCTCGGTCGCAAGTCCAAGGTGAACAGAGTGGCATTGGTTTCCAGCTGAGTCAGTCATCTGATACCCTAGGTCAAACACAAGTGGCAGGCAGGGGAATTTCTCCCTTCGTGACGTATTTTTACAATGCTTCTGTTTGCATTTCTTACTCATAAGCATCGCGTTGTCACTTCAGTACCTCAGAGGAGAACATGGATAAGATTGCATGAAGTTTTTTGCTCCGTACGGCTCGCAAAATTTACTTCTACAAGTGGGCATCCCACGGGATTTATACTGCAAATAGTAATAGCATATCAAACTTAGTTAAAACGCGTAGTTTTGAAGGACAATAGCTTGTTCAAAGTCAACATTTGTCTTGCTGAGTAATTTCCTTTACGCTAAGGCCTGATTTTTTCAAAAATCATCTTCAGGTGCTATTATGAGGATTATTGCAATTGAAAATTATAATGGTGTTAAGACCTATAGATTAAAAAAATTATACGAGTGTGTTCATTGTTGGACTAAATGGCAGATAGAAAAAATCGGAAATGCTTGTAAGTGAAGAGCATTGGAGGAGAGGTAGAGGGGAAGGACCGTGCTCCCTCAGTCTTTCAAGCAACGAGGGTACGAGTGAAGGAGCAAGGGACAAACACATTCGATCTAGCATATGATGTCGTTGCCTTCAAAGCGAAGGCGCAGCATTGTGATATACATAGTTTGCTTTGCCTGACGCTTCCTGTCAGTCACGTCTTGCTTGAAAGTGCTCATGCTATGCTTGTTTCTTCCAAAATTGTGCTGTTGGGACTCCGTTGAATATAAGTAGCCTTGTTGTATTTGTCGTAATTTCATTGATTGTTAGGCGGCATGACATTTGCCGGGTCAGCTAGTAAAATATAGATAAAAACCAAAGTAATTGCCATTGGATGAGGATAATGATACAATCCTTGAATACCTGCTATGGTGCATCTTCTAGAATGAAGAAATTACAGAGGAGGCAGACCGATTTCTAAGGAAACATCCCCACTTTTAATATGGGTCGAGTTGGTGAACAAACAATTACCAGCCAGGAAAATTAATCAGAGGAAATAAAGGTCAGAAAATGATTCTAACCAGAGAGTAAACAAGCATCACTAATTACTTCACAAATTGAAAACTTTCTTTGTATTGATATTATGAATCAGTGACTATGAAAAGTTCAGTTGTAGGAACATATTTTGAAATGAACACCTGTGATCAGAATATCATAATATTTGGTGGTTGTTTATGTTGCGAATGTATTATGAACTTCACGTACTTTCGTTATTCTTTTGTATAGTGGTGTGGGCGTGTTACCGCCAAAACATGTGCTTTCAGTCTGTCTCGTGATCTTGAATAAAACCCATCATGGAACAAGAAAAGTTTTCTCTGCTGCCCATTATTTAACAGGTTATGGGCCCAGTCTATTCAAGATAACGCTAAAATTGTGTTTATAAAATATGGCGACATCAGGAATTTTGCAGTTTCCGCAATTGTCAGACGACAATTTTTCCAATTGGAAATTTAGAGTGGAAGTGCTGCTCGAAGAAAAAGGGGTCCAGGACGTATTAATTGATAGTGGTAAAAGCTATGAAGATCTATCGGAGACAGAGAAGAAAAGTTTTCAGACTAAAGACGCGAAGGCTAGGTCGACAATAATTCAGTGCTTGACAGATCGTCATCTAGAATACGTGAAACATTCGAAGTCGGCCAGAGAAATGATGACGTCTTTAAAAGGTATCTTTGAGAGGAAAAGTATATTTTCTATACTATATGTTAGAAGGAAATTGTTATCGTTAAAGTGCGGCAGTGAAAACTTGCAAGAACATTTTATGAAGTTTGATAGTTTGATACGTGAACTAGAGTCAACAGGAACTATCATGGAAGACAGCGACAAAGTGTGTCATTTGTTACTTACAATGCCAGGGAAATATGAGGCTGTTATAACAGCATTAGAGACAATTTCATCGTCAATTTCACTTGAGTTCGTCAAAGGAAGACTATTGGACACAGAATTAAAATTTAAAAACTGTCAGTTGGAACCGGAAAACAAAAGTGACTGCTCTTTTGGTGCATTCTCGTATCAAAACAGAGGATGTTTCGAGTGTGGAGATCCGCATCATCACAAATCCCGGTGTCCCAATTTGAGAAGCCAACAATCCAACTTCCGAAGAAGACGCGGAGGTAGGCGGTACGTCGGCAGAAACTCAGGAGGCTACTACCGCGGAGCTCATGGTTATAATCATCCTGCGAGTGCTAATGTGACCACACAAGATGATGAAACAACATTCGTCGCCCATACTGTGGGTCTGTTAGCTGGTGAACATGACCATGATCTTAAGTTTGTTTTGGATTTCAGGAGCGACAGAGCACCTTGTACGAGAGACATTGCTCCCACTTATGGCAAATATTGAAAATTTATCACGTCCCGTGCGAATTCAAATTGCAAACAGTGACAAACTTACAGCAGAAAAGCGAGGTAAACTACGTGTAAGGACCAGTGAGGGTTTTACAGTAAATTTAACAGCCTTAATAGTTAAAAACCTTACTCTAAATATTCTATCAGTGAGAAAAATCAGTAACACAGGAAAGGATGTTGTTTTTAAAAAGGACAGAGCAGTGATACATGATAAAACAGGGTTCAATATGGAATGTAATCTAATAGAAAATTTGTATCTGGCCAATTTCATCCAGTGCAAAGAGGAAAACTGAAATGTCAATTAAAGTGAAAGACTTATGGCACAAAAGACTAGGCCATATTAATAGAAGAGGCCTTAACACATTCAATGAGGATGATATTTTCACCAAAACCTCCAGTGACGGATGGGTGATTTTCCTTCATAATGGTGGTCTTGGAAGTAATACTACAGAATTTGCAATTTTTTTTGTTTCTATTTCAAGCAAATTGTAAAAAACCCTAATGACATACATGTATGCCACCCGTCACCAGTAATTGAGAATTCACGCAACCCGCATTACACACATGCAATTTTACCTTGTATGAAGGAGTGAACTTTTCATACTTCCGTTTATAATACTTCTTCTACCATTGATTCCTTGGGTTAATGGCGGAAATATCTTGGAATAGGTGTTTACGTGTATTTTTTTTGTTTCAACGGCCGTAGATTTAATTTTTTCAAGTCCCAGAAGTAGAACACACAATGAACGGCAAGAAAAATATAAATTTATGGGGTAAACATTTTTTTAAATCTATGTTACCCCAGAGTTATTGCAAAATTGAAAAATTTCAATAAAAATTCTCACAAATGTTAATGATATATTTGAAAGCAAGGCCTTATAGCCCTGGTTGACTTTCACATTCTGGGCAAATTGCAGTCACTGTCCTTCGGATGCCTTCACGGTTAGCGGAGAAATGAAGAGCCTGCATCATTCCTAAAAACCTATCACGGCACATTTTCTCCCGAATATCGGTACTCACACTAATTCTGACCTCCAATCGTTAAAAATCGTGTTAACCCTAATTGCGCCCATGTGGTGAAGAAGGCCCAGCCAAGTTTCCAGTTCTCCCTGTCCAACAGCTTCCAATCCATTATGCCTTTAGTGAAGGCCCTAGGTGAAGGATTTCGGAGGAAAATGCTTTCTGCATTTTTCTCCGTCTATGAGAGGATTATTTCAAAGAAAATATCATTTGCAAGTTAAAATAATCCATGGGAGTGCCGCTGGTAGGGAGGGACTCCAACCTTGAGCCTTAAAAATTATCCAGCAAAATAGTACAATTTGTGTAATGGAGTGTTGCATATGTGATTAATACCTTAGTTTTTATGAAAACTAAGACTGTATCTGTACCTAACACTAGAATGAATTAATGACCTACAAAATGAAAACACCATAATGATCAGAGGACAAGTAATTGATGCGGAGCAATGACTGAGAAAATATGCCGTAAAATTAGGAAAAAACCCAAATTATGTAAAAAAACGTAATTTGCATTAATTATTTTAAAATTATTAATTAAGTATAAAATACGACCTTTTGGACCGCATGGAAACATTTTGGAATAAAATAGTAAGTTTTGAGACGGGAATACACGTTATTAACAAAAACTAAGTCTGATAATAATTTTTGTGGTTGCACATAAGATATGAATAAATTAAAAAATAAGATAAAAATACTATTTCAAGGGAATAAATAATGGTTTAATGCCGTAATGCTTAAAATAACTCTGAGTCTATTCTTTTCCGCAATTTCGTTTACAAAGCTAAGGAAACAAATAAACGAGTAAAAAAATACAGACCAATGCTGTAGATAATGTAATGCAGTGTTGCATACGCCATTAATATGTTATTTTTTATGAAAAGGAAGAAAAACTGCAACTAACTCAACACGTATGAATAACTCAGAAAATGAAATAAAATCGAAATGAATAGAGGATTGGTAATTGACGTAGGGAAACAAATGGGAAAGTATGCCGTAAAAGTAGGAAAAAGAACCAAAAAAATCACCCAGGATACACGTAATTTGCATCAATAAAAAATGTTCCTAGCAAAAGAAATTCAAATATAACATCATTAACTGAAGCACTGCACTAAGACCATTTTTTTATAATGTAGTGAGTACGAAACGGGGATAGATATCTTTAGTAAAAAAGTTAGTCTAATCATAATTTTTGTGATAGCGCATAAAATATGAATAAATTAAAAATGAAGGTAAAAAAACAAATAAAAAAAAATAATCCATATGTAAGACATGATTATGATATTTACGATAAGAATGATGAAAAAGAGACGAAGGAAATGAAAAGAAAAATCTCAACCTGCGAAATTGTTCCAAAAACAGCAGTAAAGTAAACAAAAAAACACTAAAAATGAAGGAACGCGTAGAACTAGAAACGGACACTTCCGCAATGGTGTAAGGTCAATCCCGAACTGCGGGAGGGTGAAAAAGTAACGCTAGGCGCGCTCGGAGCACCCTAGTGACCAGCGGAAAAACGTACTCCCGAAGACATACATTTATGTCATCCGCCTGAGTGGAAAAGCCCTCATGACATACAGTAGAACCTCGGTTATACGACCCTCAGTTATGCGATGACCTCACTTACACGCCGATTTTTTTTGGTCCGGTGAATAACCCCGTATGAACCCATGTATTTCCAACCTCAGTTATGAAACTTTTCACTTATACGACGAACTCGGTTAGGAAACGCATTTTCTAGTCCAATGAGATAAAATACCTTACTTATACAACTTTTCAGATAACTACTCTACGAGATGGTTGCGGTGCGCGCGCCGATTTTAGTCATAGGAGCGGGGGTAGTATGTGCTCATTACATAGATATATCAATGAAGAATAATAAGTTTTAATAATGAGTATTGCTGTTTATTAGATATTAATTTTAACTGCCGTAGATGATCGTTAATCCGGAATATCTATCACTAACGGAAGATTTTCTAGAAATTTCCAAGGTTATGTTTTCCGTCCCAGCGAAATAATACCTAAATGAGCCATTAAAAATCCTCCCGTACCAAAATTTTGGCTTCCAAGGTCATCCAAAAAAGATTATCTTATTTGCAGAATGGACGTAAGTCGATGGTGATTCAACACGATGGTAAAAACAGCATGCGTGGTCTCATTCCGCGGGACGAATTGAGCCGGGGGAAAAGTTTTCTTACGCGGCGCGCAGATCAAAACTGACCCAACTTGTATCTGTAGGTTTAAATGAAATATAGTTTGACCTTGAGTTGCATTTGGCTTGAGTCTGCCTGGTGGCGTTTATTTTTTAACTGAACGAGAGTAAGTACGAATACCCTCGGAGAATAACTCGCGTCGTCAGTCGTAACGTAATAATCAAAGTCAAATTCAAAACGCGAAAAATAAGGCAGTTCCTTTCTACCCAAGAATGACTTATAACCATTATATCGAAGTACATAAAGTGTCCGGTGTTGTGATCAGATATGGGGAAGCAAAATATTACGTGAAGATGGCTCACACGGCTTGTGAGTCGAAGTTCCCGGCGCTGAATTCGCGGAAGAATGCCGACAGAGAAGCTATAGCCGGTAGATTCAATCTACTATTGCAAATATTTCATGGGGAAATTCTTTAGTGCGTAAACATTATTGAGAGGGGAGATATTTCCGAGCTCTTAATCTATTTTTGCTCATTCATCACTGACGGCAGTTGCGCGGGTATTTCAAATGCTCACTTAAAAGAAGTGATTTAAGCACCGGAACGGAATATGCCGGTTACCAGTGGCGTAACTAGGAATATGCTTTGGGGGTGATGCTAGTACTTGAGGCTACAACCCTTCCCCCCCCACCCCCCCCCCCCCCCCGAGGCTACGGGAATTCCCGGAAAATTGAAAAAAAGGCATGCCTGTAAATATGTTTCGCATCATTTTGGCACTTAAAATTTAACTTTAAGTATATCCAGTTGCTGTATATCAAAGCTAAACTTATGTTTTAATTTTTTTTTAGTTCTCTGAGGCTTTTGAGGGGGATCTATCCCCTCATCCCCCCACCATAATTATGCCATTGCTGGGTGCTCCATATTATCTATGGCATGGTATTTAGAGGGAGGAAACCAACAGCTGGAGTCATTTTCGCAATGAGGTGAGGGAGGGAGTATAGAAACCCTGTGTTGGAATTAGCCAGGTTGTAACAATAGCCTTAACTAGGGCTTAACGTCCCATCTGCCGGACAGTGTGTTGCACTGGAAGTTCCGTCCACACTACTCACAAGCAGGGATACAGCCATCTCTGAAAACTTTCTGCCTCGGCCAGGACATGAACCTGGGTCCATAGGGTGTGAAGCCTTCGTGATGCATTAGTGAAATTTTGCTCCCTAATTACGGGGTTAATTTGGATGACTTTCCTAAGGTATTTTATTTCTTCAATCTCCAATCTTTGGTTTGCCTATAGGTGGTAAAATGTATTTCCTGAAAACTGCTTTTAATGAGTCAACTTTTTTTTTAAATTGGCTCCTCTGTGAACATTTAGTGTCATCATTCCGAAATTTCTCCAGTATGATAGCCTTGCAGCTTAGTGCTGGAAATGCTAGAAATGTTGTTCAAGAATGCAAAATTATGTTTCTCTTAAAGTAACACATCATTTGTGGTGTTGCTTGTGGGTAAATAAGATTATTAGGCTTCAATTTCTTGCCTCAAAATGAGTAATTGCATCCTGGAAACAAACCGGCTCCTATAGGAAAGAATTTCATCCTGAATACCGAAAAACCTCACATATGAAACTTCCTCACTTATGAAACTTTTTTTGGTTTTCCGCTGAAAGTTTCATAAGTGAGGTTCTACTGTATATATATGTCATCCGCACTGAATGTGTTAAAATGATGAATCTACCATACAGTGAGGAAGTATGCAGTCCGTGTATGAGAGGAAAAGCAACTAGACTACCATTTAAGCCAGTACAGCATCCAAGATCTAGCAGAATTGGTGAACTGCTTCACAGCGATGTAGGAGGACCTGTGAATCCACCAACAGCCAATGGTGAGAGATTCTACCAGACAGTTATGGATGACTTTTCTCATTTTTGTGTAGTGTTTCTACTAAAATCCAAGTCAGAAGCTTCTCAAAATTTAATGAACTTTATACGGCAGCTGGAGACTGTACGAGGTAAATACGTGAACAAAATAAGATGTGATAATGGAGGCGAGTATACTTCAAATGAACTGAAAGATTTTTGCACGAAAAAAGGAATCAGGTTAGAGTACACTCTACATTACTCTCCTCAAATGAATGGCAAAGCTGAAAGGTTGAACCGTACCCTCCAAGACAAAGTAAGGACCCTTCTAGCAGAAACAAACCTTCCGAAAACACTATGGGGAGAAGCAATTAGATGTCCTGCATATCAACTTAACCGATCACCAACTAATGCACTTAATGGACAAATTCCAGCTAAAATATATCTTGGCAGACTAGATATTGAAAAATTGAGAATATTTGGGTCCAAGGCATGGGCATACAAGCTACCCAAATGTGACAAGTTAGAAACTCGAGCAAGAGAAGTCAGAATGGTAGGGTATCATCTATGTGGCTATAGATTGTGGGATCCTGTGACAAATGAAATAGTCGTTTCTAGGGATGTGCGCTTTAATGAAAGCAATATATTTTTCAAAGGTCAAGAAAAGGAAAATGAGAGCACAATATGTGAAGACAAAAGTCATGAAAAGGAGCAATCTGTGGAATCTGAAATTGAAGATAAGGAAGAGGAAAATTTGTATCGAGAAAAGGAAAGAAGACAAATTCGTAAACCCAAGAGATTTGAAGATTATGAACTTTATACTACTTACTGCCTTTGTGCACATGATCCCAAGACTTATGACGAAGCAGTTGAAATGGGACAAGAATGGCGAGATGCCATTCACAACGAGTTGGACGCACATGAGAAATACAACACTTGGACACCAGCTGTATTACCAAAAGGGAAGACAATAATAGATACCAGATGGGTATTTAAAACTAAAGCTGATGGAGTAAAGAAAGCCAGAGGTTTTCAGGAGGAAGAGTCATATAATGTGTATTCACCAGTTGCTAGGATGCCCACCATTAGAATGATGTTAGCAAAAGCTGTTCAAGAGAAGTGGAGCATCAAACAGCTTGATGTACCCACAGCATTTTTGAATGGGGAACTAAATGTAGAAGTTTACATAAAACCTCCACAGGGTGTGTCAACAAATGTAGAGGTTTTCAAATTAAACAAAGCTTTGTATGGTCTTCGTGAAGCTCCTAAGTGTTGGAACCAACGTTTTGATGACTTTGCTGTGTCTAATGGTTTAGATCGTTCCAGGAATGATTTCTGTCTGTACACAGGAAAAGACATTTGGCTTTTAATATTTGTAGATGATATTTTAGTAGCAGGAAAATATGAGAAAGTTGTTGAGAGACTGAAGAAAGAGTTTAATGCAAAAGACTTAGGGGTGCCCAGACATTTTTTGGGGACCGTGCTAGTATGTGAAGGTGACACTATTTCCATTTCTCAGGAGAGCTTTATAGAAAAGATACTGGGAAGATTTAGGATGGAGGATTGCAAAGGGGCAAATACTCCAATGGAACCTCATTTCCAAATAGATTCATCAGAAGAAATTGTAGATGTTCCCTATTGAGAGCTCATAGGTAGTCTTATGTATATCTCTGTGATTAGTAGACCAGATATAACATATGCAACTTCATACTTGAGCAGATTTCTAGATAGACCTACTAACCAACTGTGGAAAGCAGGCAAGAGAGTTTTACGCTATCTCAAGATGACTAAGGAGCTAGCTTTAACATATACAAGAAACAGTGCTTTGGAAGAGATAAATGCCTACGCAGATGCAGATTGGGCAGCTGATAAGAGTGATCGCAAAAGTGTCAGTGGATCAGCTATATTCTACGGTGGTAAACTGATCCAGTGGACATCCAAAAAGCAGCAGACAGTCGCCCTCTCTACAGCTGAGGCAGAGTACATCGCAGCAGCCAGCACAGCCTCGGAGATGATATATGTACGAGGAGTAGCTTCAGATCTCAGTCGAGGAAGGGAAGTACCAGCCCACTTGCTTGTAGACAATCAGAGTGCTATTTCATTAATTGAAAGTTACAAGAACAGCAAACGTTCTAAACATATAGACATTAAAGCACATTTTATTAAAGATCTTGTTTCAAAAAAGTGGATAAATATAAAATATATACCAACTGATGACAATGTTGCAGACATTTTTACTAATCCATTGTCATTAGGAAAATTCAGTATTCTAAGAAATTGTTTATGTTTATATTGAAAGGACTTAATCATTTTTGAGTGCATGTATGTCATTTTGAAGGATTAATGAGTGTATAATTATTTTTGAAAGAGACAATTGATTATAATTTTGTTTTGTGAAAGTGAACTTTAATTAAATGACCAGTTACAATTTCAGGTCATTGTGTTTAGAGTATTTTTCAATGTTTTATTTTGGTGACTTGAAATTGAGTGGGGTTGTTGTGAATGTATTATGAACTTCGCGTACTTTCGTTATTCTTTTGTATAGTGGTGTGGGCGTGTTACCGCCAAAACATGTGCTTTCAGTCTGTCTCGTGATCTTGAATAAAACCCATCATGGAACAAGAAAAGTTTTCTCTGCTGCCCATAATTTAACAGTTTATACACAAATATTGTTTTCATTAACAGTTTGCCTGCCTGTCAGAAATGAATCCCCATCAATGGGAGTACTTAAATGAATACTATCTGCTTCATTAACTCCATACAACAACCCAATATAACTCATTTCCTACATTGGTAGGTTGTAAAATACAAGTATGAGTTATGAGAAAGCAACAAAGGGTTGTTTCAGATGCTTTCAGAGTAATGACGTGCTTGTACTTCCTTGCCAAAGCCATCTTCACTAACTCCTGTTCATAAAACAATTTCAAGCAATCTACCTCAAAAAGAGTATGCTCCGGCATCCCTTTTGCTGTCTAAACAAACAGTTTGGGGCTACACTGCTAAGAGTGAGTCCATCTAAGTCACCGTAAAAATAGTCAAATTGAGGCTGCGAGCTGAGCTTAGGAGAGCTACGGTTCCAGTCCACGCTCAAGTGATACATTTTTTTACCCAAACCTAATGTAGTTCAAGAAAATGATTTATTTTCTCTCCTCATATTTTTTTGGTGGTGGGAAAGGAATGATGTGTGATGTCTGAAAAATGAATTTGCTTACTTATTAGAAAAAATAGGGCAGAGGCCACAAGGCTATCTCAATTGGACTGTAGTAAGTGTCGCTTGCCCACAATCCTCAGCCAAGCAAAAACATTTTTCTGTAGTTAGACTAGCAAAACAGAACTACAGCAGACTCCTGATTATCCAGATGTGGTTTATCCAGGTTGCGGATTATCAGCGCATGATTTTCACTCTCGCTCAATTTTTTCCCCGACCTTTATAAAAAATCGGATGCACAATCATCGGAACTACTGCACTAGTGCTGGGATACATGGGGCTTATTATTTCCGTTAGAATCCCCTTCATGAAATGGAAGCAATCACGCACTAGCTGCATTCACGGGAACTCGGTGTTCCTGTTTTCTAAGCCTCGCTATGAACGACCGCACTCCTTGATCACGGATACACGTCGCACAGCAGTTGCAACCCGGACAACTAGTGCAAGACGCGACTATGTGGCGTGGTGCCTGACAGTGTAGTTTCCGCCGTCGAGCAGTGGATTTGAAGCATTCGTGCAAACCACTTCTCTGTATCCGTAATCACTCAGCCACGGATGTGTGGTTTTCTAAACCAGGCCTTAAATGGAGCATTAATAATATAAGTGCAACCATGTTATCGCTGCTAAAAAGATCGCAAATTGGCAAAGAAAGCTTTCATTGAATCCGGGAAGCACTCTAAAATAACAGTATAACTGCATAAATAATTAAAATAATAATAATAATATATTGTATGTTTTACGTAAATTATGAGCATTGCAAGACATTTAAGTGAAAGTTTGGGTTATCCATGTTTTCAGATAATTCATGCAGTCTCTCCCCATCATTAGCCCGGATAATCGGGACTGTACTGTATGTAATTCACTCTCCACCCATTGATACGAAATGATTTTTTTCTTGTTGAAACATGCATATGGCTCATTCCTTCTCAATTCAACAAATGACTAATCCTTAGGGCCTCATATTTTGACCAAGAATTATACATCGGTGTACATATATTCACCTCAAACTAACTACCTGAAGACCATTTTGCAAAAATATTTTCGTACATTACGACTGTTTCGCAATTTTGAAAAAAAATGGTGTGCACCAAGTACTTCCATCCTTCCACCAAATTATCCAATAACCAATATTTATAGGTCATTCTCTATTTATAAGCAAAGACTTTGCATATGGCATTTAGTGATACTAAAATTAATTTAATGCCATCTCCAATTATTCTTTACAAAAATATTAAGTAAATTTTCTCAAATAATCAATCTCTGAATAGCTGCAAACATTTCTTTCATTATCTGGACATATCTAGCTTACTATTCCGAAAATATAATTAGTGGCAATTCATACATGCAATTTTAAATATTAAAACCATTACATTTCTCTCCTGCTTGGCAATCTGGGTCCCCCATTAGCAATGCATAGGTAAGGTTATAATTTATGTCTGTTTCATTAACACACTTCTTCCTGCATGTTGTGTATAGAATTTTGTAAACACCTTCTATTAATAACGGTTTCATAACTCCGGTTCTTACCACATCAGCAGTGGATTCAGGTCATTGTTTTTGTAGGGGAAGATTGGTTCATTACTCTACACAAAACCTTGGTGCAATGGAATAATGCATATGATGCCTAATATTTGTAGAAAAGTGGCTTTTCGATATTTATTGATTATTATTTTACAAATTCTTTTTTAAGCTGGTCAAATAAAAACTTTCATTGTAGCTACCTAAAAAATTACCATCTTCTCAATTTTTATAGAAAATACAGCAGGGTAGCCCCCACTCTTGACCCCTCCTTTATCTGCCACTGCATAAGGGTCAGCAAATATAAACCCCAGCTGTATCGGGAGGCCATCAAAATTAGAAAACAAACATGGAACTTCAATAGAGATGAGTGCCTCCAAGGAAGCAACAGTTGGATAAGATAAACATGATTACTACCACCTTCCCTTCTTTGCAAACCCACTTGAGGCATTAAAGAGCAACTTCCTTGCGGTACCATTCCCATTGAAGAATAGGTCAGGTGAGGATGGAAAAACTAAGGACAACCTGATCACCCAGTAAGACCCAAAAGAAGTTTATTATTTAGGCCTAAACCAAGAATTCAAAAGTAAAAGCTATCGAGCATGATGAATTTTAAGTGATGGCTGTATATGTACTGCCTCTACTTAGATAACAATGAAGAAGGGGGCAAGACTTTGCCATTGTGTTCAAGATGCTGCTTAACAGATTTAAGTGCTGAAGGCTTGTTTTCAGTGGCCGCTAGGAATTCTATTGAGAAAAATGAAGTGATTGATGTGAAAATAAAAATGGTGGAGACGGAACGTTTTATATCCATGTATGAGAAAAAAGGGTTAAGACATCATAGTGCATGCCTGATTAAGGCCATGCTCATAGGCAGAAGCTCCATCAGCATGAGCGCCACATGCTAATGGACCTTCCCTCATCTATTCTTCGAACCTAGTGGAAACAATGGGTATGAAGCAACTTTCATTACCATATGTAACAATTGATATCTACTCTACATAAAATTGAAAATAATGACACCAGTTCTGGCATGAAATAAAATAAGGGAACAGGTCCATCTGAATGGCAAATTTCCAATGAATAGGATTTATACGATTTATAAACTACAGACATTTGCAATGGATAGGAGAATATCCATACCTGAAACAATGATGCCATTCCTCTCTTCAAGTTTGCAAGGGAGACTTGCTCCTTCTCATCCAAATATATACTCGATATAATTCCATCTTTCCAGTGAAGAAGGAATGGACTGTTCACAAATTCATCAAGTTTGGATGCATGGCTCACAAATCCTTCAGGAGCTGGTGCCTTCCGTGATTTAATGTGCAGTTTAGGAGACAGTACCTGGAAAAAAATTCAAACTTTGATATAATTTACCAAGTTTAAGATAACATGTGGAATATGTAGTATATCATTGTATATAGTATATCTGGAATACGTAGTTTACCATTATGTGCTACATCTTCACTTTTCTGTTGTATATCAAAAAGAAACACTCACACGGAAAAATAAAACTATATATTTCTAATAAACCCCATGCGGAGAAGAATTGCTCCCCATCTCTGCTCATCACTTAACTTTCCTGGCGCTCATGCCTTCAGGATATCCTGAAAGACTTTTACCCCCTCCAACCATAAGTTCACCTCCCAAATTTTCCCTTCTACTCCATGGATCATTAATAAGAGGCCACCTAACCTAAGTACCATCTTCAAAGCCACCCGCCCTCTTCAAAAATCGCAGTCTTCAGTCACCACCACCACCCCATCAACTGCCCTAATCTTGTAAGTCTAAGTTTTAGTAAAAGCTCAAATTCAAAAGCTTGAAGGTAACGGAAAATCATGATGTATTTATACATAACAGAAGAAAGCCATTAGGAGGCTGTTATGGACAGTGAAAATAAGTCAAACTGGCCATTCAAAGTTGAAGAGGTCATAAGCAAAATCAGAAATTTTACCTAAGGGGAAGAGGTAGTGGCTCCCACTGGCCTAGAGGACAGCCTATTGAAAATGAAACCATACCAATAATATTTTGTGTTGCTGGATCAGCACAAACAGACAGATAAGTTTTCTAAAATTCTTAAGTTCATCACACAAATCAGTTAAATTTAACATGGAACATGAAGTGGACAAAAAATTTATTTCCAGGATGTTTTAAGTTGAAATTCAACATACAGGAAACCACCTTTCACACATCAAGTCATCCCTCCTGATTCACATAACCTGATTTCACAGAAGCTGGTTAGTTTATTATCCCTAATCCATAGACTAACTCACTATCATTTCCAATAATATGTAGACACCCACGAGCCCCACTGATGTGGTGGTGTCGGTAAAAACTAGGATGGTTGGCACATAAGGTAACCTGCAGCCCACACCCATGCGCCACCCAGAGCTGATGAGGACAGACGCGGTGGCGATCGGGCTAGCAAGACAGGAGTTAAACTCCAGGCGCAAAAGCCCTTGCAAATCCTAAGCACTGAGGACACTCATGTTCACGCACAGGTTAAGCTGTGGGAGTGTTTTCTTTCAGGCTCCTTGGCGAGGTTTTTCCTCCCTTTACGTTCATATTTGGACTCAACGCTCACACAGGACATAGATGTGGCTCCATAGCTGAGTAGGTTTGTCTCATGCACTTATGTTTTCAGTCATTATTTATATAAATGTCTTAGTTATATAAATGTAATAGTTAAGTGGTGCGCATGGGAGTCTAAATATAATTGAAAACGATAGTACATTCCCATGTCTAGTAACCACTATAATCAACAGCCTGATGTTCAAGGTTCATAACAAAGAACAATGGATATGGTAAAGGATTCACCGACTAGTTGCCAGCAAAGAAAAGTCAGCAACAAGATGTCAACCTCACCACCTCCCTCACTCCACAATAGGAAATTGAAACCTGGAAATGGTGTTAAAAATTAAAATCTCTCCCATATAATTGCCATTCAAAACCCCCAAGATAAATTCAGAGTTCCTTTTTATATCCCTTGCATATTACCCTGGCTCCTGCGTAAATGCAAAGACAAATTAGAAAAAGAAAATTTCAGAGGTGCCTTCAAGCTTCGATGCAATGCTTAATCTCGGTCAGAACATACCATAATGGCATTCTGGCCCCTCTCAAGGTACCCCAATTGGGGTACTTTGGACATACTTTAAACTTATGTTAAAATCATTTTGAAATGATGAAAAAAAGATTTGTAACGTTGAAACAGAGAAAGCTAATATGTTTTCAAAATTATGTTAAAGTCATTTTAAAATGTTCTCGCAATATATTTAAAAATAATTTTTACATAAGATTTTGCTACTTGGGACATAGATCCGAGTACATAATTTTCAGATTTTTTTTATTTGGTAAAATGTCATCCCTCATGGTAACTTTTACTGCAAGTTTTAACAAATTGGAATTTTTAAGGGGGGAGGGTTATGTTTGAAAATCTTTGTGTTTGAGAATAAAATGTGTTGGTATGCGTTAGGTACCTAAAAATTTAGAAATTAAGCACTGCTTCAATGGACATGGGAAGTTCATCACTCACGGCAGCTGCTCATTTATGGTGGCCAAGTATCTAGTTCTACATACTATTCAGAGTGGTCACAATCCGAATTTCTAAAACTGAAGTGCTCCATACACATGTAAAAGGAAGAAATTTGAGAAGGGAAGATGCCCTGGAACAATTAAAGATCCTTCAACATAAAAATTCCTATGTTTCCGTTCTCAACAACTATCTCTTAAATTTCACCCCTTCCTTCCATTTAGCTAAAATAGCATGTTTCCATGAACATTGCCAGCAACCCTCTCCCCCAGCACTTCCTCCATTCATGTGGATGGGTCCCACCATGTGCCATGCAGTGAACCACCAACCTCCCTCAGAGGAACCCTTCGTTGAGGGCCCTGCCAATCCCCACACCTGCCTATCTGCTCAGAGAATGCTCTCCCATCACCAATGGCATTTGGAAGCAACTCCCATGAATGTGACCCGAGAAAAGAAGATTGCCACCAGTTTATGGATGCTTGTACATTCCATGGAAGTTTGTGCACCCCAAAAAAAGCCCTTTCCCATCCTTCCTCTCTTTCATCCCCCTCCTCTCTCATCCCCTTCCCAAGCATCATCTCCTTCTCCCTTCCCTTATTCCTGCCACTCTTCCTCCTTCGATCTTTCCACTCCCCTCATATATTTCCCCACTCCTAGGCCTGAAATATGAAAATTTTCACCCTAAAGATGATGATACACATTAGAATCAAGGTCAGATAAAAATTTATTTTGTGAAAAATTGCACCTTACTTTCCATTAGTTGATAAGGGATTAATGAAGCATACCGGATTAGTAGGGTAGTGTTGGTATGGCTCAATACTTATCTTATTAAAAAAAAACTAAGTTAAAATTCTTAGTGCAACATCGATCCTCCCTTCAAGTCCATATAAGGAGTTCCTCAAGGATATTCAGCCTGATTCATTTAATTCCTCGTTTATTTCTAAAATAATGGCTGCGACTCCTTGGTACAGAAATGTGGTGGTTTCCCCTTAGAACAAGAGGATTGATCACCCTTCACCCAACACATCCTGGAGATGGGGCATCCATGCTGCTTCAAAGTGGGAATTCTCCAATTTATGGAGAAAGGGAGGAAGTGGGATGTCCTTGATATCCGCAAAATACACCTACAGCCAAACCACCTCCTCAATGACTAAACATTTCCCAAATTATCCCACTTATAATTCATCATGCTACCAACCTCTGCACAACCCTTGTGAACAACCTTCTGGCCACCCCACATTCCCCTGGAATTACATCATATATCTAGCTTTCTCTCCCTCTCCATGCCTCACCTCAACTAACATTATCTCTCTCATAGCATTTATTAGGCTTGCTATCTGAGAAAAATGTACTTGAAGATGGCCTAACATCTGAAACTGGTCACGTCTAATGAATCTGTGGAAGTAACTAACCTTGTACTATTATATTCATGGATTCCTTCCACCATGTAGCAGCTTCAAGCTTTGATTTAATCTACTTCCTTGGATTTTTCAAAGTTAGTTGATAAGGGATTAGTTGAAGCAAACGGTATTAGTAGGGCAGTGTTGGCATGGCTCATTACTTCTTATTCAAATAAAACTGTAATTCTTAGTGCAACATCGATCCTCCCTTCAAAGCCATATCAGGAGTTTCTCAGGGAAACCATTAAGGTCCTATATATTTTACTTTTATCAATGACCTAAGAGTCCATCGGAAGTCATTTAAACATCTTTTGTAGGCCGATGATCTAACAATAATGCATCCTATCAAATTAAAGGATGATGTCTAAGTATTACAGGATTGCTCAAATCTCAAAAATATTTTAGGTCCAACCTGGGACATTCTACGACATTATTTCACCATATGATCCATACCAATATATATGCTATATTCATTAATATTTTTGAGGAATCACAACTTAAGTTCACCGGGATAAATATTATGAAATTTCTTCTAAATTGAGTGTGCTAAAAAAGGAAGGTTATTAACATTAACAGTGCCTTGGTGACCGCTATTGAAATTTCAAATGGCCAGCTGTTCCTTATTCTTTTAAGTAAAAAATTTTTTCCTGTGAGTTTTGAGTTTTCAGTTTGAGAATTTGATACAGTATGTTACCTCATAATAGATGACAAAAGAGGACAGCAGAAAAATTCTACTGAAATCATGGGAAGCTGTACGCAGAGTAAACAAGAAAGAACCATCTAATGCGAAATTAGCAGCAACAAAAATATTTCTGACTACTGACAGATAGACTGCGATGAATGTAAATTGGCAGCACACATTCGCTACCGGCGATAAAACAGACGAGGAAGAGATTATGCCGCAACCAAACACAGTGACAACACAGAAAAGTGACCATCTTCTAAACGGGAAACAGACAATTGTTTCCAATAATAACAACTTAAGTTCCACTTGAATATATTACATCCAACGTCTACCTGCCGTCCCTTCAATAGGAACATGAAAACTATAGCCAGCCAAACGGAAGGCACACTTCAGTATAAAACAATCATTTCGGATATAATAAAGCTTTTGAAAATTGTTACATACGTTAGTACCACAACCAATGCAACCTCATCATCAGCCGCATCTCTTTCATTGCCGTCGCACAGTACAAAGTTGCAAATATTGATTGCAAAGATTAAAAATTTAACCTGATGAATGATGCACTTAAAAATAATTTTTTTGGAATAAATTTCCCAAAAATATTACAACTTAACATTCAAATACGTCATGAAATAGTTCAACCCATGGTAACGAGTTCACATGTTCCCATTCATATATATATACGTAAGCATTCATAAATTTTTATCCCTCAAGACTTTCTGGTCCTTCGGAACTACAACGGTATGTAACGGTAATACGTAATATCAACATGATTTCTGCCAGGAAAACAAAACGGCTCACTATAGTATAATGTTTTTAAGCTTTAAGTTTTGATATACAGGGTATCTCGCACGTTCAGCTTATGGAGTATCCAATGCCGGTAAGCAAAAAACTTAAGTGAAGAGGAAATTTGTGCCCTATGAAAAGTCGAGAAAATTTTAACTTTTCCCGGGTGCAACCAAAAGGGAATGAAACAAATGAATGCCACACGTAAGTTTTTGATCGCAAGTTTTACTCACCTCAAAAAACATGAGTTTATCAGTTGAATCAACAGGAGACTGCCACACGACTGAAACTCCGAGCTCCGCAGTGATTCGGAAGCCAACATCTTTTCGGTTGAAGCCAGCTTCATTGATGAGCACCGTAGTTTCATACTCATAGGTGAGGCGTCTGCCAGCATCGTACTGCCGAGTAGACGATGCTGCGGATGAAAGAAGTACGAATCCATAGCAAGGTAGAGTGAGCCAGAGCAATGCCACTGTAGAGTGTATCATTCCGTCCGCACGAACACCATGAAAGTTACAACTGAACACTAATTTGCTGTTACTATCTCACATTGAAGCTTTGGCTCAAATCTAAAGCATTCAACACTGTAAATTTCAAATTTCCACTGATACAGCCCATAAACTACTTCGAAGTGTTCCAATTTACTTCGTAGGAATCCATTACACACAAGCAAACCCCTCGGACTAAAATCGCTTGAAGCCAGCTGGAAGCGAGTACGTCGGCAGTGGGTTGTGAGACTAGACGGTAGTAGGTAAATTGAAGGAAATATCTACTGGAGGGGAAGGAAGAGGTGACGTAACTAGTCATCAGCAGTCACGCTACCACTACCCCACTACGCACCTCTACCAACCCGACCAACTCCCTCCCCGGCATTAGAACCATCGGAACGAAGATGACCTTGAGAGAGTACACTCAACTGATGACGGCTTAGTGGGCACAATAGGGTGTGCGGTACCATACCACGTGAAGGCACGTCGAGCTTGATTTCGTTTGCAATAGTCGAAGCATGGGCGTACCCAGCGAGGGGCAGGGGGGGAGGCAGCTGCCCCTCCTAGAAGCAAAAATCGCAAAAGTCTCTAAGCAAAATCAGTAATGCATTGAAATCTAAGTATTCAACAAATTTTCTTCAAACCCAAGAAAAATTATGTGTTAGTGTTAAGATATGTAACTAAAATAAAACTATTTTGTCGAGGAAATAATCTCATATACAAATAAAGCGCTGTTATAATTTTCTTAAAATGCTGGTTTCATTCACCTTTTCCATGCTAAAATGTCACAACTTGGCCTGCCCACCCCCCCCCCCCCCTAGTTATGACCCTGGGTACGCCCTGGAGTCGAAGTGACTCAGAAACGAGATTACTGGCGTGCATGACTTTAAAATCACGAGTTCACCTTTACAGAAGGATAGGGCCACCAGAAATTCCACTCGTGCACATTCAAACACGCAGAAGGCTTCCGTGTTCCTAATCTATTATTCTCACGACTTCGGAATGGTCCCGCGCAAGAAACTGTACCCAGAGTGAGGTAAGGAAGAAAAAACTGTATGAAAAACGAATGTCCGCATGTTAGTGGCCGTCACGCTCAACTTTCTAGAGAAAAATACGTAAGTCAAACACAAGTAAGTTGCAAGTATTTTTACATGTGGAGGAGTTCATAACTACTTGCGCATTGGCAAAGGCCGGAGGAAGAAAAAACTGCGGAGGGATTCCTTTAATGAGAAGGTTCATTTCGGAAGGGAGGGGATTCAGTCCTAGCGGCACAAATAAAAAAGAGGAAAAGCGTTTCAATTCATGAGGCAAGCATGAAATTTGGAACAGCTGTTCCTAGAGGGGTGGATTGATAGATCGTTATTTTGGGGATGGTGATTCATTACTTTCCGCAGCGCCATGGCATAATAAAAATAATTCTTATTTGCGAAATCCCTCATTATTATAAAAGTTAGTAGGTGATACAATTCGTCCTGCATGTGGAATATGAAAAATGTTGTAATGTGATAGAAAGGAAACCAAATTATAAATCAATATTCAAGAATAGGTCTAACTAGGTCGTTTAAGTCTCTGGAATTACGATAAATGATGCCGACGCTATAATGCGTCTATAATGGGTCTAATATGCGTCTATAAGTGGCTTTTAGATATTCATTATGTATTTTTAAACCTTGTTTGTTAAGCTGGTCAAATGAAAGCTTATATTGGAGAGCTAAGTTAAAAATTGCAATATTTTCAAGTTTTCCAGAAATTATGGGGGAGCGGCCGCTCTCTCCCTAATCCGACACTGTTTTGGGAGTACGCGCATTAAATCAACCTTAATTTCCCTGTTCCCCGCAACTATGGCGCAGCACAATGAAATAGGGGCTTAACACAGGGTAATCATTAAAAGGTTGACTGCACTTGCCTTTTGGCCACTCAGGAAAATCCATTTCCAGGGAACATAGAGGTTCAAGTCTCCAAAAAAGAGCAATTACGTTCTCTTGTCGGCGAGCTAAGTGGAAATTTATCGTAACAGATATAGCAACATTAGTCGTAATATTCCACACCTTTATACCATGTTCCGCGACAGGTTTCAACATACACCTCACGTCATTTTTAAAGCCGTCTGAGTGACGAGCAGCAACTCTGGCATATATCGTGACCTTTCCGGACCCGCCCGGTACCACGCGAACCGCGGTTATAGGCCAGGATTACGTCGACTTTAAATAATAAATAAATAGCAGTAAAAAAGCGAAGAAAAAGCCCTGTATGGGCGGGGGAGAGGTTCCGAACACGGTTGATTGATATGATAGGAATGGATACTCTGGGTGAGGCAGAACTGGTGCGGGTTCTGGAAGTTAACGTTTTTAAGACTCGTTCGCCGCTCTTTCCAATTCTGCCAGTCACTACTCGAAACTAATTAGCCTTTGCACGCCTGATTCCTTTGCGTCAAAACGTTTTCCTTCCTCCTGACGCCATAGATCACAAAAGAAGCTTACTTCGCTCATGCTTTCATTCTTTCAAGGCATCCCTCTCTTACCCTGAGTCTAGTGAAACCTCCACTTGCCCCTCCTGCCCTTCACAACTTCAAGCTCGACCTAGCAGTTATTTACAACCCCCCACCCCCACCACCAAGGTTTTCCACTAGCGAGTACGCAGTAGTCTCCCTAGAGCAGAAACATAAGTTAACCTGTCTCCAACCCCTCTTCCTCCGTAACAGCTCTCTCTCTCCTCCGTAAAGAGCTATCTTTGTGCCCCACTTCGGAAGTAAACCCCATTCACATCCTCGAAGACACCTTCCCACTCTGTCGAAAACTCTGGAAAAAATTGTCATTCTTCTGGGAGACTCGCCTTAGCCCCACCCACGGTCTTAGAAAAAGAGAGGCCCCACCCATCTTCATCCACCCCAAACAGTGCACTTGTAAGACTCCTTCATCGCACGAACCCAAACCCTCCAATCCTCCTAATCTACTCTAACAATCTCCTCCTTTCTAAATCGTCCGACCGAACCTTCATTAAATCAATTAATACAAAAAGCGCCGGAGCGGTCATTTTGATCTGATCTGACGATTTTTTTAAATTTCAAATGGTCTCCTCTTCCTTCACGATGGTTAACAATTATTGTTATTTCGTGACTTTTAATGATTTTTTGTCCTCAAACCACACGCGAAAAAATTTTTATCGGCTGCATGAATTATTAAATAATTTTTGATATACCTAAAAGCGCCAGAACGGTCATTTTGATCGGTATCATAAATGCTCTGCTTATTATTTGAGTCCTTTAAAATCAGATTTTCTTAACATTATGAAAAGAAATCACGTTGACTAATTGAATTCACAACTGATTTTTGCGCGCATTTCTAAACAATTTCTTTTGTTTTAATGCTATGCAGTTATATCATAGGATCATTATATAGATTACCTCTGAGTTTACCTAACAAAGATTGTGTTCAAGTGGAAAAGCTAAATTGTTTATACATCAATTATTTGAAAATAATGTAATTTTGAATTTAAAATAAAATAATCGTTCTTAAAACTAGAACACACGAAAGAAATTATTTACACTCACTACCACAATAAGAGAAAACACCTACCGGTCAAAATGACTGCTGCCGGCGTTTTTATGCATGGGAAATAGACGGCGCCTCTAGTGTTAAACCTAGAGACAACCTTTCTCAAACGGAATAATTGGCGCTAAGGCATCTCATCCTCAACCCAAGCATCGTAATGACTCAATCAGATAAAGGCTTTTCGGTGGTTGTAATGAATGCGGCTGATTACAACGAGGGTAGTTGTCCGATACTTTAGCTTACAATTCATTCCTGCTAATCCTAACCCCAAATACAGAGAAAAGATTCTCTCTTTCCTCGAAGAAAATGAGCCACAGGAATATTAACGGCCCAAGACATTTCACTACTATCCGCTCCCATCCCCCGATCAGCCCTCATCTCTATATTTTACCGAAAATTCACAAATTTCATAACCCTGGCCGCCACTTAGTCTCCTCATTGGTGATTGCTGGGGTTAGGAGATGAGTTTCACCAAAATTCGTAATCCTACCATCTAATTGATTGACGGAAAAACTGGGGGAAAAGTAAGCGCTCGTGGCTGATATAAGCTGCCACCAGAAATTAAATGCTTAGTAAGCCATAAAAATCTGTAAACAATTGCCTGGACAATAAGCAGTAAAATTCACAGGTAATCAATGGCCTGGAAAAAAGTACACTTAATTTATTCGTGTGATGTACCTTTGCCTTCACATCGGTTCATAGAATACACGGTAAAAATTTCTCTCGCGATTCGTTCTCTCTCATCCGCCATGTAGTGTATTTATTCATTTTGCTGCGTATCATTCAGTCAGTCACCTGTATTCATTTTCTTCTTGTGCCCCTCAAGTTTTGAAGCATAGAAATGAGGGCGACGCGTATAATGTGGATCGTCTGTCTCCATGTTTTAAAATTTCATAATATATCAGCATTTATGAAACGTATATTATAGGATATATATATGTCGGTACGACTCGTACTCCGAAACGGCGGCAGCCGTGGAGGAGAATGCCCGGTGGAGCACCGGAGCAGCCTTCACCACCATTTATTTTTTAAACTCACCCAACACCATCAATATATACATGCCGCCCTGTGTTATTCAGGAGCCATAGCATCACGAATAAAAACAGCGGAAGAAAGAAAACTTTAAACTACGATGAAGACAAAATATGGCATACGCAATGAAGAAAGAAGGGTGGAAACACAAGGGGAAGAACTGCACTAGGAAAAGAGGATGGTACCTATCTAGTGAAATATTTACGAAAAGAGTCAGAGCGCCAGCGGGGTTCGTCTAGTCTGACTTATTGCGGGTGGGCAGGGTCCAGCAGCAGTCAGTTCCAGACGAGAAATTAAAAACGTTGCTTGCGGCCTTCATTCGAAAATTGTTTTTTCATAATTAATTTCGAATGTGTGATGAGTGCTGCAGAGAGAATAGTAGATTTCTGAAGTTGAATAAAATTTGGTTAAAACATTCAATATCTTCGGGTTGGTAAGCAATTATTAATCGGCAATCCTAATGGAGTATAACATCCTTTTCACGGAATTCCGGGTGCCCTATTTACCCGCTCCTCATTAATTTTCAGAGCTCTATCCACAGGACTTTAAATAAATGGCACAGTTTTCTCGGCTGAATGCCTAAAAACAGCAAAACTGTACGTAAACTTTTATCACATGCCACCAACTATTCACCAAGTTTTAATACTTGGAGCGGGAATTATGAAACGTGCCATTCTTCCTATTGGACAGCTTATCGAAGAGGATTTCGAAGTCTGGCACTAGGTTAAAAGAAGATATCGCGATAAACATACCAGAAAAGTGACTAGGATTGCCAAAAACCAAGACCTTTTCAATTGACTTCAGCTTGCATCAGATTCTTTTATTAATACTTGTACTGCTGGGGTTCCCACTAAAAAAATTACCTGAGGTGACAAATTTTCTGGCGAAAGAAGAAATTATTTTGGAATATGAGGCGTATTCATATTCTGACTCAGAATTGGAATTTATGTGACACGCCTCGGTTTTAGAGCAATTAGCAATAAAAATGTTTGTTAATGATACATTTGCATATTATTTCGCTTCAGTGCTAAAATTTTAAAGACCTGATACTAATTTTAAATTACCTACCATTTGCCTAACATCTAGCAATTTGATAGCCTTAGCGTTGTTAGAAATAGAAGAAATTCTATCTTTCCCCGATGTTCCAGTACAAAAATTTCGACTTCCCCCTGGCAAGTATGTTTACCGCATATATTTTCCCTAATTTTAATTTTTATTGGTCTCCTAAACAATATTGTGGACTTCATCATCCTAAATAAGTTAAATTGCAACTTTGCAATACACACATCGCTTACATTTTCATTAATTTAGCAAAACTTAGACTACAGCGATTTTTGCCCAGCTTTTTCGATTGCAACCCACTGTGTGGCGGCATTTCCCATTCCCACTCCCGGCCTCGCCTATCCCATGCACAGAAGACGTCAATGACGCTTAGAGAAACTATAATATTATAGGCATCGCTGAAGTCAGCGCGTCCCTGCACATTCGGCTTCTTTCGGTCACGCTCAGCAGCTGTCGTTAGGATGGCGGAGCAAAGCTTGACCACACGACCGTACGGTGCCACATAAACGGTTCAACAAGTGCCACGCTTGCCATCCAATAGCGCCGCAGCTCGTCAGTGTACCCGCGATCCACTTAGATGTGCTAAGGCATCGTGTCAGGACTTACTATAATATCTTTCTTTTTTTCAAACCTTCGAGTGACCCTTGGGTCAGCGTGCCGATGGTAAAAAGAGACAGTCTTCTCGGCTATAAATCTCTGTAGAATATTCTCTACAGAATGTGAGGAATTAAGGGGAAAAATCGCCGATTCCGTAGTAAGCGTTCTTATAGTAAGGCAATCTAAGGAAAACCGGCTCACTTTCCGTACTGACTTGTAGAAATAGTTTCTATATAATAAACATGTACCCCCTCCGTGACTGGTTCTGTATAATATTTTCTGTGGACATAACATTCGTTGTTCCTTTTCTATTTTTTACAGAACACACGGTTATGTTCCGAAAAAAACTATTCTGTACGAATATCTCATTTGATATGCAGCACGATGTAGTGACACGATAAATATGGCATTGCAATATTTCCGATGAATTCATATTCCAACGAATATTTCCCATGAACTCAGTGATAATATTGAAATATCATATTTAACTAATTCTTCACGACCTTGCTGACTAATTCTGTGCAATGTGTGTCGTAGAACATAATGAATATATATAAAATGGCTACTTGATACATTCCACACAGATTATTTGAGTATGCATATGCACCCATGAAACACTAGTTTCACTGGAAATAATGGAGAGAAACTTGGGAATTCCGAACTAGTGTAACAAAATGTACTTTTCATCACAAGAATATATATGGAACGTTTTCCAAAGTAAAGTACATGCTCTAGAGGGCGGATCCAGGGCACAAGTGTCTGAAAGGTATTCTCATATTTGAGATTAAAAGCAACACAGAACAATTACTGTACTATTCTTTTTATTTTAATATGAAAATTATTAGTATCATATTAAAATATTGATGCTCCGTAATACACAAAACAAAAGAACGTACTGAGAACCGTATTAAAAATCTCGTCTATTTTTAAGCGTCTAAGGGGAGGGGGGGCACGCACGCTAATGCACATGCTCTCCTGCCCCCAAGCCCTTGTAGCCGCCTATGTCTGGACATGATCTTGGCAGCGTCCATAGAAAATCCTTACATTCTACTCTATTTTTCATAAATTAATAGCTGCTTTAACAAATGACTAATCAACACGTTAGTGCCGTATTGCACTAAATTTATTAAAAGCGAAACTTATTGTTGAAATTGACGACGAAATGCTTCTACAAAAAAAAACAGTGGAATACTCTCAATTCGTGATGTTTAAGATGCCTTCATTCATCCATTTCTACTCGTGATTTAAGAATATTAGGCAATAGCTGCAATTTCGCTTGGTATGTATCAAGCTTCTTTTCTTGTATCGTTGCTCTTGATAGCAGGGTCGGTCTGGCCAGGTTGGTCTCACAAGGCTCGCGTCTATCGTGAAGCGTATATGAAAGGTGTGATAAAAAAGACTGGGATTACTTGAATTGAAGTTTTTTTCATTAATAAAATTCTACGTTTTCATTATTGCTTTGCAATTTATGCATACTGTGTGTAGAAAGATGATATAAAAAATGAATTGAAAGTGTCAAAAGATAAAAGAGAACCAAATGCTTTTTTGAAAGAGTTATAAAAAAGTTATTTTAGAATTTTGTTTTAGGTTTCCGCGCAGATTCAAGGGACAAATTCACTTAATAATAGATAATAGAACCATACTAAATTATTATTACGAAATTACTATCTTTATTAACTTTTATACGATTTTTAAGAGCCAGAATAGCATTTAAATCTATTTCCGGGCATGCAGTTCCCTAAAATTTACCGGGGGACGACCCACAGAGGGCGGAAATCGGAAAAAGCCGGACAAAATTACAAAGTGGCTCTTTTTGAGTTATAAACTTGAAACTTCACAGGTATACTCAAAAATGATAGAAATTTATGGATATGTACTTTATTTGACATAGATCCCACCCGTTACTGAGATACAGAGGCTCAAACGTGAGCAAATTTCCATAGAAACGCCCGTCTTCAATTTTTTCTGAAAATCTTCCAAGGTAAATAGATGGTGAAGTTATAGGTGCATTCTTGGGGAATACAAAACCACATAATCTATTGCCATGGTATTTTTTCTTTAACTTTCTGTAATATTAAAGAATATCATCGCTAAATTCTAACCATGCAGTTAAAAAATGGCGGATACTGTTTTTCGACAAAGTTTTACATTTAGGTAGAATTTCAAATGGGTTTTCGGCAAAGTCACGCGGAGTAACTTATATGAGAGCATTCTTTAAGGATTTCTTGAGGTGTTTATGTAGTTATCTTTGAAATAAGTTTGCGACGCCGGAAATTAAATTGATTTTTCGACCGCGCGGCAGGGTTCGTCGGGAGTTGGATTAGCCGCGACGCGGTAAGGTTATTGGAACTGCATGGGTTTTAACGCTCAGCATTCACCGTTTTTATATTTTGCTATGACACCGATTCTCAAATGGTCTATGGTGAAGACAGTGGAAGATTTTGAGCCGAGGTAAGTGTAAGTTTCATTGAAGTTCATTTCGTTTTCTTTGGATACGATGGAGGACCCTGCTTCTATTAAAAACGTTCAAACCTCGAAAACGTGAATTATTTTCCTGGAAATCATACAAAAATACCTACCAGAAAGACACCAGCTGAGAATCTAATACCTTCTTTACTCTCCGATCCCTGACCCCTAGGATTCTACTGCGAAAACGGTCGTTTTATGACACCGCGGAGCGGAGCCTTTGACCGTATTAACGGGGTATTTCCACGGGCACTTCTAGCTTTATGAAAACGTGTATCATACCCTCAGTTCTACTTTATATCCATAAAATAATATGAAATTGGGGAAAAAATCGTTCACTGAGAAAAAATGTTTGCTGCATTATTTATTGCTGTGGCTGAATTTAAGACAAAACCCTGGTGCTCTGGACTTTCTCAGTGACTTCCTAACAAAACGTACCTCATGGTCTTCCCTTAACAAATGGGCATAGAGTTCCCGAAAAAATGAACGATTTTTGTGTCGCTACAAAAATTGGCTCGCTGGGTAATAGAGGGAAATGGATATCCGTATGAGAGGAAGAGGGAATTCAGAGGGTCTGTCGAGGAAAGTAAATATGCCGGTGAGAAGTGGTATCATATTTCAGGGGGAAAGGAGAATGGGTCCCTGTTGGGAGAGGTTCCGTCTTTTCCGGTCCATCGGATGATGCTCCTAAAATGAATAGTGGTGAGGGCAGTATGAACGCGGCTGCGTATTTCGCGAACATAGCGCCAATTGTTTCCAATTGGAATAACAATTATGTATTTTTTGTTAGTGATCGCTAGAGTTCACGAATGCGACGAAAATAAGAGCAATAATATAAATTAAAACTACACTGTCAATCGTTTGTTCGATTTTCCTCGGAGTGGAGAGCCCACGACAGGCGTCAATCGACATATATACTGCTACATCGAAAGCTGAGAAAACTGAGGCCGTCTATTGATGATTATTGCCACAAATTGAAAGCGTCAAATTAATTATTTTTGCCCAAAGCAAAAATTGGCAGACCGCGATGCACACGGCTTTTGTGCCTCTTTTTATGTAAGAACCGAATTTCGAATAACAAATTAAGTAATATTCGTTAATGGTTTATTAAGAATTTATTCCGAGTTTATCAAACATTTGATTTAATTTTATCTGTCAATTTTCGAACACAAGCAATCCCAAGCCACCACCAAAATTGCAATTTTTTTACAATGCAACAGAATTTCACCTTTATTTAATGAAAAGTATCAGATTTTATGAATGGAGACAATTGCAAATGTAATTATGACCGGAGCATAATTGTAATGAGAATAACATTTTTCAAGCTTAAATGCGGGTAGATTCATAGCTGGAGTGCAGAGCGTAAGAAATTGTTAGTCATTCATTTTAAACAAATAAAATTTAAATTATCAATGTCGCTACGCACCAAAATGAAACTGTGTACTTCTCTTCAGCGATAGGTTTGACAGCTTTTTTACCGCGTTGGTATGCGCACCTAACGAGAATTTCAATCGCTGTGATTTTCTCATAAGCATTCAACCACAGGCATTTTCACCATAACTTTTGCTGGCTTTGGAGAAAATGCAGAGTTTTTTTGCTTAAAAAATTATCAATAAAAAAGGGACAAAGGAAACAAAAAATAGTAAGCGCGAGTTAGAAAAAGAATATTCATTCTTCAATTTAGCTGACTGAAAACTACAGAGCAATATATGTATTACAAATAATTTTAAGAAAAAAACATTCCATTTACATCGCTCTCAAGAGTCTCAAGACGAGTGTTTAAAAGGAGAATTAATTGCAAAAACCACTGCATCGATTCTAATGCTTTTTTGTAGGGATAATACTTTGGGTTTTCATCACGGAATGAAATTTTACTCAACGACCATGTCATGAACTTTATCTCCACCAAATTCAGCTCGATCCCATCAAAAGCGTAGAAATATAACCGACAACCGGACAAATATTGACTTGTCTTTATAATATGAAGGCCAATTCCTATATCTATTGAGGAGGTGGCTTTGGTAAACGTGAAAATCATGAGACGCCGTGAAATAAATAGCAGAATTTTGGTGGGGAGTAATGGCGAAATAAATCCGGATAAATTCTGCATATCCACGTTCCATCTCATCCACTCATTCCCATTCCGTTAAAAATCAACGGGTCTCCCCGCTAGTCTCGTAGAAAAGTCAATGTTTGTCTTTAGGTCTGTTTGTTTGCATGTATATCTGTTTTTTCTCCAAATCACTCTGCCATTTTCATCCGATTGAGCTGAAGTTTGGTAGTTCATAACTAAGGGAATATTAATGTCTACGTTTTATTCCGTGATAAATTCCCCGGGGTTCTAAACGGCCCCAAATGTTATTTCCACATCAAAAGATGCAGACGCTTTTGAATAATCTTCTCCCATCAAAAATTTATTTTTCTCGAAAGTCTACATCAACGCATTTCTTTGGCGGGCACAAAATTGGATATATGAATGGGGACACAAGACAATATCATAATGCCTGCGATTTAATGAAAATGGGATATTCATGGTCACTCAAGTTTCTTTTTGGCGTCCCTGACTGCAGTAAACAAAATTGCAAATTTTGGAACGTGGAGAAACAAACATTAGCATTAACAGTATTAGAATGCGAGACATAGTTCCATATGGAACTAACACAGTTTCACATTGCTTCAAATAACGTAACCGTATTGCTCCAAACGAAAGATTTTGATTTCAATTCTAGTCTGGATGACAGACCCTTTGAAGATATACGAGTACAATAGAAATTCGAGGCACACTGAGAATCTTCTCCTTTGTTGTAGACCAATTAAAAATAGCTCAACAACGGCCTTGCGGTTAGTTTTGATTCCTTTCTCTGAGTGTGACTAAATAATGTTGCTCATTTTATTCGTTACCTAAGCTACCTATCAGCTTTTCACAGATAACTTCTCCATTTGAAATGAAATTTGAAAAACGGTAGAGGAAAAATCTAACTCCTCAAGTTCTCGAAGAGCTGAAATAAATGACTAGCCAATATCTTCTCTCTCACTCTGCTAACCCTTACATTAACAAATGTCTTTTCTGAACACTCCTCCACATCTTCGGATCAGGCTATATCAGATTATCGCGCAGCTCGAGTAGACGCAGTCAAGCACTGATCTTCGGCAGATGAATCTGTTTTAATCAGGAAAATTTCAACTGTGAGGTTGGCTTACAGTCCAGGAAAAGTTGCGTAGATTCGCATAAGGTAGTGAACCTGGGGCCGCATTCTGTATCTCCAAACCGATCGGTGCGGCACCGATTCGTCGGGTGGGACGTCACACCGATTCCCGGTAAGCAGTTGTGCGATTCTGTACGAACCCGATCGGTGCGGCACCGACGTAAAAACGAGAGATCGTCGGTAGCCGTATCGACACCATAAAGGTGTCGATACGGCCACCAACTATTGGGTTTCATGAATTCCCCCGTGAGCATTGTTCGTTTTATTTTGTTTTCCTCTCATCACCGAGTAATTAATGAGGTTTGACGCAATGTTATCTCTTTCCCCCCCCCTTTGAATAGGTCACTGCATTTCACTGTGTCATCAACTATTGATCACCTTGAATAAGATATTGTCTAATAAACATGAGGTTTGCCACCATGACTTTCTCTCATGTATGTTATCACTTTCATTCGCTGGGAATAGGCTTTATTTCACTCTATCATCATTAATTTACTCCCTTGATATAAATATAACAATATATAAAAAAGAAAATACGATCCCAAGCTGGTCCCATGCGCGGTACACGGAAATCGTTTTTTTCCATTGTTTGCTGCTACATATGTAAACCATCTTCATACCTGCTATATTCCTTTACTCAAAACTTCTGTGAACGTGAATTCCAAGTTTCCTACTTATCCTTCGTGAGCAACGCCGGGTAGTCCGCTAGTTAAAAATAAGAAGAACACTACCATCGTATCCTTGTTAAAAAATTAAGGCCGACGTGGCTGAGAAGAAACAGCAATTTATTAATGACCATTTATCAAGCAAACCGTTAGTATAAGCCATTTATAATAGTTACAATTAGCAATTAACCATTAGGGTAACCTAAGCGGGAAAAAACCTGCTAGTAATTTGAAGCTTGAAAATTGCAGGGAATTTCGCTCATTGACTTTTAGCAGAAAAAGTCCATGAGAAAAGGTGACACCTGTATTAGAGTATTAAACAAATGAACCAAAAAACAAAGAGGTATATCATTGCCACATAGTGGCAAGAAATTGTTAACAAATCACAGATTAGGATTTCGCACCACAACCAAAAAGGCATTGAAGAGGAATAACCAAACACCATAAGACACTTCCGCCGCCGCAGTGTATGAGAGAGAGGGGAGGGAGTCAGGAGGGGAGGACTAGCCAAGAAAGCGCCAGCAGGGAAAGATGCAATAAGAAAGAATATTCAAGCTTGTGAGGGACGAAAATCGTGCAATGAGCCGTAGGCCCGACCTCGGTTATTATACAACATCGAGGTTTCTTTTGATGTTAAGAAGAAAGTTGAACATTGTAGCCTATCGAAATAATTTTAAAGTGTTTGCTGTCTTGGTCGCTGGAGTAGGAGAAGAAAATGGCTTCTTTTTTAGACGCTTCAGTGTTGATTATTATCAATAATTCACATTGAATAAGAGTTAAACGGTAATTGATGGATTCACTTCACTCATTAATTTGTTCTCCAACGATCCATGAAAACTGAACAAGTGAAGTATCAATTGACAACGTCAATATTGTTTGCAAAAGCTGTTTTTTACCAGTGTATGCAACAGCCTTAGCAGATGAATTTACTTGCTCGGCTCTTAAGCGAGAGGAAGGCTCTTCGCAGTAATTCACGACTATTATAATTTTTTCCTCACCAAATGCGATTTCTGAGAGGAAAATGGAAATAATGGTAGTTCTTCCGTTAAAATAAGACAATTAATTACTATATTTACTATAATATTGCCCTAAAATAAGTTAGATCAAAGATGACGACTTGAAACTTCGGTGAGAATATGCCATGCCAACGCTAATAGTACTTGCGTAGAGCATAGTTACAACTGTTACTCGAGTTGATGTGCACATGAAGTGGTTGGAGCAGGTAGTTCTGAAGTCATAGGTCATACGCTGGAATTTCTCCGTGTCCTTCATTTTAATTACTTTATTCAAAATTATTTATTCTTAAATAAGGCTTAAAAGTTTTGGAAAAATCTTGTTTTAAAAAATAAAATTTTAATAACCGTACAAAAAGAAAACTATGGTAAGGAATTTCGACTAGAAGTTCCCAGGAGTTCTGTAGAACCACACTGGAACTTAAGTATGTTATGTGGCACGATGTGTTGAAAGTTACTGATATTAGTTAAATAAGGCATTAAAATATCCCCACTGAATATATTTTCGCAGGACGCGTTTCGTTGTTTCAGCAACATTTTCAAGTGCACCATGTGTAGCCACTGCCTAAGGAGAGGGGGTAAGAGGAAGGATGTGAGCTTGGGTGTCGGGAGGCGGGAATAATGAAGACTGGGAAAAAGGTCGTTTATTCAGTGCCTCACGAGAGAAAGGGGGAAGTGTTTTCAGGGTAAGTCTACCACATGCGTCTAACTACCGTCTTGAACTTTGCACAGTGAGCTGAAATCGAAAAAAAAACTGGCCAAAAATGATTTTTTCACTTTTATATTTGGAAAAAAACGAATATATTTACAAATTATAGAATAATCAGTGACCACAATGATGAAATAATTTTATTTCATAGTAATCTTTAAAGCAGTAGACGCCTGTCAATTTATTATAAAACGATCTCAAAAAATTTTCCCTTTTTTTTTGAAAAAATCGACGGAAGTTTTTTGCTACTGTTGCGTTATGTTTTAAAATGCCTAAATTTAAATCATTGCACAGCAATAATAAATATTTTCAGAATCCACTGTAGTGAAGGTTTCAGTTTTAATGACAATTTTTATTACTTTTACTTAAACGAAAAAAATGTCGTATTTTTCACGAGTTTTCAACATAGTTTAAAGGAAAACTTTATGTTTTTCAGTCTGCTTCACACAGTGCTTTGTACAACATTATAAAAAAAGTGTCAACTTTAAGTCTCAAATGAAAAATCCTGCCCCAATTTGCCATTTCGCCTCTCCTATCAATTTATGTGCATGAATGTCCTACCGTCCGACGCGGTGGTTAGACGCCAACATTTGTTCAGACCTAAGATTAGTAATGGATGATTTGCTAAAAGTAAGGCAAATTTACAGTTTTCTACACTATTACGATTTCCATCACAAGACATATATAATGGACTCAACAATTACGCCGGCAAGTCAGAAGCTTGTCTCGGGAAGCGGGCGGCTACAAAGTAATATATTCTTATTCTTGAAAAAACCAATTCTAACCACTATACACTCGCATATCCACAACCGTGCAAGCGATTTCTACGATGTAGCTCGCACGGGGTTTTCCACAAATGCTTCCCAACTGGTTCAAAAATATTCCCTTTCACGATTTTACCGAGAAAATTATGCATTTTATCTTCGTGAGTGCGAAGTGTGTTTGCTACGGAAGCGAAGAACCACGGTTTATTTTCCCTAGATTGTGAAACTTCGGCGTTGAGGCTAATCTACGACTACTGGTAGTGAAGGATATCTCGGAACGATAAAAAGGTACGTTTTGCCATTAAAATATCTCAGTGACAGTGGGTGTATTATCCAAGGAATGTTATTCTAATATCGATTTCCTTGTCGGTGATTAGAACTGTTGATATTTCGGATAAGGGAAAAATGGAGCGCATGAAAGTAACCTGCAAAGATATAGGTACATGACGTTATTGTTCATGGAAGTGGAAATTCGTTGTATTCAATACGTAAATTGGCTCTTCAATATCTTCATGATAAGTTAAAATCGGGTAAAGACGTGAAACCAAACGAAATTTTGAAGAATGTCATGAACAAATACTTTTTCAGTAGGTATTTTCAGAAATTGAAAGAATTCAAGAGAAGTAGCGTCAGTTTTGTAATAACATTTCGATGTTGGTTAGAGAAGGATATACCGTTCCCAGAAGGCTTGCATAATTTTTTTCTTGAGACTCCTTGCTCAGGTTGGTAACTGTATTTTTTAACGTATTCGTATTGACTTCATCACACGCGAAAAATTTTGCGCTTAGATAAATTTGGGGGACCTTTTCCGAAGGCTCCTCCTTACTTCGGATCCTCTTATATCAATATTGTGGAAATGCTAAAAGAAATATTTCAAAGGATAAACGAAACTTATTTTTACTGGAGGAGCCAACTTCTGATGTGACGGCTGGGAATCCGAAGAAAACTGGTAGTGGGCCGGTGAATTTATTCTTTATGTTTTCTTATGTTCTATACATTTAAGTTAATTTACTACGGTTCATAAATATTTTTAAGTGGTTTTTTGCGGTTACATTTTTTAAATATAAATTATTTGCTATGTGCTAATGTATATTCTCTCAGAAAAAATGTTGACACCAAGTTCAACTGTTAATTGAATACATAATTAATAATTATTAAAAAATTATTTTATGCATTCCATACGATTTTAAAAAAATTTAATAATTAAATTTAATATTAAAATTCTTACTATTTTATTTCTAACTACTATTTTCAATGAAATATTCCATCTCCACTGAAGCGGTCCAAATAGTCGATTTTTGGATTTTTTCAAAATCCGCGAATTTGTTTGAAAACTCCCGTGGTCAATTTTTCGGCAAAATGTCATTAGATTCATGCTATACAGCCTAAAAAAATAGTTGGATAGATTTCATTGAGCTACTTATAAAAATATGGGAGACATGATTTTCGGCCAGCTTTTTTTGTTTCAGCCCACTGTTCGTTGCGGTTGCCAGGTTGGAGTCCTCGTTCCGGATGATTTTTCTTCTCCTGGGTGTTGAACCCGTGTCCATTTTCGGTTGGTCTTCTACAGTGAGGAGGAGAAGAGGAGTAAGGGGGTATGGGCGAGGCTGTGTATGGAGGTTTGGTGGCCGTAGAAATTTTTGAAAAAAAAAACCTTGCTCCCAAGGGCTTACTGGGGATCAATGGGGGAGGTTGGAAAGCTAGGGTCCAGCCTCACATATGGTGGAGTTGCAAGTCGGCGAGGATTGGTGTTTCAACTCTAAATGGATAAAACTGTGGGTCTATCTACGCCTCGGTCCTTGAAATTCTGTTTTGAGCAATAGCGAGGGAAAACGGAATACATTTTCGATCATCAGGGGCGTGTTCCGACCTTTGTGTTCATGCATTTCCATTATTTCCAGAGCGTCTAATTTTTTACCTTTTGTTTCCAAGTGGAGGATTTTAATTTCGTACTTGCGTGCGTCTTGCGTCCATGAGATCGTCCCGTTTATTAAAAAAGTGTTTTTGTTCATTTCCCCTGATAGTGAAACTACATATGCAGCACTGCACGATCCACAGGAGGCATTGTAGTGGATTTCTGAATTCAGTGGGAATATTGCAATTTTATTATTTAACAAATATACAGAAATTGCGAAGGGGGAGTGGCAGAAAGAAGGAAGTCCAAAATTACCGCGTTTCGCATCTATTCATTGCAGAACTGGGAAAGATGAAGGGCGTTAAAGAAATCTTGGAGAAAGTATTTATCATGGGCGTCCAACGGAGACCCACTCGTTGGAGACTCCCGATAGATTGAGAGATTAAAGTCACCTTAAAAGGATAATGGGACCAAGAGTAATGACACTCATCACAGAGTCAAGGCATTTTTCTAAGACGGAATGATCACTGGCAGGAGGACGATAGAGACAGCCCACATAAGTTTTGATAGGTTTCGAATGTTTATTAGAGGGTAGAGAGACTTCGGTCCACACGATTTCACAGTCAGTCTCTAGGTCCAAGCGACGTTTGGAGGGGAATTTATTGTTGATAGCAACAAGCACTCCACCCCCGCTGAAGAGCCTATCTTTGTGATGTATGCCGGTTTCCTGATGCCTGAATGTATATTTGCATATAACGAGTATTTTCCTTCTATCCTAATCAAGTGTTACACTGAAAAGTTCCATAAGTACAGGGGCGGACTGGTTCCCAAAGTCCCAGGAGGCGACGCACAGTGGTCTGGATCGCGAAAAAGTTGGACAAAAATCAGATTTTTGTCGGATTACTCAGACAATTGCACCCTTTGTTTTTTGGCGTGCTATTTTCCTTTCTGCAGTTAGTTTTACTAACAGCTGGCATTATTCTAGAAACTATTCTTCTAGAAAATATCGTGGAATTATAATTTATTAACTAACTATAAATAACGCTGACTGTACATAAAATCTTTAGTTATTTAAATCCTTGGTTATGATTGTTACCGTTCCTATCGCAATGAGAGCTATTTTCACCGGTTGCGTTCTCCCAATCCTCGAGTACTGCTCCGTTATTTACTCCACCGCCTGTCCCTCCAACCTTAAAATTCTTGAACGCCCG
The DNA here is from genome assembly GCF_921293095.1 of Ischnura elegans. Classification (NCBI taxonomy): domain Eukaryota; kingdom Metazoa; phylum Arthropoda; class Insecta; order Odonata; family Coenagrionidae; genus Ischnura; species Ischnura elegans. Next base: position 101,160,025 of record NC_060259.1, read on the forward strand.
GTTAATTTCTTTATTTCAGTAGTGCAACACCGTGTTCCTCACCTCCGTAATTCTTCTCGCTCTGAAGTAATGTCTGCCCTATCACTGGTCCCAGTATCCTTCCGTAGGAATTTTCATGATCTTTCCTTCATTTACAATGCCTTAAACAGCAAGTTCCGATCCTCAGAAATACTGCCTTTCTTTCCACTCCACATTCCCACCCGCGCCTTTCGTAATAATCACCTACTACACCAACCGAAATTCCGACTAAATAACCAAGAAAAGCTAAAAGTTAGGTTCTTGGGTGCACTGACTTATGTTGAAGAGATGCCATATTCAGGTTTCTTAAGGTACTGCTATTTGGACTAAAATGTAATATTTAAATAAGATTACATACATACAGTGGAAAGAGGGGTGACATTTAACTCCTATGTTTTAATGTAAGCATTTTTAAGGTCTTATATTCTTTAAAATTAATATTATTCAATATCAGACTTTTCTGAATCCCTCCCCTCCCTCTCCTCTTCGCATTCGCTCTCTGAGCCCAGATACTCTTCCGGGGATTATAAAATACGGTCCCTATCATGAGAATTCGATGTTAGGATCAGTCTCCGGAAAACATCCTTACTCGGGTAAAGCCGAAATATTTTTTCTGGCGCGATTATAGCGTTATTTTCCTACGTCTTTAATTCGCGATTCCTAGGCTTGGCCCGACAGTTCTGCAATTGGAAGAAGCGCCAACTCCATCATATATGCACCATGTATTAATACTTTATGTATTGTGGTAGTCATTATAGCTTCTTTAATAAGAAACGCCTCTGCGCCATGCCCCGACTCTCTTAGCTTCATTGTTATGAAAAAAAGACAACTCTGCAGGGTAATTTCTTTTAAGTTAGTTTATTTCCCTTACCAATTTAGTTTTTCGTCTTTTTGAGCGGGCAGTGACATCGGTGATTTCTTTACTTAGCCTACCCTTACTTTTATTGGAGTAGGCCGTTAACAAAACGTTATTACTATAACAAAACCCCAGGGAAATCAATATAACCATTAGAATACTAAGAAAGTTCAAACCTGAGGCGTACGGAAGGTTGCGAAACACAAAATTAGCGAAATCAATACTTTGATCCTTTCATTTTTTCAAGTTTCATCCTCCTAAAAAAAAAGAGTTATCCACGTTTTTTCCTTTTATGACCTGCCTTTTTTCCTGCAGTTCTCTCCGCGAGAATGTCAACATTATTGATAGTCAAAAATTAAAAACATAGGTTCGCAAAAGTCCACACTACAGTCTACACTCTAGAAAGTTTACATTTTATATGTAAGGGAAAACGATTTAGTGTGGCACCTCATCTAAGGCCAATTTTTAAAAACGGAAACTAGAAACAGAAATAAATGAGACCCAGTGTACTAGTTGAATAATCCTTATTTCTGCGGTTGTCAGGAATTAATGAATCACAGGATTTATAGTTATCCAAACTCATGAACTTCTTTCTTTCAAAAAAGTCGAAGAAATGTATTTTGTCCACCTTCTTCCGGACCACTGTGCGACGTGGTCAAAGGTCCCCAAGTGGGAAAAATTTGAAGCAGCGCAGAACGCGCTGTTCGAGTTCAAATGTGAAAACTAAAATGAGAAGTGAGCGGAATGGAGCCTCCATCCCTCATATATCTTCATTTATTTATTTATTTATTATCAACTTCCCCTTAAACAGCACATGACGGCCTTTTACAAAGAGGGTTTCCAACCTTAACAAAGTAGGTACAACACAAACATCCATGCCCTGGATAGGGATCACCTACCCAGGCGGGATTCGAACCCACGACCTTCGGATTGGCAGGCGAGGACTTTACCCCACCGCCACCGAGGCCGGCGGTTTTCATAATTGCAATGTACAGAGCGTTGGCGTAGGTGAGAAGATAGATAGATGGGTAATTACTGCAGGGCTCGCGCGTGTTCTTTCATTTCGCAATACACGAAGGTCCAGGTACAACTTATCCTGTAAGTATTTTACAATCGTATTCATTATACCCTGCCCCCAGCAGTGGCGCGGCGAGGGGGATTTTTGGGTATATAACCACCCCAGAGCTCAGAGAAATTTTAAGTTTAATCCATTTTATTTAATTGGATTGATATTACTAACAGAATAGTGTAAGGATTAATAAAATATCCCTCAGAAAGCCGTAAAACTCACCATTTTGAACAATTTATCTTAAAATTCCGCAATTTATTAATCTCGCACCTACCGCTTATCCTGGTGGGTATTCCATACCCCAACACACCCCGGTATTAGTTGCACCTAAACCCCCCCAGCCGTAATTCGTAGCTGCGCCCCTGGCCCCCAGTATCGTATACTTGTTGCCCCGCCTGACAACCAGTCTGCCCCCCTCGCCAATAATCCTGGCTACGGCCCTGAACGACCTAGCAGGGTCCAATAAAAATGAAAGGGGCTGAAAGAGCCCCGGGCTTCCGGAGGCCGTCCGGTGCCTTGATAGCTATGACCTCATGATTTTTAAGAGTAGTTAAAATTCTTCGAAATGTTTAGAAATATGCTCGTGTGCTCGGAGAAGACCCTTTAACGCCGAGAAGTACGCATAATCCCATTAGCATTCTAAACTTGGTCCTGGAGAAAGGTGAAATTTATTTTTTTAAACTCTTTTCAACGATTCGAATGACGGGATCAAAGAGTAGGGGGAGAGAGATAAGAGAAAAATGAAAACTATGACCGCGCGGAACGCAAGGATAAGTGGCAGCTGGATGACGCTTATTATAAAAATGTTCTCGCTCAGGGACGCCGACTTACAAAAAATATTGGGGGGCCCAAACCGGGGATCCTGCCCCGGGGAATTTTATAAGCATGAGTTTTAAGTTTTTTTTAAATTTTAGAAGAGTCATATGATCAACATTAGAACCCTGATATCTCGACACTCCGGGGAAAATCGACAAGCCTGACACATTTTTTCCTCACACCCATAACGAATTTTTGAGGGGGCTCGGGCCCCCTCAGGCCCCATGGAGTCGGCGCCACTGTTCTCGCTAAGGGTAGGTTTGCTCGCATGGAGCATTTTGCGAGTTCGCTGAACCTTTCTCCCCGATCGAATTGGAACTTCCTCTTCCATTCCTAATGAGACCTACCCCGTTCCTTACTCCCCATCGCTTACCAAACATTCTTCCCTCTTAAAACGGATTTCTCAAACCAAGCCATCTGTCTGCTCCACATCTACAAGTTTCCTATCCTTGTCCACCAGGTCCAGCACTCCGTCATACCGCTCAACATTTGTCCACTTCACTTTCTCCATAGCTTCAGCGATTAACTATGAGTGGCGCCGTTAATTCCCTTTAATAATATATTAAACTATATTATTAACAGCATACTTTTGATGAACATTATGCGAGAGCTGACCTTATTTATTTTTGACAATGATGATTTGGATTAGATAACCTGATAATGTAACTTGATTTTCATGTTTACTCATGCCATAATGGTTACATGCAATATGAATTATTGTCACACAGATCAGGGGCGGTGTGTCCAGATCGGCAATCTCCGAGGGTCCCAAGCTTAGTGGCCCCCCACAACGATCGCGACTATCGTGAGGCGTGTGTGAAAGGTGTAATAAAATTTTTTTTTGGAATTGCAAAATTCTGCGTTTTCATTAGCTGATTTATGGACAAAATACACAGAGTAAAAATACTATAACAAATAAAGGTGTCAGAAGATAAAAGATAACTGATGCTTTCATTCAAGGGTTATCCGAAAAAGTTAGTTTAGAGCAGGGATGTGATCCGATACTGTGTTGTTGCCGTAAAAATAAGTAAACTCCGATCCGGGTTTCGGCCTTTTTATTCAGTAGCCACCAAGCAACTTTACACTGTCTGGTTTTACAGCAAAATAACCCCCGTCCGGCTGCGTCGCTGCAAATACGGGGTCGGGGGTTATTTTGCTGTAAAACCAGACAGTGTAAAGTTGCTTGGTGGCTACTGAATAAAAAGGCCGAAACCCGGATCGGAGTTTACTTATTTTTACGGCAACAACACATGGTGTCAGGTGTGTTATTATGTCGAATAAGCAAGTCGAAGGGATAGGAGGTCCTACCTGGTCCATACCCCAGCAGTTTTCCTTCGTGGCGGAAGATTGGCCAAGATGGAGTCGACGGTTCGAGAGGTACAGACGAGCTTCTGGACTCGCCAAAAAGCCAGAAGATGAGCAAGTCGACGCATTGATTTATGCAATGGGTGACGACGCGGACGATATACTATCATCCTTCAACCTATCGGCGGAAGAAGAAAAGAAGTACAGTATCGTGTTTGGAAAGTTTGAAGAGCATTTTGTCCCGAAGGTAAATATAATTTACGAACGTGCCCGTTTCAACAAGCGACTGCAAGGAGAGACCGAAACGGTGGAAGAATTCGTTCGTAATCTGCATATTCTCGCTAAAAACTGTAAATTTGGCACCCTGCGTGAAGAATTGGTGAGGGACCGTCTGGTAGTTGGTTTACGGAACGCCAAGTTGTCCGAAGGCCTACAATTGGATCCGGAGCTTACGCTGGAGAGAGCCGTTACAAAGGCGAGGCAAGCAGAAGACGTGCACAGGCAACAGACGCTGATAAGGAGTAACTCAGGGGAAGATAAAACAGTCCACTCGCAGGCACGAGGATCTGAGGTGGACGTGGTGCGGAAGAAGGCTCCACGGCACCAGAAGGCATCGACGTCAACAGCCGCCCTACCCGACCAAATGAAGGTGAGTGGTCGCAAATGTCCACGGTGCGGGAAAACGCCGCAGCACGCGTTCGCACGATGTCCGGCGCGTCAATCTGCGTGCGCCCTTTGTAAAAAGAAAGGACATTGGGCAGCAGTTTGCAGAACGAACGCGGTTGCTGAAATTGACAAGCGGCTACCGGGTGAAGACGACCATTTCTTTTTGGGAAGCATTTCGACGGGAGAAGAACCATGGAGGGTCTCACTCGTCATCGGTAACCAAGAAATCCCCTTCAAAGTCGACACAGGCGCGGATGTCACTGTCATCGGCGCCGAATTATTTAAAACGTTGAAGGGAATACAACTCGAAAACACCACAACATTCCTCCGCGGCCCAAATCGAAGCAGATTGCAGGCCAAAGGAAAATTCCGGTCACTTCTACGTTGGAAGGATCGCGTGTACGAGGACGAGATTTTCGTGGTGAATGGAGTTGAAGATGCGCTCTTGGGACGTCCAGCTATATCATCCCTGGGAATTTTGACTTGGCTGCGAGAAATAACAACTGGCCATCCGGAAGAAAATTACCAGGAACTTTTTCGTGGGCTAGGAAGAATGCCGAAACCTTACGTCATTCGCATCAAGGATGAAGCCGTGCCCTATGCGGTATCTACGCCGAGAAGAGTGCCCTTGCCATTGAGAGATAAGGTTGAGAAAGAAATCAAGAAAATGGTGGGGGAAGGAATAATAACGGCGGTAGAAGAGCCGACGGAGTGGTGCGCGCCCATGGTAGTAGTGCCTATAGCAGACGGAGGAGTTCGAATATGTGTAGATTTCACTAAATTAAATAAATGCATTCGGAAAGAACAGCACGAACTGCCAACCGTGGATGAATGTCTAACACTGATGAAGGCTTCAGAAGCGAAAATTTTCACAAAATTGGATGCTTGCAGAGGATACTACCAAATACCACTAGAGAGGGAATGCCGTCCGCTGACTACTTTCATTACCCCTTTTGGAAGGTATTGTTTTAACCGGATGCCGATGGGATTATCTTCAGCTGGAGAGCATTTTCAAAGACGAATGTCTGAAGCATTGACGGGGTTAAAGGGAGTAGTCAACGTTATGGATGACATACTCGTATTTGTAGCGACGCAGCCGGAGCACGACGTGAGATTGAACGCCGTCCTCCAGCGTCTTAGAGAAAATGGGATCACGTTGAATCGCGAGAAATGCCGATTTCGGGTCGCAGAGACAAAATTCTTAGGTCATGTCATATCGGCCGAGGATGGAATCAAGCCAGATCCTGAAAAAATTACGGCAATAGAGAAATTGCCGCAGCCCGAAACGGTAGCAGAGATACGTCGATTTCTTGGAATTGTGCATTATCATCTGAAATTTCTCCCTCACTTGGCGGATGTTACCCAACCGTTGAGAGAGCTGATGAGGGAAAAAGAGCCTTTGCCATGGGCTGCTACGCACACCAAAGCTTTCCAAGAATAGATTACCAAGCAAAGATTTCCAAGCAAAGATTAACTAGTGCCCCATCATTAGCCATGTACGAGACAAATCGACCGACAAGAGTATTAGCCGACTCATCGTCATATGGATTGGGAGCTACACTAGAGCAGCGGCAGTCAGATGGTGATTGGAGAGCGGTATGTTTTGCGTCACGGACGTTGACAGATACCGAAAGACGCTACGCCCAATTGGAAAAGGAGGTATTAGCGCTTACCTGGGCGTGTGAAAAATTAGCAAATTATTTAGTAGGCAAGAAATTTCTTCTATGTACGGATCATAAACCACTCGTGGCACTATTGGGAACAAAACCCCTCAGCGAATTGTCCGCCAGAGTGCAGCGTTTCCGTATGCGCCTCATGCGTTTCGACTATGAGGTAATTTATGTTCCCGGAAAGAAATTGTATACGCCAGATGCTCTCTCACGATCACCAATCTCCAAAACCCCAAAAGAAGGCGATATTCTCACCGATGAAGACGTGGAATTGTACGTCGAAGCTGTGAAAGCGGATTTACCAATGAGCGACAAACTCATGAAGGAAGTGTTGAAAGCGCAACGAGAAGATGAAAGAACTCGACGAATAACTAAGTATGTGAAAGAAGGCTGGCCACGTAAAGAGAAACTGCTGTTGGAGGATACCAGCTTCTACCACGAACGAGCAAATTTTTCCCTCCTTGACGGGCTACTAGTCAAGGGGACCAGGGTTTACATCCCGGAATCATGGAGGAAAGAGATATTGAGCCGTATCCACGAAGGTCATCTAGGTATTTCAAAGTGCCGGAGGCGGATGCAGCAGTCGGTGTGGTGGCCAGGAGCATCCCATCAAATACTGGAAATGATAAGCAAGTGCCCGGAATGTCTCGAACGTCGTCCATCGCGAGTAGAGCCGTTGAGACCTACGGAGACACCGGCACGGCCCTGGCAGATGGTGGGAATGGATATTTTTCATAGCAGAGGGCGTGAGTACTTAGTCATCGTAGACTACTTTTCAAAATACCCTGAAGTCGCGTATTTGGAAAATACGCGGGCCACGAACGTGATAGCGAAAATAAAATCAATATTCGCACGTCACGGAATCCCGCAAGTAGTCCGAACGGACAATGGGCCACCGTTTGGAGGAAGAGAGTTCCAGGAATTCGCGAACAAATACGGAATGGAGGTCGTAACTAGCAGTCCATACTACCCAAAGAGTAATGGACTAGCGGAAGCAGCGGTGAAAACGGTAAAAAACATACTGGCGAAAGAAAGAGACCCGTGGTTGGGGTTTCTTGCATACCGTGCATCACCCATGGAGTCGGGGTATTCCCCAGCGGAACTACTAATGGGACGTAAGCTGAGAACGACTTTGCCATTTCATCCTACGAAGTTGAATCCCAAATGGCCCAGCCTCACGGTCCTACGGGATAAGAATAAGGTCATCGCGGAGAGACAGAAGAGGAACTACGACCGACGACACCGGACGAAAGAACTACCCCTATTGCCTGCGGGAGCCACCGTTTGGGTGAGAGATCGTCGGGAGTATGGAACGGTTGTCGGAGAGTCGGGCCATCCCCGGTCCTATCTCATTGAGACGGGTAGTGGAGTCATCAGGAGGAATCGGGTGGCGCTGACATTAGCTGAACGGCAGCCGAGTATTTCGAGTGATTATGAAGCATTTTTTCCAGACCTCGAGTCTACAGCGAAGAGCCACAGCCCACCAGAGACGGGAGTATTCAGGACGAGATACGGACGACTTGTGCGTCCCCCTCAACGATACACTCCTTAGACCCGTTTCCCTGTTCCTTTCCCTGTTTTATTCAGTGTTTTTTCAGAAGGAGAGATGTGGCGGGTTCGTCGCGGAGGCCCCATTTAATGACAACCCCGGATAGACAGCGGGCGCCGAGGTCGCGGAGCTGCGGGAGCGACGGATATAAAAGGCCGTGTCTTGCGGCAGACGGGGGTTATTTTGCTGTAAAACCAGACAGTGTAAAGTTGCTTGGTGGCTACTGAATAAAAAGGCCGAAACCCGGATCGGAGTTTACTTATTTTTACGGCAACAACACAGATACGAAACTTTACGTTTCGTGCCCCATCGGAAAAGGCACGAAACGATCCGATTCATTTCGGACCATGTCGGCACGAAAATTTTCACTTTTAAAAGTTTGGGATCCCATACACTTTATTTCCAGCGTCGTATAGTTTCGTGCCGCGTGGCACAACATTATCCGAAAAAGTGGTTGAAGTGCCTGACCGTGCGTATGTGGCGCGCGGGTTTTGGTAAGGGACCGCCGCGGGCACAAAAGACCAGCAGTGAATGTCCCTCGAGCCCAGGCCCTTCCTCGAACTGAACGACCCTTTTCTATTCCCTCCGCGCGGTCATCCACTGCTATTTGTGGTGTTTTTTCCAAAAAAATATTCGTAGCTTACCTCATATATCTGAATATATCTGAAGTTAGACATGCATTCTTCATTTTTCGCTTATCACAAGGAGATTTCAATCGGAGTTCTAGCGTTAATATCAACGGAGTTCATTTTAATCTCTCAACGCTCTCTGTTCTACCGAACCCCCTCCTTGTTTAGCTCCATAGCTTCAAAAATCCCTTCCCTGGACCTATTTTCCTCTGACACTAGTTACAAAGCCACCTTAAAACGCCATCTGAATAATTCACAATTGTCTAATCAATAGTGCCCCTTCTTATGTGTAATATAATTTTGTTTTCTGTTAGTTTTTATTTTTTTGTGCTATTGTTTGTTATCTTTTAGGTATTATTTATTTAATGAACAGCCAATGTAAAAGCCTTTGTGCCGTTTTTGGTGATGAAATAAATAAATAAGTAAATAATTCCAAATCAGCCGATATGGGATAGAGATGGTCTAAATCTGTCAATATGATCGTTAGAACTTCGCTTAAAATTTCTTCACGCTCAGACAAACACAAGGAATTGATTTTATATATTAAATAATCGATGGGAACAACAAATATTTGATTATATATAACTCGGCTATTTCAGTCAATTGACCGTGGACTAGCGCTGTGAGGGAGTCTTTTAATCCTTGGAACAGCGGCCGAGGAAAAGGATCGGTGTCCCGCTGAGTTGGGTACCAGCCTTAGGACGGGTGCGAACTTCTGTTTTCTTTCCGCGCGAGAGAGCTTCGTACAGGGGGTGCAAAAAAATTTCAAGGGACTCCTATAATAATGTGGAAGAATTTCCCTCGACGAGGCTCCGGCGCGAAAGTGTGCATAAATAGTCCCAAATTTTAATTTGTTCAGAAAATATTATTATAATATTCATTAATATTATTTTATCTTATTTTATAATATACATGCAATTTTTATCCATGTGGCAATCACATAAGGATTCATTCCTCCCTGCAAAACACCTGATAAAATCTTACTCCACTGCAAAGTCACATGGATGCTAAAATTCTATGCATTGGAGATCATTCATCTGGAGAGAAAGGAAAAAAAAGATTGAACATTATATTGTACAGTCTCATAAACTTAATTTATTAAATGGTCAACTTTTTGCAAACCATGCACGTATCCTCACATTCCATTCTCAAATAAACATACTACCTTCCCGGACCCTGCCCTTCCGAAATATTGTCCAATCTCAATTGCCATACTTGGTTTACTTATACGTAGCCGCTCACTTCTCGCGTTGGAAACCCCAACTCCTTCCCACCTTCTTTACTCCTTCCGTCTCATTATCCCTAGACGCCCCGGACTCTTGACCACTTCACATTATCTCCTTAACTATGTCTTCACTCGATGCCCAAACCTTCTCAAACAACTCCTCGGCCCTTTCTTTAAGAGTGGACAACCCCAGCATGTGCCGTATAATCCCTCAATAGTCCCGAAAACGTAGCTTCTCCCGCCCCTTCCCTTTTTCTCCCGCGCGGAATTCCCCAGCTCGTTACCTCATTTGAGTGGCCAACGACCTTTTCTTCTCTTACCCTCCATTCATTCTTTCCTAGAATTTTTATGGATAAATGTTCTTCCTCTCTAGCCCCTCTTCGCCTTTTAAGTGAGTGAGATGTAAGATCCGAAACTATACTCCAACTATTGAAATTTCTGCTTTAAAGTGCTTTTTCGCATCGGATCACATCCCTGGTTTAGATATTTTAGATTTCAGTGCAGTTTCAAGGAACGAATTCATTATATACACAAAGAACTATAATAACTTATTAAATTTTATAAAATGTGAAATTCTAACTTTTCATTGTATTTTTTTCATACAAAATTGCTCTTTTTTATTAACTTTTACCTGGTTTTTAAGAGCCAGAATAGCGTCAAAATCCATTTCCGGGTATGCAATTTCCTAAAATATTCCGGGGGAGGATCCCCGAATCCCTCGGTAATGAGATCCAGCCGAGGGCCCCCAATCACTCCAGACCGCCCCAGGATGAGATATTATTTGAGAAATTATAAATTTAAAAATCGCTATTACAGTAAAAAGTACTCGTTTAGGTCAATATGTGACCAAATTTGTTCTCGATGAGAAGTTCATTAATTTCCGACGATTGGAATTTCGCTTTTATTTTGACGAAAAACAACCCATAGAAAGTTTTTCAAAAATTTATGTTTCAACGGGCATTTATCGTGCTTACTTTAGTTTTAGTTTCTCTTACCACTATCAAAGGCAATATAGAGATGAGAATTTTGGACTTCCTTTACATCTCTTTGCATTCGTTTGAATTGCATGCAGAATTTTTAATAAAAGGTTAAATATAAGTAGATTTTCATTTCATCACATCATTTTGTTTTTTAGAATTCTGCGCAATTTTTTATTTTTAAAAGAGCGGCAGCTACACACATTTGTAATGCTGGCTTCCCTAGACTGGCCTCAAGTGATGTTAGCCTGACGAAGCAGCAGTGTGACGCTGTTGCTCTTTCCCATAGAAAATTATAATTGCCGAGTCCAAAAATATTTCCTGATGGCATTTTAAAAACTATAAATAATTCCGGGGCTTCTGGCTGAGTAAGTAGATTCATCAAAACTGTTGTTTTCACAATTTGAGTATGAATCCTTGAATTTTTTCTCAGTACCTTATTCTTTGTCGCCCAAAATATATATCATACTTCAATCGATCCCACTGTGTTATAATTTAAAAAAAAATTACATGCATCTTTGCAGAAGAGGTTTATTTAACTTATCCCTTACCCAAGATATGGAAAAAATCTCCAAAGCGATTGTGAAGACATTAATTTTAAATCTCACCACACTGAGAGCAATGTAAAATTTTAAAAATTCCAGGATGCCTACTGTATTATCAAGTCAATCCATATCCGGTATATGACTAGTTGGTGAATCTGAATTAAGGACTGAAGGTTTTCTTAACTGACATATCATGGGGCTTACGGTATGCATTACGAGATCATAAAATGCTCTTATGGACAAGGTTTTTCGGCCCATGGTATAGACATTCATTGGAAGCCACTAACAATAATAGTGATATAATATATAATGATTGAATAGAAAGGATTTTTGGCGACCATTCCTTATACTTAAGTAAAGACTTCCTTGATTCTGGGAATATTGTGTGCGACTTCGAAGAGCATTTGAGTAGAAAGGGGGAACATCAAGCAGAAGAAATCGTTAGTATTGGAGTTTTTACACAAAAACATTTTGGGAGGATATGAGAAAATAAAACTTTTGCTTGCGGCCTTCATTCAAAAAGAGTTTTTAATCAATACTTTCGAAAGTTGAGCGCACCAGAGTGAATAGTAGATATCTGAAGTTGAATCATATTTATGAACGAATGAATGAAAAAAATGTTCAAAACGCATTCCTGTCCAGAATGGGTCTTATTTTTGATCTACCAAAGGCAGGTACGACCAATGACGGCAATACTGCGAGATGCTACTTCGTAAATCCAGCGCTATCAGCTGAAATTTCAGGTAAATTGTAACAGTTCCTTCAGTGATATGATAATAGATACACGAAGTAGTTTATTCCAAAAATATTCTAATGTAATCAATTGGAATTTGAAATTTAAAACTGTCGAAAGTTGATATTGATTTAAAATACCATAAAATATATGGAAGTGGAAATAGTATTTTTACTCCAGGGAATTCACACTGTCAACTTACTGGGTTTTCTTAATCGTTAATCAGTTAGGATGTTATTATTACGTGAGTTGGTAAATTATTAGTAATCGACAATCATAATAGAACGCCATCTACAATTCTCCTCCAGGAATTTATGAAGACCTAACTACCGGCTTCTCGGTAAATTTAAGAGCTGTCTGGGCTGGAATTCGAGTAAATGATAAAATTTTCTCAGCTTATTGCCTTATAACAGTTAAAATCTATGTAAAACTCCATCCATGGTTTCATTTGCCGACTCTTCGCTAAGTTTTACTGCATGGTGCAAAATGCCATACTTCCCATTGGACAGCTTTCCGAAGAGGCGTTGGAAGCCCGACCCAAGGATATAAGAGAATATCGCGAAAAACGCACCAGGAAAGTTTCTAGAATTGCCACAAATTATGACCTTTTCCATAGGCTTCTGCTTACGTCAGATCATTTGATTTCTTGCTCTGCGAGGGTTCCCAGTAAAGTAAAAAAATTACCAGTGGAGAAAAATCTTCAGGTGAGTAGCGAAAATATTTTAGAATATGAGGAGTCTTCATCCTATGACTCAGAATAGAATTAAATGTGGCACACCTTTTTTTTTTTAATTTGGTATAAAAATATTTATCAATGGTATTAATTTTTATTATTACGCTTCAATCTTTTACCGTAACCCTTCCCTCCGTAATCTCACTGCTGATGATCTCCTCTCTCAACTTGACATAACGCCCTTAGGGCGAAGACGTACTCTAAGTGACCTCAGGTTTTTCCACCGAATCATGAATGGCCACTTCAGGTCTAACGACATTCTTTAAATGTTCTCCCTCCGTGTCCCTTCCCGTAAAACACGGAACTCATCTCTTTTCCATCTACCTCTCCACCGTTTATCAGTGACCCAGAGATCCCTTACCTACCGGCTACCTCTTACCTACAATTCCATCAAAGCTCCTTCTGTTGACATAACATCATCAATTTCATCATTTACGACCGCCATCAGGAAACTTCCTCTTTAAATCCCTCTTTCTTTGTCCACCCTTCCCAAATAGCATATGAGCGCATGAGGCGTTCATAGAAGTGGAGTATTATGTATATCTGAGTGTATTTAATCAAGTTTTATTTTTTGTCGTTGTTTCTTGTTCCACTTTATTATTTATCCATTTGTTTAAAAAATCCAATGTAAAAGGTCTCATGTACTGTTTTTGGGTTTATTGCAAATAAATAAAAAAAATAAATAAATGACCGAAATTTCAGGTTTAAAAGGCTCAATAACAATTTTTTTCATCGCATACTTTATGATAAGCTACGAGATAGCTTAAACATATTTAAAAATGGAAGAAATTCTGTTTTCCCTTTGATATTCCCACATCAAAATTTCGACTTGCCCCTGGTATCTATGGTTCTCGCATAACTTTCCCCTATTTTTAAATTTTATTCCCCTCCTAAACATATTTCTTGGTTAAATCATCCTAAATAAGTTTCATTGTGTCCATAAAATACTCAATGCGCTAAAAGTTTCATTAATTTAGCAATACTTTAGACTGTAGCGATTTTTGGCTAGCTTTTTTCGATTTCAGCCCACTGTGCGGCGTAGCGATTCGAAAAATACACAATTCACAAAAGAGGACTCATCGTGTCAATCCTGATGTAAGTTGATCCTTATGATCAATTGCTGTTATTCACTCATAATCATGACGATTTCCACAGTAAGAATCCCATTGCGTGCAAGACATTCGGTACGTATGTGAACCAAACAGCAGAATTCGAACAGAAATAATCCGTGTTTGGTCCTAAGGGACACATACCAGCATAGTTTGCGAACATATATGCCCTTTTACACTTCTAATTAGAAAAATAAACAACTACCCACTTCAACGTAATCTACCAAGTAACCAAATAGGAATTACATATTTACCAAACGGGCAAGTGTAATGAGACCGGGAAATCAATAGAAAAAGTAATTAAGAAATATACGTGATTAATAAATTATTTCCAATGGTAAATCATTAGAAAACTTACACAAGACGTCAATACTTGATTACACAGCGGGGATAACCCCCCCTAAAATAAGAGTTCAGAGAAATTTTAGTTTAATCAATTTTACGTAATTGGATTGATATTAGTTATAGAATAGTGTAAGGATTAATAAAATATCCCTCAGCCGTAAAAATCACGATTTTGAAACATTTCTCTAAAAAATTATTCTGGGGTAGGGCCCGCGCACCTCCTGAATACCCTAGCGGATACTCCATGCCCCCAAAACACCAGTATTAGTTGCGCCTAAACCCCCCACCTCCCAGCCTTAATTCCTAGCTGCGCCCGTTTCCATGCACGTGAATTACTAATATACCAAAATTTTATTCATTGCAAAAAAGTGCAAGTCTTGCTTTGTAACGCCCTAATACGGCTGATCATTTAATATACTCCGTTTTCAATTATAATTTGAGAAGAAAACATTATAATGAAACATTGTTCTCCCAAAATGATTGCAATCATATAACCCAAAGCCTATATGTCACCTACCTGGAGCTAGCTGGCCAGACGAGCCTGGAAAAAAGGAAAACAAAATAAACTAAAACTTTTCTGTTGCCTTTTTCTGTGAAATAACAAACAAGCATTAATTTAATATGATTTGAGTTTATATCATTACATTTTAAATTCTTTATATCTCTGAATCGGCATTTCAACTTTACGATCTCGAAAAATACTATTTCTGGATCAGCAGGGCGATACAGGACAGTTGGCACACTGAAAGATAGGGGCACTAATAAACGTTCCACTAATTTCCATAATGAACCCAGTCGGTGAGGTCGGTATGGAGCAGGAGAGGAAGCCGCCATGGACCAATAAACTCTGACGTCACCACAGCCGGTTTCCATGGTGATCGCCATCTTTATTTACAAACAAATCTGAGTTAGAGCAGGTTCTCCAAAAGGGAGTTCTTCCAAACCGAATTTCTATTTTCATCGGTACAACTAAGCCAACGCATCACTCTTATGGTCCCCGACCCTCCTAATTTTTATCCTAAGCTCGATTTGGACTGACAGAAAAATTAATGGACATTTAAATACGCGTAAGATTTCAATTTCAGACATTTTGGTACAAGTTGATTTTTTGACGTTGTTTCCCAAACTTTCCCATTGAGTACTTCATTACCATCTGGCAACTAATGTGTTGCACCAACATTACCTGTGTCTTTTTCTATCAAAAGTTAATCGGCCTAAATGTAATAAAGTATTGGTAATTGTCTATATTAATGAACTATATGGGGAAATTGAAGGTTCTTCTTCATTAGAAAATTCTTTAAGAAGGATTTGTGTCGACTGAGTGAGGACGTCATGTCGGAGCGAGGACCCCCCTCTCGCATGAGGGCAGAAAAACTTGCCATCAAATCAATCGCCTCGCGATATAAACGAGCGTCTTTTTATCTACTCTTTACAAAGGAAAATAAGTTTCTTAAGAATTGGATAGGGAATTAGTCTATCGGACGTGGTAATGCTGCTGAGTAGAGTGTAATGTAGCGGTAATTCAAAAGATGTAATGCTGTTTCGGATGAATTATATCATCCCCGCTAAACTGTACCAAACATAGATATTAAAACAAGATAACTTTTAAACGCCCTCTTTCGGAGAGACATTGAGTCATTCGTTAAATGTTAGCAATTGAATAATTTGTATTTTAATGTATTTGTATATTAGCGTATTTCACGACAATTTTCGCGGGAAATTTTATTGCGATCCCACAGAATGATAATTCGCAATTCAGGTTTGTATCCCGCGTTTCGTGTGCAGTGTGTTATATTCTGTGTGTGATATGCAGTGTGTGGTAGCTTCAAAGTTTATTTACGGGTAACTCTGGCGGATTCCCTTGAATAACCATGTCAGTATGCCCCCTCTATCGGAAATTTAAGTGCTAACCAAGGTTATCATTTAGCATAGACATGTTGAGTGAAAGAATCTAATTCTACACAGGTTCCCCACAGGCAAACTAAATTTTTATAAATCAATGCTAAAAAAATTATGCAGGTGGCGTGAACTCCCACAACGCGAGCATCGCTCCATGCAAACCGAGACTATAACACAAATACACTCACATACTAAGCCAAATTTTACCAAAGGTTAGTAAATAATATATTATATCCATGCAAGGTTAGAATCATGTAAAGTGTTCACCGCGAAGGAATACAGGTAAAATAATACTAAAAAATATTAGTTAAAGTCGTCCGAGCGAACTAAGATTTTACATACAATTTTATAGAGTTGATGTTATTTAAAATAAAAACAACTCATCCTTCGAATGGTGCAAAAATATTAACCCCTTGCCACGCTCCAATTGCAATTTCGAAATGTTTGCGCTGAAATATAAGCGATTTAAATTACATTATGATGTAATAATGTTATAAGAAACACGCTAAAATTGTAACGATTTATCATTAAATTATTGTTTCAAATGCCATTTTAGTACATACCTACAATTTTCATTGAAATCCCTTGGTACTTGTGAGGTACCTACGTGGAATTTTGACTGGCATTCTAAGGGTTAAGAACGAGATAGAATTCGAAATACGGAAAATCAAAATACGAAAAATCCTGGTAGTAACGGTATGTAACCAAGGATTGGATTGTTACAGTGACGGATAATTCTGCGGCAGCTAACCTTAAAATAGTCAAAATCCATTTAAGCATATTCTACGTGGCCTTCGTATTACTTCCATGCCATTTTTGTAGAGCCGATGGCTACGAGTTTCGCCTCGATGATGTCGCCTCGAAAATAACCCAAACTAAATGGTAATTATGAAATAAACCAAGCTGTACTTAAGAGTAATAAACTAAGTCTTTACTCATGATGGCAAAATCACCTAGCCCATAAGTTTTCCCTGTTGGCGCAAATACTCTTCTTTCGCAGGCCAAAAAATAGCAAATGCAATTGTGAGAAAATGAGTAATACTTTCTGAGGAAAATGTATCCCTTTTGCTCGAGCAATCTCTTTTCGAAACGTGTAACTTAAGATACCATTCAGTGCATTAAAATGCATTTAAGTTAATGCAATTCACTAAATCATGTACCACGGGGAATGTGTCAAAGAAAAAAAAACAGAATTGACGGACGAAAATGAAGTTATTCCTCAAACATTCTCAAAATAAATAATAATAAGACTGTGTATGTGAAGGTATGGCTTTTTGGATTCAAGGATAAAATATAGGAATACTTGGGACAGAAAATGTCACCAGACGAGGAAATTCATGAACGATGCACTAATACAACATGCGGCCATTCAAGAGGGTCTTAGGTAATAAAATTATATCGAATAAAAAGAAACATGTCCTGCAGTTTCATAGTTAAATCCATTGAGTAACCCACCCCAGTGTATAGAGCTCAATGCTTAAACCACGCAAAAGACAGTGGTGCGTCTTGTCTGTGGGAATGGGTTTTTGGCGACGAGATGCACGAAGAATGCGGAAATGATAGAACTTATCCGAAATGCAGAAAGAGTGAAGGGGTCAGTAAAGGGGTAATCGGTCCTTACGGCGAAGAAGGGAAGGTAACGCGGCGAAACATTCACGTCTCCATTCATTTTGTGCTAAATTCACAATGAAAACACACCGCAAGTCGAGTGATTGCGCAGAAAATACTCGAGAACTCACCAAAAACGGCCAGCAATCCACAAACCAAGAAAGGAAAGCGTCCAATGATGTCCATGACTGGATTCTCTTCCGGAGGCAACTCACCCGAGCAATGAGGCTACAGTGAAGACACTGACCGCTGCTATCGACCGATGAAGACTTTGAACTCAGGGTCATTATGCCTTATCACGAGCACGAGAGAATGGTTTTACCGCTTCATCAGCTAATATCCCGAATCAATTCAAGCAGACAAGAACAACAGTCCACTCTGGCAAATCTACATAATCTTGAAAGCACCAAATTTGTCATCGACTCGCTGAAAAAGGGCAAGGAGGTTTCATGTGCGATAATACTTTGATTACCCGCCAACTGGAGGGGATGGGACAGAAGTCGATGATACGTCCTTTTCGTTTGTCCACACAAATATCATTCGTCGGCCCATGGGGACATAGGCCCAGAGCTAGCTCAGCGCTCTCTCATTGACATCGGGCGTTGATGGATTCAATGCAGCAAACTTCATAAAAATGATTTATTGTAAAGCCAATAATAAGTAAACTAAACAAGTTAAGAACTCAGGCTTACATATTAAAGTTACTTTCAGTTATCAAACAAAATATAAATATTTAAAATTAAAGCAGCATCTGAAAAGCAGAATGCATTTAACATCGTACTTATAGTCAATTTCACAGGATGAATCGGGTGTACAAAGGTAGCAAACAATAAATAATTTTGGAAAATGAGATAATACATGAATGAAAACATTTAACAAAAACCATAACATACTTGATGATAATTTCAACGATATCATATAGCTACATACATTTTTGGGAGGCAAATAAATACTTTCACAATGATGATCAAAAGTATGAATATTTTTTCAACAATCACAGTCTATTGTCAGGCTCAAAAGTTCAAGCCGCTTTACTCTTAAGTAATTTCACCATTGGATTTTAAATACTAACGTCCACACAGACACATGATCCAACAGGATCATAAGATTTCAAACTCTTCTGATTGGAAGTCATCGTCGCCGCTGTCGGGAGGGGAGGGTGGGGAGGGGAAGTGCGGTGCCGTCGCCGTGTCCGCGCGCCCCTCACAAAACACGAACATGGGGTACTCGGCCTTCTGGTGAGGCGGCACCACAAGCTGAAAAGAGAAACACACGCCGCTCGCTCAGCGCATCTCCACTGATGAGAGTCAGCTTCCAACGGGCGGCACGCGTCCGCGGCGGGACGAATCGAGTCTCGGACCTGGTGGAATGCCCTAAAGAATAGCCGACCCAATCAAAGGTCATATATATGGATGTCAAATGAAGGCAAGTATCACGTCCCGAAGAACGGGTAGGAGGGTTCTTACCACAACGCTTGGTGGCCACATATTTGATTTGATAACAATGACAGGCGACTGGATGCTTTTTCTGTGAACTAAGTACCTAATTAACGGCATTGAAAAATCACACAATTAATTTTGAGCATTTTAGAGGGAATGCGCTCGACTTTAAAGAGCACATACATAGGGACCAGCTCTACCGCCTAAGGAACACATCCAATGGCGTAGCCACGGGGGGTTCCCCGGTTACAACCCCCTTTTTCCTTGAGCCTTTAACGCTTGTCGCTTTTACTTCATCCAATTTATACACTTTATTTTAAAAAATACTCGTACACTGTTTCACTCACTTTTTTTGAGTCCTAAAAGGTCACATTTTCAGCATCAAAAATCCCACAATTTTCGGGGGAGGACCCCCTTTGCCCTGGGGTGTTTTCCATACACCCTGGAAGGACCCCGAATTCTCCGATAAACCTTTGCAAAATCATGGCAATGCCACTGAACACACCTGACGAGGATTGGGGAGACCTGGGGTCGAATACCAAGCAAGGCAAACTATATTAATTCTAGGATTTTTAGCACTGAATTTCCTTATTTATATTTGACAATATTTACGAACTAGGGTGGATTATGGGCAACGATTTTGATGTTAATGAATATTTGAATTATGGTTCCAATTTAAAGGCCTGGCTATCCGGTACATTTACATTTAAAGTTCATGTCTAATGAGCATGAATGAACACGAAAATGTACCGTCTAACCACCCAACTTGTGCGAACGAATTTACAGAAAATAGAACCTTTTTCTTATTTGGTTAATGAATTCGTGAATGTTCCATTCCGGTCCAGAGAAATCACTCATGCAAACAGACTAACTCATATGTGCTAATGTATCGTGGAAACAGGCTTTCAGGAAGATGACTAATATAACGCATTCCCCATATCATTACAGCTGTTTTACATGGGGCACGTAATTGAGCAGGTTAGAACTGCATTAATTTCTTATTATGGAGGGCAATAGGGAAATTGCATACTTTTTATAAACAGTATGCTGATATACTACAGTAAACACTTAGTACCGCAATATACTTTTTTCCGCTTAAAATTCAGTTTATACACTAGAAAATGACTCCCAAAAGTCTCCCGAGTTTCGCGGGCTAAAAAATACCGCCCCCACTAATTTTACGTCGTGACGTCATAGTTCAGTAGGAGTCCCAAGATCCAAGCCCAGTATCTGCAGGTTTGGAAGAGCCACGTTGCGTTTAAAGGAGAACATAGGCGAAATAAGGAAAAATTACAAGTGGTGCATTGCTCCTCTGTGCAATAACACCCCATAAAAAATTTTCCTCTGCATTCCCACGGAGGAAATTAGAAGAAAAGCCTAGATGCATGCCGTCTGTCGGGATGAGCGTTACGGAAAAATAAGAGTATAATAAACGGAATGATAAACCCGTGTGCTATGTGAGCGAAGATAACTTTAATATTAATAATATTTCCATACTTCATTGACTGAATAACTTGAAACTGAGATTTTTCGATAATTCGGCCGCCGTAGAATAAAAACTCAACTTCTCAACTAAAATCGAGATATGTGTTTCTCGATGGTTACGATGGACTCAAATTATTTACGGCACTTGTTCAATTTCAGTTACGGAAGCACATAGAAAATTCCATGACGTTTAAAATCAAGGGAGGAAATATGAAAATATGGAGCAACGTTGATCCTAATGCATTCGAGTGCCAGCCAAGAAGACAGCGTTTTCTTCTACTGTCGGCGTCAAAATGATGTGCCGCTGTACTTTGCAAATTTATATCCTGGCTTCACTGCATGCTATAATAATGAACTATACGTCATTTTAAAGGAAATTTTATCCTAAATTCTGATTTATTTTATTACAATAAAAATTGAAAAATGTAGACACGGCCAGTGCAATAAATGACTCCGCGCACCGAAAAATAGGGTAGTTTCCTTCATCAAAGAAAACGATAGGCATTGATTGCGATTCGTTACCCACCATTAGTGTATTCATAATACACAAATTATTTGGTTTTTGAAATACCGGTTTAGACGAATGGCAAGGGTCAAATTTTATCCTCATTTGAAAAAGGCCAGATTGGCGCCCATGCGATTCCACTCCGCGTGACGTCACAGGGACCTAGTTTCTACACGAGAGGATAGGAGTTATACATCGTCTGAGGTTACCAATGCATGCATGAGGCACAGAGCTCAGGGAAACATGTCTTAATAATCACCTATTAAAACTGGCTAAGGTCGGAAAGTTTTCTTCGTTTGATAAGGTATAAATAAACCTTTTTTAAGCCACGCGCTACCATTCAGCAAGGTACTCAGCTATCCACTAGCATCCTGCGTCCTATCAGCGCTCAGAGTCTCGATCAAGGTCACTTCACAAGGAGAGAGGGGGAACCAGAAATGCGTCGCACGGACTTTCCTACTTAAGCGTCGCGTTTTTGCGCGCTTGAAATTTTTCACTTTTCATTTAATCGCGAAAAATATATATCGTCATTTAAAAATCTAAAGGCGCGAAATACGTACTCCAGGAGTAATAATCTTTCGATTTAGGCAATAAGAAAATAATAGGAAACCACCCTGTCGTTTTGTCATCTTCATGAACTTTGCAACTCAGCCTAAGGAAAACTACTACGTCTACAGCATTCATCTTCCACATTAATTTACACTCATCAGTGCGGATTAATAAAATGGCTTTTGGGTATTTTTAGAACTTATATTTTGTTATAAATTAATGAAAATATTTAAACATTATCTTGTCCCATAGTTTACCCCGAAAGATAAAGGAAGTTGTAGATGGAAAAAGAATGGAATCCAGAGGTGGTCACAAAAAATTAATCGCAGCATTCTTTGATTTTATTCTACGCCGTTGCTTGCTTTTCAGAAAAAGTTGAGTCACAAGAGGAATGTTCCGCGGCCCTTGATTTGGAAACTGTGGAGATATAGGAAGCCGTGTGGATCAGCAATTTCCATTTAGTTGGTTGTCAGGATAAACCAAGGATCCATTTAAAGGTTGTCAGGCCATCGCATAAAGATAGGACTGATGTGCACCACAGGGGAAATGGGGTGTTTGAGGGAAAGTCAAACCCAAAGTTGCCCAAAGAATGTGCAGTTCTATGTTGCTCTTTCCCCAGTTAAAACCAAATAGAAATTGGATTGGGATGATATTTTCACCACGGGTTCCAGTGATAGTGAGAGTGCAGGCAGTGGCACCGACTCCATGGGGCCTGAGGGTGCCCGAGCCCCCCCAAAAATTTGTTATAGATGTGAAAAAAAAATGGATAAGGCTTGTCAATTTTCCTCGGGGTGTTCAGATATCGAGATTCGAGTGATCAGGGCTCTAATGTTGATCAAATGACTCTTCTAAAATGCTTAAAAACTTAAAATTCACTACTTATAAAATTTACCAGAGCGAGGTCCCCGGTTTGGGCCCCCCCAATATTTTTTGTAAGGCGGCACCCTTGAGTGCAGGTGATCACGGTCATCGTCGAAGGTCATCCCTCTAGGATTTCCGATACGGAATTTTTAAGTGACAACCGATCGCGCAATGACGATTAGCTCGCCTTTAGCGTAGGTTTCAGATATATCGTTAGAAAAGCTCCCAAAATGTATTAAAGACTCTGTTTGGAAAATATTCACATTTTAATGCTACTTTAGGAAGGCTTTCATTACAAAAGTAACTTATTAACACCTGAAGACGTTGTGTTTATTATATTGGTCGAAGTGCGATTGACCGATTCTTTCTGCAGAATAGGAAGTGGCTTCGGGGTTTTTGAGTCACAAGATGGTAGATTGTGTTGGAAGTTCGTCTATATTATCGCTACTAAATTGAAACATTTAATAGTCTGGCTTCCTCAGAGCTTCCTGTCGCCCTCCAGGCAAGGTATTTTTAAGTTGAAAGTATCATCGACAGCTTCGAGGTGGAAATAAGTTCACCATAAGACTCTCTACCGGACTGCCAAAAGAATACACATTTCACATGAGTATACGCTTTCGCCAATATTATACGCAAGTCTCACTTTGTTATGAACAATAAAACATTTCAGATGCACATCAGCTACCTTTCCATTTCTCGGCATCGACTTTCGGCGCCGACGAAGTCTACAGTTTCACTAAAATACCCTGTTATCATGATGGAATCAGTAACAGGAAGCTTGCTAGGATCAGCCTAAGAATAACTATATTCCTTCATCTTTACGCAATCTATCGCTTTCAATGGAGGAGAAATAGATCAAATAATAGCTCTGAAGTCACAATGAACAATTCCGATACGTCTGCACTTCAATAAAGGAATCATAACCACGCCGACGCATGTATCCAAGTATGCAACCTCTACTATGGCCGTGCCTCCTCGTACTGAACTATGACGTCACTTTTCTACCAGCCAATCATCGGGCGTTTTCGCTTCTCACTTGCATTTGAAAATTCTCGTGAACTTTGATGCATTAAATATCGCAAACCACGTCATAAAATAATTAAAAAACTTTCACCGAGGTATGCAAACATATATTTTTATATAATTTTGGGGCTATTGATTATGTCTGAAATATATGCAAGTTCCCTATTGTGCAAATTCACGCACTAAATTAGAACGAGCTATTTTGCCAATTTCACATTCATGCATTCTCGCATGCGTTCTAGCAATCCACCGCATAACATGACGCAATTTTGACTATGCCTTCGTACACACATCAGATAGTGCAATTATGTGCTCAACGTAAAAACGGCCCATAGACGACTGACATGTCATGAGAAAAGTACATTAAAAAATGATGAGTTAAATAAATCTAAAATAATTTTTACTCTCCAAGATCCTGAGGGCCTGGTCTCAGTGCCCAATGATAGAGAAACCCCGATCCACACCTCCAAGTGGTGGAGAGCGGGCAACAATTCAATAATGGGCTAAGTGGCAGGGGACCGAGTGGATGCCGGGATAAGCACCATCCTCCACAGTACGTGGAGTTAGGGGACCCTCTTGCCCTTGGGGTAAGAAATTACCCCTAAAGGCGGAAGATTCTACCATTGGTCAACGGCATAGGATCCAGAAAGGAGCTGAGACTCTACTGCATTAAAGATACTTGGATGTCTCAAGTATCAGTAGTCATGATGGAACAAGCTTTCGTAAAATATTCTGGATTATTCAGCTTTCGTTTCAAATAAAAAGAATAGGAATATGTGAGTTGGTGCCTGGAATGTAAGAACTCTCCTTAGGGCTGGAAAACTAGAAAATCTAAAGATAGAAATGGAAAGATTGAAAATAGATATCATTGGCGTTTCAGAGAAAAGATGGCCAGATAACGGTGAGTTCTGGAGCGGAGACTACAAAGTAATACACACAGAAACAATTGAAGGTAGACCTGGAGTAGAAGGAGTTGCAATATGTAGTGATAAATAAAAAGCTGGAAAGAAAGTAAAAGGATACCTACAGTGTGACGGGAGGATAATCCTTGTTAAACTAAACATAAAACCAAAAGATACTATCTTCATACAAGTGTATATGCCAATAACTAATGGAAGAGATGAAGAAGTGGAGAAAGTTTATGATATGCTGACTGAGTTGATAGCAGGAATAAAAGGGGAGGAAAACATCATAATCATGGGCGACTGGAATGCCATGGTCAGAGTAGTAAGAGAAGGAATGATTGTTGGACCTTTTGGTTTGGGCAAAAGAAATGAGAGAGGTGACCAACTAATAGAGTTCTGCTCCTGATATCATTTAATAATAACAAATACATGGTATCAACATCATCCACACAGAAGGTATACATGGAAAGCACCAGATGGACAACGAAGACACTAGATTGATTACAAATATACTGGTGAGGCAGAGATTTAGAAACCAAATTAAAGACAGCAGAAGTTATACCGGACCAGATATTGACAGCGATAAAAATTTAGTAACAGCGATAACAATTGGTGTAATTTAAAGTTTAAAAAGCTTCAAACTAAGTATACAGTTAAATGGGATGTAGGAAAGTTAAAAGAAAAAAAAAGAGCTTTCCTTATTCAAGAACAAATAAATAAAGAACTGACAAGCAAAGACTATTAACGAAAAATGGGAAACGATAAAAAACAGAGGGGGAATTTCATCTCAAATCAGGCAGATAGTGCAAAATCATGTCAGGTGACCATCACCGATTTCTCTGCAAGTTATGTGTATGAAAGCAGTATCCTTATGATGAATAATAATCACTTTATATCAGCTCAGAACTGAACCGTTATAAAGTTACCATCCTTTGAACATTGCAGAGTCAGGTCTCAAGAGTAAAAAATGAAAAATCACATAAATACTGATTACTAAGGAACAATGGCCCATAAAGAAGTGTTTATTGTTTCACTTAGAAGAAAATTCATTTTTGCACATTCCGACATAACTTACAAGTTATTTGAAGCAATAATTAACAAATAAGACTTTTATAAACAATAAACATTGGCCATTATTTAACAATTTATTGCTAAACAAGGCCACCTTCTATTTTCTTTAAAATTTCTCAGTGGGTAGTTTAAAAGTTCTGCTATCAATTACAAAATAAAAAAGGTAGTATTTTTACACATTTTGTTTTAAGGCATGTCAAAGTTAGGCATGTTTGCGACTCTTTTACACCAAGATTGCATACCCCCAAGGGAAAAAAATGAATTTCAATCTATGTACTTAGCATTCATAACAGTTAAAAGTTCATACAGTCGATCGCTCGCAGTCGAGACGGACGGTCGTGTCTACCGCTCTCCTCAGGCATAGAGTGTATAATGCCGAGCAACTGCTCTAAGTGTGGTCTCTCTGTTAAGCGCGGCGTAGGTATTTCCTGTGGTACATGCTCCGACTTATATCATCCGGCCTGCCAATCAGTCTACCAAGAAGATCTGAGGACTCTGGAGGACCTCCAGAAGGTTTGGAGTTGTCGGAAGTGCCAGGATATGATCCGGTCAACACGTGGTGATGATACTCCAATTAGGACCCTATCAACTGTAACACCTAACACACCAGAGATGTCAGCTCCGGAGCTCCGATCCCTGTTCGCAGTGATCAATGAGAAGCTGGATGCTCTGATTGCAGACCAAACTGCACTCTCTCATAAAGTAAGTGAAAACAGTGACATGCTAAGTGGTCTTACAGTGAAGCTACATGCCATCGAGAAAGAATTATCAAATGTCACTGGTTTAGTAAACGAACTTCAAGAAAAAGTGTTTGACCTTGAGGTTAAGTTGAACAGAAACGAACAAGAGAGACTGAAAAATTCGGTAGAGATAAGAGGGGTGCCGCTGACCACTGACGAAGACCTCCAAAGTATTGTCCTAAAAATAAGCACTGCCCTTAATGTGAATATGTCAGCTGAGGATATAGATGGCGTGTTTCGGCCAAGGCCAAGACAAGCTAGCTCAATTAACTCTCGTCCACCTCCAATCATTGTTCGGTTTCTCAGACTGAATAAAAGGGACGAACTGATAACCAAACGTCGGGTTCGGAAAGAACTTAATGTTGATGATATTGGCCTAGCGTCTAATCTTCCTCTTCCCCAACAAACAATCTATATCGACGAGGCCCTCACCCCATTCAATAGAAAACTCTTCGCCATAGCTAGAGACCTCAAAAAGAAGGGAAAAGTGAAATTTGTGTGGGTGAGAAATGGAAATATCCTGGTTAGACAGTCGGAGGGAGCTCCCGTAGTAGTCATATCCACACAAAAAGACCTTGATCGTTTTTTATAGAGAACAGATTAATCCCTCCTCTCACGGATCCTCCTGCAAGTGAAATCCACATGATCAGTCGTGAGCACAGGAGACTTGTGTTTGATCGCAATTCCCCTGTTATATTACCTAAAAATTCACACCCTCAGGTAGCAAAAACAACTTCCTCAGGTTTATTAAAATTGTCGCACGTTAACGCGCAGTCACTGCTCGCTCATTTCGAAGAATTTAAACTGTACTATCATACTAATGTTGTTCATGTAATCGGAGTGAGTGAGACGTGGCTAAAACCTTCGGTTACATCAAATGTGGTTTCACTTCCTGACTTTACGTTATACAGGAATGATAGAGAAACGAAACGTGGGGGAGGAGTTGGACTGTATATACATTCATCATTGAAATCAAAACGGGTTGGTCGCTCTACCAACTCCTGTGAGGTTATGCTAGAATATATCCTTGTTGAAATAATCAACAACCACAGTAAAATGCTGATTGGAGTGGTTTATAATCCACCAAAGTCCAATAACTTGTCTGACTTTGAAATTATGTTGGCCAGCAAGGTCCCTATGTATGACAATGTGGTAATAATGGGAGACTTTAACATCGACATGTCGACCAGAAATGTACGCAGTGACATCCTTTTAAATATTATCGAGAGCAGCAATCTTAGTATTATCCCCCTGACGCCCACCTGTCACACAAAAACAACAAGTACCACCCTGGATCTAATTCTTGTCGACGATCTCAAAAAAGTGTCGTCCTACGGACAATCACCTGACCCACCTCTCTCTTGTCACGATCAGGTATACATTAACTATAATATGAAAACCCCTATATTTGAGCCAAAATTAGTCACCTTCAGAGACTATAAATCATCTAATCAGGAAAATTTTTTTGAAGAACTGTCTAACATTAACTGGTGTATTATTGAGGAACTTGAAACAATCGACGAAAAAGTTGAGGCGCTTAACTCATTACTTCTAACTGCTTTCAATGCATATGTTCCTCTGAGGACAGTTCGTGTCACCCACCCTCCTACACCATGGTTTACTCTCGACATAAAGGCTAAAATAAAGAAAAGGAATGAATTAAGGGCTTTATACAGACGTTCCAAGAGTCCAACTATTTTTGCTGAATAAAAAGAAATTCGAAATAGAGTCAAGGACATGGTTCGTAAAGCCAAAAGGGACTACTGTGAAAACGCCATAAGAAAACGTGCAGATTCAAGAACAATGTGGAAAACTGTTCGCAATCTCGGTGTGATATCATCAAAAAATAGAGCTCCTATAAATATAAACTTAGACATCCTCAACAATTATTACTCATCGGGAGACATTCGTCACGGAAACGTTACTTATGTTACTCCACCCATAGAGAATAACGCCCCGAATGGCCCTAAGAGAAACCAGTTCTATTTCTCTCACGTATCTATCTCCTCAGTTATGAAAGCATGTACAGCTATCACAACTAATGCTAAAGGCTACGATGAACTAAATATTGTAATAATAAAGAATGCCCTCCCGGCTATTCTTTCTGCTCTTTTAAACATCTTTGATTCATCCCTCCAAACCGCACAATATCCCTGCATTTGGAAGCATTCTCTAATTCATCCAATCCCGAAGTGCTCTGAACCCTCTAATCCATCTGATTATAGACCAATAGGTATCCTATGTACTTTTGCCAAGATATGTGAGCGTGTGGTCTACGAACAACTGAATAAATATATTATTGAAAATGATATACTAATTAATTACCAATCTGGCTTTCGAACTGGATTCAGCACTCTAACTGCCTTGTTAAATATCACTGAGGATATCAGAGGAGCAATGGACAGGCGCGAGGTCACAATACTGGTACTATTTGACCTATCTAAAGCCTTCGACATGGTAAACCACGAAATACTACTCTGTAAGCTTATTAAGTACAATCTCTCTTCGAGTACTGTAAAATGGTTTCGGTCTTACTTAAGCAACCGTACTCAATCAGTCATCGGAACAAACAACACCAGATCCGACTGGACATATAACCGCAGAGGGGTAATCCAAGGTTCAGTCTTAAGCCCCCTGCTATTTTCCTTGTTTATAAATGACCTTCCTGAGGTTCTAATGCATTGTAAATACCATCTCTACGTGGATGACTTCCAGATTTATTGTCATACGGCAGTATCAGATCTATCTTCCACCATAACATTAATCAATAATGATATCCAAAGAATAGCTTCCTGGATGAGGAAAAACCAACTGCAACTCAATGAAAAAAAAACTAAAGCTATTATATTTGGCCCTAGACATCTTATTACTCAAATTGATGAATCCGCTCTTGGAAAAATTCAATTAGAAAATCGTGTAATACCGTACGAAGAAACGGTTAAAAACCTTGGTATAATATTTGATAAGGAACTCAAGTGGAAAAAACAAGTCCATGTCACAAAACAGAAATGTCTGAGCATACTACATCAATTGTATAGAACCAAGAACATAGTTCCGCCCAAAATTCGAACCACCTTGGTTCAGTCACTAATTTTTCCTCACCTTGACTACTGCTCCTCTCTGTTTACTAATCTCTGCGAGGAAAGTAACAACAAATTGCAAGTAACAATGAACTCTTCAATGCGCTACATTTATGACCTAAAAAAATGGGATAGGATATCTGATACTTACGTTCGATTACGTTGGTTGAAACTAAAACAGCGTCGTTTATACCATGTGATCCTGCTTGCCTATAAAATTTTATCCACTCGTAATCCCGTTTACCTAGCTGCTAGATTTACCTGGAAAAAAGATCTACATGCAGTACCCACTAGGAATCACTCCGTAGATCTTCACATCCCTCAACATAGCACACTTCACGTAACTAAATCCTTCACAATAATCGCCTCTAGAGTATGGAACTCCCTACCATCCAAAATTAGAAATACTAAATCCATACATGCCTTCAAAACCCAGGTGTACGATATCTTAATAAATAACCCTAAAATGCTGTCTGTCTAAAACTGATTGAAGTAAAATTAAAACGGTGTTTAATCGAATGGCTCTAACATATGGTTGCAGAAAATTGAGTGTAAAATTATGTTAAATTTGAGTGTCATACTAAGTTGTTATTTACTTTTTTTGTTTTTTTTTAAATACTGTTTGTCTGACACTATTGTTATATTAAATTATCGCCTTGATTTCTTGCGATGGTTGGTCAGTTACTCCGCAGTATGATGTTTTCCCTTATGTTGCTGTTGTTTTGCCGTATTGTCTGTGTGCTGACGGCGGTTTACAACGAGTAAATGTTATGTATTTCTTTTCATTTTTTGTTTTTCCTTATGAATATGATGTCACCAAGGAGGGGAAACTAAAGTATCTCCATTTTGGAAACTGTTTCTCCTTTCGTTGGTATTGTTTTTGCCTAATTGTCTGTAAGTTGGCGGCTGTCCGCAACAAGTGTATCTTATGTGTTTCTTTTTATTTTTTTTTCTTTTCTTTTGGGAATGTAATATCATGCTTAACATGTGAAAGTTGTGCAATGGTTTTCTCATGGGCCACAGGCCCACGAAATAAACGAATTTATTATTATTATTATTATTATTATATCTGAATGATTGGTTACATCTATTGACTGAAAGCAAGTTCAATCTTGTTTACTTCCATGGCATCCAATGTGTGCAAACACTCACTGCTACTGACTGGAAACGGTGAATGAGTCGCAATTTACACAGAGTATTTTTAATGGCACTTCACGTAAGTCTTCTACTTTGGGCCATGTGGAACAATTCGATGGACCATGTGGATGCATAAACGAGACACTAATGTTCTCTTCTAAACACACTGCAGTGATTTTAGAAATCCACACGGATTTTCATCTGAATTTGTTGGTGTCACAGCCTATTTGCATATGTGGTTTGCAGAGCAAGCAATAGTTGTCCCATGCCTGTGAATGACCAAGACATGAAACTGTTGATGCCATGTACAGATGTTCCTTTCACCCGATCATTTTTTTTGTCTAAATAGGGTGGTTTCCTATTATTTTTTCATTGCCTCAATCGAAAGATTATTACTACAATCTTTACCTGTGTGGAATGTAATGACTAAGGTAAGCAGTTACTTCAGTTGATTTATCACATAATACTGTACATGCTTTTCTCGGGATGAATTATATAGAAGAATGCTAGTCTAAAAAGATATCATAAGGAGAAATAAGAATAAGAATATATATTTTAGATAAGTCAGCCCCTAATAAAAAAAAACGATTTCAGATATTTGAATCGGGGAAAGGTCTTTAACAGGAAGAAAGTCATAGGTGGTTGTTCAGTATAACTGGACATGGATAGGGGCCATCTGATGGAGTTGTAAGAATTGGTCAAAAATTATGCCACAAACTAGCAGTGAGTGTTTGCACACATTGGATGCCATGGAAGTAAACAAGATTGAACTTGCTTTCAGTCAATAGATGTAACCAATCATTCAGATATGAACTTTTAACTGTTATGAATGCTAAGTACATAGATTGAAATTCATTTTTTTCCCTTGGGGGTATGCAATCTTGGTGTAAAAGAGTCGCAAGCATGCCTAACTTTGACATGCCTTAAAACAAAATGTGTAAAAATACTACCTTTTTTATTTTGTAATTGATAGCAGAACTTTTAAACTACCCACTGAGAAATTTTAAAGAAAATAGAAGGTGGCCTTGTTTAGCAATAAATTGTTAAATAATGGCCAATGTTTATTGTTTATAAAAGTCTTATTTGTTAATTATTGCTTCAAATAACTTGTAAGTTATGTCGGAATGTGCAAAAATGAATTTTCTTCTAAGTGAAACAATAAACACTTCTTTATGGGCCATTGTTCCTTAGTAATCAGTATTTATGTGATTTTTCATTTTTTACTCTTGAGACCTGACTCTGCAATGTTCAAAGGATGGTAACTTTATAACGGTTCAATTCTGAGCTGAGATAAAGTGATCATTATTCATCATAAGGGTACTGCTTTCATACACATAACCTGCAGAGAAATCGGTGATGGTCACCTGACATGATTTTCTACCTGATTTGAGATGAAATGGCACAGAATACAGACAACAGCAGAAGTAGTATTAGGCAAGCAGAGGTTGATTAACAGGAAACAATGGATAACAGCTGACCTTGAGCAAAAAATTGAAGAAAGAAGAACATTAAAAAATAAAAATACAGTCGAAGCACAAATACAGTACAGGGCTCTCAGAAACAAAATAAACAGAGAAACCATAGAGGCCTTCTGGGAAGAAAAATGCCAAGAAGTCGAAGAACATATGAAACATAATGAAATGGATTCGGTTTATGGAATAATGAAGCAATTCTTTGGAAATCATAAACCTAGAAGCAATGGACTAGGGAACGAAAATGGCAAAATAATAAATGAACTGGGAAAATGTGGAAACTATACATCGAAGAGTTATATGATGGACAGGGGAGAATTTGACAAAGCACTATCAAAACTCAAGAATAATAAAGCGCCTGGCATAGATGACATACCAGCAGAACTCTTGAAGATGGCTGGAAAAGAAATACATAATGCACTATATCAACTAGTGAGTGAGATTTACGAAACAGGTGACATTCCCTCAAACTACCAAAAGTGTATAATGATACCAATCCCAAAGAAAACATCAGCCAACAGATGCGAACAATACCACTCATTGAGCCTTGTCTCACATGCCTCTAAAATACTGACTAACATTGTACTAAGCCGGATTGAAGATAAGGTTGAAACTCTCCTCAGCAAAGACCAATTTGGATTTAGAAAAGGTCGAGGGACCAGAGATGCAGTACTTGTCATTAGAATAATACTAGAAAAAAGACTGAGTAGAGACAAGAACGCTTACATAGCTTTTGTCGATCTTGAAAAAGCTTTTGATAGTGTTGATTGGAAGCAGCTCTTTACGATAATGAAAGAAGTAAAGATAAATTACAAAGACAGGAGAATTATTTGGAGTCTCTGTAGAGAAGAAATTGCAGTGCTGAGATGTGGACAATATGAACAGACAATATCAACAGAATAAAATGAAATGAGAAAAGGAGTGAGACAGGGATGTTCATTGTCATCTGCGCCATTTGACTTATACATACCTACAAAGAGCACTGGACGAGGCAAAGAACAACTCACTGGAAGCAGGAATTAAGGTCCATGGGCAGAGAATATACAAATAAGCTATGTTTCGTGGATGACTCAGCAGTCTCGGCAGAAAGTGAAGACCAACGACAGGAAGTGCTTACGGAGATGGAAGCACACTGGCTAGATACAATCTAAAGTTAAGCAGGACCAAAACCAAGACACTCGTTGTAAGCAAAACAGGAATACCAGCACATATAACCTTGGGTAATACACAGCTGAACAAGCAGATGAATTCACGTAATCAGGAAGCAAGATCACCACGGATGCCAGAAGCTTAAAGGAAATTAGCAGTAGAATACAACAGGCAAAAATAGCTTTCAACAAGAAGAGAAAGATATAAGTTTCAAAAAACATGAGTATCAAGATTAAGATGAATCAACTCAAAACTTTTGTATGGAGCATAATGCTTTATGGCAGTGAAACGTGGACAATAGGAGCAGCAGAGAAAAAAAGAATTGATGCTTTTGAGCTATGGTGCTACTGTAGAATGTCAAAAGTTTCATGGGTAGACCTGGTTACAAATGAGGAAATACTGGACAGACTGGGAGTGAAAGCAGACCTGTGGAATATTTTAACTGCAAGGAGAAATAAGTGGGTTGGTCATTTACTGAGACATGATGGATTGGTAAAGACAATTTTGGAAGGCACCGTGGAAGGAAAGAACAGCAGAGGAAGACCGAGGTTGAATTACATTACCCAAGTAATGAAAGACAAAGGCTGCAACAATTACCTGGAGCTAAAAGGCTGGTGGAAGACAGACAACGACGTAAGACTATTGCAAACCAACCCAAGGGTTGACTACTACTTAGAAGAAGAAAATAATTTTCAGCTGGCCGAAAATAGACCATTTTTGCCGTATAATCGGTAAGAAATAAGCTGAAAGCATTTTCTTAAATTCCTTAGTTTTATGTGCTCATGATACTTGTTTTATGATGCTAGAATTAAATTTAAGATCATAAATGGCGAAATTATGGTAATTTGTCACTTCCTACAAATGACTACATGTTACATGGTTGCCTTCTCATATTCCCATCTAAGGGCCTACCAAAGCAATATAATTCTCAAAGTCACCTTACTTCTCTTTCGTGCAGAGCTAGTTGGCCATTTCAGTTTCTTTCTAAAGTAGTAACGTTAAATTAATGTAGATAAACATGCATATAGAAAATTATATGAAGCATTATTAAATAGTGTTGAAAACAGAAATGGTAATTTAACGTGATGCACACCACATGCATGCATGCATGGCTTCAAAATTTGAACTTGAATTTCGAAGATTTGAGTTAGGTACTGAGTTGAAAGAGAAAAATGCTCCAAGCAGAGCCAATTGCGGGGAACATGGCTAAAATAGCATCATTATTCATTAGTCCATTAAATGTGTTCTAAAACAGGGCCTTGCTAGGAATGTAACAGGGTAGTTTTTATTTGTTCATTTCCTTATGGTGTTTAGGGGGAAATTACCAACCTGAAAGTTGTTTAAAAAAATTTTGCATTGGGAAAGTAATACTTCCTCCACCATTGTTTTCTAGAAGGCAGATTTCAATTTACGTGGTTTCCAAATCAAAACTCTGCTTTACCATATGCAAATTATACAAACAATATCATGCCCAGAGCTTTCTTCAACTTGAATTGGCAAAACATGGAATTATCCCTGCCGATCGTAACAGCTGCAGTCGGGGGAGTATGACTATTTTTCTCAAAATGACGTATGAAAACAAAGGTCATTTTCAGTTTCCATGCTTAAAATATTAATGAGATACAACTGCTATAACAGAAGAAAACCTATTTTATATTCGTGGACACAACCATCGCAGACTTATTTCTTCAATTCCTGAAAAAATGGGTTTCACTGGGGATGGACAAAAAGAACCTCACTTCTAATGGCTGGGCTGGAGCCCGATTGGTTAGTGGAGGATAAACCCAAGGGATGAAATTTGTAAGAGATGAAACATTAATTGTTGTCAGTTTTGCGACGTTGTGTCACAAAATTTCTGAGACAAACCTCACATTCGAATTCAGAATACAAAAAAGGGGGGATAAGGAAGGGAACAAACGTGAATTACTCCCGTTACACCCTTGTTTTGACTGAAAAGAAGTGGAACGAGAACTGCAGGAGGTCCAGGAGAAAGGAGTAAATCCAAAACAAACCCTGCCAGCACCTGAAGTCTGTCATCCATCCCCCCACCCCTTCTTCACCACAGACCAATGCTCAGCTCCCAAACCCTCCCCTGACCCTGGCCTTCAACTCTCTCCCTCACCCTTCTGACCCAAGAATCAGACAAATAATCCTACAGCTTCCACCTCAATAGTCTTCCTATTCTGGCCACTTCAATCTGCTTAGTCCTACCAAGCCCAGGCTCAATCTTTGCATTTCCACCATTGAGTTCTGTAGCCTTCCTCAGCCCCTAAGCCTAAGCACATCATAATAACTAATATACCCTCTTCGGTTGCCCGAAGCCAGGGATTAGAAAGGGGACTAGTTTACTTCTGGAATATTTCACTTAAGTGATTGTCTTTAAAATAATGGCTGTGGCTCCTCGGGATAATAATGCTGTGGTTTCTTCATGCCTTACACATTACAATATCACAGGTGTTAAAACAAATTTTACCATGCCTGCGGAGAAATGAGTATGGTGATGGTATGCAATGAAAAGAAGAAACCAATTACCATTGTTACACATTTCCTTGTTGACCTTTCTAAATATTAATCAGTACAGCTAACTCTATACCTTGAGGTCAACTCTGTAGATGCAATCGGTGGTTTAGCCACCAGCTTAATAGCTAAAATGATTTTTTAAAAAGATTTTGTATCAGAATTAAAATATCTCATTCACATTTATGCAACATAAATTCAGCCTGCTTTCTGCCAAGTATAATCTATGTAATTTATTCTAGAACAAAGCCCAAAATAGTCTTTCAATGTTTCTTCAAATTAAAAAAAAAATGCTTGCATACATATAACCATCAGCAATGTGTCTCATCCAAATCAACCACTAAATAATCTTCAACCAGTTGAAAAAGAGCAAAATGTAATTTCGACTCTAAATTAACATTAGGCATCTTATCTGTGGTACACACAAACCAATAGCAGCAATTTATTTACTATCTTTACGATACCTACCCCACTAAAACCCTACATAACTGAATCATACCAAAAAATTGTTCAAATTTCAACAATCTTGCGAGCGACCCCTTAACAACACTTTTCAAATCAACAGTTGGAAATATGAGGAAGGAAAAAAATTAACTCACTCATTGATAGAGGAAATATTTTTCATTTCAAAGTTTCAATTTAGAGAAAACGTTACATTTGAAGGGGGGGGGGGGTAAGTTACAGGTAAAATACTACAGTTGTCAACGACAAGTGGTGGGGAGAGGTAGTAAGAATATCACCTATGAACTCAGAGTTTATACATAAGCCCATATTGAGGGCGAAATGGCTCCTCTTTTGCCAAATGGAACGGGGATTTGATGATTCAGGGCATTAAGTTTCCATGTAAGCACCTTGTTATCTATCCACAAGGGAATGGATGCGGTGCCTGGCTGTCTTTCGTCTTGGAAGCACTAAATCATATGCAATAGGCTTGAACTAAATTCATGAGAGTGTGTGCAAAGGCCTTCAGTCAGTGCCTAGAGAGTGTCTAAGCAACAAACAGTAGAGAAAAAGCAGTAGCCAGGACCATAGTCATGACATCAGTGACGACGAAGGAGAAAGTGAGGAAATAATTCCAACACATAGGAATGAAGTTTATACAGCTCTCCAAGCATAAGAAATTTTGATCTGGTGAACCACCTGGACTCCAATTTCCCATTTCTGCGAGTTGGAGGCCATGGTGGAAGTGGTGATGGAGAAGAGCAAGAAGTAAAAAAATCAATTTTTTTGGGTAATATCTTCTCATGCGTGTCGTAATTTCACAGAATAAACAAGTTAAACACCTTAAATATTCGGCTCTATTTACCACCAAATTATTTTTCAGGCTACTTGTAACAAAGAGGCACTTCCAACTCTAATCATGAACTTTCTTCTAGCACACCTCCCCATTGTTTACTCTCCCCTACCATCTATTGCTGATCTTCCCTGACACACAACTTACGCATCTCAAACTCCCCTAGCTTTTCCCCTCCTCCCAACGGTGACAGAGCTCGAGTACCTTGTAAATAAACATGGCCCCCAAACGTAGTCTAAAGCACAGCCCTTTACCCACCCTTCTTTCTCCTGCACTCTCCACCTCTCATTATGCTGACCACATTTCCTCCTCCCTCAGGCAATCCCCATCCCACTCTTATTTACCCCACCCACTTGGAACATTTTCCGACTGAGGAGAAGGCCATGTTTCATCTCTACCGGCAACGGGGATAAGTTTCTTCCTGGAGAGAGGCTGGAGAAGTATCTTCCATTAACGAGGAAATGAAAAGGAAAACATAGTTATTCACATACATTTCATTGGCAACGAAATATGTTTTGTAATATCTCGACATATTTTTAGTCTGTCCTAGTTCCTGTGAGACTTAGCTGATTGGTATCCCATCCCATTCTGTTCACCCAAAGACATGGCTGAGCTACCTGCCTCGCTAATTCCGTAATTGACCGTAATCATTGAAGCCAATGAGTCATGTCTTGGGGAATTCTAAACGAAACACCAACTTTTTTAAATTAACTATTTATCTCCATGAGATTGAAAAAATAGCAATTTGCTTAGCACTTGAAAAAGATTGAAGCAAAACATGATGTCGATCTGAAATTATGAGCTTATTAATTGGTTTCATTTAAATACTATGAACATAAGAAACAAACTTAAATGATGCCAGAAATATATCATGATTGGGCTCATTATTTTATAAATATTGTGTATATTTGTAATTTTGCAATGTTGGTTTACTTTCATGAACTCCTGAAAATTATACCTCAGTATGTTGGTCTTTAGTTTTTAGGTTTCATTCTTCACCATATTTAAAATGATGCTATGTAAAAGTAGGTGTGCCATAAACAGAAACAAACATTAGTGTGAAAGGGGGAAAGAAATATCTAATTAATGATCAAATTAAATTCTTCTCGGGTTTCTGTGCAGGTAAGGCACTACATCTACCTCTATGCCAATGTTTCAATCGAAAACTTTTCCATCGTCACCATGGCCGTCAATACCTACCACGTGTGAGATGCTGTGTTCATAAAATGGTCTCTCTTCTTCTCAGCAGACTTTTCAATTGAAATTATTTATTTGATTTGCCCTATCCTCACTGCTATTTATTTACGATTAGGGCGCAATTATCTTTAGTGCTAGCACTAAGAAAATCTTTTCGATGATACTTGCATATTTTTCAATACAGTGGAGGAAGAAACATAAAAACTAAATGTGGTTAAGGTTCACGTTTTGGGGAATCACTTTTTGTAATTCACGAAAGTGAACCAACACTAAACTACATATGTACGTTGAGAAATGATAAAATGTGTGTTGTGGGAAAAATGAATGTGAATAATAACGTTTCACTCCTTCTTTCCCCAGTAATGGAGCATGCTTCTCCAGCCTTCCTCCGAAACCTTGCTCCTGTCGGCATAAAAGAAGAAAGACATACTATATATATGTAGTATGTCTGTTAAAATGGCTTTACATATGTATGTATACATAAAGCCATTTCTACATCTGCAAAGACGATGATAGGGCCCAGCAGACCTCAACCCAAGATGGAGAACCCAAAAGGAATTTACTTCAAATATTTGGCGGTACATAATCATATCCTACGTAATTTATGATTGTAACTGAATCATAATGAAAATAATAATTAAAATGATTGTACCTTCACCTGACAATACGGAAGGAACTACAAATATTAACCTACAAAGGTTATTTTGGAAACGGCAGAGGACCCTTGTTAATCTATTTTTTTGTCACTGAGAGATGGAGGGAGACAAAAATACCTACTGCCATTAATATTGTTTAAGTGTTGGAAACAAATATCTATCCTACGTGTAGATAATAGTTGGTATTCGCTACTGACGATAAACTTCTAAATTTAAAAAAAATTCATTTTTTTTATTTAATTGAGTTTTTTAAAATGGATGGGAATTTATTTAGCACTAAGATCGTTGATATTAAACTGTAGAGAAAGAGAAGTTTACGGTGGAATAGTTATTTAACGATGTTTTACAGCATAAAATCAATTACAAAAAGCATTTTATAAGAATTCTACGGTAAATGACCATTGAAAATTATTAATAAGGCCACTAAAGACGAAAAAGGGCGGTGGAAACAAAAGCAAATACTCTTTCGTGGCTTCTTAAAAAGGTTTGAAATTATGAAATACAATATTACGAAGTACCAATGTTCCGCTCCCGCTGACTTTGTATAATTGAGAGTTTACAGTAGTAACTCTCAGTGAAGTGCTTTGGGACATTATGGCATACAAATGTCATTCATTCAATTAGCAATCAAACACTGCACCCTATCGAAGGTATCAAGTCAATGAGAATACTTACTGGTTTAACATTTTTTACGAATCTGTTGAAATCCTCGCGTGTTTTGCAATAAAAGCCAATGCAACACGATGGATCCATTCTTGAGAGTGGCATTTTCCTTGGAGAGCGACAGTGGAAAGTGTGGAGCGGGAAGGCAGCTTCCCAGACATCCACCACATCCTGGCAATAATGAGGGTCCAAGTGGATGAGTTTGTCATCTGGGAGAAAGATGGACAAAATAGCATAAGCTGGTACAAATCTGAAGAAAACAAACCAGTAATACTTAGCGATTTTTTTTTTCCTTGAATCATCTTTATGATGGGACCCATTTTATTTTGTTATATATTTATCTTACCAATTGATATAAGGTAATGGTGTTAGAGAGTGTGGCATACAAGAAGAAACCACCTTAAATAGACTGCAAATCTATTTTTATGAGATAATCTGCGATTGCTGGTATTGATGTTAATATCGTATGTGATAGTTGCCTCAGAGTTGTATATGTGTGATTGCTGCTTGTTACCTAGTGGGTGCACATTGCTACTGACCCAAAATTCCTAAGATTCAATTCTTACAAAGAAATTTTCAATTTGGTATTTGATAATGTTTTCCAAAATGGATGGGAATTTCTTTAGCACTAATATCATTGAAATTTAACTATAAAGAATGGGAAGTTTAGGGTGCTATAGCAGGGTTCCCACTCTACCTGAACAATGAAATTCACGGCTTTTTCCAGGTTTTCACGGTTATTTTTCACGTTTTCACGGTTTTTTTTAAGGTTTTCACGGTCTCAATTTTGCTGAATTCACGGTCCATTAATAAGCCAACAATAAGAAAATCACTGGCCGTATATCAACAGAAAATTAACGTACGCGAAAAACGCCGTGAATGTTAACGCCGCAATGAAAAGTGATATCTGTTATGACGTGATCTATCGTTTGCAAAATTCAGGGCCGACTAAAGGACCAGCCCAACCGCGCTCTTGCCCGGACGCCGAATACCCTTCGGACCTTCTTCCGTCCGGACACTCGAGGTACTTTTTTAATTCCTCGCTGAGAGATTGTTTTTTGCGCACGTTGTTATTACTGCACAGTAACCGAATTTTCCCCACCCCAATATTTCTTATTTAACGGAAAATATTTTATTTAAATTGTTTATAGAATATAATAAATTGATTCTTTCTTATTCAGCGGAAAATATTTTATGAAAATTGTTAATAGAACATAATAAATCGAAAAACAATTTCATACACCGTATTAGCACGAATCTAAGACGAACACGATTCTAAGACTACCCTCCTTTTTTGGAACTCCACTAGGGGACAATTTTTCTTTATTAATAACGATACGATTATAAAATGAATGCGGAAAAACGATCAATGCTTAATTTTTTTGCTAGATTGCCTATGTCCCAGGAAACGCAGGATTTTGGCGAGTAATTAAGAAATTCGTTAAAGGTTTCAAAACAATATTTTAGATAATAACAGGAATAGTAGTACTTTATCAAGACACATACGTCATATTGTTGATTCGACCCATATCTCTTTCAAAATTCTGAATGTTTGCTCTCCACTCGGCATTTACACTGCTATTATGGATTTCAGTCAGATGTAAAAATTCTTATCCATCAAACACCATTTCCAGTACACGTATTCACGAGAGCAATGTGCATGTTGTGCCTAAAACAACCGCATTCGCCGGTGCAGTGACTGGTTGTGAGATGGATCACGAAGGCCAAAAATAGTCAATTACTTGAATTGTTCCTGTCTAATGAATATATTTTTAATACAATTGAGGTAGTGTGTAAAGCGTGAACAATGTTGCGTTAATCGTCAGCGGCACGCCCACCTGGATCTTCGCCTTCATATCTCTACTTGTTTTCTCCAGGTAGCTCACTCTACCCCCACCCCTACCGTCATGTGCTAGCGGACAACCCAAGGCGCTCTGCAATATTCACGCGCATCTAGCCCGGATTCTTTTCTTCATGTTCAATTATTTTCAGTCCATCTCTTAAAGTTCTCAATAGTTTCTTCGGAGGGGCCATGGTCGGAAGACGACTAAAATTAAACTAGTGAAAATGACTCTATTAAACTCACATGGAAAACACTCGGTGGTTCGAAGTCCAGCCACCCCGGAAAGTAGGGAACCACTCGTACGAGGTGAAGTTCGGAACTGATGCTATCGCGCACGGGGGTACGCAGAGCACACTGCAGAGGGCGAAGCGTGACCATAGGACTGCGCCATGAAATTTTTTACCCTAAAGATGCCCATTCTTTTCTAATTAGCGTAGCGCCAGATGATCAGATGAATTCGGATTGTTAGTAGGGAGAAACAAAAATCCTGAGAAGATATCCCTTCGTCAGTAACTCTGACAAGTGAGACTACTAGTAGTAGTATAGCTCGTAAATTGATAACTGATAACAACCTGGTATCATGTTTTCGGAACAAAATGCCGAATTAACTGCCGTAAGCTCAGCTACGAGGATATCGCGTTTCGCCAAAAATCACCATCGTATTTTTCCATCTATTTCCTTGCTTAAAATGCGTCATGTGTGGTCTCGTTTTTTTTAACGTGCAAATTACTAACATTTCAATCTAATAAAAGCATAATAGCAATTACTGAATATCATTGTTAGATACCTTTTGGGCTAATAGGTGATTCATGCAGCAGTTGACCTCCATAAACTGGGAACTTCGAAGCAGTTAGGCT
Organism: Ischnura elegans; assembly: GCF_921293095.1. Lineage (NCBI taxonomy): Eukaryota > Metazoa > Arthropoda > Insecta > Odonata > Coenagrionidae > Ischnura > Ischnura elegans. The sequence continues at coordinate 101,202,220 of NC_060259.1, forward strand.
GAAAAAGGTCAGTTGGTGAGAAGAGGGGGGAGCGCGAAACACGTTTCTATTGTTCTCGTGTAACTCGATATTTTTTTCGAAGCTAAGGTCTTCGTAATAAGATCCCTGCGCGAGCTGGGACCTGTTTTTATTTTGAAGAAGAGGAAAGCGTCAGAAGGGGGGAGGCGAATGGTGAATGGAGGGGGATAAAGGTTCTTGGGAAATGCGCTAATGTTACTTTCCCACGGCACTGAGCTTCTCCCAATGGTAGTTCCATCTCTTGGAGAGGATTCCAACTACGTGCTTGTCGTTATTAGCCATAAATGACACATTGTATTTATTTTGTCTCATTTTCGTCAAACGATGGATGCGGGAAAATTCTGCGTCGGAACCGCGATCTTCAAACGATCAATGCGAGAAACGATACTTCGGGGAACGATAGATGCGGGAAAAAATTAAATTGTCTATAAGGAACTTTATTTGGGACCAGAAACGGCGAACGATCAATGTGGGAACGATAGATCGAGGTTCCACCGTATAACTTTCTTTTGAAAGCGGCAGTGTAATGACTTCTTTTCTCTGCTATTGTAATACTCTGAAACCAAAACTGAATCGATCTCTCTAATCAGAGGCAAATCATGTTCCCTTCTTACCGTTGCTCTGGGAAAAATGGAACGACTATGTAGCATAATTAATCGTAGAGGGCGTAACTTGGTGGAAATCCATTATATCACGAATACAAGGATCAAGGAAATAGCAAAGTTCTTGATCCTTGTATTCGTGAGACTATGTAGCAGTTTATATCGCGACGGCATTGAGGCTTTAACGACACAAACAAACAGCATTACCTTAGATAGCAGAAAGCGGAGGAACTGGATCACCACCGACAGTAAATAACTCCACACTAACTTTCCGGTTGCGACGTAAAACTGGCAAGTTCCAGGTCGACGCATGCGACAATCGTGTAATGCTGTGTTGCCATAAGCGGAAATCTTCTCTCGTTTTCAGGGCCGCAATGCGCGAGAATTAGTAACGTCACGCCGAAAGCTCGCTGTCACCCGGTTCAAACGCAGGGAGCGTAGTGTCCACAGCGCATGGCAGGTTGTCAAGGCTAGCGGTCTTCCAGTCATAGGATTGAGGGTGTTGAATAAACGTTCAAATTTTTCGACACAATGGCCATTTAGATTTAGTTTCGAAAGTGGTCGCTGCAGCCAGTGGGAAGGCTAATTGGGTTGAAGGGGGACTAAGCAGTGACCGAGGGAGGGGAAACCAAGCCATTTGAGGAAAGTAAACAAGCTGATGAGAAGTGGTGTCATATTTCAGGAGGGGGAGAGAAAAGGTCTGCGCTGGGGAAAGATGTTTTTTTCTTCAGGCAACATTCGTTCCCACGCTTTTCTGACCCATGCGACCGCATGCGACGATGCTCGCCACAATGAATAGAAGTGCGCTAGCTACGAACGAAGATGAAAATTTCTGGTAAGGTATTATTATCAAGATTGAGAGATTTTTAAGGTTTTAAGACGAAATTCACGGCTATTTCCCGGTTTTTTCACGGTAGAGGAAATTCACGGCTAATTCACGGTTTTAAGGTTTTCACGGTTGAGTGGGAACCCTGTATAGTTATTTAACAATCTTTCACATCATAAAATCCATCACAAAAAGTATTTTCTAAGAATTCTATTGTAAATAACAACCAAAAACTTTTTAAAAAGCCAATAAAGACAAAAAACAGCAGTGAAAACAAAAGCAAACATTTTTCGCGACTTATTAAAAAAGTTTGAAATTACAAAATTTGATATTACCAAGTTCCAATTTTTCCGTCCCGCTGACTTTGTATAATCAAGGGTTTCCTGCATATAGCACAGTTGACAGAAACAGTAGAGCTTATGTGGTTAAGGCAGCTGATGGGGGAATTAAAGCAGGTGTGTAATGCACCAATTACAATTTTTGAGGATAGTCAGTCTTGCATTAGAGCACTACATAGTTGGGAAAAGAATGAAGCATATTGATGCTAAATATAATTTCATTATAGATTTGCATCAGTTCAAGGTAATTAGAGTCAAATATATCACCTCTGGACATTAGAAAGCTGACTTAATGACGAAGGCATTGGCTCCCCAAATATTTTGAAAGCATTTTATGAATCTTGGGATGGCTGATGTCTCATCAATGTACTAAACTGTTTGGTTTCAGTTTTTTTGTCCTAGCAGAAGAAGAGGCTGAAGTACAACTCTAGTTGAAAGAAATGTTCCTAGTATTGAGCAATTGAAGAGTGGTGCTGTTAAGTGGTGTTATGAAAGATTTGAGAGAGCAATTTCTCATATGAACACTGTGATGATTTGTTGTTGGTATTGATGTTAATATTGTATGTGATTGTTGCCTCAGAGTTGTATACGAATTTACCCCTGTTTGATTGTTGCTTTTTACCTAATGTGTGCACATGTGACTCTCTGGTGATTCCCACATTAGATATGTTAAATGATGAGCTATATGATATGTTATAGAGTGAGTGGAATACAGTAGATAAAATGAATGGTTTGTCACTTTCATTTCTCAAACTGAACCTTAGCAAGAGGATCCTTGTGCCGGCCAATACAATTCTAGTGGCTGACTAATGCAGTGCATCCTTGCCAGCCAGAATGTAACGAGAAAGTTTGAGAAGAACCCAAAGAACATATAAAAGTGTTGCCTTGAAAACTGTGAGGCAGTCTACTGATGCTGGATCTACGTAAATTACGACAAATAAATTGTGCCTTGAACAAGAAGTAAGGGTTTCTTTTGTAAAGAAGATAATGGTACAGGAAAGTATTTCTTTACTCTTATGAGCACTTTTAAAAAATTTTCTGATTAATTTGACAGTGTCCCCACATTAACTTGCAGTACCTTGAGCAATTATAATTTGTTTAGTTATGATTATATTGGCCACTCTGGCATGGATTGGGAACCTTACCTAAGAATAACGAAAGAGGTTGAATGCAAGTTATTTTCTAAAATTAACATGTGGATAGCTCCTCAACAAATTTCACAATGAAAGTTTAACAGGACATCTAGGAGCCATATACAAATCTTTACAATATGCCAGCCCGTAATTTTTAAAACTTAGAAAAAATATGTTTTCCTAGTCTCATAATTACCTGCATGAAGTTGATCTTCATGTGCTAAAATTTGGTTCATTTAAAAAAATGGGAACCTTAGACCCATGAGCCATAAGTACCAAGGACCCAAAATTCGGTTTCATTACAGCCACTGAGATGCCTATTTTTAATACGTAAATTTTTACACCCCTCCTCATCCTTAAACCCTTCTGTCACCTTAACATTTGGTAAAAATCAAGGGCATGAGGCTGGCCACAGTCCAACTAATTCTCACAAGGTGATGTAGCCCTGATTCCCCTGTTCAGCGATATTTACATCTGATACTCCAATAATTAACACTATGATACATACGACACATATCCTATCCCAGATTTGTTATTAATCCAATTTGTCCAATCAATTCTCCGATTCTCACTGACAATTTCTGGATATTATTATATTCTTGTGATTCCTTCAATTTTCTTATGAATAGAGGCACTTTCTAGGTAGAGTGAGGTTTCAGTTCATACAGCTTGATGCTTTGCTTTCATGGATGCAATACTAACTCATTTAGCCTTACTAAACCATTGCTGCCCTGCAACAAAATTACAAATTTCGTGTGACTAAGGAATTATGCCTGCTCACAAACTGTTAGCCCCATGGCAGACCTGATACCAATGTAAGCAGAAGGATGGCACATTTAGAACACACCTCATGCAATATTGATGTTCTTACGTTTGACAAATGCGACTACTTGTGACAATTCCCCATTAGATGTATAAATATTAGGCAGTTGGTCATAATGAAGAATAACACTGCACCTAGTGTTGAATTTGGAAGTGCAATTGCATATCAAAAATTGTGTCTAGTGTGTATAATCACACTTACAAAGAGGAAAATTTTTGATGGATCCTTTTTTTCCTTAATGAGGTGAAACTTTACCCTAGGAAGGTTTCCTCATCACAGAGGATACCTTGTGGGTGGTTTTACCTTATGCATCACGTACAGAAAGAACCCAAGACTGGGGCTACCACTTCGTGGCATAGAGGATGGGTAAAATTTTGCTTAATTGAGGTTATAAATATAGAGGTTTCAGTGCATCTGTCAACAACAAACAGCTTCAAATCAACTTATTAAACAGGTTATACAACCCAGTGACAAAACTAAGTTAGCTTGCTGAAACCTGGCGGGCGGAAGGAATATCTGTGCAAGAGAGCCAATAAAAATATTTCCCTAATGTGTTCACAAAAACATCTCATTTCTAGGATTACTATAGGCCACTTTACACGGTGAATGATCATTCGAATTAAATTCATTCGCCGGTACCGCTATACACGGTGAATGATTTCAGCGAATTTTCTGCGCAGAAATGATGTGCACTGGTGCGACTGCCGATAATATATTTCGATTCTAACGATACTTCCAACCATTTCTGACCACATGGAAGTCGCAGACGACGGAATGCTTCGTTTACATGTGCGCTTCAATATACTTTTGTATTGCTTTGACTTTCGGTGCGGTATGACGTACTAAGTAATGAGAAGAATTAGAACGGTACAAAATGATAATGGAAAACCACTTTAATAAATCGTGTGTTTTGTGATCCCGTAACGAAGTACATAATAAGTTGTTTTCGCTGCAGAGCAACGATGATTATGCTTCAATATAGTGCGCTCTATAACATGATCATAAGGACACTTACTCTTCAAATGGCTACCCGAGGTCTTTTCCCTTCCGATTCAGTGAATTATAAAGTACGTGAAAAAATAATTGGGGCAAAACTGCACATTGTTTCTCGCTCAGAAAAATCCTACCTTATGGAGACGAGTCCCGTATTGACGCCGCAGCGCCCAGCTCCAATAAAAAAAAAAAAACAAAATAAGCTTAAAGCAAAAGCTCCACAAGGGTGAAGGCCGGTCGACAATGAGTTTTCATGTTTGGGGTCCCTTCGGGTACACAGCCTTCACAATGCAAAGGTCATTTCTGTGCGAGAGAGGAAAGGTACCGGGAAGAGAAAAAAGGAAGGGACCTGCTCTATTTTCGAAGGAGTGCGCTTCATCATCCTCATACTTTCTACTATGAAGTTGGCTCAGTGTTATCTCATTGCTTGCTACTTACCCATCACCGCAAGCAAGGGGACTCCATAAGGGGGCACAATTACAGTTAAAGGCTTTATGAGTACCTAAATTATTCACCACAGAGAATTCACTGTACTTTAAATATCGATGCAGGGGAAGAAAGTGGATTGTGACATTCATGGGCTAGTTTATGCGGTTTGCTCCATGACTTATAGGCAACCCTGTGAGATTGTGACTTCCTAGGTGGGCCAATATGATATCATGGCTCGTTTTGGCTGGAACGTGTTCACCGAATAAACAGAGATTTTGTCATTAATTGGCAGTCTCACCCCAAACTTTAGCGTTAAAATCATTAAATATAGTTTGATAATTGTAAATCAAATAAAATATAGACGAAATCGAGGAGAGAAACGACGTTTTAGAACTTTAAAAATCCGGAATGTTTTTTTCTGAATTACCCTATTTAGAGAATTGATGTTTGCAAATTTACTTTCTTTCAAAGTAAATATTAATTATTTGAGCTATCGCATGGGTTGCTATGCTTACTAAGTTTTTATATATGATCTTAAAATTCCGAGGTGGTGCCAATGACAAGATGGACGCCGTGCCCTCATATCATTCACGGAATCATTCAAGCAAATTAGGACATGCTCGAAATTTCATTTGGGTGTGTTCCTTGAATGATGAGAGATAGGCAATATTGTGATTTCGTAGGTGAGCAAGACAACGTAGCGGGTCGTTTTTGTTCTACTGTGCTCACCGAATAAACAGAGATTATGTCCTTAATTGGAACTCTCACCCCGAACTTTAGCGCTCAAATCATGAAATATAGTTAATATAATTGTTAATTAAACAAAATATAGATGCAATCGAGGAGAAGAGCGATGTTTTTATTCATTAAATATCCCAAATGTTATGTCCGAATTACTCACTTTAGACAATTGATGTTTGTGAATTTATGTTCTCTCAAAGTACATATTAATTATTTGAGCTATTTCATGGGTTACTATGCTTACAAAGTTTTTATATACGATATTAAAATTCCGAGGTGCATGCCAATGGCAAGATGGACGCCGTGCGCTCATATCATTCACGGATATCATTCAAGCAAATTAGAACAGGCCTGAAATTTCATTCGAATGATCATTCGAATACAGGAAATTTCCGTTACACACAGTGAATGATGGTCATTCGAAAGATCTTTTGAAAGATCATTCATGATCATTCACCGCGTAAAGCGGCCTTAAGAACAGCTCAACTACTTTAGAGAAGAGCGCCACAATGAATACCAACCTTGGAAACCAATGAAGTAGAGGGAATGTTTTGGACGTCCACCAATGATTCCAATGCAGTGATCCAATGTGAGAACTCCAGTGAGGCATGGCCCGTAAATGGAGTTGAGCTTCTCAGTGCCTAGTCGCACGGGAACTAGGATGACAACAGCCTTCCAACTTGGAGCAAAGGTCCCACTCGCACTCTCATTAGCAGACGGATCATCACTAACGGCAAAACTAGTTTCACATTGCCTTGCCTCACACAGGTCCACTACATCTTGAATGTAAACTGTAAAATTGAAATAAATTTCTTCAATTAGAGACATGATCACAAAAAAAATAAATACGGATGAAATTCAACATTCTAGATAAAAATGCCCTAACAAACCGATTGATTTCATCAAATTTCAACAACATTCTCTGATCTTATAGCTCAAAAATATCTTACTTCTTAGCATGCCATTAATTACCTACTTCTAAAACATGCTCAACAAAAGTAATGCACATTTAAGTAAATTGAAAACATCAATAATAAAGTAAATAAGAAGCACTCGGCTGGCTCTGATGGCATATTATGCTCCAGGCACAAAGGCATAAAGATGAAGCGCTTGAAGCAATCCAAAGTTTAGATACCAAAAAGTCTATTGGTCCTGATAATATCCCTATGTATATTGTGAACCCACAACCCCAATTTTGATAGCCAATCCAACTAGTACGAAATACAAATCACGTCAAAAACGTGTTTCTTGAATCCCAGACCAGAGTGAACAGTGACAGTAGCACAATGCCTTACAGCATACAAAATGCAGGATTAGGATGATTGGATTCTTTAGGTTGAATGTCTACCCACCCTCCCTATCATTTGATCCACCAACCGTCTGAGCGGACAGGAAAGTAGGCACACACAAGTAAGGCTCCAGTTACTTCACCGTGAGATTTGCATAAAAAGAAATGCATGCTACAAAACATTCAAGAGCCATTTTGTACTCTAGTTATTGGTGCATTCTATTTCAAGTATAGAATAACAAACCAGAAATATTTCATTGACTTACTTGCACAATCTTGGGCCACATACACTCGAATTCCATCAAAATGATCATAATCCGTTGAGGCAGTCTCAACAGCTTGCCTGGTGAAGATAAATACACTACTATAAATGAGGCTATAAAAAAGATGCAAAATGGTTTTTACGTTATCAAGATAGCAGTAATTCAACACTAGAAAGCCAGTTCAGTCATAGCAACTGCAATGAAATTTCATGTGGCTACCAACTCCTTTCTTTTTTTAAATAAAAGCATTTCATTCTATGAATATTCATAACTCATTGAAGGAATGATCTTGGCAACAAGGTTTTTGAATGCATAAATTTCTGGAGGTCATCTGCAGCATGAGACATCTACTAGGCTAATCGGTGTCTAACAATGACTTTTGGCAATTGGTATTATCCCCTTATTGTATTTAAATATAAGTAATGTGCACGTTATTAAAATAAGAATGAGTCCAAACAGAGAGTATTTCTGATATTATGAAAGCATTTTACGCAAGAAAATTGTTGGAAAAATACAACGTAGACTTGGCATTCTAGCAAAATCAATATCCTCGCAGCTGAGCTTCTCGGCAGTTGAAGAGACACTTTTTCCGAAACAGGTTATCATGTAACAATTTAGAAGTTATAATACAAATCACTGACGAAGGGATATCTTCTCAGGATATTATGTTTCTCCCTACCAGGCATAAGCGATAGTGTCATTTCTGAACTTCACCTCGTACAGGACAAAATACAACAGAGATTTAGCATCCTAGCGAAACTCAATATCCTCATAGCTGAGCTTCTTGGAAGTTGATGTGGTCTTTTTTCCCGAAAAAAGGATATCAGGTTACAATTTATGAGTTATACTATTAGTCTTCCTTGTCAGAGTTAATGAGGAATGGATATTTTCCCAGGATATTTTGTTTCTCCCTACTAGCATTATGAATTCATCTGCTTATCTAGTGCTATGCTACTTAGAAATGAGTGGGTAAGTTTCCTTCTATTTAGAGCAAAAAATTTCATGGTGCAGTCATATGGTCATGCTTAACCCCTCTGCAGTCTGTTCTGCATGTGCCATACTCAAGTGTCAGTTCCAAACTTCATCTCGTAGGAGTGGTAACGTACTTTCCAGGGTGGGTTGACTTCAAACCAGTGAGTATTTTCAGTGTGGGTTTAATAAATTCAGTTTTCATTTTTATTACAGCAGACTCCCGATTATCCGTGTTGCGGATTATACATGCATGAGTCCATACTCCTTCGATGTTTTCCGCGATCTTTGTAAAAAAAAATACAATCGGACACAAAAGCAGCAGGATTTTTACATTTTAATGCATGGCTACACTGGTCCCACTAATTCCATTAGAATTCCAGTCAAAAAATGGAATTATTTTATTTACTTGCTGATAAGGAATGTTCCAAGTTTACTTGGACGTCTGGTCTGGCATTCCAGGCGACGAGCAATGGCAGGAAAAAAAAACTCGCGTAGTTTTAGATTTTTGAATCGTAAACAAATTTCACTTGACAAAAATGGTACCTACGATCATTATATCGATGGCTAAGTTCTAACAACATATATTTCAAAAATAGCAACTTTTCAGGAGAGCTTAATTTTTTTACTTGTGCACTGAAATAAAAAATCAAAAGTTCATAAAACTGAAAAAGAAGCATTCTTTTGCAATCAAAGAGTTGTTTTTTACTTGCATTTTATTTTTTGAAATGTAAATACACTTTGTTTAAGATACCTGTCTTAAACCGGCCAAATTTGAGATATGTATTGTTAGAACTTAGCCATCGATATGCGTATTTCATATTGCAAACACGCATTAATTGCCCTGGACTCACATACGCTTGAATACGGCCCACGGGAACCGGAGATTTCATCACACTCGGGCGGGTTCACGACGTGACTAGTCAAGGTCAATCTGGAGAGGAAGGGAATAGAAGTGAAGGCAGCGAGGGAAGTGAAAGTAGAGATAGCATGACCTATTGCCAGGCAATTGCTTGCAAAGATAGTTAGCCATAAGAGCTGGTTTCCTATAACCAAATCTGGGCGATGGGGTGATCGTGTGCCAGTTTCCATCTCTGATTTCCGTGTTCCTGTTTTCCAAGCATCGCGCGTGCATGATCGTGCTCAGTGATCACGGATCTGCATCCCGGGCAACTTGTTAGAGATGCGGCGTGGTGCCTGACAATGTAGTTTCCGACGTCGTGCAGTGCTTTTGAAGCATTCTTGCACACCATGTTTCTGAAGCCATGATCTAGCAGCCACGGATGCATGGTTTTCGGAAACTAGGTATTATACGGAGCAGTAAGAATACGAGTGAAATCGTGTTATCGCCACTAAAAAGAATGCAGTAGGGAAGATAAAGCTGCTAATGATTCCGGAAAGCAATCTTAAATGACAGAAAATATGCGTAAATAATAATAATAGATTGACGCATATTATGAAAATTACAAGAAATATGATTGAAAATTTGGATTATTCATGTTTTCCGATTATTCGTGCCTACTCTCCCCATCATTGGCCCAGATCATCGGGAGTATGCTAAAGTTTTATTCTTATTCATCACCGAACCATGGCTTTTCTGAAGAGGCAAGTGAGAACTATAATAGATGGATTGAAAATAATTGAAGAAGAAGAAGAAAAGAATCCAGGGAATAAGTGCGTGAATATTGCAAATGCCTCACGTTGTCCGCTAGCACATGATGGTAGAGGTGGGGGTAGAGCAAGCTACCTGATGAAAACAAGAAGTCGCATGAAGCCGATGATCAGATGGGCGTGCTGCTGCCGATAGCATCTTTTTGTCCCATGTGATCCATCTCACAGCCAATCACTACGCAGGCAAAAACGTTGTTTTAGGCATAACATGCACATTCCTCTCGTGAATATGTGAAATTAAAATGGCCTTTGATAGATAAGAATTTTTACATCAGACAGAAATCCATTGTAGCTGCGTAAATGCTGAGACGGTGTGCAAATATTTTGTAGCAAGGTGGCGTGTTCCCTTTGGATATTTGAAAGAGATATTTGTTGAATCAACAACATGCCCGAAATGTTTCCATAAAATTCAAATATTCCTGTAAACAGATTTATTACTGTATGAATCCTTAAAAGAATATCACCATGATTCGCCAAAATCCTGGGTTTCCTGCTACATAGCCAAACATTTCCCAAATTGATCGTTTTCCCACATTCCTTGTTTTTTTCATCCATTCCCTTGAATAACAATAGATCGAGGTTCCACTGTATGTACCCTTACCTTGCTAATTTAGGAGATACTTGATTTGTATTATGAGCAATAATACACAGCAAGTATAATGGCTGGGCATTCCAGAGTGACAAAATGAATCAAATCGGTTACAGTGGAAGCCCGGTCATGGACACATAGTACATACCAGTCACGATCACAGGTATTTACTGGTATTTCAATTGGATTCCAACAATGCGTTTTAATCTGTAAGTCTAAAGGGCAATATGTGCTCTTTCAAGTGTAATTGCTGTGTAACACTGCCAATCTTTATCGACTTGCACTCCAAGAATAATATCAACTAGACACTCCAGAAAATTATGAAATACTTTAAAAATACATTATCTACTAGCATCAATTTTGTCTTTCCTTTAATTTCAGCCCATAGCTAAAGTAAGCAATGAGGCATAGAGCATAAGGATTGAGAAAAACAATAATTTCAATCAGAAATATGCAGAATGAAAATCACACAGCCATTGCCACATTATTTGATGATAAATAATATAAATTGTTTATCATCACTATAGGAAAATTTTTTTTAAGTTGAATAAAGCAAGATTGAGAAATTTACTCCACTTGTATCCTAACTCACATGGAACATTTGGATGCCCCCCGTGACGATGTAACCTGCACAACAACTCGATACAACGTAACCCCCTAAAGGGAAGACATGGTTTTTCTGGTCCCAACAACTTTGTTGTTTGGAGGTTTTACTAACTTCCTCACAATTATCATTGTCATTCTTCATGAAGAATTGAAATCTGACAGTGGTGAAATCTATGGATGATGACAACTAATAGGGTGTTTCCTATTATTTTTTTACTGCCTAAATCGAAAGATTATTACTCCTGGAGTACGTATTTCACGCTTTTAGATTTTTAAATGACGATATCTATTTTTCGCGATTAAATTAAAAGTGAAAAATTTCAAGCGCGCAAAAACGCGACGCTTAAGTAGGAAAGTCCGTGCGACGCATTTCTGGTTCCCCCTCTCTCCTTGTGAAGTGACCTTGATCGAGACTCTGAGCACTGATAGGACGCAGGATGCTAGTGGATAGCTGAGTACCTTGCTGAATGGTAGCGCGTGGCTTAAAAAAGGTTTATTTATACCTTATCAAACGAAGAAAACTTTCCGACCTTAGCCAGTTTTAATAGGTGATTATTAAGACATGTTCCCCTGAGCTCTGTGCCTCATGCATGCATTGGTAACCTCAGACGATGTATAACTCCTATCCTCTCGTGTAGAAACTAGGTCCCTGTGACGTCACGCGGAGTGGAATCGCATGGGCGCCAATCTGGCCTTTTTCAAATGAGGATAAAATTTGACCCTTGCCATTCGTCTAAACCGGTATTTCAAAAACCAAATAATTTGTGTATTATGAATACACTAATGGTGGGTAACGAATCGCAATCAATGCCTATCGTTTTCTTTGATGAAGGAAACTACCCTATTGCCAGAAAATAATTGATATCTTTTTCATACACGAGTTATATCAAGCTAAATGAAGACAACCAATATTCTAAAGAGGCACTAAAAACAGAAAAATTTCACTAGAGATTATTGAGACAGCAAGGTCAGACAAGCTAGAAGTCTAGCAAACAAGTACATACTGCAATGATAGTCTTACCTGAGTAGGTGGGCAACCGAGGCGGGCCCATACCATTCACCAGGCCGCTTGCCACACCCTTGACCCAGGCCAACTAGTGCATGGATCGAGAGGGGGCAGTTCCTTGAGGCACTGTCTCCAAACCACTTGATGATTCTGCGATGTAACATGTCCTCAACAAAAGCTCTGTGCTGACTGCTTGCATTCACCTCAGCTCTCCATCTCCAATCTGAAATTGAATATATTTCACTGAGCAACTAAGTCATGATATGTACGTCACAAAGAGCTAAACACCATCACACACACACAACAGAGATATGACAAGCAAAAAATATAATTTTAAACCACACATAAATCAGTCATCAATAATAAATGGAAATTATTAAATACACTAGTACGGAACACTAGTCGGAACATTACAAAAACAATTGACAGTACTCTCAGCAACAGGCTGTCCTCTCTCATCCCAAGTAGGCTTCTGCAGAGATTATGACGGTAGGCAGCGTTGGCTGGACTATGACTGGAACATTGGCGAAATATTGTCCCGTAAAATAGATAAATGCGGAAGGGAACCCGGCTGGCCTCTGTCCTCTCTCATCATAGTCCCAAAGAACAGTCCTGGACATGAAAAAAGATCCTCTTTCGGGCAGAGAAAAGTGGAAAATATCCCAAAATGCATGCCTCAGAGGAAGTGATAACTCTGTGCCCACTCCAATTTTGGTACATTCCGCAAAGGCAATAAAGGTAAGATTTCTCAGGACAGTGAGTGGCTTTGGATGAACTAGCTCAGAGTTGTGAGGGCAAAATATTTCTCCTTCTTGTCTTCCTCTTCTGTTTCAATTGCTATGATTTTGTATATCTCTCAAAATATGTGAAATTACTAAAATTAATCACAGAAAGTCAATCAAAAAACCTGAGTAATATAATGGATATTGATTAAAACTAAGGTTAGCAACTAAGCTTTGTATTCTAAAAAGTAGAAATTATAATGAAGGAGGAGTGACTTCATATATACCATCCCCGCCTGATATCATGGAAGGTTCAAGTGATGGGATTCCAAGGGCTGGTTAGGCGACGACCACCTGACCATTGGATGACCTCCACGTAAACATTACCAACGAGAAAAACTATTCAGAGGAATTGAGAGGCAGGAAATTATTCTTACCAGAAAGTATACAATCATTCCTAGTTAGAGCAAATATTAGGAACTTCCTCTTAGTTGGGCTAGTGATTCCGTGACCAAGTTAAGGTTCAGTTAATCCAGTCGTGTGGCTCAATGCATGAGATAAAATCTGAATCTCAGAATAAAAGCATAATAACCTTCCTCTTCATGATATGGATTATCCATGCACTACCACATCTAGCGTAAGAAACAGTATGCAAGAATCCTCAAGTGATTGCTTCAAATTTGATGCACTGATGAATCAGGCAAACTAGATTATTACGTGAAACAGTCTTTAAATGCCTTGAAACCTGACCCAGGTTTTCCTTCCCTGAAAATGAATGAACGAGAATGCATTCTTTTCCAAAAGAATATCGTCTCATCAACACTAAAAACTAGTTGAGGGGGAAAGGAGCCACTTTCAATAACAGCTTGGAGTTCATCAGAAAATGTTGTGGTGGCTGCGCTATTAACACTTGCAGATTCACCTGATATCGCCGCACTGAAAATACCTGCTTGCCGTTTAAATTCTGGAACCAACCGGAGCTTTCACTTAATGTCTCGGAGCGATTACCACTCTCGTCTTTTTGTACTGATTCACCATGAACTTTTCGTATGTGTAGACCGCTTGGTTGAAGTTGGTGCGGCTGAGGTCACTGATATTTTAGCTTCGTCTTCATTCAGAATAAGGCATCGTGAGTTTAAACTTCCGCGCAATATCGCTTTGACGCTCTCCATTTTCAAAGCAATTGACCTCTCTCAAGTCCTCTTCTAGGTTAATGGTTTTTCTTGATAAATTCTTGATTTTTCTACACGCATTCCTATTTTTTGCCATATTCTCTTGGTTTTTACTCTGTATGGCTCTATCTAAATCACCTTCTTCTGCTGAACAGAACCTGAGACGCAGAAGGGCTATGACTGCGGGGAGGGAACGAAGCCATTGTGTTTAAGACTCTATAGCGGACCCTTTTATGTGTTGATGCTATTCATGCGCAACTCGGTCACCGCTCCATTTCTCCCCCGTGAATACCGATGACCTTGAAGGCTTTAGCGTAGACTCTCTACCTGGAAGTCAATCGCCCGGTAACCTACGACGGCAAAAATACGTCTCAAACCGTATTGCTGAAAAAAAAACTCATTTCCACTAGCCCCACGCTTAATTAACGATCTAAATTATTTATTATCATTCTGTTAAGGAGACGAGATAAATCTTCGGTAGGCCGGCTATCTAGACCCAATGACGAGTAATACTTTTGGCAATTGAGCAGCAATGAATTTCGATTAATATATAAACAAAAAAGAAGATTTGAGGCAAGAAATAATATTAATATGCGTAAATTGATAGAAATTTCGTGTGTACTTAGCGCAAGTTCATGTTTTATCACGAGAGCGTTTAAGATTTTTGATTAGGCTACACTGCGTTGCAATGTTTCCCCGAGGAACGAATTTGCGCTATATCGAAATTGCGCTAATCGAAATTGCGCTATACGAGACATGGGTGTAGTTGTGTAGCTACGTTTAAGTGGAGTGGTGGGAAATGACCTAGCCGTCAACGCACCCTAAATCACAATACTACTACTACTGAGTGCCAATAAGTTTTCCAAGTACGTTATACCTCAGCCAGGCAAGTAATTTAGAATTTATGAGATTTATTTTTCAATTAAAGGGCACATTGTCAGCACATATCTCAGATGTCAATAGGGAATAGGGCCCCAATCAAGATAGATAGAAAATAAAAATTATGAATAATGACAAATTAGTGGTAAATTATTAATGAATCATTTGTAAATATTGTATTTTTATTTGAATGCAAATTGCATTTGGTAAGTAATAAAATAAAAATGTGCAACTCAGTTTCGTTTTTAGATCCATCATCGCAATGTCTATTTATTTGCATGTTATTAATGTGATTGCTTTTTTACATGAAAGAATGCATAGAAGAATATGAAATGCTTGACCACCATTTATTTTGGGGAGGTTCCTAGAATTAGATGAAAATTCAATTCTGAAAGCTCAGGTGGATTACCATAGACCAGGGGTCTCCAATTTACTAGGCCACGAGGGCCACATTCCAAGTTCCGAATCGCCCCGCGGGCCGAATAGCAAATTTGCCGATGACTGAAGTATTCCATACCAACGTCTACTGAAGTATCCGGTGGCGCATTTCTTATTTACTAACAATTGAAGGCGACTTTGACGTGCAGTACAGTGCTGCAATGCTCCTAGCGGCGTCTCACAGGGTTAAAACGAGTGAGAATCGTGTGCTACTTAGTCGTGAGCGAGAAACGAGTGTGCGGGCCAGATGACCCAGATGGCCAGCCCTTTGCGGGCTGGATCCGGCCCGCAGGCCGTATTTTGGAGACCCCTGCCCTAGACTCTTGTTAATACATACAACGTATATTACATATTCGAATATTAAGATATTCTCATTTTCACGAAGCAAATCGTTGGTCCTGACAAAAAGGCTAATCCAATCTATAGTAAAAGAAACATATGAAATTTTTATTATTGCGAAATTACAAACAATAGTTCTGGACCGGGGCTTATAAAGTGAACTATATTACGAAGTTTCACGGATAAGCAACAGCGTTTTATAACACACTAAAGGCATTTTTTAAAAGTGGATATACACCACGCTACATCGTAATCATTGTGCTACATTTAAGTTCTCCTTGCACACTAAGCCCAAGAGCATCAATTATAGTGCTTACTTCAGAAGGAGATGCTTCAGTATCCACGCAACATGATATGTATAATACGCTACGGAATCATGGTGACTCACTCATTAGTGCATGAACAGTATGTCCCTTTCTTGCGAACATTCGATTTACCAACTTTCAGAGCTACGAACATTCAAAAAATTCAAGCATGCCCAAAATTTCAAAATTGGTGCCTTTGGAGTACGTCGATGCGACACAGTGTGGCGTAAAAGAACTCGCACTATGAGCACAGTCTAAACAGAGTCAATTATACCCGTTGTGAAGCAAGTAAATGGTCAGCGTTTTGCCCACTCTTCGTTCCTGCGGACAGAGCATTTTCTTTGGCTCCATCCACATGGCACGTGCAGCTAGATCAGTCCGTCACAATCGTGAGTTAATGCAAAAATTATAATGCAGGGTTGCATTCAGCACACTTTTTGATGCCTTGCATAGATTTATGAACTTAAATGATGAACAAGCTCTCGGAATGCATATTGTTCATATGTTGAAGACTTATGGTAATGTAGATGCTTTATCACGTATATCATACTCTGAAGCTATTCCGCAGTGCGAGTATAAGTATAGGAGATTGAAGAGACAGAGAATTTTTACAAGGTATGTTTTTTTGCGATGATTCCTGAAAGGAATGCTCTTATGAATTTCATTATTACCAACCTTGGCCATTTGTGTTACCCAAATGTTAAGCGAAATAGGCTGGGAGCCGTTGGAGACTCGGAGGCTGCGCGCTAGGCTTAGATTGCTTGAACAATTGAGAATGGATATCTTTAAGAGCGACACAGAGAACATAATATTAGAGCCACACTATATTTCCAGGCCCGATAGAAGCGATAAATTAAGAGAGATGTTTTGCTGAACGGATATATATGGGAATTCGTTTTTCCCCCGAACCATAAAGGACTTTAATAAATGCTAGTCCCAACCTCGTTAGAGCACTTCATTTTTTTTATAGTTGTAAACGGCTGGTGTCCTAACACCCCCTGCCACACGCCTTTTAGGCGGCTCGCGGGGTATTATGTAGATGTAGATGAATAACAATAGTTTACTGTAACTGGTTAACACTGAAGGGAGTTTAAATGAGAAAAACCTGAGCCAAAAGTGATAACTAAGGATTATTGCACATACTGTTTCACTTTAATTTTGTAATGGAATACTTAAAAGACCAGAGCTTTCAAGACCTTAACTGAGGAAAATTAAAAATTGGTAAGCCATTGATTACCATTTTTGCAGATTACCTCAGGAATCTAGGCAAGGAAACAAGGCAAATATCTTCAACTGATTCAGGTGTGTTATAGTGGATGTTTGACATATTGAAATGAAAGGTAGTGCTAATTTTCCACAGTGGCTTAATGCCTACGACGCATTTCAGCTCAGCTTCAATCATCTGTTGCAAGATATACAAAATATCCTTTTATCTTCATGATCGTACAAACTTATGGATCTAATACTTTAATTTATTTGACAAATTGAAGATGGTTGATAAGTGTTTTTTTTTGTAATTTGTCACCACAAGTCATGAGTACAATCAGCCCAACATTGCCCAAAAAATTGCCTGTAATCAAAGTAACTCTTTGTAAACTGCAGCCTACACATGTCTTCTTTTTAAACAGGTGACATCACCTTTTTCAGTATGAATGCTTTCTTTCCCCATGCATTAGCATACATGAAGAAGCAGAGGGAGAGGTCAACAAGGCTGTTTGCCTCAGGACCCTCTCTGATGCTCCCTATATCTATCTCACTGCACTGTATTCTTTTTTTATTCGATTTTGAAAACAATATGAATCGGAGAGCCTGATAAAAGTTGACAACTTTCCTGCAAAGGGATAATTTGATCAAAAAAAAAATGTTTTTTGTTGGCCTACACAACTGCACATTAACAAATTAGTGATGTTTTTAATGAAGTTAGATTAAGTTCATGCATGGTCAGCATATTGTAATGAACAAGGGACCTCTAATAATGCCATCAGCTGATCTCCCCAGATGTCCTATTCTGCTGTACTGAGATAGATTGCCACCAAACGATCCCTGGAGTAGAACTGTTGAGCAACTCGATTTTTAATCTTGCTTTGTGCATTAATATTCTTATTGGTAACAAAATAACAGGGGATTAAAATTTTATTATTGTTTGACATAAATTATGCTCAAGTGTTAACTGAATAATAAGGTTTGATAGGGAGGAAATGCAGCATATTAAATTAAGTTTTATTTTATCAGCAAAATTTAAAGAGAAGTAATGAATCAGAAATAAAATATTGTATGGAATTGCATTTCCAATGATGCATTTATAATATCGACCAATGCCTCCTATATCACGCCACATATCATATAACAGGAATCACATGCGGTCTGATATTTAATAAAACCTCACTAGCTGCCACGATCACTTGATACTCTTCTCAAATCCATTCAGTCAGTAGTGCACACCACTGCCAAGAACTCATGCCCGTCCGTGCAGTCATGACTCAAATGCAAATATGTAGCTTAATTGTCCTTTGCCAGATGATCCCTCTCCTAAGTTTGAGGATGTTCAACTTACATGGTTTAAAAATATATGAGCTTCAGATATGGCTACCAACAATAGGCATTTGATTCTCCAATTATCTAAAGCAAAGTATCTTGGGAGTGATTGTGGCCTCACAAAAGTCTAACCTACTTTATATGCTATGTCAGTTAAAGGAAAATGACTGAGAACGTAGATCGACTTGCACTTATCTATTAACCTTTTCCCTACTACACACATATATATACGTGTGGATGTTTCCTCACCCGGGAGACGACGGCCATATATTTCTATTTTCTTTTCATTTACAGCCATATAGCTCTCCCCCTTTTAGGACGGTCGCGGGTTTACCATCTTTGTCTCGGGACCCAACGCTGCGGGGTTTAGGATTTACCCTCGGAATCCAGGAGCAGGTACCCGAACCCCTCTCTTTTATAACCCTTCTTAGCGGTAAGGGACAGCGGTCATACAATTGTTTATCCAGTCAGTTTTCCAAATAAATATTTGTTAATTTCTCAAGAAAAATAAACTAAGAATTGCATTCTTTGTCTTTTGAACAGCATTTACAATTTTTAAACGAAATTCTACGATTAATATTAACTTATATCTCGAGTTATGTATAAACATCAACATGAAAATTGTTGCTGCATTAAATGCGTTAATATTGACCTTAGAACTTTGCTTAAAATTTGACAATGCTCAGAAAAAAATGAGGAATTCAATTAAAAGTCTGCAATTTACGTGCAAGCAACAATTATCCATGTGCTAAATACATATAAGCAATACATAAGTTGACCGCAAACCAATGCCGCGGGTATGGTCGTAAACCCGGAAAGGAGGAAGCACAACTACTCTCGGAGTCCGAGATAATGCGGTGTGCCAGCGGGGAGGGGTCGAAAAAAGTCCAATGAGATCCTTCTTAACGAATGTCCTCCAAAAATGCTCCGTATGACAAGAAAGAAGAGTCTCTTGGAGCTCAGTACAGCAGTCATGCTAAGATGAAAACTCCGCCGTCTCGAAAGGGTTAATTGGAGGCTAAGCCATTAGATACTTAGTAGCGAAAACGTCTCAAAAGAATGGCTCAGATGTGAGCTAGTTGGATGCGAAACTTTCACTTTCAAGTACTCATTTTTAAGATTAAATACTTTCTGGTAAGAATTGCTTGGAGAATAGTTTATGGGGTGCATTGTGCTCACATATAATTAAAAAAATTTTACTTGAAATTTTAAGTGTGATTAACCAAATAAAAATCAATCATTCATTCCCTGACAGAAATTTAGTATCAATTATCTTGCAATATGTTTATACAGTAAATTGACACATACAAGTTTATTTGCGAATGCATGAACCAAATTAGAACATGTTCTAATTTTGGTTCATCATTCCCACCAGCTGGGTGGTTACACGGTGCATTTTCGTGTTCATTCATGTGGTCGTACATTTAGACAACTCAAACGGGTTTATGCATCGTGTTAACAGGCCTTAAGAACAGAAAATTGGATTGGATCAACTTTGGCATTTATTCACGACACTGAGGTCGCATCTGCCCTTGTACCCCCACGACCATCTAACCTTTCAAACCTTTTTCAGCAAACCCTGTTTTAAAAATTATAGTTTAGTTTTTGGTGGTGATTTTAACTCTGATTTTGATGTTACAATGGCAAAATGCTCAGTGCTCGAGTTTAGGAACATCTTAAGGCAATTCAATCTCAGCATTCATAATCAAAAACCAACCAGAGGATTAGCATGTCTTGACAATATATTCAGCAATGTAAATTTGGCCAATGTTTGTTGCAATGTATCTAATTTTTCTTTTTCTCACCATGACTGTGTTTGGGTTAGCTTATGCAATTTAGCCCCTAATAGCAGGTCTCAAACTGAAGTTAGGAAAGTATGTACATCTAGACCAATCACAAATGAAAGGATGTGTTACCAACTTGCTAGTATGAAAACCAGAGTGCTGCTTCATAGTAGCTGCTGAGTGAAGCTTCGAAGTTAGCCTATCTGAATATAAGAAAACTGTACAAACATGCTATAAATGAAGCTAAAAAGACATTCAATATATCACTAATTGAATCTGCGAACAACAAATGCAAAAAGGCATGGAATATAATCACATCAATAAACAAAACTTGGGAAAAGACTACTACTGTTCCACCAGATACTTTCAATGATTACTTTGTGCAATCAGTTAATGAAGTTCACAGTAACATTATTAAACCTAACATTACTGCTCATGGTTTACTTGAGAAATGTGTTGAACCTCCAAATAATGGTTTCTCATTCAAGGAAGTCTTCCCTCTGGATGTTGTAATAATTGTACGTTAACTTAAGTCATCTCATTGTAAAGATATATATGATTTATCTACAAATTTAATTTAAAATATCATTGATTGTGTTGTTTATCCACTGACATTCTGTTTGAATAGATGTTTAGTTGAAGGACACTTTCCAGATGTATTGACAGTTTCTAAAGTAGTTCCAGTATACAGTGGAACCCCGATCTATCGTTCCCACATTCATCGTTCGCTGTTCCTGGTCCCAATTAAAGTTCCATAAAGGCAATGTAATTTTTTCCTGCATCCATTGTTCCCCGAAGTATCGTTTTCCTGCATTGATCGTTTGAAGATCACGGTCCCGTCTTATAATTATCCAGTATCCATCGTTTGACGAAAATGATTGACGAAAATGAGACGAAATGTTTACAACGTATTATTTGTGGGCAATAACGACAGACACCCCCAGGAGATTGAATTACTATGGGGAGAAGCTGAGTACCGTGGGATAGTTACATTAGCGTATTTCCCAAGATCCGCTATTCCCCTCCATTCAGCACTAGCCTCCCCCTCTGAGGCTTTCCTCTTCTTCGAAATAAAAAAAAGCCCCAGTTCGTGCAGGGATCGTATTACGAAGACCTTAGCTTCGAAAAAAATATCAAGTTACACAAGAACAATAGAAATGCATTTCACACCCCCCCCCCCTCTTCTCACCCATTGACCATTTTCAGCCTAACCTACCTGCTTCAAAGGTCAACTGCTGTATGAATCACCTATTAGCCCAAAAGGTGTCTAACAATGAATTTCGGCAATTGGCATTATACTTTTATTAGATTGAAATACTTGTTAAGTGCATCTAATTCAAAAAAGAATGAGACCAAACACGACATATTTATAACGTTATTTACGCATTTAAAACAAGGAAATAGTAGGAAAAATACAACGGTGATTTCTGGCGAAACTCGATATCCTCGTAGCTGAGCTTTTCAGCAGTTAATGTGGCATTTTTCCCAAAACAGGATATCAGGTTATTATCAGTTATCAATTTACGAGTTGTACTATAAGTCTCACTTGTAAGAGTTACTGAGGAAGGGATATCTTCTCAGGATATTTTGTTTCTCCTTACTTACAATCCAAATTCACCTACTCATCTGGCACTACGCTAATTATAAAAGAATGTGTAAGTTGCCTTCTCTTTAGGACAAAAAATTTCATGGCACAATCACATGTTTATGCCTCACCCTCTGCAGTATGTTCTGCATAAGACGTACGCAATAGCATCAGTTCCGAACTTCACCTCGCACGAGAGGTTCCGTACTTTCCAGGGTGGGTTAACTTCAAACTAGCAAGTGTTTTCCGTGTGGGTTTTAATAAGTTCAGTCTTCGGACCATCTCCCTTCCGAAGAAACAAGTGAGTACTTTAAAAGATGGACTGAAAATAATTGAATATGAAGAAAAGCATCCAGGATAGAAGCGCGTGAATATTGGAGAATGCCTCAAGCTGTCCGCTAGCACATGACGGTAGGGGTGGGGTAAAGCGAGCTACCTGGTGAAAACAAGAAGTGGGATGAAGGCGAGGCTCAGGCGGGTGTGCCGCTGACAATTAATGCAACATTGTTCACGCTTTACACATTGCCTAAATCACATGAAAAATATATTAGATAGGAACATTACAAATAATTGACTATTTTTGGCCTATATGATCCATCTCACAACCAATCACTGCGATGGCGAAAGCAGTTGTTTTAGGCATAACAAGCACGTTGCTCTCATGAATACGTGTACTGGAAATGGCGTCTCATGCATTTTTACATCAGAGAGAAATCCATAACAGCAGGGTAAATGCCGAGTGGAGAGCAAACACTTTTTAGTGAGGTGGCGTGTTCCTTTAGGATATTTGAAAGAGATATTAATTGAATCAACAATATGACTTAAGTGTCTTGATAAAATACTAGTACTCCTATAATTGGCTAAAATCTTGTTTGAATCCTTTAATGAATATCATAATTATGAGCCAAAATCCTGCATTTCCTGGGACATAGGCAACATAGCCAAACATTCCTGCATTGATCATTTTCCCGCATTCATCGTTTTTTTCATCCATCCCCCTGAAAAATGATAGATCGAGGTTCCACTGTATAAAAGAGGTACCTAGAAATTGCCCAGAAGTTATCGTCCCATCTCTCTAGTTCCAGTCTTTGCCAAAATCCTAGAGACCATTATGCATGAGCAGTTTTATGACTACCTTGACAAAAGTAAATGAATCATTCTCAATGATTCTCAGTTTGTGTTTGTTAATGGCAGATCAACAACAGGTGCAATGGTCTCATTAATTGATAACATTATCAATTCTTTTGAAAATAAAGAGTTCGCTCAGCCCACATTTTGTGACCAGAGCAAAGCATTTGATTGTGTGGAACATTCTATTCTTTTAGACAAATGAACTCACTACGGTGTAAAGGGTACTAGCTGGAAACTGTTCAGCTCCTATTTGGAAAACTGAAAGAAAGTGGTCTGTGTAAATAAAGTTAACCCTGGTTTGGCATATGTTAATTTTGGTATGCCTCAAGGCCCCCTTTTATTTGTGGTAATGAATAATGACTTGTCTCATTTGCTTAATTCTCAGTCCATTTTATATGCTGACGACACTACCTTTTTTGTAACGGTTCTAATGTACTAAATCTTAAAAATACCACAGAAAATACAATGACTCAAGCTGCTTTAGGGTTTCAAGCCAATGGGTTTATGTTGAATCAAAGTAAGACCCAAGAGCTGTACTTTAATTTAAGAAATACACCAAAAGATAATTGTATGACTCACATTAAATTTTTAGAAGTATTAATAGATAATAAACTCTCTTGGGAGTACCACATTGATTTCTTGACTGGAAAACTCTCTAGAGTAATATTTTTAATTAAACAGTTAAAAAATCCTGTTTCAGATCATTATGTTCAGACTGCTTATTTTGCATTTTTCCAAAGCATAGTCACCTACGGAATTGTACTCTCGGGTAACTGCAGTCATATTAATGAAATCCTTCAATTGCAGAAGAAAGTAATTCGTATTATGATGAATGCTGATAAATTAGCCATCTGTAAAGGCCTGGTTACATGATACGTTAACAAAAACTTGTGGGGTGATTGTGGACCCATTGTCACAAATATGATTAATGTGACACAAATGGTAGTCAAAGCATTCAGAACATTATTTTTACCATATAAGGTAAGCTTGAGGCCGACCAATGCCAGTTAATGACCTTAATCCAATCCACAATGATAATAAGCCACACTAATAATGAAAAAGAACAAGCCGAGCACATTAAAAAATACTAACAGAATAACTTGGCCAATGCATGAAGGAGCCATAAAGAAAAATTTACCTCGTCCTAGAAAATGGCATATGAGTGCTTGTGCAAGAAGCATTTGGCCGCTTCTTAGCATGCAACCCCAACCACAGTCCGAAGTGAATGATGATCCATTAAGATGAGGAAACTCCCGACGGTATGTAAGCCATATGCGACTAACAAAATCCAATTTAAATTCTTCTATTCCTCCAGCTTCCCCAGTATCGATGTCACCCTCCAGTCTTTTGTGATAGCATCTACCAAGCAACCATACGGCAGAATCCTTTGAGAAATTTGTTTTCGTCTTGACCATCCACCCTAAAAAATAAGTTCCAGGCATAAAGTGCAATAAAAGAAAAGACCTTGAGGACAAGAGGACACACCGCTCACCATATTTCACGTTATTCCACATCGACATCAACCTAGTTTTTATTTTCCCCTCGGCTTCCAAGGCATCGCAGTCTTCGTCCGAATTTGAAGTGTAAGTCCTAGGATTCCCGGATTCTCCAATGATTGAGGTGTTAATACTAGGAAGTATCGTCTCCATAGTAAAGAGTACGAGGTGCGATCATTGACCGAAAGGAGGGCAAAAAGCACAAGAATTTTCGCAAAGAAGTAAACCTTGAAACTTCCAGGAAATGACGAGAAATTCTTAAATGTGTCACCACAGCACTACCCATTGTTACTCGGAGTCATATTAAGGTGGCTCACAGTCATACTTTGAATTCATATCAACACCCTACAACAATAGAGAATTGATAGTCATATATTAGGAACAAATAGAATGTTAAAAGTTCATGACGTATTCCTCTGTTAGCCAGCCAAAATCCTACTTGAGGCAACAGCCGAATCGCAACAAAATGAACGACACATATAATTAACAAATTTCAAGCGAAACATTGAATCAATACCATTTACGATATAACAACAATTACGTTGCAATTTGCGCCTGAATGCCCCGAATTTCACCTCCAAGGATCCCCCGAAGGTCGCTAATGTCAATGGCGCGCGGCGGCCATGTTGAACAGCCGAACGAATTGTGCGATTGCACTGCAAAAGCCGAAGGTCGAAAGAAACCACAGAACAGAGCATAGATGAGGCACGAAGCTAACTCCCGTTGAGGCTCGGTTTTCACAAATGTCCTCAGCGCAGCAATGAGTGTAGAGCGATCCAAAGTATAACTTATAATATTTACAATCGTGAGGTATAGCATTAAAAGTTTTAAAACTTGAAGCATCACATTTTAAAGAGTTTACATATCGGTTAATAGCCGTAATTATGCGTTACATCTCAATAATTCAGATCGTTTTGCTTGTCAGCGATCCTAGTGACGACTTTCGTAAACCCGTTTAAATGCACGGCGGGTGACGGCACACGATAAGGTCAACAAATCGTATGTGTACAATACAATAAACAATACGCCTGTGGGCGTTTTCTTGAATGGAACCAAGCAGGACGCAAGTGATAATCCTTCTCAGAGGCGATCGATATTTTAACCGCATGGAGTTTTGGATGCACGTACCGTCGACAGGTTTACCTGCGGACGAGCACTAAAATTCATGTTATTAATTAACTATAAGAATTGAAAATTTTCGTGCACTCATTTTAGGGCCTTTGTCCAATATCAACGTTTTTTTAAATCGCAAACGCTTAAATCATTGAGGAAATCGATATTTTTTATAATTAGATGAAGGAGGACAGAGGATTTTAAGATAGATTGAAAGGGTCTTACAGTGAATTGGAGAAGTCAGTGCTCGAAGCAAAATGAGGCTCCCAGAATAATTCATTATTACTCGATGGAAACTTACCTTAATCGGTAAAATACTATGATAATAAAAATAAATAAAAACATCAGTTGCCAGCATGTCCGATTGCTGGGACCCGCCGGCGATGGTGGTGTCTTCTACTGGATTCGCGAATAAACAAATGCATCTGTACAGGTGTACAGCTAGTGTGTTCTATTGGCAACAGGAATCAAAGTAGCTGACATCTGGTGGCCAATTTCAGAAATGAGACATGGAGGATCGGCGGGTTTGTTTACTAATGCTACAGCCTAGCGGTGTGCGAAACGGATGTGTTTTCAGCAATTTTGTGAAGCGAGTACTGATGTATATGGTAAATCTCAGTTGTGAATAATGGATGAAGTAATTTTCTCCACATCTGACGTTTTGGAGTTCAATAGAGACATCAAGAGGTCCCTCATTGAGGGCTATGGGCCATATTCCAGAACGTCACTCACTCCGAGTGATCACTCGTACTCATTCGAGTGATCACTCATTCTCAGAATGAGTGTGATTGTTGATCGGTATTCCAAGAACACACTCACACTCCACTCATTTGAGGGTCAGTATCGATACAAGTAACTGGGGATTGCTAGTTACTATGACGTATTTACACCAAAAAAATGACGAGCGATAATAATCAGCGGCAAATCTGATTGTAAATAAAATGTCCAACAGGACATTTTCGTCATTTCTTTGGGTTTCAAATATAAATCAACGTTAGAAAATAACATAACTGACACGCAAACATCAGCAGCAAAAAATAAAAGCTGGATGAAGCTAGCAGAGGAATTTAATGCGCCCAGTTTCGTTCATGGGGTATGTTTGTTAATGCTTTTATAATCGATTCCGATAGCCGAGACGAAAAAAAAAATATATAAATTAAGTCTTTCAGATGTAATTATGAAAAGCGGATGGATGAGCTACGTTACGATCAGTTAAACATTATTATATTGATGAATAATGCATACTGAACACTCACTTAAGTTAATATACAGGCGATGGGGTGTAAATAATGATATATGAAACATTCGTTTTCCTCAATTGCAATTGTATGTTACGAAATGCATTATAACAAGAATATCCATTGGATTGATTTTCGTTTTTGCCTTAGCGTGATGTCTGACAGCCAAAATATAAGCATGGGAGAATATAACAGCTCGAAGGAAAGCCACCTTAGCAAAGTAGACGCAGGAGAGAATGGGCACTTCTGGAGGGCCTTACCCCCGACTACTGATCCCTTGCTGGAGATTGCAGTGCCATGCATCTCATACCACATCCCAAATACAGGGGATAGTGATAATATAGTTGATATACATAGGTGGATGTACTCATTCGAGTGGGGGCTCACGCCCCCCCCCCCCCCCAGGCCCTTAAAAAATAAGGAAGATTTTAATACGGTCCCATTATCATTGCGTTCATTTTGTTTTGTGAGATATCCTTGTGCCCCCCTCCCCAGAACAAAATCCTGGATACAGCCAGGTTGTGACCCCCTCCCCCAGAAAGAAATCCTAGATCTGCCCCTGTTGATGTACATAATGATAGTAGTAGTGAGATGCAATACTCAAATTGCATTATCATATTTTTAGTCTTAAAGTTCTTTTCTCAAAAGTTGTTAATTATGTTATTTGATTATTATTTTGCATTGCCTTCACTTGTGTGCTGACTTTCATACAATGGCTTGCATCAAAAAAGAAGGAGCTCCATCCCTTTAAAATACCACAACTACCATTCTCAATTCAACAACATCATCTACAGCTAACAAAATACTGATACACCTTCATCGGTACTCTTACCAGCATCACTGCCACCCTGCACTCTACTTCAGACACCAACCAAAGCTAAAAACTCTGAACACTACCCACCAACCATTACCTCCATCCACTCACCCACAAAGAGAGCCATAGTTAATGATGAAGCTAATGAAGAAGGAGCTCCATCCCTTTAAAATACCACAACTACTATTCTCAATTCATCAACATCGTCTACAGCTAACAATATACTGATACACCTTCATCAGTACTCTTACCAGCATCACTGCCACCCTGCACTCTACTTCAGCCACTAGCCAAAGAACCTTTCAGAACTAGTCAGAACATGATTTACCACCTTCCACGACCGGTAATACCTCAGCCAAAAAAATGTATTATATAAAAACAATCTCTGATATTTTAAAATAAATTGTCTCTCTTAAGAAATGTTCATTTTGCCTCAAGTTATAATTTTATACTCTTTTAGATTTGTTTATGTATGTTATTTCAATTCAATACCGATGATTATATTCAGTATGTTGATTGCAAAATCTAGTTTAAATAAATAGAAATAACTAGATTTTCCAAACTACTTATTGAATCAGAAATCTTGTCTATGATTTACAAAAATGCACAGCCAGCCCCTCCAATTATGGAGACCAAACTAACTGCACTCTTGTGAACATAATACTCATGTTCTATTTAAAGTGATAATTATAGTTAACCAAGCAGTTAAAATGTTAAAAGCACAGAAAAGAAATAAGCCATGCAGAAAATTAGCATTATTGAAGATAGGCATGATCATTATTGATTGTCAAAAGACTCGTGGGTAATTTGAGTTAGCTGAGTAAATATTATTTCAACAACTATGAGCTATGGCTAAGATTTGAGGCATATACAAACCCTTGTCTTACAAATCTAAGTACATATCATACATTCTTTAGCTACCATAATGCTTGAAGTGCACTTTTGCTCATGCTAGTACAGTCACACATGTAATCCAACAAAATAGACCTATAAATTGCTAACCATGTACTATTTTTGTTCATCCTAGCCACACCTATACCATCTTCCTCAACGTTAATCCTTTATAATCTCTTTGACTTTCAACCAGGGCAGCAGACGACTCTGCTTAGTATCAGCTACCTATGCTCAATAAGGAGGACAAAATATATTGATGCAGTCATATTTAATGGAGCAATCATTAGTACAATGGAAGAAACATGGTTAACTGAATTCTTTACATAATTTTTTTTTCTAAATTGGAGATAGTGAACCATCAGGGTGGATGTTAAAATGGCTATTATTCACTATAAAATATTTCTCCAAAGGAACCAATAAACAAAATATGTATACATAATTGTGCTATAAAATGTTGATCAACTGCATAGATTAATGACTCGGGGCCTATATCATCTATTAAAATTATGCGATCAGCTTAAGTTTAATAGAGGATTGAAGAAATATTTTTCCAAAGGTCACTGACAATCACATGTACTTCAGTCTGCAATTTTCAAAAAGAATTTCATGGATATGGCAATCCTCAATTAGCAACCCAGGTCCATTCACATTTCTTTTGTAGATGAGTGATTACCTCAACAGCTTTGAAAAGTGAAAACATTGTATTATATACATTGTTATCAATGGGCCATAAGGTACTATTTCTTATAAAATAATTTAAGCAAATCTTCACAGCTTCTAGCACAATAATCTAACCATAATAAGATCAATTAATGAGCTAATACCCTACTATCCATATTAAAAAAAGAGAAATTCCTCGTACATAACCTTTATTTTAAAGATAAT